>NC_064618.1:108012346-108637346 GCF_023898315.1 Schistocerca nitens
CTCCAAGGAGGAGTCAAACTGACGGAAGGGCGGTCAATGGCGTGTTGTGGCTGCGGTAGCGATGAAGCGGCGGCTGCCGCATCGTGTTGCAGCACACGTTGACCCTGGACGAGCTGTCCCAGGGCATCCAATAACGCCTGCGACTGCTGATTCTGCAAGCGAAAAAATTCGGACAGTACATCCGGAGATTGTGGCGAAGCCATGACACAACGAATTAATACAAACTCTTTTTCTCGTCGCCAATAATGTTGTGTCTAGACCATACAGCCCAGACACAATGCTGTAGCCGATAGGGCACGCAAGGCTAACGCAGACGGGCGTGAAGTCTGGAACATGAGACTTATAAATGCACTAAAGAAAAATACGTAGCTTTTTTAATACTTAACTTTATTCTCTGGTTGGAATACATCTCTCCTGCATACTCGTAAGCTATTGGCACTGATACAAATGGCGCCTTGCTAGGTGGTCGCCATTTAACTTAGCAGAGGGCTATTCTACTGTCTATCTCTCGGCAAATGAGAGAAAGGCTTAGCACGTCCAATCGCTAGCTATGTTGTCCGTACAACTGGGGACGAGGTCTCCTCAGTCTCTCGAGACCTGCCTTGTGGTGGCGCTAGGTTTGCGATCCCACAGTGGCGACACGCGGGTCCGACATGTACTACAGGACCGCGGCCGATTTAAGTTACCACCTAGCAAGTGTGGTGTCTAGCGGTGACACCACACTATCTACTATGTCATTTATATATATTGTGAAAAGCAATGGTCCCATAACACTCCCCTGTGGCACGCCAGAGGTTACTTTAACGTCTGTAGACGTCTCTCCATTGATAACAACATGCTGTGTTCTGTTTGCTAAAAACTCTTCAATCCAGCCACACAGCTGGTCTGATATTCCGTAGGCTCTTACTTTGTTTATCAGGCGACAGTGCTGAACTGTATCGAACGCCTTCCGGAAGTCATGAAAAATAGCATCTAACTGGGAGCCTGTATCTAATATTTTCTGGGTCTCATGAACAAATAAAGCGAGTTGGGTCTCACACGATCGCTGTTTCCGGAATACATGTTGATTCCTACATAGTAGATTCTGGGTTTCCAAAAACGACATGATACTCGAGCAAAAAACATGTTCTAAAATTCTACAACAGATCGACGTCAGAGATATAGGTCTATAGTTTTGCGCATCTGCTCGACGACACTTCTTGAAGACTGGGACTACCTGTGCTCTTTTCCAATCATTTGGAACCCTCCGTTCCTCTAGAGACTTGCGGTACACGGCTGTTAGAAGGGGGGCAAGTTCTTTCGCGTACTCTGTGTAGAATCGAATTGGTATCCCGTCAGGTCCAGTGGACTTTCCTCTGTTGAGTGATTCCAGTTGCTTTTCTATTCCTTGGACACTTATTTCTATGTCAGCCATTTTTTCGTTTGTGCGAGGATTTAGAGAAAGAACTGCAGTGCGGTCTTCCTCTGTGAAACAGCTTTGGAAAAATGTGTTTAGTATTTCAGCTTTACGCTTGTCATCCTCTGTTTCAATCCCATCATCATCCCGGAGTCTCTGGATATACTGTTTCGAGCCACTTACTGATTTAACGTAAGACCAGAACTTCCCAGGATTTTCTGTCAAGTCGGTACATAGAATTTTACTTTCGAATCCACTGAACGCTTCACGCATAGCCCTCCTTACGCTAACTTTGACATCGTTTAGCTTCTGTTTGTCTGAGAGGTTTTGGCTGCGTTTAAACTTGGAGTGAAGCTCTCTTTGCTTTCGCAGTAGTTTCCTAACTTTGTTGTTGTACCACGGTGGGTTTTTCCCGTCCCTCACAGTTTTACTCGGCACGTACCTGTCTAAAACACATTTTACGATTGCCTTGAACTTTTTCCATAAACACTCAACATTGTCAGTGTCGGAACAGAAATTTTCGTTTTGATCTGTTAGGTAGGATGAAATCTGCCTTCTATTACTCTTGCTAAACAGATAAACCTTCCTCCCTTTTTTTATATTCCTATTAACTTCCATATTCAGGGATGCTGCAACGGCCTTATGATCACTGATTCCCTGTTCTGCTCATACAGAGTCGAAAAGTTCGGGTCTGTTTGTTATCAGTAGGTCCAAGATGTTATCTCCACGAGTCGGTTCTCTGTTTAATTGCTCGAGGTAATTTTCGGATAGTGCCCTCAGTATAATGTCACTCGATGCTCTGTCCCTACCACCCGTCCTAAACATCTGAGTGTCCCAGTCTATATCTGGTAAATTGAAATCTCCACCTAAGACTATAACATGCTGAGAAAATTTATGTGAGATATATTCCAAATTTTCTCTCAATTGTTCTGCCGCTAATGCTGCTGAGTCGGGAGGTCGGTAAAAGGAGCCAATTATTATCCTAGCTCGGTTGTTGAGTGTAACCTCCACCCATAATAATTCACAGGAACTAACCACTTCTACTTCACTACAGGATAAACTACTACTAACAGCGACGAACACTCCACCACCGGTTGCATGCAATCTATCCTTTCTAAACACCGTCTGTACCTTTGTAAAATTTTCGGCAGAATTTATCTCTGGCTTCAGCTAGCTTTCTGTACCTATAACGATTTCAGCTTCGGTGCTTTCTATCAGCGCTTGAAGTTCCGGTACTTTACCAACGCAGCTTCGACAGTTGACAATTACAATACCGATTGCTGCTTGGTCCCCGCATGTCCTGACTTTGCCCCGCACCCGTTGAGGCTGTTGCCCTTTCTGTACTTGCCCAAGGCCATCTAACCTAAAAAACCGCCCAGCCCACGCCTCACAACCCCTGCTACCCGTGTAGCCGCTTGCTGCGTGTAGTGGACTCCTGACCTATCCAGCGGAGCCCGAAACCACACCACCCTATGGCGCAAGTCGAGGAATCTGCAGCCCACATGGTCGCAGGACCGTCTCAGCCTCTGATTCAGACCCTCCACTCGGCTCTGTACCAAAGGTCCGCAGTCAGTCCTGTCGATGATGCTGCAGATGGTGAGCTCTGCTTTCATCCCGCTAGCGAGACTGGCAGTCTTCACCAAATCAGATAGCCAGAGAGGATTTCCTCCGATCCATAGCGACACACATCATTGGTGCCGACATGAGCGACCACCTGCAGATGGGTGCACCCTGTACCCTTCATGGCATCCGGAAGGACCCTTTCCACATCTGGAATGACTCCCCCCGGTATGCACACGGAGTGCACATTGGTTTTCTTCCCCTCTCTTGCTGCCATTTCCCTAAGGGGCCCCATTACGCGCCTGACGTTGGAGCTCCCAACTACCAGTAAGCCCACCCTCTGCGACCGCCCGGATCTTGCAGACTGAGGGGAAACCTCTGGAACAGGACAAGCAGCCATGTCAGGCCGAAGCTCAGTATCAGCCTGAGACAGGCAAACTGGGGAGGCCTTCCGTTCAGCCCTCCGGAATGTCTTTCGCCCCCTGACACACCTTGAGACGACCTCCCACTCTACCACAGGTGAGGAATTAGCCTCAATGCGGGCAGTATCCAGGGCAACCACAGTCTTAGTCCGATCGGGGGATGCGTGGGACGAGCTGGCCGTCCCCGACAAACCCCCATCCGGACCCCCACAGTGATGCCCATTGGCAACAGCCTCAAGCTGTGTGACCGAAGCCAACACTGCCTGAAGCTGGGAGGGAAGGGATGCCAACTCAGCCTGCATCCGAACACAGCAGTTGCAGTCCCTATCCATGCTAAAATCTGTTGTGCAAAGAACGTCTGAACTAATCTACAGAGAGCGCAAACAAATCGACAAAATTTAAACGGTTATTAAAATACAAGATTGCCTAGTAAATGCAGTAATGCTGCTACCTGTGCACTGCTGACACACTGCTGGGCGGCGGAAGGAGACTACGCGATTTTACACTATTCAGGTACTAAAACGCGATGCTACAACTCTCAAATACTATAATACGCCCGAAATTTATGTATAAAACAATGCAAGTACCAAAAACACGCAAAGAAATTAAGAATTAAACTATGTAACAAATGAGTGAGCTAGGAGTATACGACTTGCTGCTGCAGCTGCTTATCCAACGGCGGCAGGGAGCACACTGACTGTGGCCAACCGACACTGGCCGTTCAAAACAAAAACAGAAGACAAACGACTACGCGAATGTACACTATTCAGGTACTAAAACGCGATGCTACAACTCTCAAATACTGTAATACGCCCGAAATTTATGAATTAAACAATGCAAGTACCAAAAACACGCAAAGAAATTAAGAATTAAACTATGTAACAAATGAGTGAGCTAGGAGTATACGACTTGCTGCTGCAGCTGCTTATCCAACGGCGGCAGGGAGCACCTTAAAGTGGTTATGAATGCCTGTGTTCGTTATAGCATTGATGTTCGACTCTTTGATCATATTTGACCATCTCATGCACAGCAGTCCTGAATTCGAGCAGATAAGTGCAGATATTTCCGTACTCTCCGTCTTCTCTGCAGTCTTACCAACGTACTCTGTACCCCGCATTTCTCCTTGACCTTAACGCTCTTGTCTGAACGACAAGGAAGAGAACCACCCTTCCCCATCATAGCAAAATCCTATTGTCCCTCCGTGCGGTTAAAGGCGCTGCAGTCTGGAACCGCAAGACCGCTACGGTCGCAGGTTCGAATCCTGCCTCGGGCATGGATGTTTGTGATGTCCTTAGGTTAGTTAGGTTTAACTAGTTCTAAGTTCTAGGGGACTAATAACCTCAGCAGTTGAGTCCCATAGTGCTCAGAGCCATTTTTGAGCCTATTGTCCCACGTCATCGTTCGGCCAGTTTCTCGAAGTCCATCTCAGTAGCAGGAACACGAGTCTGAAACAGCTTTCCGCAGTATATTAAAGACCTGAATAACATCTCTAGCTTCAGAAGACAATTAATGACAAATTTCCTGAAGCAACAATAATGATTACCGTTATCCCCGTAAGTACTAGTTACTCCTGTAGATCTTCCTTTCCAGCCAAATATTCCACGTTTACCAGTGTTATTAGCTGGTATAGTATTAAATTTACTTTCTCCAAAAGTAACTATTTCAAAAAACATCTGCTTTGGACAACTATATATTGTTTTTGTATCTGACACCATCATTCTTCTTCTTCTTCTTCTTCTTTGCGGATGGATCACTTAGGACCACGCGTGATCAACATTTGTTGGCTTTCCTTTTCGCCCAGTATTCCTTCATAAGCAACGAATGGGCTAGCTTTCGTTGCGTAGACCACGTATGTCCGTTAGTTTTTCTCTATTCTTCCTCAAAACCTCGTGTATTTGTGATTTTCCTGATTTCATTTTTGTGATGTAGATTTGGAGACCCAAGTTCTCTTAGGTCTTTTTCCGTCTGTCTGTATCAGTTCGGCCTTGTAGTTTTGTTCTTTACAATTGCATGGATTCTGTGCGTTAACCTGTTTGAGTCCATTCTTTCTAAATGCCCCATAAATTGGATTATTCTCATGCGCATTGTGTCTGTTATTTTGGAGATACTTTTATATATTTCTGCATTGGGTTTTGGATAATGCACACCATCTTTAGTTCCTGGTCCTAGGATTTTCCTCATTATTTACGTTCATTCACTTCTAATTCCCCTTTTAGTGTTCTATGTTGAAGATTTAGTGTCTCAGATGCGTACAGAGCATCGGGTTTAATTACTGTTGTATAGTGTCGTATTTTGCAGTTCCACGAGAGACTTTATTTGTTGTAAACGTTTTTTGCTAACTGAAACGCCGTCTCCATTTTCTGGTGTCTTGATCTGACAGATTTCTTTTCATTACAATTTTCTGCATTCCATTCACCTTAATATTTAAATTCTTTTACTCGAGAGATGTAGTTACTACCAATTTTGAGATCAGAAGGTGCATCTTTGATTCAGTGATAAATTTTGTTTTTTCAAATGACATTTCTAATTCTATTTTTGCTGGCTTCTAGCTGTTTCTGTCCATCGGTAATGTCTTGGGAAATCAGTGCCATGTTGTCAGCAAATGCTAAACAGTCTAATTCTGTGCCCTTACGTTTTGTTCCCAGCCTGTGTGCTGGTGCACCTGCTTTTCTCCGTTCTCGAACAACTTTTTCAAGAGCACAATTGAAGGGCACTGGGGACATTCCATCCCCTTGTCGTACTCTTGTGTCTATTTCAAATTCTGTGCTCAATTCTCCTACAGATTTTATTTTGGATTTGATCTGCTTGAGTGTGTCTCTTATGATGTTTGTTGTCTTTCGATCTAGTCCAAATTCTGCTAACACTTCAAAAAGGGATTCTCGGTCTATACTGTCATATGCTTCTTGAAAGTCGACAAACTTGATGACATAACTTTTGTTTGAAGTACTATGCAAATATTTCATCGAGTTTTTCAAGTTAAGGATTTGTTCTACGCATGATCGATCTTTTCTGAATCTACCTTGGTACTCACCTAGCTTTGAATCCAGCTGAGGTTCTGCTCGGTTTATTAGGGCTTTAGACAGAATTTTGGATGTTATAGACAATGAACAGATTCCACTATAGTCGTTGGAGTCTCTTTTACTTTCCGGTTTTGTACAGAGGATGTGTGATTGCTGTCTTCCAATCTGTGGGGATTTTTTCAGTTTTCCAGATTTTATCGATAATTTCGTTGAGTTTTGCAATAAGATTTTCTCCTGCGTTTTTCCACAATTTTGCGATGATTTGGCCTTCTCATGATGCTCTGTAGTTTTTGAGTGATTGAATTATCTCTTTAATCTCCTGTAATCTTGGTGGCTTTGATTCTGGGTTTCATTGTGTATGACTAAAATTTTTCTGCAGGCTTTCCACAATTCACTAATTTAGAAAAGCATTTTGCAAGAATTTCACAGTTTTCGGTGTTGGTATGGGCAATTTCCCCATGTTCATTTTTGAATTGGAGTGATGGAGGAGAGTACTTTGTTAATTTTTCTTTCAATTCTCTGTAGAAATTTCGGGAAATGTTTTTCTTGAAATCATTTTCTATGTCTTGCAATTTTTTGTCTTCGTGTTGTTTACTGATTGTTGATATTGCTTTTGGGACTGTTTTCCTTATATCTTTGAGATCTTCCACGGTCTTTTGATTTTTGTTGCACAGCCAATTTTGCCACGCCTGATGTCTGATATTTATCAGTTGGTCACACTCATCTGTCCACCATGGATGTTTACGTGTTATGGTTTGCGGTGTTACAGTTTCTGCTGCTTTTAAAAGTACTGCTTGCAGTTGTTGCCAATTTTGTGGTTTTAAATTTTGTGTTTCTTTTATGAATTGTTCATTACCATTTATCTTTTGTACATCATATTTACGGTGTGGAGATTTCTTAGTGAAATTTCTTTTTTTTCTGGAATGACATCTAGGGAGAACTTATTTGGGTAATGGTCGGAATCTAGGTCTAGTCTGTTAAGGACTACTGCATTTACGCGGGAGATGTTAAAATGATCCGACTGATATTCACCTAGTAATGGGTTAGGTGAGATCCAAGTTTTGGTTTTCGATGCTCGTTTCTTGAAAAATGTCCATCTGAAAAAGAGGTCGTCGTTTTTGCAGATTTCAATGAGTCGCATGCCATTCCGGTTGGTCTGTGTATGCTCTCACTATTTACCTACCCAATATTGATATTTATTTTCTTTACGAATTTGTGCATTGAAATCACCCTTAAGGATTTTGACATGGTTGTTTGGAATTTTTTGGGAAGTATTATCTAATTCGTTCCCGAATTCTTCGACTTCTTCTACGTTGTTTTTGTTAGTGATGTTAGCTGGTAAATGTCCGTTGATTAGAATGTGTATCTTATTAGCTTATTTTATTGTCGTTGTGGAGAGCTAACCCGAGTAAAATTTGAAAGGCGTGACTGAATCAAGTATTGATGTATCAACTGTAAATCCAGTTCCAAATTGTGGAAAATTTACCATGCTTCGTTTTCCAGGTTTTCTTTTGTATATCTTGTATCCTTCTGAATCAAAAGGACTTTCATCTGTATATCGTGATTCCTGAAATGTGATAATTTTGATTTTACGTTCTCTGGATTTGTCCAGGATATTTTTAGCTTTCCCATTTTTAAGAGAGAATTTACATTAAATGTCAGTAGCCAAATTCTCGATTTTGGTTTGATTTTCTTATTATGGGGTTTTGAGGCACTCCAATTTACCTCCATGCACACTTCTGTGGTATCCCCAGAATCCCAATAGACCACCTGCGGTTTTTCAACCTTAGGATTTGACCCACTGGGGTAATTTGTCTTTGAAGGTGTTGCATCTTTGTTGATTTATTTGGACTGGGTTTGTGACTGAAATTAAGACTGAAGTCTGGTTAATCTCAGGGTTCCACTTCTGAGTTTTATAGATCAGCCGCCACTAACATGTGGAACAGACACTGTAGGGGTACCACCACTAACCTGTGGAACTGTCGTGCCCTTTGTCCAAATAACGTTGGACGGTAGCTTTTATATTATCCCAAAAAGCAAGGTTGCCTCTTCTGCCAGTTTCGCCGTACCGATGATCTTCATCTATCTTCTCTGCCATTGAGGTCTTCACCGTATCCCTGGCAAGGGGCCCTCACGAGTTACTATCACCCAGGCCAGGTGAACCCCCCTTCCTCTTGCAACCGGGCTTGGGACCGGCTATGGCGGGGTTATTATTGTCGTTATTATTGTTACTATTGTAACTGTTAGTGGCAGCAGTAGCAGCAATAGCACAAGTACTGCTGATATTAGCATTATCAATTCCTAGTCAGTATTAGTTACACTGTCACTAGAGACTAACAATTTAATTTAATATTAGTTATCATATTGGAATTTATGTTTGTCATGTAACTGTTGTGTCACCGCCAGACACCACACTTGCTAGGTGGTAGCCTTTAAATCGGCCGCGGTCCGATAGTATATGTCGGACCCGCGTGTCGCCACTATCAGTGATTTCAGACCGAGCACCGCCACACGGCAGGTCTAGAGAGACTCCCTAGCAACCGTCCCAGTTGTACAGCCGACTTTGCTAGCGATGGTTCACTGTCTACATACGCTCTCATTTGCCGAGACGACAGTTTAGCATAGCCTTCAGCTACGTCATTTGCTATGACCTAGCAAGGCGCCATATTCAGTTACTATATGTCTTCTGAACAGATAATATTGTGAATCATGTACCGTCAAGAGCGCCGTTCATCATTAATGGATTAAAGTTAAGTATCAAACTAATTACGTCCACTTTCTGAATTCTAATTCCTTGTCATGTTCCAGACCTCACGTCAGAATAGTTCTTCCCTCCTCACGCTAGCCTGAGTGAGCTCAAACGCGTGCATTTCAGCCTCCATTAGTAAACCAGTGTTGGCTCTTCTGCCGACACAACATTGGCGACGAGTGTAAAAACGGTGTTCTTATCTATACTGCCCTGATTTAATTTTGTAATGGCTTCCCCACAATCTCCAGATGTACAGTCTGAATTTTATCGCTTACAGAATCAGCAGACGCAGGTATTACTGGATGCACTTGGACAGCACGTCCAGGGTCAACGTGCAATGAAAAACGACGCAGCAGCCGCCGCTCCACTGCTAACGCAGCCACAACACGCAGTTGCACCGCCCTTCCGACCTTTTGATGCTGCACTGGAAAGCTGGGACGGAGTGGTCACGCCAATTTGGATTCCATCTCGCCGCCTACAGAATTCAAGGTAAAGAGCGGTAGCCTTTTCTTTTGTCGTCCGTCGGTGTGCAAACCTACCATGTGATGGTCAAATTAGTTTCTCGACGCGACGTACCAACTCTGTCCTACGAAGAAATTATGTCTGCATTAGATGCATATATCAAACAATCAGTCAATATAGTTGCGAAACGGTATACCTTCTTTCGTATAAAGCGTACGGCAGGTCAGACAAATCGGGAGTGGGTTGCAACTTTGCAAGGCCTGACTAGGGATTGTGCTTTTGAGTGTTACTGTGGACTCCCATATGTAGATACTAGGGTACGTGATGCAATTTCACAGAACGTTTCTGATGTTCGTATAAGGGAACAGATTTTGAAACCAGTCAATCCCTCCCTTCAACAAGTGATGGACATATTGGATAGGCAAGACACACTTGACTTTGCTCAGGAATCATTTGAAACTTCGCCAGCCGTGTGTCAGGTTAACCGGCCCTCCGGGCGAGCTGCACGAAGCAGTAAACAACCCTCGCACCTGGCCGCGCCACTTCCGCCGGGCTCTCAGCCACGTGTGCCACGCCGGCAAGCAAATGCAGAGCTCAAATCATGCCCGCAGTGCGCTACTAAACATTCGCGTGAGAATTGCTCGTCACGCCAAGCTATTTGCTTTTACTGTAATAAAAAAGGACATGTTCAAATTGTTTGCCAGAAAAAGCTCAGATCGGAAACTCAAAACCAATCCAGGCCCTTTGCTTCGCGCCGGAATCGGAATCGAACCAAGGATACTCAGGCTCGCAAAACTTCGCCCATGGAAATTCATGTCGTTCAATCCACTCCATCCAGTGCCACTCTCTCTAACGGTGACTGTGTTCGGCCCACAAATAGTGTACGTCGACATCTCTGGAACTCCCGTCAAGTCGCAAGTGATTTTGTATCAGTGTCAGTTCACGTTGCACGAGACAGTCGCTCTTGTCGTCAGCAGGACAATAAACTTTTTGTAGACTTGGACATCAACGGCCAAGTGATAGCATTCCAGCTCGATACCAGAGCTGCAGTTTCACTGATTAATCAAGACACGTACAAACTGCTGGGCACACCTCCATTGCGTGCCGCAAATGTTAAGTTAACTAGCTATTCAGGTCAAGAGATCCCTGTGTAAGGACAGTGCAGCCTTCTTGCAACATATAAAGGACAAACAAAACTTGTGTCATTTTACGTCCTTCGTTCTTCTTCTGCAGTGAACTTGTTTGGTTTCGATTCATTTCAATTGTTTAACTTGTCTATAGTAAATCAGGTCCTATCAGTGAACGAGACTGTGCCTTCAGACAGTGTTTCTCGCCTATGTGAAGAATTTTCAGACATTTTTGCACTGGGCCTCGGTTGCGCTAAGAACTATAAAGCACATTTGGAACTCAACGTAAACGCGCAACCGAAATTTTTCAGGGCGCGCAATGTTCCCCACGCATTGTGTGATGAGGTTGCTAAAACATTACACGAATTGGAATCACAAGGTGTAATTGAACGTGTGCAGGCTTCTCTCTGGGCATCACCCTCAATAATTTTGCCAAAACCTTCGGGAAAATTGAGACTTTGTGTGGACTTCAAGGCAACAGTGAATCCTCATCTAGTGATTGCAACTTTTCCTTTACCCCGAGCAGAAGACCTTTTTGACAAACTGTGCCCAGGCAAATATTTTTCGAAGTTGGACCTAGCAGATGCGTACTTGCAAATATCGGTGGACGAAGAATCCCAGCGCGATTTGGTGGTTAACACGCATCTTGATTTGTATCAATTCAAACGACTGCCATTCGGGTGTGCATCCGCCCCTGCATTGTTTCAGCAATATCTACAAACTGTTTGTGCGTCGGTTCCTACTGCAGCAAACTATCTGGACGATATTGTGATATCCGGAAAGACGGAAGAACATTAGCCAATCTCAGAACATTATTTCAGGTCTTGCGACAAAATGGTCTTAGATTACGGAAGGATAACTGGGTGTTTTTTTGCTAGTGACTTGCCATACCTGGGACATGTACACAATGCCCAAGGCATAAATTCCAGTCCCATGCACCTCCGTGCCATACAAGACTTGCCTTCGCCGCAGAATTTGAAGCAGCTACAGAGTGTGCTGGGAAAAATCAACTATTATCATAAATATGTGTCGCATGCCTATTCCATTTCGGCTGCGCTTCATCGCTTACGCAGTAAATGTGTTCTGTTCGTCTGGGCGACGGAATGCGAACGCGCCTTTCGCCGGTTGAAATCGGCGTTGCTTTCCAATACTTGCCTTATGCCATTCGATCCCGGGAAGCCCCCTTTTGTTGATGGTGGATGCATCGGATTTCGGGATCGGTGCTGTGCTCGCGCACAAAGATGGCACGCGCGATCGCACTATTGCCTTTGCGTCCAAACTGCTATCGTCTGCGCATTGAAATTATTCACAGATCGAGAAAGAAGCATTGGCTATCGTATGTGGTGTTACAAATTTTCATGGCTTCTTGTATGGTCGTCCCTTTACCATAATCACAGACCACAAACCTTTGACATCACTTTTTCCTCCGAACAAGCCTGTACCTCCACGTACAGCGCAGAAATTCATTCGCTGGTCTATTTTCCTCTCGTAGTACCGCTACGATATCTTGTATCGGTCCACTGCTAAGCACGGAAACGCCGATGCGTTGTCCCGTTTGCCTGTTGCTGAGGATAGGGCATTCGATTCCTCCGAACCTGCTTGCATGTTCGTTGATTCGGAAACCGATGACTTGGTCGAATCGTTTCCGATTGATTTTCGTCGTGTAGCTACAGCCACAACTGCCGACCCTGTCCTTGCTACCGTTCTGCGTTTTGTTGCTACGCAATGGCCCTTGTCAAAGTCACGAATCGGGGACCCGTTGGTTCGCCGATTTTTTGCTCCCAAGGAGAGACTTTTTGTTCGACGTGGTGTTTAGCTGTTGCGTTCTGATAATGATCAGTCCAGGGTCGTGGTCCCACGTTCGTTACAGTCCTCTGTCTTAAAGCTTCTCCACCAAGGACAGCCGGCCGCGGTGGTCTCGCGGTTCTAGGCGCGCAGTCCGGAACCGTGCGACTGCTACGGTCGCAGGTTCGAATCCTGCCTCGGGCATGGATGTGTGTGATGTCCTTAGGTTAGTTAGGTTTAAGTAGTTCTAAGTTCTAGGGGACTAATGACCACAGCAGTTGAGTCCCATAGTGCTCAGAGCCATTTGAACCACCAAGGACATAGGGGTCTAGTGAGAACGAAACAACTTGCTCGTCAGCACTGTACTTGGTTCGGAATCGATGCCGCGATTACGAATATGTGCTCTTCTTGAATGGCGTGTGCCGAACAACAATCAGCACCATCGCGGAAATTCTTTGCGTGGTCAAAATCCACTTCCCCTTGGCAACGCTTACACATCGATTTTGCTGGTCCTTTCTGGAATGCTCGATGGTTGGTTGTGATAGAATCATTCAGTAATTTTCCTTTTGTTGTCTGGATGTCGTCCACGACATCATCTGCCACCATCCAAGCGTTATCTGCTATCTTTTGCATTGAAGGTCTTCCACAGACAATTGTTTCCGACAATGGCCCACAATTCATGTCCGCAGAATTTGTCATTCTGCAAGGCCAATGGCTGAGTGTGTCCTGTACCACTAATAGTCATTACCTTTCCTGTTCCATTCGCAAACAGAACGAGGGAAAAAAGACTGTGTACAAGCCCTAATTTTTGTCTTACCTTATTTTCGTGATCCTTACGCTAGATGTACGTTGTGGGCCGTAGAATCATTCAGAAGTTAGCTTCAGATGGCGGATCTCTAAATTTTCTCAACAGTGTTCCTCAAGAAGAACGTTTACCTTCGCTCCAGAGATTATCTTCTGAGTTCCTGAAGCGTGTCTGTAACACTTACGTGTAGTTCGAACCCACCAGTAACAAATATAGCAACCCACCACTGACTTATCTCGGTGTGTTCCTTTAATCCGATCCGGTATGGATCCCAAACATTCGAGCAGTACTAAAGCCTGGGTCACTCTTCTTTACGGTTGAACCACAATTTTCCAAAATTCTCCCAATAAACCAAAGTCTACCATTCGCCGTCATTACAATAATCCTACAAGCACGTTCCATTCTCATCGCTTTGCAACATTATGCTTGGATATTTAATCAACCGGACTCTATTCGAACAATACGTGTTATTTTTCCTTAAGTATCTGCATTAACTTACACTTTTCTACATTTAGACTAGCTGCCTTTCACAAAATTTTGTCCAAGTCATGTTGTATCCTCCCATAGTAATTCAACGACGGTATCCTCCCGTACACCTTAGCATAATCAGCAAACAGCCCTGTCCACTAGATAATTAATGTACATAGATAATAAGAGCGGTCCAGTCAAGCTTCAAGGGGCACTGCTGACGATACACTGGTCTCTCATGTGCACCCGCCGTCGAGGACAAAATAGTGGGTTCTATTACATATGACGTCTTCAAACCACGCCAGTATGTGGGAACCTATTCCCTATGCTCATCACTCTAATAGCAGTCTGTAGTGGTGTACCGTGTTGAAGGCTTTTCGGAAATTTAGGAATTGGAATCTCCCTATTTTGCCGTTCACCCATGGTTCGCAGGATATTATGTGAGGAAAGGTAAGTTCAGTTTCCTTGTTTGTCCGTCATGCGTTATTTTGCTTTCAGGTAGCGAAATTCGTCTGTTTCGAGGTCACCGTTTTGATTTTATGTTTACTATTAATAGTACTCTTATTCTGTCACTGCAGGGACATACCGGAGAGCTAACGCAAAACAGTTTCGTCATGCTTGTCATCACAACTGGCACTCATTGATTCACAGGTTAATAACTATCACAAGTAACTATCACATCCACTGTGGAAATTTAACCTGACATTCTCGAAATGGAGTTTTCTTTCCATATCGTACGTATCACTTGTGGCAAGGAAGTAAATATTAGATTTCAGCTATGAGTCGTCCTTTTGAAATTTTATTGACAGATCTAGATTTCAGCATTTTCAATGTATTTTCAGTGCATTATCATTTTTGATCAATGCATGTAATGCCTGTTGGTCGGACTTCATCCACAGTTAATTGAAGTATTTAGTACTGTCTGAGGATGCGGGGGTAGGCGCAGGCTGCCACTACATTTAAAGTACCACTTCAGGTCATGACTGCTGATTGTCTACGCCTCCTGGAGCGTGTGACATTTGTATCAGGAACTTATCTCACTTGCCCCTCGCTCAGACTCCAGTATCATTTTTTGAAAGCTTCGCCAGTTCAGTCTGCGCACGAGAAAACAGATTCCACTCAACAGAGGAACCGGAATGAGGGAGGAAATACGTTGCCTGGCTTTGCCAGTTAACTAGCCCACTCGTGCAGCGCACCGTCATTTGGTTCTCGTCAACAATTGGTTATCATATCCAATAAATCTAATGAACTCAGCATGGCTCTTTGATTAATGAGATTCCGCCATTTGTGTAATGAAATTTCAATACTGTCGGCCAAAGCGGCGTCGTTGCCAAGGCAACGCAGCTCCGTGTCTGCTGTCCGCGCTCTGATTTGTATGCAAACTAGTTTTGAACGCCTGACTACATGAGCACGTGAAGAAAAAATTGAATAGTCAATGAAGTCGCTGGCCGAGCAAAGTTAAGAACGCCTCAAACGAATACCTGCATGTTACAGTTTTTCCTTTCTATCATATCCAAGAAAATGTCGACCTAAAATAAAGTTATAACTGTTTGTTTTAATTTTCAGCTGTTATTAACATCGCCTGATTATGTAAAAGAATATTGTTAAATTTATCTCCGTGGTTCAACTGCCGAAACCGAATCCAAATAATAGCGGCGAATTATTTGGGCAAATGGTTACAAGGCACCAGAGATCAGCAATATTCTCATCATTTGAGTATAAGCAGTGGTGAAAATAGACTTTTTCGTGATCTTCCAATGTCTCTTTGAACACTCGGTCTACATTACCTCTTTTTGGATGTGTTCCTGGGGTACAGCAGCCCAAGCAGCTTCCACACGTTGCCAAAGATCATCTGGTGTGGCATCTGGGGATGTAATCTGGGTCACTCGTTGAGCAACCATGGACCACATGTTTTCTATCGGCGAAAGATCCGGAGAGTGAGCCGGCGAGGGAAGCAATTCAATCTGGTTATTGACGAAGAACCTTTGGACAATGCGTGCCACGTGTGGTCGCGCATTATCCTGTTGAAATATGGCTGTGGCCGAGCCCTGAAGGTAAGGAAGGACAACTGGTTCCAGCGCCGGTTATTTAAAGTACCGGCAATGCGTACTAGAGGCGTGCGAGAGTAATATCCAATACCGCCCCATACCATAATACCCGGTGCAAGACTAGTGTGGCGGTGCATAATGCAGCTGTCCAGCATCCTCTCTCCACGGTGTCTCCACACTCGAATCCGACCATCGTGGTGCTGCAGACAGAAGCGTGCCTCGTCATTAAAGACAACGTCATTCCATTCTGCCGTCCACATCCGTCTGTCATCACACCATTGGCGACGGAGTCGTCTGTGGTTCTGCGTCAATGGTAGACGAAGCAATGGGTGTCTTGCGGACAGACCACTCTGCTGTAAACGGCGTCGAATGGTACGCGCAGACACTGGATGATGCGTTACAGACGCAATGTGCTGTGCTATGGTTCGGGATGTCACTGAGCGATCCGTCACTGCCATGCGCACAATTTGCCTATCAGCACGTGCAGTGGTGCACCGAGGTGAATGCGATCGACCACGTCGGTCCGTCGTACCCTCCTGCATCCAACGGTCACATATCCGCATTACAGTTGTTTGGTTTCGTCCAACACGACTAGCGATTTCTCTGTATGATAATCCACAATCTCGGTAAGCCACTATCCTTCCTCTTTCGAACTCGGATACTTGATCAAACGATGTTCGCTGTTGTCTACGAGGCATAACTGATCGTCTTGTGAAACAACCACAAGGTAAACACACGTGCCGAACGTACACTCGTCGAAATCGCCAAGCCTTAAATGGCGCTATGAGGTGGCGCCACAGGCGCGCGTGATGTGCGTCTGCGCTGAAATTCTAATCAGTTGCATATCTCATCGCTGCAAACCCATGGTGTAAATCTCACTTGATTCGGATGCTTCCTTCAGGGTGTTGCATTTGCGGTGGCCAGCAGTGTACATTCGGGCTCTAACAGTGTCTCTTGTACGGATTTCGGGACTCTCATTTCTGCCCTCTGTATCTAAGTTTTTTATATTGGTAACGTATGTCTGTTAGTTGTATAGCAAAAATGAAACAGGTATCATGGATTTACAAAACATCATTCTTGTGAAACACAACTCGCTCTTTACTCGCTTGAAGTGTTGAGTGCTATTGACAAAGGATTTCAGATTGCATTCGTATTTCTGGATTACCGGAAGGCTTTTGACACTGCACCACACAAACTGCTTGTAGCAAAATTGCTTGTTAATGGAATATCGTCTTAGTTATGTCAGTGGACTCGTGATTTCCTGTCAGACAGGTCACAGTTCGTAGTAACTGACGGAAAGTCATCGAGTACAACAGAAGTTATTTCTGCCGTTCCCGAAGATAGTGTTATAGGCCCTTTGCTGTTCCTTGTCTATATAAACGATTTGGGAGACAATCTGAGCAGCTGTCTCAGGTTTTTTGCAGATGATGCTGTCGTTTATCGACTAATAAAGTCGTCAGAAGATCAAAACAAATTGCAAAACGATTTAGAAAAGATATCTGTACGGTGCGAAAATTGGCAGTTGGCCCTAAATAACGAAACACGTGAGGTCATCCACATGAGTGCTAAAAGGAATCCGTTAAACTTCGGTAACACGACATATCAGTCAAATCTAAAGGCCCTACATTCAACTAAATACCTGGGAATTACATTTATGGACAACGTCAATTGAAATAAACACGTATAAATTGTTGTGGGGAAGGCTAACCAAAGACTGCGTTTTACTGGCAGGACGCTTAGTCCACTAAGGAGACTGTGCGTCCTCTTTTAGAATACTGCTGCGCGGTGTGGGATCCTCACCAGATAGAACTGACGGAGTAAATCGAAGAAGTTCAAAGAAGGGCAGCATGTTTTGTATTATCGCGAATAGGGGAGACAGTGTCAGTGAAATGATAAAGATTTTCGGATGGACATATTTAAAACAAAGGCGTTTTTCGTTGCGGCGGAATCTTCTCATAAAATTCCAACCACCAACTTTCTCCTCCGAAAGCGAAAATACTTTGTTAACGCCGACCTACGCAGGGAGAAACAATCAGCATGATAAAATAAGGGAAATCAGAGCTCATACTGCAAGATGTAGGCGTTAGTTTTTCCCGCGCGCTGTAGGAAATGGTTCAAATGGCTCTGAGCACTATGGGAATTGACGTCTGTGGTCATCAGTCCCCTAGAAAGAACTACTTAAAGCTAACTAACCAAAGGACATTACACACATCCATGCCCGAGGCTGGATTCGAACCTGTTACCGTAGCAGTCGTACGATTCCGGACTGAGCGCCTAGAACCGCTCGCTCACCGCGGCCGGCGCTCTGTAGGAGGAGAATAGAGAATTGTGAAGGTGGTACGATGAACCCTCTTCCAGGCACTTAAATGTGATTTGCAGAGTATCTATGTAGACGTAGACATCTTTACAGAATTTTAATGTTGCTTTTCTTTCTCTTCTTCGAAGAGACAGTTTTTCGGATTGTTCCGCATGCAGCCTAGTACTTTCTTAATATGTGATTGATACTGTGATCAGTCTTCTAAGGTGTGTAACAGTCAACGTCTCACAGTCAACACTGGTTCAGTTCGTCTCTCCTTCAGCGCTAATTCTGCTTGGACTTGATGTTTTCCTTCAATTCAGTGTCCCACAAACAGAACTACACTATCTGATCAAGAGTATCTGAACACCCCTATGTAAAGCAGAACTGGCCGCTAGAAGTCAGGAAAGATGGACAGAACAGCGTAGAAGTAGGCAGGGAACATTGTGTTGTCAGTAGGCGAGCAGTAACAGCAGAATTGGTAGGTCAGGAGAGTCACGTCACCTCCAACGTAGACTAGTTACTGAATGTCACCTGAGTCAGGGACCCATCGGGAATATTTCAACCGCTGTAAAGCTGACCAAAGAGGAAACGTGAAGGAATAAGCGCTGCTATATAATGTTCGAGCAGACTTTATGTAGCCTATTGACGGACGGAGATCATCACGCGGGTGGTAGTAAAAAACTCGCACGAAATCAGCCGATGGCATCAATCGTGAGCCCTAGTGCGCTGCCAACAGCCAAATTAGCACAGTGGATTTACGCAGGGGTGTAAAAAAATGGGTTGCAGTGATCCAGTAGCTCCTCACAACCCACAAATTTGTGCTATCGCCGGCCGGAGTAGCCGAGCGGTTCTAGGCGTTACAGTTTGGGACCGCGCGACCGCTACGTTCGCAGGTTCGAATCCTGCCTCGGGCATGGATGTGTGTGATGTCCTTAGGTTAGTTAGGTTTAAGTAGTTCTAAGTTCTAGGGGACTGATGACCTCAACAGTTAAGTCCCATAGTGTTCAGAGTCATTTGAACCGTTTTTCTGCTATCAGTGCTACATGATAAGGTGTAAACAGCGACACCACTGAACCGTGGATGACTGGAAATGAGTTATTTGGAATGATGAATCATGCTATACCCTGTTTCATGAGTAGTGCCAGTGGAGAATGGAGGGGGTAGTGTTACGGTATGGAATTGTTTTTCTTGATTAGGGTATGATCTCCGTACTGCGCTTAATAAAATGCTAGGTGCGGAAGAAAACGAACACGTTTATAGCATTGTGTGCTGCGTACAGCAGAGGAACGGTTTGGAGACGACGACAGTGTGTATCGGCATAAGTTGTTACATAGCAGCATCTGTGAGGCATTTGTTTGAGGAGGATGACACACATGACATGAATTAGCCTGCGCGTGGCCCCGATCTGAATGTAATGACAGATCATTGCAATTACTTCGGTTCAGACCTCATCCTTCAACACCACTACCCTATGTGGTTCCGATTCTTCAGGAATAATGGGCTGCCATTCGTCCACAGGCATACAGACATCCCACCGAAAGTGTCCCCACTAGGGTTCGAAACTACACAGAGACGAACAATCGACAGCACCCATATTAATGCCAACGAATAGGTGTCCTGACACTTGTGATCGCATATTATATGTAGACATCTGAGTGGAGTTTGGGTGTGGGGGGGGGAATTCTATGGTTATGAAAACTAAAAGGAAGCTGCAACAAACCATGAACTTAGATGAGTAGTTGATATCATTAATAGCTTTCCGAGAAATAAGAGTCCTCAGCACCCTACATACATCTAGTATTAATCGCTCTTTGCATCAGTCGATGTCATTAGTGCAATAACAATGAATCCTTTGTAGCTGTTATAACAGCTCTGCTATATTTCGATGCGTAAATACTTCGTGTCTAACGTTTCCTACGCTTCAAAAGCTATGTCTTTGATATTTTGGATCTTTTAAGCAGCACATTACACGTTAGTACGTAAAGGTTACTAGGTTTTAAGGGCCAACAGTCTTGCCGTTCCCGTCTGTTCACCAAGTTAAGCGCTGTTCGGACTTGTCTGATACATGGATGAGTCACCTCTGTGTCTGCTAAATGCTACGGAAAAGCGATGTGCACTCACGCTTGTGAGGTCAATTGATGATGTAATTGACTAAGAGGTGGCGGCTCCGGTCACGAAAGCTGACAACGGCCGGGACACAAGTGCGCTGATCACAGGCCTTTCTATATCCCCACCAGTGACTCATATCGACAAAGAATGAGGAGGTGGTCGGTAGGTACCGTTGCGTCTTCCAACGCCTGTTCCGAGTTTGTTAACTTGGGTTTAAGGTTGTTCAAAAAAGAGTAAGAAGCAAGCAAGATACGGCACGGCACTTTTTAATAAATGAATATACCAAATAATTATTTCGTGTAAGATTTTCGGCAGTTGAACTGAGAAATCTCACACACATCACACGCAATGCATCACGGGGTAGTCAGAGGATGGGGAGGAGGTTTAAAGGTTCCGACACCCCCCCCCCCCCCGCGCCCTCTCCTGAAATGTTGCAGCAGTAAAAGGGAGGAGTTCATTAAAACTGATTGCAATATAATGTCTTATAATGTTTATATAAAGATTACAGACTTTTCAAACTGCGGCTATTATCATCAGGGCGTGGTTCGTGATGGGAATATGGCAGCCATGAGCCAGCATTGGTGACAATATCGGCATCAATGTTTCATCTGAGCCCCAAAAGAATGTGGTTTGTCTGGGGTCCAGGGAAGTCTAGTTAGCGAATTCCTTGCGTTAGGGCCACACTAATCATTTCTTCAGTTCCTGAGGCAGGGCGCAGTGAGAAGACATTAATTCACACGACAGCAGCTTAGAACTACCGTCGGTATCGTGTTTCCAGGATACTGCCAAAATAGCTATGACTATTTGTTTTTAAATTTATATTTAAGTGATGTTACGTATTAGTGTGGAACAGCTAGTGTGTACGATATGGTAATCTATGTTTTCTTTTCCTTTTTTACCTTTTTTCTTTTTTTTCTTTGTTTTACGTTTACTTTTTCACATTTACATTTGCTTATTTGTACTCTGCAGACCACAACATGGCCTCACGGAGCGTACTTTAGTATCAGTATCGTCTGCTCTCTGTCGGTTTCATTCACCGACAGTACGGGGAAAAAAGACTGCCTTTACGCCTCTGTAGCTGTCCGTCCTCATTTCCCTAATTTTATTGTAGCGATCCTCATGCGATGTACACCTAGGTGACGGAAGTCATAGGATAGCGATGTGCGCGTATAGAGATGGTGCTAGAATCTTATACACAAGACATACATGGACAGTACGCTTTCGGTGCTGTCATTTGTTCTCAGGTGATTCACGTGAAAAGGTTTCTGATATGATTATGGCTGCACGACGGGTATTCACAGACTTTGAACGCGGAATGTTAGTTGGAGCAATACGCATGGGACATTCCACTTCGGGAACTGTAAGGGAATTCCATATTCCCAGGTACAGAATGTCAAGAGTGTGCCGATGCATTATCTCCTTACACGGACAACGCAGTGGCCGACGTCGTTTGACTTAACGACCGAAAGCAGAGGCGTTTGCTTAGAGCTGTCAGTACTAATGCACAAACAACACTACCTGAAATAACCACAGAAATCAGAGTGGGACGTGCGACGAACGTATCGTTTACGACGGTGCGGCGAAATTTGGCGCCAATGGCCTATGGCAGCAGGCGACCGACGCGAATGCTTTTGCTAACTGCATGACATCGCCTGTAGCGCCTCTCTTGGGCTCGTGATCAAAACGGTAGGACCCTAGATGAGTGGAAAACTATGGCCTGATCAGTTAAATAGTTCAAATGGCTCTGAGCACTATGGGACTTAACTTCTGGGGTCATTAGTCCCCTAGAACTTTGAACTACTTAAACCCAACTAACCTAAGGACATCACACACATCCATGCCCGAGGCAGGATTCGAACCTGCGACCGCAGCGGTCGCGCCGTTCCAGACTGTAGCGCCTAGAACAGCTCGGCCACCCCGGCCGGGTTTCAGATAAATCCCGGTTTCTCATGGTAAGAGCTTATGGTAGGGTTCGAGTGTGGTGTAACCCAACGAAGCCACGGACCTAAGCTGTCAACAAGACAATATGCAAGCTGGCGGTAGCTCCATAGTACTACGGGCTGTGTTTACATGGAACACTTTGCGTTCCGTGGTTCAACTGAACCGCTCATTGACCGTATTTGGTTATGTCTGGCTACGTGGAGAGCATCTGCCTGCAGCCATTTATGGACTTCATGTTCCCACAAACGATGCAATTTTTATGGGTAACAATTCACCGTGTCACCGGGCCACAATTGTTCTCGACTGGTTTGAAGAACTTTTTGGTTAATTCGAAAGAAAGATTTGCCTTTCAGATCACTCGACATGAGTCCCATCAAAAATTTGTGGGACATAATCAAGGGGTTATTTAGTGCACAATATTCTGCAACGGCAACACTTTTGCAATAATGCACGGCTACAGAGGTTGTATACCTCAGTATCGCTGCAGTGGACTTCCAACGACTCGTTCACTCCAAGTCCACTTAGCGTTGCTGTATTACGTAGGGAAAAACGATGTCCGATACGAATTTAGGAGAAATTCCATGACTTTTGCCACCTTACTGTATATTTTAGTGTATCAGATATCCTTCCGTTATTTGTAGTCAGAAATCCTTTTTCTCATATTCAGTGTTCCTACTGTATCTTAAACTGTTCATTTTGACATTTAAAAAGTTTTTACGCAGACTCTAGTGCTGCTTGACAACCTGAATCCATTCTGGATCCACCCTGACTTTGCGGTTAATGGATTTTCTGGGATGAGTTCATTAATCACAAACTCATTTTTTTCTTAATGTTTCAAGTAAGTTTGAGAGAAACTGTGAAGAAGCCATTTCCCTTGTTCACATTCAGTTGAATTGTAAACTGGTTCACTCATTGACAGTACTTAGGCTGTCAGTAGTTGCAAGCAATAGAAAACATTCCGAATGCTATCGACAAGTTGCGATCAGAATTAGGGACCACAGGACTAATGAGCAGTTGAGCATATTATAACGGTGGAAGTTTATTTCGGTGATGACGAAGACTAAAAGATGAATTATGCTAAGGATATGCCTTGGATTTCGACGAAAGTGCCGTATTAATAAAAGAAAGTGAACAGTGACTCAAATTTTTGTCATAATGTTCCTGAAGTAGAATGGCAGACTTAATTGATCATTTCTCATATCCCACTCACACCTCTAAATCTAAATTCTACGAATCACCGCTAGATGAGTGGCAGAGGGTACTTTGTATTCTATCGTACACTACTAGCGATTAAAATTGCTACACCAAGAAGAAATGCAGATGGTAAACGGGTATTCATTGAACATGTCGCGATACGATAAACCGCAATCGCGATAGGCTACAATCCGACCTTTATCAAAGTCGGAAACGTGATGGTACGCATTTCTCCTCCTTACACGAGGCGTCACAACGTTTCACCAGGCAACGCCGGAGGTCAACTGCTGTTTGTGTATGGGAAATCGGTTGGAAACTTTCCTCATGTCAGCAAGTTGTAGGTGTCACCACCGGCGCAAACCTTCTGTGAATGTTCAGAAAAGGTAATCATTTGCATATCGCAGCATCTTCTTCCAGTCGGTCAAATTTCGCGTCTGTAGCACGTCATCTTCGTGGTGTAGCAATTTTAATGGCCAGCAGTGTATATCATTGTTTCCATTCCATTCAGAAGCGGAGCGTGGGAAAAAGGAATGCTTATAGTCCTCAATGTGAACTCTTATTTTCTTCGTTTTATCTTCGTGATCTTCACGGGGTCAGTACGTAAGGGGCTGAAGAATATATATTGCTTCTGCCATAAGATCTGGCATTTGGAACTTTTTAAGTAGATTTTCGCGAGATACGTGGTTTCTTTCTTCGAGTTTTTCCAGTTAAGGTTTTTCAGCACATCTTCTCAATCAGACAAACCTGTGACCAGCCGTGTAGGACAAGCCATATCTTCCAAGAACCCCAATGACGAACAGAAGTCTGCCACTGACCTTTCCCACAGCTGCTCGTAAGTGATCGCTCAGCTTAATGTCTCTACACATAGTTACAACCAAGTGTTTGTATGACAAGAATGATTCCAGTAGCCGATCATTTATTTACCTTGCAATCAGAGAACACTACTGTTTTATCTTTCATGAGATGCACAACTTTACAGTTGTCTACTTTTCGAGATAGTTGCCAGTCCGTCCAAAATGCAGATATTTTATCAAGTTTTAACTGAATACTACAACAATTTCCACGTAAACAGCTGCGTCATCTGAGAAAAGTCTAAGATTGCTACCAATCGTATCCCTAAGTCATTGACGTAGATGAACGGCGACTGTGCTAACACACTCCCCTATGGCAAACCTGACATTACTTCTACTTCTGAGGAAGACGCTACATCCAGGATAATGTTCTGCATTCTGCTTGAAAGGAAATTCTCGATCAAATCGCAAATCTGGCTACATATCCCATGCGAGCATATTTTCTGTCGCAGACGTTTACGTGGCACCGAATAATATGCCCTTTCGGAAGTCTAGAAACACTGATCTACCTGGTTGACTCTTTCCATGGTGATTAGCATATCACGAGTGAACAGCCCAAGTGTGACCGATATTTTCGGAATCCGTATTGGCTTCCACGCAAAACTTCATTTTGTTACAGGTACGTCACTGTATTTGAATTCAAAATACACTGCTGGCCACCGTAAATGCAACACCAAGAAAGACAAGAGGTAGCACAACAAAATTTATTTTGTAGATAACATGTTGACCAAGTATCAAATGATTACGTTTACAGAAGTCTGTGACATGTGGTTCCTGCCAGAATCAGTAGCCAGAGTAGCCGCCATTGTTGGAGATCACAGCTGCCACACGTCTCAGCATTGAGTCAAAGAGACGTTGGATGTGTTCCTGGGGTACAGCAGCCCAAGTAGCTTCCACACGTTGCCAAAGATCATCTGGTGTGGCAGCTGGGGATGTAATCTGGGTCACTCGTTGAGCAACCATGGACCACATGTTTTCTATCGGCGAAAGATCCGGAGAGCGAGCCGGCCAGGGAAGCAATTCAATCTGGTTATTGACGAAGAACCTTTGGACAATGCGTGCCACGTATGGTCGCGCAGTATCCTGTTGAAATAAGACTGTGGCCGAGCCCTGAAGGTAAGGAAGGACAACTGGCTGCAGCACCTCGGATATGTAGCGCCGGCTATTTAAAGTACCGGCAATGCGTACTAGAGGCGTGCGAGAGAAATATCCAATACCGCCCCATACCATAATACCCGGTGCAAGACCAGTGTGGTGGTGCATAATGCAGCTGTCCAGCATCCTCTCTCCACGGTGTCTCCACACTCGAATCCGACCATCGTGGTGTTGCAGACAGAAGCGTGGCTCGTCAGTAAAGACAACGTCACTCCATTCTACCGTCCACATCCGTCTGTCATCACACCATTGGCGACGGAGACGTCTGTGGTTCTGCGCCAATGGTAGACGAAGCAATGGACGTCTTGCGGACAGACCACTCTGCTGTAAACGGCGTCGAATGGTACGCGCAGACACTGGATGATGCATTACAGACGCAATGTGCTGTGCTATGGTTCGGGATGTCACTGAGCGATCCGTCACTGCCATGCGCACAATTTGCCTATCAGCACGTGCAGTGGTGCACCGAGGTGAATGCGATCGACCACGTCGGTCCGTCGTACCCTCCTGCATCCAACTGTCACATATCCGCATTACAGTTGTTTGGTTTCGTCCAACACGACTAGCGATTTCTCTGTATGATAATCCACAATCTCGGTAAGCCACTATCCTTCCTCTGTCGAACTCGGATACTTGATCAAAAGATGTTCGCTGTTGTCTACGAGGCATAAATGATCGTCTTGTGAAACAACCACAAGGTAAACACACGTGCCGAACGTACACTCGTCGAAATCGCCAAGCCTTAAATGGCGCTATGAGGTGGCGCCACAGGCGTGCGTGATGTGCGTCTGTGCTGAAATTCTAATCAGTTGCATATCTCATCGCTGCAGACTCATGACGTAATTTTCACGTGATTCGGATGCTTCCTTCAGGGTGTTGCATTTACGGTGGCCAGCAGTGTATATTCTAGTACTTTGCTGCATACCAACGTGAGCGAAATAGGGAGGTAATTCTGTGGACCGATTCCACGTTCTTTTCTATGTTAAAAGAAAATGGTTCAAATGGCTCTGAGCACTATGGGACTCAACTGCTGTGGTCATAAGTCCCCTAGAACTTAGAACTACTTAAACCTAACTAACCTAAGGACAGCACACAACACCCAGCCATCACGAGGCAGAGAAAATCTCTGACCCCGCCGGGAATCGAACCCGGGAACCCGTGCGTGGGAAGCGAGAACGCTACCGCACGACCACGAGATGCGGGCTATGTTAAAAGAAACTACGTAGTTCCAGAGACCATTTGAAGTCTCAGACAGTCGGTCTACATGTATACACTGTTATTTTTTATAGATGAGTGTGTCTGTGTTTTTTTCCAATAACTAAGAACAGTTACTTTCTCAAAGGACCGGCAGTAAATTACTTTTAGGAGACGGGCTAATTCAGTCGCAAATTCCGTCTGATCCTGGAGCTTTGTTTTGCTTTATAGATTTGGGCTGTTTCTGAACACGGCTGACACTGACTGCAATGTCACTCATCTTTGTATCAGTGCGGCAAGTGAATGGCGGCAATATTGCTTGATATTCCTTTGTAAAGGCTCATTTGAAGACGAAATTAAGCATTTCGGCTTTAGTTTTGTTGTTTTCTACTTCGGTTTATGCCTCGTCAACGAGTGTCAGTACACTTATTTTTTGGCCATTGACAGACTTAAGGAACGACCTAAATTCTTGAGGGTTTTCGAGAGATTTCGTCATGCTTGGGTAATTATTAAAAGCTTCAAGTATTGTCTTTCTGATTCGCCTCTCTTTGGTGTTGTGCTAATGCGTAGAATACATTGTTTCTCAATGCGTTTTCTAATATCAAATGTATACGATGCTAAGTTTCAATCATCTAGTTCCTTAGAATGAAATAGTCAGAGTATATTCTTTCATGGCTAACACTTCCGTCCTTGTACTGAGTACCAGTTTGCTTTAAAACATGTCTTGCGTAAAATTATGGAAGAGTACCGCGACTTTTATTACTGAAATAATTGCTTTTTTTCATTTTCATTGTCACGGCGATTTACATATGAAATCAGATCTTAACAGTGAACACCCTATTAAACAACTGATTCGGAGAGTAATTCTAGAGAACAATATGTAACGAAATGCTCGTGCAAACTGACTATACATGATTCCATGCAAAACGGATGCCCCTCACATATAGTCACCTTGAAGTTTTCGATTTCTGATTGATAATGCATGTTACAATTTATTAGCTAAATAACCCATAATAATTAAAAATTTATACCGTTATATAAGTATACGAGTACACTATGTATACATGTTGACGTTCTGTGACCTATTACAAATCCACTTTACCTCTCCCGAAATCAATTCCTGGCTATGCATTTAGTGCACAACATTGTCCCAGAAATAAATGTAGACTACTGATTTCCGGAGGTATCTCTTGATCATCAGTCGTGGGAGGTCCCGACTGCTAGCAGACCCGAAATTTTATCTGATTTCGAAGTGGTCAGCTGCAAGCGTAGTCACTTTTTGAAATAGGTTTGCTGCGTGTGGTGGACAATTTTTGAGTTAAGCCAACTGCTCGCGGAGGAAAACTCGAGTTGACATTATAGATTTTCCCTCGCATTTTCAGAGATTTACGTTTCTGTGATTCCTAAGTATTGGAAGCCCAACTTGACACTATCACAAGGCAGTCGTAAAATACTTTCAGCTAAGAAGCACACAATATTAGAATCGTTGATGGGAAGTATATTTTGTTTTCTGCACTTAGAACACATTATTCCTGCAAAACACTACGAGGTGCGACTAGAAAAAAACCGGACTGATGCTGGAAAAAACATTTATTTACAATTATTTACAATTTCATGTTATCTCCTTCAATGTACTCTCCTCCTCGGTCTCTACACCGCTCCATACGAATTTTCCACTGTTCATAGCAATGCTGCAGATCATTTTCGGTAAGTCCATACATTACTTCCGTCGCTTTTTCTTTTACTGCTTCAACAGTCTCAAATCTAGTTCCTTTCAAAGCTGACTTGACTTTAGGGAAAAGAAAAAAAGTCACAGGGGGCCAAATCAGGTGAGTAGGGTGGATGATCTAAGATGGGAATGTTGTGTTTTGCCAAAAACGTCTTCACTGACAACGCACTGTGAGCTGGGGCATTGTCTTGGTGAACGATCCATGACTTTTTTCTCCAAATCGTTCCGTTTTCTCCGTACTCGCTCACGTAGGGTAGCCAGGACGCTAATGTAGTAATGCTGATTCACTGTTTGTCCCTCTGGAACCCAATCAATGTGCACAATCCCTTTGATGTCAAAAAAAAAAACAATCATCATTGCCTTGAATTTCGATTTTGACATTCGTGCTTTTTTTTTTTGTCGTGGAGAACCAGGAGTTTTCCAATGCATCGATTGGCGTTTAGTTTCGGGATCGTAAGTAAAAAACCACGATTCATCGCAAGTAATAACATTTTGTAAGAAGGTGGGATCACTTTCAATGTTTTCCAGGATGTCAGAACTAATCATTCTTCGGCGTTCCTTCTGTTCAATTGTGAGACACTTTGGAACCATTTTTGAACACACTTTGTTCATGTTGAAACTTTCATGAAGAATCTGCCTATCACTTTCCTTGTCAACTCCTGTTAACTCAGACACTGCTGTGATTGTTAAACGGCGATCTTGTCGAACAAGTTTACCGATTTTTTCAATGTTTGCATCAGTTTTTGCTGACAATGATCTGCCAGTGCGAGTGTCATCACTGGTGTCTTCGCGGCCATCTTTAAATCGTTTAAACCACTCAAACACTTGTGTTCGCGATAAACAATCATCGCCGTACACTTGTTGTAACATTACAAACGTTTCACTTGCAGATTTTCCTAGTTTGAAACAAAATTTGATGTTAACACGCTGTTCTTTCTGTACACTCAACATTTTCCGACGCACAGACAAAACGTCAACTACTTAAAACAGACGCCACGGGCAGACTGAGTGCAGGAGGCAGATGAAACTCGAGCAGTAGGCGGAGCGAGAGTCACGTGACAGGCCACGCGACTTTCAGCCTTATTCCATTCGTTTTATTGTTTGACCAGTACTAGTCCGGTTTTTTTTCTAGCCACACCTCGTATAAGCTTCGTTTAACGTTTTCGGCGTTGGCCACAATATAGACCTGTTGGCCTCACGAAAACATTTTTTAATGTTCGTAACATCTTGGGTGGACTTGAAAAAAGAGACAGCATTGGTCGTATATTTTTTACTATTACGACCAATGCTGTCTCTTTTTTCAAGTATACCTGTTATCTGGTCGTTGTGCACAAGACAACATGGAGTCGCCAATCAATCTTGGGTGGAAATATCGAGGCCACTGCAAGCAACTTCCTTACGATTTAATTTTAAAGGTCTCTCGCATAATTCAGTAACAGCTTTCTGTTTTATACAGCTTGACGTTATTTGTCTGCTTAAGTTATTATTGGCATCATGATTCTGACTGACATCAGTATTAAATAGACTGTTGGTTGCTGGACAGTTTAAGTAAATACGTCACCTCCACATTCTTACTATGGAGCTCCACGCTACTCCACGATGTGTTCTATATCTTACCGAAACTTATGTCTTCCAAGAACAATCAACTTATGACCTCTTTCACTTGTCATATGCTTCACAGGAACGTTACAGTCCATTTCTAAATTACTAGTCACATAAGATAAATAGAAACTGGCACACACAGCACTCAGAGAAAGTGATTATAGATAACTGTGCGCGCAGTCTACCTGTTTACAACGTGCCTCATCGAGCGCAACCAACCTGTTTCCTGAGGTAATGCTGAAATACTCTGCTAATTAGTAAATCTTTTCCGCGCGCCATCACTATCCACCCATCATTAGAATGCCGGCACTGGAAATCCCATCCCTCTGCTCCACCCCCAGCTTGGTTCAAGTCCTAAAATAGCCCTTCCTGCTCTTATGAGTTAGGAATGAAAGATGAACAAAAAGGAATAAAAGAAATTAAAAAAATTGGCTGAAACCAGACGACAACAAAATTGAGTTGTTGACTGACAGAACCTGGACTAACAACAAATTTCTACCCCTCATTTCTTCAGCACAAAGTTGAAAAATATTTGCGCACCCTGTGGTGTCACCGCCAGACACCACACTTGCTAGGTGGTAGCCTTTAAATCGGCCGCGGTCCATTAGTGTACGTCGGACCCGCGTGTCGCCACTGTCAGTGATCGCGGACCGAGCGCCGCCACACGGCAGGTCTAGAGAGACTTACTAGCACTCGCCCCAGTTGTACAGCCGACGTTCATAGGAATGGTTCACTGACAATCACGCTCTCATCTGCCGAGACGATAGTTAGCATAGCCTTCAGCTACGTCATTTGCTACGACCTAGCAAAGCGCCATTACCAGTTATATTGAGCTTATTATACTTTTGTATCATCAAGAGCGATGTACACCAGTTATGGATTAAAGTTAAGTATTACATCATCTACGTACTTTATTTGCAATTTTCAAGACATTGTCCTGTTCCAGACCTCACGCCAGTCCGCGTGAGCTTAAACGCGTGCATTTCGGCCTCCTCTAGCAACACGGTGTTGGCTCTTCTGCCAACACTTCACACCCCAGACTTACTTCAAAGGCGCAAACGGAAATTAGCAGTCCTAGCAATATGAAATTTAACAAAACTGAACATGAAAGGTTATTCCAGCTACGCGACTTATTGCCGGTCTTGGTGCAACGAAATGTTTTCTCCTGAAACCTCCTGGTAGATTAAAACTGATTTTGGAAGGTAGGAGACGAGGTACTGGCAGAACTAAAGCTGTGAGGACGGGGCATCAGTCGTGCTTAGTTATCTCAGTTGTTTGCCGGAACGGTTGCTCAGCGTGTTCGGTCAGAGGATTAGCTACCCTCCATAACAAAAAAACTCAGTGAACTACTCAACGAACAACCTGAACGGGTGTCCTGGAACATCCGCCCCGAACATACACAACGAACAATTCAGAACAAAATGAAATTAAAAAAAAAAGTTGGTAGAGCACTTGCACACGAAAGGCAAAGGTCCCGAGTTCGATCCTCGGTCCGGCACACAGTTTTAATCTGCCAGGAAGTTTCATCTCAGCGCACACTCCACTGCACAGTGAAAATCTCATTCTGTTTTCTCGTATTTATAATCATAAAAGTCAAATGTGAAACACTGAACGTATCGTCCTCTATAACAGAAAGCGCAGCGTCTCTTCATGTCGTATCAGGGTAATACTTGCTTTCTTTAGTGTAGGTGCGTAAGCAGAATCGGATAAGTAACATTCAGAATGTTGGGTCTTGCCCACTAGTCTCGCATAGGGTGCATAAGGGATGCTGCGTTCTCGCAATGCTATACAACAGTTCAAGCCAATAACATTAGTGGTTTCTTTTAAATAAAGCAAATTGACAATATTTGACTTGGAGATTTACAAGTAGTAGTAACAAACGATGGGCGACATACAATACAATTTAGAGCCCTTGGCTACAGATATTGTTCCTGGAAGTTGACATACGTCACTAATACTGCTCGACGAATCCTGTCCACAAATGTCCGCATACGGAGCCGATCTGAGCTCTAATGTCCGGCCGAGCTGCCAGGAGCGGCGCTTATATTCACTTCTTGCAGATGTCGCTCCTGGCGCGGCGCGGTCCCTCTTAGCGGGCTATTGGCTCACGTTTTCTCACCGCCTTCTCAGGTCTTTCGTTTTTTATCTTCGTTCTGGCGTTTGTGGTTACGCCAGAACACAGAATATTGGATACTATCGCTGACGTTAAAATACCACGTGATAAAGAATGAATCAGTCAACATACCAAAATCTGCTTATACACTACTGGCCATTAAAATTGCTAGACCAAGAAGAAACGCAGATGATAAACGGGTATTCGTTGGACAAATATATTACACTAGAACTGATATGTGATTACATTTTCACGCAATTTGGGTGCATAGATCCTGAGAAATCAGTACTCAGAGCAACCATCTCTAGCCGTAATAACGGCCTTGATACGCCTAGGCACTGAGTCCAACGGAGCTTGGATTGCGTGTGCAGGTACAAACGTTCTGACCAGACGTTATCAATTGGTGAGAGATCTGGAGAATGTGCTGGCCAGGGCAGCAGTCGAACATTTTCTGTATCCAGAAAGGCCCGCACAGGACCTGCAACATGCGATCGTGCATTATCCTGCTGAAGTGTAGGGTTTCGCAGGGATCGAATGGAGGGTAGAGCCACAGGTCGTAACACATCTAAAATGCTGTTACAGCCATGCGGATGAGATGCCCGTCTTCTCGTCTGTTAGTGATACGAGGCCGTTTTGATCCAGCACGGCGTTCCGTATTACCCTCCTGAACCCACCGATTCCATATTCTGCTAACAGTCATTGGACCTCGACCAACTCGAACAGCAATGTCTCGATACGATAAACCGTAATCGCGATAGGCTACAATCCTACCTTTATCAAAGTCGGAAACGTGATGGTACGCATTTATCCTCCTTACACCAGGCATCACAACAACGTTGCACCAGGCAACGCCGGTCAACTGCTCTTTATGTATGAGAAATCGGTTGGAAACTTTCCTCATGTCAGCACGTTGTAGGTGTCGCCACCGGCGCCAACCTTGTGTAAATGCTCTGAAAAGCTTATCATTTGCATATCACAGCATCTTCTTCCTGTCGGTTGATTTTCTCGTCTGTAGCACGTCATCTTCGTGGTGTAGCAATTTTAATGGCCAGTAATGTAGCTTTGTGCGATAGCATAATTTTCTAAATTATTGGCTTCGTTATTGCAGTCAAATACTAAATAAGCAAGCAGTGATACAAAGTAAAGAGGTAAAGTCTGTATTATTGAATCGTCAGATCAAATGAACAGGATAATACGGGATCTCTAGCTCACAACGGCACGAGTTAGATCATCCGTAAACCTATAGGCATCATAGCAACAAAAATCCGTACATGAAACAAAGCATTTAACAACAAGAAATGAAGGGAAATTTTTTAGATTCAGTCAGTGAAGTCAGAAACAGTACAAGGCCTCGAAACTTCTGACTTCACAAAGACAATGGTTTAGAAACGAAACCGGTATTCGTAGCAAGTTCGCAACGTGAATCAATAAAAATTTAATCAGGGTGTGCAGATACTAAATATGGGTGTGTGTGAAATCTTATGGGACTTAACTGCTAAGGCCATCAGTCTCTAAGATTACACACTACATAACCTAAATTATCCTAAAGACAAACACACACACCCATGCCCGAGGGAGGACTCGAACCTCCGCCGGGACCAGCCGCACAGTCCATGACAGTGCAGGTACCTCACGAAAGATTAACAAAATAACTTTGGAGATAGGCAATGTCTACGGATAACTCGAATGATATGAAGTATCTTACACAATCTGCAATTCAGCGACCATCTGTACCTAACAAAAGGTGCGTCTTGCCTTCTCCACGGAACATGTTACCGAGTAACTCACTTGAAACCAACTCCCAACGCACTCTCGTAATGGCGCCACAGTGTGACTGGCTCGCTGATCAGGAAACCAAACAAAAGAATTCCAGGAATCCTCACAGAGAAAACTTCAAAGATTCTGTCTGTAGTCGAAAGAGGGTACCTAATCATCTCTGTAGTATCTCTGGAACAACTATCTCGTGAAGTAAAGACATAAAACGTGAAACTCGCACTGAAAGTGGCGATTTAACAGGCAGCTTTCGCGGTATAGACACTTGTTGTCTGAGAGATGTAGAAGCATGCTCGCAGTTACTCGCGGCAGCAGTTCTCTCTTTCTAGGTGCGTAAGCCAGTTAACTCAGCAGTGTGTCCGGCATACCACACTTTGTGACAATCAGTAACGAAATTAATTTTCGGATGTGTCTGGAACAAAGTTTGTAAGAACGAACAATAGCTATGGCCAAGACGAAGCACTGAACATGCCCACTAAGCAATTTATCTCGTACCACTCATTGTTCCATTTTTTATTTAGATGTTCATGATTTGCCAAGCTACTTGTCACCAGGAATTTCGGGGGTGTTGTCATTTTTATTTGAGGAAACAATTCAATTTACTTACAGCAGAGTGTTTGTGTGACAAGAAAAGAAGCATTTTTTCTGTTATTTGTGTGGTGCTGAATAAGAAGGTAACCCAATGGATACACATTTAGTATAAAAGGAAGGAAACATAGAAGCAACAGATTATTAACATCTGGCGAGTGTAGCACCAAACAAACGTTTTACACAAAGTTTGTAGTACAGTTACATTATATTTTAATGTGGGAAAGACATGTGGAACTAGTAATCGAGGGATGCATTAAACTTCTTACTTCTTAAGACATCCTTAGAGACTACGATACGGCTGAATCTATATGCATATTGTTTCAGTATGATGTATTGTACTGGGAAAATAAATATTTTGATAAACAGTTGTTTAAACTTAAAAAAAAATCACACAGGAAGTATGACAAACTGGATTACAAATAGCAAATGACGCAGGAAAATTGTCTAAGAATTAACATTTTGACACGTCTAGAGTTATGTGAACATTAGCGTGTGAGTTATGTAAAGTAATTCAGGGAATTCTGAGTCCTGAGAAGCCTATCTAACTGCTATGAAAATACTTGTAAGAATTATTTTAATAAAGAATCACAAAGGAAAGAACTATGTCTACAAAACGTACGTTATAGAAATAAAATAATTTGTTTGGCTGGCAGAAATAAAGAATACGGATAATATCGAGAGAATTTACAGAGGATTGAGTTAGTAGTGTAATGAAATGCTACAATTAGAAATATATCACTGCTCAGAGAGTTTACTTCCTACTTGAGTACCTAGCTATCTACCGACAGTTCTTGCCAACAAATGTGTTTTAGCTCTGACGGAAATTTTTTCGTGTCCCTTTATCACTCTACAAGAAGAAAAATCGAAACGTGTATATCCTTAGTGTTCCAATCAGCGAAGTGTTCCAAAGAGCCGGCCGGGGTGACCGAGCGGTTCTAGGCGCTACAGTCTGGAAGCGCGAGACCGCAACGGTCGCAGGTTCGAATCCTGCCTAGCGCATGGATGTGTGTGTCGTCCTTAGGTTATTTAGGTTTAAGTAGTTCTAAGTTCTAGGGGACTAATGACCTTAGAAGTTTTTTTTGTTCCAACGAAACCTCCGAAGTTGGTCACGAGTTGCGTTCCAGACTGGCGACGGCTTTCGACGCGCACACGTACGTATGTAAACAAACGCGTTAAGAAACATTAAGTGCTGACAGTTAATAATGGACAATTATAAATACTGTTATTTAATGTTTTAAGTTTCGAATGGGAAGGCATTCAGCCATGAACGGCAGTGTAGTGGTTTGCTTTTACTAGGTTACATCTGAGCGCGAGTTATATATTTTTGCTCTTCTATCCTATCATGTAGTTCAATCGTTGCTAACAGCCAACTTTCATAAGATAAACTTACACAGAGCCGCTGGACGTGGATGAAAGATAAACTGTAAATTAATAATACAAGAGTACTATGCCATCTGCTGCAGTGTTAGCTGGCCAGTCATAAGACAGAGCGAAGGCGTTGTGGTCCGTTGTAGTAGGTAGCCTTGTAACAGCTTCTAAAGGTGCGAAGATCCACGATCGTAGCAGCAGCTTTCTTGGTGAATAACGCGACAGTAGAACCAGAATATCAGCGATCAAACATATCTGCCAAATGCTAGCGTCCGCTCGGGGGATTCAAAGTTGGAGGTGTGGAAATTGGGCTCTGTATTTGACACACGTTAATAAATCACCAACCAAAATAATCAATCAGGAATTAAATGATAACTGAATGAAACAAGAATCACAGTTAAATCGATTTATTCCCTTAAAGAAAACATTTGACAAGCAGTGATAACATAATTATAGTTAAATATTGGCACGTCTGATAAAACGGTCTAGGGTAAGATTCTAATAATTACGTGAATGGAAAAATTGCAATCACTAAGTGGTACTGTGGTTTTCAGCATATTAGTGGAAAAGACAGATATACAGAAGGGAATGCGCTGAACCTGTGGTGGGATTCGATAGCAAGATGGTTATGGAATGTGTATACAAATCTCCAAAAGGCAGTTTAAAGTTGTGAAATTGTTTAAAATAGCTTTAATGACCCTACACGTCATCTCGCAATTGCGGATCGATCTCACCATTACAAATTATAGGTGGAGGCTGAAATCACTGGTGGCACACCAACCGCCGTTACCAATGGCTAAGTGCAGATAGCAAGAAATCCAAGTCCCTCGATACATCTGCTCTCGCAAGAGGACCCTGGTTACCAATGGCTAAGTGCAGATAGCAAGAAATCCAAGTCCCTCGATACATCTGCTCTCGCAAGAGGACCCTGGTTACCAATGGCTAAGTGCAGATAGCAAGAAATCCAAGTCCCTCGATACATCTGCTCTCGCAAGAGGACCCTGGTTATCAAGAGTGATGGAAGCGAAGGGATGACGGCTCTCTACGAAGAAGATGTAACTTAACACCAAGTGCCTGTGTTTGCTAAGAGAAACACTTGCATCTCCGCGTGTTTGCTTTTTGCTCTATTCGTACTGACTGAGCTACGGGTCTTTTGAACGTCAACCAGTAAAAATGTTCCTTAGAAAAAGCTGCTCCCTTTCCTTCGTGTGTTCTTTAGCTGGTTAACTTTGCGATCGTAAAATGCGGTTCCTCAGTCACATAATGCGACAATTTTATTTATTAATGAACCCATCCAGATGAAAGTGGGCTTCATCGTTAAACCATGCATGCATGCGCATACTAATTCCCATCGTGCCCCGCGGCCAACCGTGCGGTTCGAACGACCTAACGCAAACCGTTCAAAAGTTATGACGATTTTATTTCATATGGTTCAATAACTGTCACTTTCACGGTTCCCAAGCGTCATAAGTCGTCACATTCTGAAACTGTGGTCTGCATATAAAGCTGGATTTCAAAGACGACCCAGTGTAGGGAAGCAGCCTACTCACGCCATAGTAAATTCACATCAGTCTTTCCATTGTGTGCCAGCCAGTCCGCTGTAACTAGCTCTGACGTCATAAATGTTGCGCAATACTTTAAAAATCAAGCAAATAACCTAAAACATTTCTAGCATGTCAGGAGTAATACTAAATTAATAAGTGTTGAATATCAGTTCGATAACTTTAGCCATTTTCGAAATTTGGACGTTTTTCTGTAAAAATCATTGGCGCAACAGAAAAGAGCTAGAGACTTCAAAATTTATAATTAGATTCCTTTTTCATAAATATTTAATAGAAACAGTCTTCTGGATCTCACAATTTAAGATTTTAGTTGAAATTCAATATTTTCTGGTTTTTGTCTTAAAACTTAAGGAAGCAAGATAGATTAAGTAGGCTAATAAATAAGGCTAGGATGTTTATATTTAAGTAGGTTGGAGATCCGCTATAACTATGAAGATGTGAGAAGTTTCATTTGAATACCTATAAAACTATAGCGATAGCGTATCTCCAAAGGGCCAGTTCAGAGCTCGTCTACTGCGTACAGTGTAATTAAATTAATTCTCTCGCCCAAAATATTTAACTTAGCCACGTCAAACTTTTATTATCAATACTTACCTGCGTGCTGAATGCACATTTAAATTAAGAGCTTCATCGACCATCAGCAAGAGAAGCTATGATTTATTAGGTAACTTAAAGTGGTGCATTACTAGCCCAGCGGCTAGTCGGGAGAGCCGATTTGATCAGGCGTTCCCTTATATATATATATATATATATATATATATATATATATATATATATATATATATATATATAAGAACGCTTTATATATAAGAACGCTGCGAGAGGAAGAAAGGCCCCAGTTCTCTCCAGACGCTGAATAGCACGCCTTCTGTGTCGGGAGTCGCGTCGCGTCGGTATCATTGCTACAAACAGCCTCGGATGCCGTATTAAGTTACTCGAGATACGCGTAACCATGAAATCATTTTCGAGTGAAGTGTTAATTCTGGGTTGACTTTAACTATCGATTTTCAGTTTGCGTATGTCGTATTTTCACGTGCCGCCGCGGGACAGACATTCTACCATTATTTAGCGTGGCGTTTGATGAACCTAATCATCAAATTATGGCGAGCATTCATTTAAATATTTAATTTGGACAGTATAGTGGCATCAGCGCATTAGACTCTGAACTGCTCTGTTAGTGAGATTGTGTGGATTCTTTTGTTTTCATCTGTGACTTTCAGAATATAGAACGTTTTTTTTCACGACCGTTTTTTGACTATAAATCCCAGACAATCTCCTAATTCATCAGAGCTATAAGCTGTAACTAGAAGTGTATTCTCAGATGAAGTGGGCACTAGGAATTCTAATTACAGGCTTCACGTTTTGCTAATCACTTTCTGGTTGCCAATATTGTAGTTAGAGAGCCAGTGTTGAGAACGGCGAAAGACAGCATAAATAATAGGAACATTTTTAACAATAATTAAACCCAACCGCCGCCCCACAGCAGGACGACCCGGTCTCTTCATATGTTCTTAGTACAGACATCTTGAAAAGGCGGTAAAGGCAGTAAACTGAGGACAGAAAGGTATTTTGGAAAGAACATCGGTGAACCATCATTTTATGGCTGTCTTGCAGACAGTGTCGGTCATAACCAATGTCTGTCCTATGTGCTTTATATATTGTCATTGAGTCGGCCACAGACCCACTTCGATCACCATTGCACGGGCATTTTTTGTACGTAAGCTATCGCCTGTATTATCACACTTATCATATGAATGGTTTGAATATGGGCATAGCTGCCCGAAAAAAGCACCATCAAGACATAAAAATTTCTTCATGCAGCTTACAACGGAGCTAGAAGCATTAATTTCAATTATTAAACAAGTCGCGGATATATTTTTCACCTACAGCACGCTGTAAAATCTCAAATTCTGATTCTATCGTTTACACAGTTCTGTATCCTCTGTAGTGTGTTTAACTTTTACCCTATAGATTGGAGACAGACTCTTCTGTTTCACTGTTGTTGATTGAGCCCTCCCGCCCCGTACGGTCAGGGGGTGGGCTTCAGCGGATACAACTTGCTGCTCTTCAGCCACATTAGAGACAAATTAAAAAGAAAAGTATATAAAAGCTGGATATGGCGGTTAATTAAAATAATTAAAAAATTGTACAATAAAAAGAAATCGCCAGTTGCATAAAAAAGTTTGTTTCGATAATTAATTAAAATATAGACACAAGTGAATGGAAAATGAGTGTCGCACACGAATATGTAAAACCAGATAGATAGTTGCAGAAAGTAAAAGGAAAAGGCCTTTGTACGACTGATTAAAAGAAATAAATAGATGACTGAAGAGATGAGTGTATGTAGATTGCCAGGCAGAAGTGTATCAAGAGAACGTACCATTTAAAGGTAGCGCGTTTGTATGGGTGGATGTTTTGTGGAAGTATGGGACATGGGACACGAGTGGAAAGGGATACGCTTCCAAACCAAGCTTCACAAAGTGCGTGAGGGATTTGGTGAGAAAAAGAGCCCTAACAAGTGGTGAGTCGTAGGGACCTCTTATATCTGGCAGGATGGGTATATATTAGGGCTGATTTCATGGTCAGGTAAAGTTTCGTTGGGAGAGCATGTGGAGGGTGTGGAGGCATAGTATGGGGGCAATGAGGAGGCTGAGGTGTGGTGGAGTACAGTGCGTACGGGGGCAAATTAGGGTAGTGTCGAGTTTATGGGTAATGTAGGATATTCGGAGGTGTTCAAGATCGAAGAATGTTGAATTTTATAAGTCGGTAGAGGATGCAGGTGGGAAGGTTAAGCGTATCCGAAACGCTAGGCGGAGAGCTCAGCATTCGAAGGTCACTAGGGCACGATAAAAGTGGGGAAGAGCGGAAGTCCATGCCACAGTGGCATGGCAGAGGATATGAGCAACCTCTTTTCAGCTCCTATTAATAGAGCGATTCGAATGCTTGAAGCACATCGGAGAGGACACCACTTACTATCAGATGTGGCCATATCAGACACGCTTTCTGCCACCACGTGTATAGAATGTACAGTATTCCTTGCTACAACCCGAGCGTTTTTAATTCAGGAGTATACAATTGAGAGCGGGGTGCCGCCTCCCCATCAGACAACTAATTCCCCAGCAGACAGGTCGGTGAGGAGAAGAGAGACGAGCGAACAGCAGGTGGCGCTTCTCGGAAGTGGCTTGTATACGGGCGGCTGCGGCCGCGGTTATTTCTGTGGCGCGCCCTCGGCTGGAGGCGCCATCCGGAGGTCTTCCGGAGCCCTCCCCCTCCTCCCCCACATGCTGAGGGATGTGCCGGGTGCGCGCGGCTGGCGCTCTTCCACACATTAGGCTGCCGGGGCCAGCCGCAAGAGGAAGGCCTGCCTGTGCCTCAAAAGAGCCGTGAATCATTCAACAGTACAGGTCGTAACGCACACACGGCGTGCATGGGATGACTTTATTGTGTCACACAGCCACCTCTTTCTTGACTTTTACACGTTACTGTTGTTGTTGTTTTTGTCACTGTTTTGATCTTCAGTCGGAAGTCCGGTTTGATGCAGCTCTCCATGATACGATATCCTGTGTAACCCTCTTTGTCTCCTAATAACTATTGCAACCTACAGCCTTCTGAATCTGCTTACTGTATTCATCTCTTGGTCTGCCACTTCGATGTCTGCCACTTCGATGTTTGCCCCCCTCCCGTCCTCCCACACACACACACACACACACACACACACACACACACACACACACACACACACTTCCCTCCAATACTAAACTGGCGTCCCTTGCTGTTTCAGAACGTACCCTGTCAACCGATCCCATTTTCAGTTAGGTTATGTCACAATTTTTTTTCTCCCACTTCTGTTAAGTACTGCTCATTAGTTACGTGATCTACCCACTTACCCTTCAGCATTCTTCTGTAGCATCACATGTCAAAAGTTTCTATTCTCTTGTTGTCTATACTGCTTATCGTCCATGTTTTACTCTCATAAGTGCCTACACTCTATACGAATACTTTCAGAAAAAATTCCAAACACTTTAATCTATTTCCGATGTTAATAAATTTCTTTTCTCCGGAAATTATTTTCTTGCCGTTGGCAGTCTATATTTTATATTCTCTCTACTTCGGCTGCCCAAATACACTCCTGGAAATTGAAATAAGAACACCGTGAATTCATTGTCCCAGGAAGGGGAAACTTTATTGACACATTCCTGGGGTCAGATTCATCACATGATCACACTGACAGAACCACAGGCACATAGACACAGGCAACAGAGCATGCATAATGTCGGCACTAGTACAGTGTATATCCACCTTTCGCAGCAATGCAGGCTGCTATTCTCCCATGGAGACGATCGTAGAGATGCTGGATGTAGTCCTGTGGAACGGCTTGCCATGCCATTTCCACCTGGCGCCTCAGTTGGACCAGCGTTCGTGCTGGACGTGCAGACCGCGTGAGACGACGCTTCATCCAGTCCCAAACATGCTCAATGGGGGACAGATCCGGAGATCTTGCTGGCCAGGGTAGTTGACTTACACCTTCTAGAGCACGTTGGGTGGCACGGGATACATGCGGACGTGCATTGTCCTGTTGGAACAGCAAGTTCCCTTGCCGGTCTAGGAATGGTAGAACGATGGGTTCGATGACGGTTTGGATGTACCGTGCACTATTCAGTGTCCCCTCGACGATCACCAGTGGTGTACGGCCAGTGTCGGAGATCGCTCCCCACACCATGATGCCGGGTGTTGGCCCTGTGTGCCTCGGTCGTATGCAGTCCTGATTGTGGCGCTCACCTGCACGGCGCCAAACACGCATACGACCATCATTGGCACCAAGGCAGAAGCGACTCTCATCGCTGAAGACGACACGTCTCCATTCGTCCCTCCATTCACGCCTGTCGCGACACCACTGGAGGCGGGCTGCACGATGTTGGGGCGTGAGCGGAAGACGGCCTAACGGTGTGCGGGACCGTAGCCCAGCTTCATGGAGACGGTTGCGAATGGTCCTCGCCGATACCCCAGGAGCAACAGTGTCCCTAATTTGCTGGGAAGTGGCGGTGCGGTCCCCTACGGCACTGCGTAGGATCCTACGGTCTTGGCGTGCATCCGTGCGTCGCTGCGGTCCGGTCCCAGGTCGACGGGCACGTGCACCTTCCGCCGACCACTGGCGACAACATCGATGTACTGTGGAGACCTCACGCCCCACGTGTTGAGCAATTCGGCGGTACGTCCACCCGGCCTCCCGCATGCCCACTATACGCCCTCGCTCAAAGTCCGTCAACGGCACATACGGTTCACGTCCACGCTGTCGCGGCATGCTACCAGTGTTAAAGACTGCGATGGAGCTCCGTATGCCACGGCAAACTGGCTGACACTGACGGCGGCGGTGCACAAATGCAGCGCAGCTAGCGCCATTCGACGGCCAACACCGCGGTTCCTGGTGTGTCCGCTGTGCCGTGCGTGTGATCATTGCTTGTACAGCCCTCTCGCAGTGTCCGGAGCAAGTATGGTGGGTCTGACACACCGGTGTCAATGTGTTCTTTTTTCCATTTCCAGGAGTGTAGAAAAACTCATCTACGATATTAAGTGTCTCGTTTGCTAATTAATTCCCTCAACGTTACCTGACTCAATTCGACTTCATTCCATTATCCTCGTTTTGCTTTCATTGAGGTTCATCTTATATCCTCGTTTGAAGACAACGTCCAATCCGTTCAATTGCTCTTTCAAGTCCTTTGCTCTCTCTGACAGAATTACAATGTCATGGGAAAACCATAAAGTTTTTATTATTTTTCCCCTCGACTTTAATTCCTACTCTACATTTTTCTATTATTTTTTTTTTACTGCTTGCTCAATGTACAGAGTGAATCACATTGCGGATAGGCCGCAACCCTGTCTTGCTCCTTTCTTAACCACTGCTTGTTTTTCATGCCCGTCGACTGTTATAACTGCCGTCCGGTTATTGTATAAGTTGATAATAGTATTCCGCTCCTTGTATTTTACCGCTGTTACTTTCAGAATTCCACAGAGAGTGTTCCAGTCAACATTTTCAAAAGCTTTCCCTATTTCTGGAAATGCTATAAAAATAGGTTTGCTTTTCTTTAAACTATATTCTACGGTAGACGCAGGGTAGCGTGGTCCTCCATCTCGCTGGAATCCAAACTGATCTTCTCCGAAGGCGGCTTTTACCAAGTTTTTCCATTCATGTATAATAACGTCGTATTAGTATTTTGCAACACTGGCCTATTTCACTGATACTTCGGTAATTTTCACACTTGCCAGCAACTGCTTTCTTTGGAATTAATACATTTTTCTTGAAATCGGGGGGTATAGCGCGCGTCTCATAGATCTTCCACACCAGATGGAAGAATTTTGCCGTGGCTGGGTCTCCCAAGGAGTCGTTCTGGCGGAATCTTGTCTACTCCCGGGGTTTTGTTTCGACTCAGGTCTGTCAAGTACTCTGTCAAATTCTTCTGGCAGTATCATATCTTCCACCTCATCTTCATCAACGCCCTCATCTATTTCAATAATATTGGCTTCATCTCCTTTCAACTTACCCTTCTCTGCTTAGGACTGGTTTTCCATTTGTGCTCTGTTTCGCTTTTCTTCAAAGACCACTTCAGTTTTCCTGTAGGTGGCATCTATCTTTCCTCTACTGAAATATGCTTCTAAATCCTTACATTTCTCCTCTAGCCATTTCTCTGACATACCACGTCATATACACTACTGGCCATTAAAATTGCTACACAAAGAAGAAATGCAGATGATAAACGGGTATTCATTGGACACTTATATTATACTAGAACTGACCTGTGATTACATTTTTACGCAGTTTGGGTGAATAGATTCTGAGAAATCAGTACCCAGAACAACCACCTCTGGCTGTAATAACGGCCTTGATACGCCTGGGCATTGAGACAAACAGAGCTTGGATGGCGTCTACAGGTACAGCTGCCCAAGCAGCTTCAACACGATACCACAGTTCATCAAAAGTAGTGACTCGCGTATTGAGAGGAGCCAGTTGCTCGGCCACAATTGACCAGACGGTTTCAATTGGTGAGAGATCTGGAGAATGTGCTGGCCAGGTCAGCAGTCGAACATTTTCTGAATCCAGAAAGACCCGTACAGGACCTGCAACACGCGGTAGTGCATTATCCTGCTGAAATGTAGGGTTTCGCAGGGATCGAATGAAGGGTAGAGCCACGGGTCGTAAAACATCTGAAATGTAACGTTCTCTGTTAAAATTGCCGTCAATGCGAACAAGAGGTGATACGCCAGCATGACGATGACGAATACACGCTTTCAATGTGCGTTCACTGCGATGTCGCCAAACACGGATGCGACCATCATCATGCTGTAAACAGAACCTGGATTCATGCGAAAAAATGACGTTTTGTCATTCGTTCTCCCAGGTTCGTCGTTGAGTACGCCATCGCAGGCGCTCCTGTCTGTGATGCAGCGTCAAGGGTAACCGCAGCCATGGTCTCCGAGCCGATACTCCATGCCGCTGCAAACGTCGAACTGTTCGTGCAGACGGTTGTGGTCTTGTAAACGTCCCCATCTGTTGACTGAGGGATCGAGACGTGCCTGCACGATCCGTTACAAAAAAAAAAAAAAAAAAAAAATGGCTCTGAGCACTATGGGACTCAACATCTTAGGTCATAAGTCCCCTAGAACTTAGAACTACGTAAACCTAACTAACCTAAGGACATCTCACACACCCATGCCCGAGGCAGGATTCGAACCTGCGACCGTAGCAGTCCCGCGGTTCCGGACTGCAGCGCCAGAACCGCTAGACCACCGCGGCCGGCGATCCGTTACAGCCATGCCGATAAGATGGCTGTCATCTCGACTGCTAGTGCTACGAGGCCGTTGGGATCCAGCAAGGCGTTCCGTATTACCCTCCTGAACCCACTGATTCAATATTTTGCTAACAGTCATTGGATCTCGACCAACGCGATCAGCAATGTCGCGATATGATAAACCGCAATCGCGATAGGCTACAATCCGACCTTTATCAAAGTCGGAAACGTGATGGTACGCATTTCTCCTCCTTACACGAGGTTTCACAACAACGTTTCACCAGGCAACGCCGGTCAACTGCTGTTTGTGTGTGAGAAATCGGTTGGAAACTTTCCTCATGTCAGCACGTTGTAGGTGTCGCCACCGGCCCCAACCTTGTGTGAACGCTCTGAAAAGCTAATCATTTGCATATCGCAGCATCTTCATCCTGTTGGTTAAATTTCGCGTCTGTAGCACGTCATCTTCGTGGTGTAGCAATTCTAATGGCCAGTAGTGTATATATCGAGGCACTATACTCTCTTACTGTCCACAGCCGAGTTCGTGCAATGCTCGATGGTCGCTGTCCATAAGGTACACAAGGCCTGCCTGGTGTTTGTTTAGCAGTGGTAGCGCCTTTGCGTTTCCGTTTCACAGTCACATCACCAACAGTAGTCTGTGACTGCTTGAAATGCCCCTGGTGTATTTGTTACCCAGTTGACATCCGATTACTGTCCCCTTCTAAATCACAGAGTTCTGCTGACCGACCTATTTTACGATCCCTGCGTTTCTCCTGGACAGAATAATATTTTCCGCTGCCATTCAGGCATCTAGTGGCGAATGCCGCAATACATAGGGATGATTTTTGGAAAAGTGATATATTGTCCTACCCCCATGAACCATGGACCTTGCCGTTGGTGGGGATGCTTGCTAGCCTCAGCGATACAGATAGCCGTACCGTAGGTGCAACCACGACGGAGGGGTGTATCTGTTGAGACGCCAGACAAACGTGTGGTTCCTGAAGAGGGGCAGCAGCCTTTTCAGTAGTTGCAGGGGCAACAGTCTGGATGATTGACTGATCTGGCCATGTAACACTAACCAAAACGGCCTTGCTGTGCTGATACTAAAAAAATGGTTCAAATGGCTCTGAGCACTATGGGACTTAACACCTGTGGTCATCAGTCCCCTATAACTTAGAACTACTTAAATCTAACTAACCTGAGGACATCACACACATCCATGCCCGAGGCAGGATTCGAACCTGCGACCGTAGCGGTCACGCGGTTCCAGGCTGAAGCGCCTTTAACCGCACGGCCACACCGGCCGGCTGTGTTGGTACTGCGAACGGCTGAAAGCAAGGGGAAACTACAGCCGTAATTTTTCCCGAGGGAATGCAGCTTTACTGTGTGGTTAAATGATGATGGCGTCTTCTTGGGTAAAATATTCCGGAGGTAAAATAGTCCCCCATTCGGATCTCCGGGCGGGGACTACTCAAGAGGACGTCATTATCAGGAGAAAGAAAACTGACGTTCTACGGATCGCAGCGTGGAATGTCAGATCCCTTAATCGGGCAGGTAGGTTAGAAAATTTAAAAAGAGAAATGCGTAGGTTAAAGTTTGATATAGTGGGAATTAGTGAAGTTCTGTATCAGAAGGAACAAGACTTTTGGTCAGGTGAATTCAGGGTTATAAATACAAAATCAAATAGGGTTAATGGAAGAATAGGTTTAATAATGAATAAAAAAACAGGATTGCGGGTAAGCTACTACAAACACCATAGTGAACGCATTATTGTGGCCAAGATAGACACGAAGCCCATGCCTACTACAGTAGTAATAGTTTATATGCCAACTGGCTCTGCAGATGATGATGAAATCGATGAAATGTATGATGATATAAAAGAAATTATTCCGGTAGTGAAGGGAGACGAAAATTTAATAGTCATGGGTGACTGGAATTCGAGAGTAGGAAAAGGGAGAGAAGGAAACATAGTAGGTGAACATGGATTGGGGCTAAGAAATGAAAGAGGAAGCCGTCTGGTAGAATTTTGCACAGAGCATAACTTAATCATAGCTAACACTTGGTTCAAGAATCATAAAAGAAGGTTGTATACATGGAAGAATCCTGGAGATACTAGAACGTATCAGATAGATTATATAATGCTAAGACAGAAATTTAGGAACCAGGTTTTAAATTGTAAGACATTTCCAGGGGCAGGTGTGGACTCTGGCCACAATCTATTGGTTATGAACAGTAGATTAAAACTGAAGAAACTGCAAAAAGGTGGAAATTTAAGGAGATGGGACCTGGATAAACTAAAAGAACCAGAGGTTGTACAGAGTTTCAGGGAGAGAATAAGGGAACAATTGACAGGAATGGGGGAAAGAAATACAGTAGAATGGGTAGCTCTGAGGGATGAAGTAGTGAAGGCAGCAGAGGATCAAGTAGGAAAAAAGACAAGAGCTATTAGAAATCCTTGGGTAACAGAAGAAATATTGATTTTAACTGATGAAAGGTGAAAATATAAAAATGAAGTAAATGAAGCAAGCAAAAAGAAATACAAACGTCTCAAAAATTAGATCGATATGAAGTGCAAAATGGCTAAGCAGGGATGGATAGAGGACAAGGATGTAGAGGCTTATCTCACTAGGGGTAAGATAGATACTGCCTACAGGAAAATTAATGAGACCTCTGGAGAAAAGAGAACCACTTGTATGATTATCAAGAGCTCAGTTGCAAACCCAGTTCTAAGCAAAGAAGGGAAAGCAGAAAGGTGGAAGGAGTATATAGAGGGTCTATACAAGGGCGATGTACTTGAGGACAATATTATGGAAATGGAAGCGGATGTAGATGAAGATGAAATGGGAGAGACGATACTACTTGAAGAGTTTGACAGAACACTGAAAGCCCTGAGTCGAAACAAGGCCCCGGGAGTAGACAACATTCCATTAGAACTACTGACGGGCTTGGGAGAACCAGTCCTGAGAAAACTCTACCATCTGGTGAGCAAGATGTATGAGACAGGCGAAATACCCTAAGACTTTAAGAAGAATATAATAATTCCAATCCCAAAAAGAAAGCAGGTCTTGGCAGATGTGAAAATTACCGAACTATCAGTTTAATAAGACACAGCTGCAAAATACTGACGAGAATTCTTTACAGACGAATGGAAAAACTGGTAGAAGCCGAACTCGGGGAAGATCAGTTTGGATTCCGCAGAATTGTTGGAACACGTGAGGCAATACTGACCCCACGACTTATCTTAGAAAATAGATTAAGGAAAGGCAAACCTACGTTTCTAGAATTTGTAGACTTAGAGAAAGCTTTCGACAATGTTGACTGGAATACTCTCTTTCAAATTCTAAAGACGGCAGGGGTAAAATACAGGGAGCGAAAGGCTATTTGCAATTTGTACAGAAACCAGATGGCAGTTATAAGAGTCGAGGGGCATGAAAGGGAAGCAGCGGTTGGGAAGGGAGTGAGACAGGGTTGTAGCCTGTCCCCGATGTTATTCAATCTGTATATTGAGCAAGCAGTAAAGGAAACAAAAGAAAAGTTCAGAGTAGGTATTAATATCCATGGAGAAGAAATAAAAACTTTGAGGTTCGCCGATGACATTGTTGTTCTGTTAGAAACAGCAAAGGACTTGGATGAGCAGTTGAACGGAATGGACAGTGTCTTGAAAGGAGGATATAAGATGAACATCAATAAAAGCAAAACGAGGATAATGGAATGTAGTCGAAATAAGTCGGGTGATGCTGAGGGAATTACATTAGGAAATGAGACACTTAAAGTGGTAAAGGAGTTTTGCTATTTGGGGAGCAAAATAACTGATAATGGTCGAAGTAGAGAGGATATAAAATGTAGACTCTCAATGGCAAGGAAAGCGTTTCTGAAGAAGAGAAATTTGTTAAGATCGAGTATAGAGATAAGTGTCAGGAAGTCATTTCTGAAAGTATTTGTATGGAGTGTAGCCATGTATGGAAGTGAAACATGGACGATAAATATTTTAGATAAGAAGAGAATAGAAGCTTTTAAAGTGTGGTGCTACAGAAGAATGCTGAAGATTAGATGGGTAGATCACATAACTAATGAGGAGGTGTTGAACAGAATTGGGGAGAAGAGGAGTTTGTGGCACAACTTGACAAGAAGAAGGGACCGGTTGTTAGGATATTGTGGTGTCACCGCTAGACACCACACTTGCTAGGTGGTAACTTAAATCGGCCGCGGTCCTGTAGTACATGTCGGACCCGCGTGTCGCCACTATGTAATCGCAAACCTAGCGCCACCACATGGCAGGTCACAAGACACGGACTTGACCTCGCCCCAGTTGTACGGACGACATAGCTTGCGACAAGACGTATCACGTCTTCCTCTCATTTGCCGAGAGACAGTTTAAATAGCCTTCAGCTAGTCCATCGCTACTACCTAGCAAGGCGCCATGTGTATCATTGCTAATTGCTTACTACTATGCAAGAGATGTATTTCAACAAGAACAAGACTACATTAAAGTTAAGTATATTAAAATCTCTCTTCTTTTCTTTATAGTTTTTCATCCAGTCTCCTGTTTCAGACTTTACGCCCGTCTGCGTTAGTTTCGCGTGCACCTAGCCACTCATTGTGTCGAGACCTTAGGGAATCGACACAACAGATATGTTCTGAGGCATCAAGGGATCACAAATTTAGCATTTGAGGGCAGTGTGGAGGGTAAAAATCGTAGAGGTAGACCAAGAGATGAATACACTAAGCAGATTCAGAAGGATGTAGGTTGCAGCAAGTACTGGGAGATGAAGAAGCTTGCACATGATAGAGTAGCATGGAGAGCTTCATCAAACCAGTCTCAGGACTGAAGACAACAACAACAACGATATATTGTCGGTTGGAAGTGTGCGACCTTTGTAACTGTTTGTATAATTAATTGATAGAACAGAGGAAAAAATCAGCCTACCAGTTGCAAATAGAAGTTTATTATCCCTTGACTGCAGTGCCGTTGGCTTTAGTCTCTGACATGAGGTACATGTAACTTACGAAAACATTTCATCGTGTGACATCTATTGCATCATGTGATGTAATATGGCAAATTCTTCTGAAGAAGATATTTTATCAGCTATCGAAACCATGGTCAAGGGATAATAAATCTTTATTTGCAAATTGGTTGGCTGATTTTTGAATCAATTCTGAATTACGTGGTTGCTGTTTCACAGCCATGTTTAAGAATCTATTACATCAAAGATCGCTTAAATACATGCAAATAATTCACATTACCCTTTCTGCAATAAAGCGACATCTGACGTATATGAATTTTTACTGGAGCACGACCTGTTTCAAGATTTAAAATCACATCTTCAGGTGTACATACGTCATTAATACAATTCAGCCCTGATACGGGAAGGTGGAGGACTCAATCCTCTCAAAATAAATAACTGTTGCCCGCAAAAAGCAGGGCGTCACAGTTTCACAGTAACTAGTTGAAAATCGACATGTTAGAATCGCGTGTACTTCACTTCAGGAAGCGGCGGACAATGGCCTCGCCGTGCAGGGCCACTCCATTAGTCAATGTGCTCACTATTGACTAGAGGGTTGAGTCCTCCTCCTTCCCGTATCAGGACTTAATTGATTTACTGACGTATGTACAACTGAAGATGTAATTTGAAATCACGAAACAGGTCGTGTTACTGTAACAGTACGACTAAAAGTGGTTTATTTCAGAAACATGGATTACTTCAACCGCAGCCCTCGTGAGAAAATTATTTGTATTCGCATTTCCGTTTTCGGCATACAGCTGCCATATGACAAAATCCACTACAAAGCCTCGTAAAAATGTGTAACAAAAACAGTTCGGCATTTTGAAATCAACTGAGCTATCTCAATAATGTTCATCATGTCGTCACTATATGACAACTGTTTTTTTTTTATTTATCTATACAGAGCTTTGTAGTGGAATTTAGTCGGATCTGAATATTACAGCTATTTGCCGAAACAGGTAATATTCTTCCTCTTTTGCTTTTACGGCCACATGGGACCAATTCAGTCAATCATTCTCTGGTCATATTTCTCAGTAAGTTTTCTTTCAGAATTGCCCAGTACCTTTGAATTCGTTCTACATTCTTTTCTCGTTCCTCATATGTAAACACCCTTGCATTGTATGTCGTTTGTCCATTTTCGAGTTTCTTTAATTTTTATGTTTTATTTTTCAAATCTTCCAGGGATAATTCTAGCTATTTCGCACCCCTTCTTGATTTTCTCTATCCATCCTACTTGTTACTTCATGTTATTAAAGTTCTTTATTACTTTTCTCTGACATCTGGTTTTTGTTGTCCTCATAATGTGGTAAAAAAAGAGAGATCCTATTCTTCAGCATAATACCTGTAATGGGCTGTTGTTTGGTGTATGTCATTTCATTTAGCGCTATCCACCATTGCCCATCTTTCTGATACTTCTTATTCAAGCACGTTCTAGGTATTCTTCTCTCTTTCTTGTTTCCTGAGTAACTTTAAATAAAGTTGCGCTCTCGTATGTGACCTCAGGTTGAACCACAGTCTTTTAGTATTTAGATTTAAATTTTATTCACGGACATTTATTATTGCATGTTAATTTTTGAGTTTTCTCCATTTTGTTAGTTACTTCTTGCCAAGCAGGTTTCTCGTCCAAGTTGTTAGTTACAATTTCTCCTAGGTATTTTAGCTGTTTCAGTATTTTTACTTTCGTATTATTTACTGTTATGTGGTTGATTACTCGTGGATCTGCTACCACTGCCTCAGTATTTTCGAATTATATTTGTTCTATTTTTTGTGCTGTATTTTGTAGCCTTGTTGTTTGATTTCTGGCTTCTTGAACGTTATTCGCCAGTAACGCAAAGTCCCCTGCGAATTCCGAAGAATTTAACTTTATTTGATCTTTCTTGGTTCCAATACTTACGTTTTTAGGATTTTCATTGTACTGTTTAAGTATCCCGGAACATAGTTGGAAAGTAATGGTGATCTTCCTGTCTTGACCCTGTTTTAATCGTAAATGGCTCAGATATATCTCCTCTGAACACTTTAGATTTTGTGTTTGTTAGAGTTATTTACTTAACTTTTATTAATCTGTGATGGAGTCTTAACTTTCTTTGTATAATTAATTGAAGACCCGTGGATACGATCATAATGTTCTTGACGTCTACAGAAATTTCAACTTTTTGTTTTCGTCTTCTCTTGTAGTAATCAGTAACAAGATTTCAAAGTAATTATTTCATCCAGGCAGCTTCTCCAGCTCTGAATCGTCCTTGGTATACTCCTAGTTCCAGTTCAAGGTAAACTTTACAAAGGCAGCATAGAATTCTTGAATCGACTTTGTATGTGACACCGAAAAGGGAAATTAAGCTATAGTTGTGTGGATTGGACTTGTCTCCTTTTTGTGTAAGGGATGGATTGTAGCTGTAGCCCAATGTTCTTGTGGTTCTTCTTAGTTGCAGATTTTCAGTATGCATTGGTGTAATGATATCTTCACTGGTTCAGCTGCGTATTTCCAAAGTTCCGCAAATACTGGTTCTTCTCCACTTGTTTTGTAGCTTTTGAGCTCTTTCAAAACTTTGTTGACCTCATGGATTGTTGGTGGGATTATATTTTCTGCTGTTGTGTTCATGCAAGTATGTGTGCTTATTTGAAGTAGTCTTGGGAGACTTTTGTATTTTAGTAATTTGTTCATTGTTTCTGGCAAAATTTCTTCTATTGCTGTTGCCATCTTATTATTCTAATACCTTAGCATTAATATTGAATTAACATTGTTTGATAATTTTTTTGCAGTAATCCCTTTATTTTACTTTAATATTTCTTTCTTTTCTTTTTTTTACTTTTGACTTTTTTGTGTGTTTCCAGTGTGGTTCTTCTGTTTTATGACCGGTATCTTAACCAGACATAATGTCTATCTACTACTGATTTATCACACTAATCGTTCCTCCATTGGTGTTCTTCCCTTGGATTTATTGCGGCTACTTATTCAGCTATTTGTTTCAAATGGGGAACTATTGCCTCTAGATCATCTGTTCTTTTTATATATCTCGTTCGTTCTTCGTATTCCTTGTTATTTACGAGTTTATGAGGGACGCAGGTACCTTCTTTTTGGAATGGGATTTCTTTTCTTTGTCAGTTTTCATTGTTTTCATGTAATGATCTGATCCAGTATCTGTCCCACTTAGATCTTTCACATTTTTTCACGTTGTAGATTTATCTGTGGTAACTTTTATCCCCACAGGGATGAAAAAATTGGAAATTTGTGGTAAGGTCTTATAGGACAAAACTGCTGAGGTCATCGGTCCCTAAACCTACACACTACTTAATAACTTAAACTAATGCTATGGACAACACACACACACACCCATGCCCGAGGGAGGAGTCGAACCTCCGACGCGGGAAGTCGCACGGACCGTGACAAGGCGAGCCAGGCCGTGCGGCTACCCCGCGCGGCTACAGGGATGATCCAGTTCCCATTCGCTTTTATTCTGGTCTGGGTTTTTCCAGTGAGCTTGTTTGGTCTTCTCTTGAAGTATGTTGGCTTTGAGAGGATGTCATGGTTTCTGCAGAATTCCATCGGTCTCACGCCATTCCTGACTTCTTTGACCTAGATATTGCCTTATTATGTTACAATTACCCTTTTTCCTTCTTATCTGACCATTAAATTCTCAAATTAAAATTTCTGTGTGATTTTTGTTTGGTTTCGTCTGGTTTAAAAGCTCCCAAATTCCTTCCGCATGTTCCATCTGTTCTTTCTTATAATTTTTGTCATGAGTTGTGGCATGGAAATTTACTACTGTGTATATTTTATTTACAGCTTTCATAGCTCGTGTTCATGGCCAGGGAGACTCAATTATTCTGAGACAGACCACAAATCCCGCTCTGAATTGTGGACATCGCTTCATTACTCTTGTTCCTGGTATTCCATTGTAAATTCGACGTCCTTGTGACTCTGTTGGTCCATGATCAACGTTTTTCATATTTTTCGAGTCCAGTTATTAGAATCCCTTTTACGATGCATTTCGTCAGTGAAAGTATTTTCAGATGCTCCAGCTCATCTATCTTTCCGTTGACTGCCAAATGGATCCGAGGCAGTCTTCCTTGGCAGTTGCTAAGAGGTGGAATTTTCCTTAAAAGATTTCTTTCCGTATTTGAATTCCAAACGTAATCAACCTTGTAGGGAACAAGCCCCATGTTACTGCTACAGTTGTTAACGGTAGAGGCTGTTACGTATTTGGTGCACGAAAGGAACTTTATTTCGCTCAAGTTCACCAGCATGCTGGTGAGGAGCCCTGTATCCAACACCTGGTAGGCCCCTGTACACCGATCACTGACATAATAAATCATACATTACGCGCGGTTGTCCAAATATTTCTGATCTGATAGTGTATAGTTACACTCTGACTTGATCGCTCCGGCTGCTAATCGTAATCACTATCACGCTCAAGTCGTCCCTGTTCTCTTGGCTCAAAAATGTTGAACCTGCAGATGTACTTCGTTTACGTTAACCGCTAACACCATCAAATGTGGAGAAGTTAGAAATGGTCTCCCACATGGTTCGATCATTGCCCCGCTACTGTTCTTGCTTAATGTTAATAATCTGCCACTGTATATGAAAATACGGCAATAATCCTTCCGTTTGCAGATGATTGTTGAGAAGTCGAGCAACTAAGCGTCAACAGAGAATTTATTAAATGATGTATTGTGAAAGCTACTGACTGATTTTTCACGAATGGGCTAGCTTTAAACTTCTTTTTTGTAGTGTCAAAAGTATCCCATCTCCTCTTAACCTAGTCTACCAACAAGAATAATAAACGCGGTAGAAACTTCTAAATTATTGGGTGAGGATATTGACCAAGGTTTAAAAAGAAAAACAGGATAACAAACTTTCTACAACGTTTAGGTTCGACTGTTTTTGCTGTAACAATAATTACCAACTTACGGAACATACAACTCAGTAACTGAACATATTCATCAGATTTTCATTCAGTGACGTTTATGGAGTGATATGATGAAGTAACTTCTCATTTAAGCAAAATATACTCATTGCACAAAAGAAAGTAATTACAATTATGTGTAAGCTCTCACACCTGCATTTTTCAGGCATATCTTTAAACGGTTGGAAATAACCATCACTTACCAGTACATACACTCACGTATGAAATTTCTAATCAATATCTTAAATTGAGAATAACAGAAAATTTAAAAATTGCAACACAGGAAGTAATAATCGGTTGTATTACCCTTAGTGAGTTCATCTATAGCACGGAAAGAGGGGACACATGCAACCATAAAACTCTTTGCAGTATACCTTTGGAAATATAACATCGGACAGAAAGCAGAAGTGCCTTAAAACTGGATTAAAATGTCTGCCATGAGCAACTCCTCCTATAACACCGATGAATTCTCGAATGTAAACAATAATTAATTTTAGAGAAAGAAATCTGTACATGGCCAGCATGTATCCATATAAAGATTTTTTTTCAATACTGTGAACATGGATGCATTTCAGCAACGGTTAGAGATCAGTAAATGAAACGAAAAAACTAAAACAGCGAACCAGCCCGATTTCCCAGGTGAAATTTTGTTTCATATTTTTTTGTAGAATGCAGGTTTACATCTGTCGAAACCACGACAAAAGGTTGGCTGCTTTCTATTCATTACAACCAAACTGTGCCTTTTTAATCGAATCTAGAATTGTAAGCCACAAATCAGTTACATCCACACTAATAATGTAACAAAATATGTAAATAACGTCATCACACTACACTTCCTCTTTCTGCATGTATGACTTCACACACCACTTCATTACATCCCTTGTCAGTTCGATGTCCAATACCAGTAGGTTTAAGCCTCCCCCTCTTTCCATGAAGAAAAATATGGCTCGAATGGCTCTGAGCACTATGAGACTTAACTTCTGAGGACATCAGTGCACTAGAACTTTGAACTGCTTAAACCTACCTAACCTAAGGACATCCCACACACCCATTCCCGAGGCAGGATTGGAACCTGCGACCGTAGCGGTCGCGCAGTTCCAGACTGTAACGCCTAGAACCTCTCGGCCACCCCGGCCGGTTCCCATGAAGGACATAAACCCTAAGTGCCCCTTTCAATTTTTCATAGCTTAGTCTGCAGACCTGTTCATACCATCCTTCGCTTGCGTTGTTTTAAGTAACAGAAAAAAGTAGGGCGTAAATATGCAGCCTGCTACAAAACACAGTTTTGGCTGCATTTATCCTCATCATGTGTAAGTCAGGCACACGTATGATCAGTATAAAGTTAAGGGTATGTCTAAACTTTGTAAAATGTAGAAAGCGTCTATTTGCTTATTTCCTAGTTAGTACTTAAGATACCAAATAAACAATGAATATAGCATTTTCTGTGTTGCACCCTACCTGGGTCCCGAAATCATGTTTCTAGTCATCAACACTCCAATGTCGGTGTTGAAGGGCCAGGCGAGGCATAAAGCTTTGTGTCGTGCAGTCATCAGGGGTACACGAGTGTTGTTCGGCTCCGAAAGCACATATCGACGATGTTTCGCTGAATTGTTCGCATCCTGGCACAGCATTGAAATCTGCAACAACTTGCACTTCTGTCACGTTGAACGATTCGCTTCAGTCGTCGTTGGTCCCTCTTGCAGGATCTTTTTCCGGCCGCAGCTATGTCGGAGATTTGATGTTTTAACGGATTTCTGATATTCACCGTACACTCGTGAAATGGTCGTACGGGAAAATCACCACTTCATCGCTACCTCGGTGATGCTCTGTCCCATCACTCGTACGCCGACTATAACACCACATTCAAACTCACTTAAATCTTGATAGCCTACCATTGTAGCAACAGTAACCGAGCTAAGAACTGCGCCAGACACAGTCAACGATTTGTTCGATTCGCTTCAGCTAGTTTATAACCTAGCTGTTTTAAGTAATACTTCTCCACGGTTATTACGAAGAGCTCGTAGCAGCGTCTGCAAAAAAAAAATTGCAACGCCAGAAGGCAGTATCGATTTGCAGAATAATCTATAAGGGATTGAAGAATGGTGTGGCATCTGTCAGTTGGCACTGAACGTAAATAAATGGAACGTATTGCGCATAAATAGGAAAAGTAATCCACTACTGTACAACTACGCTCTTGATTACAAATTTTGTTTAAGCAGTATCAATTGTAAAATATCTAGGAGTAACTATCCACAGCGACCTTAGGTGGCACGATCACATAACACTAAGAGTAGCAAAAGCAGATAACAGACTGAGATTCATATGGCAATCTTGAAGGAAATGAAACTCATCCACGAATGAAGTGACTTACAGGGCGCTTGTCCGGCCGATTCATGAGTGTTGTTCATCAGTCTGGAACACTTACCAGGCAGAACTCATAGAAAAGATGGAGAAGATCCAAGGAAGAGCGGCCGGATTCGTCACAGGATTGTTTAGTCTGCGTGGGTGCGTTACGGAGATGGTAAACCAACTCCAATGGTAGATGTTACAAGAGACGCGTTGTGCTTCAGGAAGAGGTTTAATGGTATGAGAATTTCATTCTGCAGCGGAGTGTGCGCTAATAAGAAATTTCCTGGCAGATTAAAACTGTGTGCCGGACCGAGACTCGAACTCGGGACCTTTGCCTTTCGTGGGCAAGTGCTCTACCATCTGAACTACCCAAGCACGACTCCAAGCCCCGTCCTCTCAGCTTTACTTCTGCCTGTACCTCGTCTCCTACCTTCCAAACTTTACGGAAGCTCTCCTGAAGAACTAGCGGTCTGGCACACAGTCTTAATCTGCCAGGAAGTTTCAAGAGATTTACTACTGAAATTTCGGGAGGGCGCATTCTAGAAACAGTCGGACAACATACTATTTTGTACAACATACACCTTGCAAAATGACCAAGACGAGAAATTTCGAGAAATTAGAGCTAATACAAAAGCTTTTCAACAAGCATTCTTCACACACGCCATTCGCTAGTAGAAAAGACGAGGTGGATCAGTTAGTGGTAACGGAAGTACCCTTCGAAACACACCATTAGGTGGCTTGTGGGGGGTGTGATGTACTTCTTGAACTAGAGCAGCGGACATCGTTGGTGTAAGAAGAAAGTTTCATTTAGGAAGTAATGACGACGAACGTAAAACTTTCTGTGTCAGAAGGAGGGTGGCGAGGTTTTGGAACCGAATGTGCACACTGGCAGGTGGGGACTTGGACTGTGTAAAGTGGTGGCCACGCCCCCTTTCTAAGCTTCACCCCTTTCTATGACGTCCTCTTGGCCACCACACTCCCCTCTCGCTCCCTTCTCCACCCCTCCCTTCACCTCCTCACCCCTCCTCTTCCCGCCCCACCCGTTGCACCGTGATCTAAACAGTTCTTACTGTGGAAGCCGTCACATGATATAATCTGTGGGTTGGAAGGAGGAAATGGAATCATATAAAAGGTATGGAAGATCAAACAATCATGGTAGGCAGAGACAGCAAGAGAGACACTGTGACATGTTGCTCAACATGTTATGGAACATTACATAGACACAATACATCTACAACAAAGATATTACATATTAAGTTTACTAATTTTTCTATATCTAGAACAAAGTCAAATGTGTGTGAAATCTTTATGGGACTTAACTGCTAAGGTCATCAGTCCCTAAACTTACACATTACTTAACCTAAATTATCCTAAGGACAAACACACACACCCATGCCCGAGGGAGAACTCGAACCTCCGCCGGGAACAGTCGCACAGTCCATGACTTTAGCGCCCTAGACCCCTCGGCTAATCCCGCGGGGCTATCTAGAACAATTAGCTTACATTCCCACTTTACACCTTTTATACACGGTGATTTTTTCCAACGTGCATAAATTCTAGGGACTGATCGATGAGTGGATACAGAAAAAGATCTAATGAACTTATGTCCGGAAATGCTAGAAACCCTTTATTTAAGCAGACTCTGTTACAGAGATAGTGGTCTAATACGCCCTGTACCATGCAGCCGCAGTTACAGTATGCATGGTTTTTCGCTAGAGGGTGGTACCGTTACACATACGTCATGCCCTAGAGCCCTCTCCTGCTATTTTAATTGCTAATCATGTGTACGTTTCACTTCTTTTGCTGACTCAACTTGTAGTGGACGTGATAAAGCGGTGTACGCAGTGGTTCCGTGTTCGAATCGAGAGCTTGCCGACATGGTGTTTACTTACCGAAAGGCAAATGGCAACGGGCGGCGTACAGCTGGGTTGTATCAGAAGACCTATCCCCGATAACAGCAACCACTGCTTTCGGTGTTTACAACAGTGTTTTGCCGTTTGTCTGAGACAGGGTAGTTTCAGGAAGGAAGAAATCATGAAGGACGTACCCGAAATTTTCGGACACCAGGGTTGGAGGAAAATGTGATTAACACTGTGGAGGGCGACCGCCGTGTCAGTACCAGTCAGTTGGCCCGCCTGTACAGGGTAAGTCAGGCGACTGTGTGAAACATTCTCCATAATTGTTCAAATGGTTCAAATGACTCTGAGCACTATGGGACTTAACTGCTGAGGTCATCAGTCCCCTAGAACTTAGATCTACTTAAACCTACCTAAGGACATCACACACATCCATGCCCGAGGCAGGATTCGAACCTGCGACCGTAGCGGTCGTGCGGTTCCAGACTGAAGCGCCTAGAACCGCTCGGCCACTCCGGCCGTCTGACAATTGTTGCAACCCTTGTGACTTATAGCGTGTGCAGGCCTTACTAACGACCGACTTTCCACATCTGGAGCAATTTTGTCACTGGCTTGTTCACCAAGCCATTACGATCCTGGATTTGTGTCTTCCAACTTACTCGCAAATGAGGCCACCTTGACACGGAGTGGTATCTTCAGCTTTCATAACAGTCACCTGTGGAATAGTATGCAGAGCGCCCACGGAATCATCAGCATCGGTATAGCCGGAATGTGTGTACCGGTACAATTGGCGACCGAGTTTTGGGACCAGTGTTCCTTCCACGTGGCCTAACAGGCCGGAACTCTCAGCATTTTTGCGGATGACTTTGCCTCCCCTGCTGGAAGAAGTGCCATTAATGATTCGAAGGGCTATGTGGCTGCTACATGATGGTGCTCCAGCCCATTACGCATCTCAATCTTGTCTTCCCAGGTCGATGATGGGGTGAGGGGGGCGGTGGGGGGGGGGGGGGGGGGATGCTCCACTTGCATGGCCTGCTCGTTCACCAGATTTCAACCCGTGCGATTTCTGGTTATGGGGCCATCTCAAATGCATCGCGTATGCAGAGCCCATTCTAGATGTGGAGACACTGGAGCAGCGTATTCATGCTGCCTTTGTTCGGATGTACCCTGGCCGATGTGAATGCGTGAGAGACAACATGCTACGTAGCGTACACGCATGCGTTGGGCACATGCAAACCATTTTCAACGAAAACTGTAACTGTGGATGTGTGGTACAGCGCGTATTAGACCGCAATCTCTGTAACAATGTATGATGAATAAATGGCCTCTAGCATGGCAACCAGGCATTGGTGGACGTAAGATCATTAGATATTTTTTGTTCCGTATCCTTTCATCTATCAATCCCTAGAATTTGTACAACGTAGGTTACTGTATGGGAACGAGGACGTAGGCAATCGATCATTCACCCTCCAGCGCGGAAAGATTGTTTCCGTCCTCTCTGAGTCGGCACTGTCGGAGGTCAGCTACCCACGCTGAATGAAAGTGCGTCTTTCCACAGCACGGGCAGGCGCTGCTGCTGTCGTCAGCCACCGGAACTCCGCATCGGGCTTCCGCGTCGCGTACTAGTCGGTACCCTGCAAAGATGCTGACCACTACAGAGTATATATGTAACATGATTTGAGTAGAGTTAAGGAAATCAACAGACATAACTCGAATGCTGGTCACCTACTCGTCATAAGACGCTCACACTCACACCGCAACCCATCCTGACCAGTAAAACACCTTATAAAATGTTGGCAGCATTGGGATACTATGGAACACCTTTCCTGAGGAGAGAACAAAACCCACAGTCTTCTAGTAAGGTGTAGCGGTGACTGTCATCATTCATGAATGCTAGTATTTCGTATCTGTACGTCGAACCAGTACAAAGATGACGACACCATTTTTCGTAGGAGCACATCCCTTCGGGCGATTTAGGGGAGCGAGACATAGTAATGAAGGCTGGACTGGGGCAGATACTACAGGCTTGGCTTGGCACGAATGCGAATGTCAATGATGGCACATTTTTAAATAAAAACAGTGGCCAGGTTAATCACTTATGGCGTATGCACAGTTCCGATCAGAAATTGAGCGACTGAAAAGCAAATGCAGGAGGTAGGAGCATCACGAATCAAATAAATAGCAGCCCCTGTACTACAGCCGATAGATGCACAACAGATTCAACGGTAGCTAAGAATTTTTCTTTGATCCCTACAGTTCCAGCCTATTGTGGAAAATCTGATGAGCATGTTCATGTGTTTTTAGTAAACTGGAAAATGCAGCAGCTTTAGGATTCTGTTTTGGATCAAGTAAACGTGACAAAATTACGAATCTACGATCATGGACTTGATTATGTTATGTGTAATACCAACTTCTGTCGAGCATCTACCTACGACGCTTTTAAGCAGACACTGGCATAAGAGGAAGAGCAGGTAAGATTTCACAGGGAAACACGCCGCGGCATGCGTATATAGGAAGATGTATGTACTGAGTATTTTGATGATCGCGTTAGGAAAGTTAATGGTAACACGTATGAGCGCAGTGAGAACTATTCGCACAATAAGGCCAAATTGTTTGAAGCAGGACGAACGGCATTAGATACGTTTTCGATCGGGCTGTGCTGTGAAGTCGATCGTGCATACAGAATAGCACACCGTGAGGCGTTTGAAGAAGCCATACGAACGGCAGTTCGATTTGTGGAAGAGTTTCGGAGATCTTAAATGAACCGCAAACCAGATTATTGTGTGTTCGAAACTTGCTTACGGACAACTTGTCATGGGACCGGACAACAGGCTACAAATACGTGCAGAAAGGAGATCCGATGTTTCGTTTGTGGAAGGAAAGGCCACATAGCGCGGAACTGTGGAGAAAGCAATGCTAGGGATACGTGCAACGACGGAGGGAGAGAAGGGCCACCACTGCTGCTGCCCACAAGACGCAGTGGTTACTGCCAGCCCCAAGAATAACAATTTTGAAGGTCTGCTTGTTAACGCAGAACAGCATTCACAGCGGGGCTGCATTTTGGCTGGCGCAGTGTATTACAAGGCAGTGAACAAAGGACTTTAAATTAAACCTGCTCATTATTTTTTAATCTGTTCCCCTAAAAAGTTGTTATTTACCTATGAGAATTTAAGCAGGCACACAGAACGAGATTTCTGTTAAGGCAACACTAAAACCTGTGGTAAAAATTACTAGTTTACTAAAAATGTTTGATGTTAATTATAGTTTGATACTCCCAGAGTAATAGTAAGTGATAATACGCCAGCGTTTGTGTATAAAGAATTTCTAGAGGGTCTGTTTCGGTAGTGCGATATCTCGCTTAACAATAACCTCGTAGTACCTACAGCCATCATTTGCTGGGAGGGTGAACCAAAATTTAAAATCGGCACTTACCATCTTTCTCTCACAGTCACAGACCAAGTGGGGTCAATCAGTCGGTTAGATTTTATATATATGAAGATGGTATCTGTTCTTTCGGACCATCTTCTTCTGTGCGGTTGCACAATCACTGCCCACGGTCTTGCGGGATCTGGCTGTAAGGCCGCGAGTGATGAGTATAATGGGCAGGGGCACTATGAATATAGTGCGGGACAATAAGTTGCGAAGGTAGGTCTTACTGGAGGCGTGCCAGAGATAAGTCCCTGCAGTCGCACTATCCTCTGTGCCCTCGGTGGCTCATATGGATAGAGTGTCTGCCATGTAAACAGAAGATGGTGGGTTTGAGTCCAGGGCGGGGCACACATTTTCAACGGTCCCCGTTGAATTATATCAACGCCTGTATGCAGCTAAGGATATTCATTTCATTGTAATTTTGGTTAAATTTTCATTGAACACTGCTGTGCATGGGTCCCACAAGACAACTCCTACCAGGTGGATGTTTACTTACACAGTAAATTCTCCTCTCTCTAACTTGTGGTGTATCAGTGATTTGCTGCTAGAAGACAATAATTCCGAGACCATAAAGAAAATTTAGGAGGCCGCAAAGAAGAATATTCAGCAGGCACAGAAACGGAGGGCCGCTCATTATAATTAGGGAAGGTGTCTGGTCTCCTTAGCGGTAGGTAGCACGATATTTTTGAAAAATATCTGGACACAAAGCAAAGATGCTGAGAAGAATATTGACACACACAGTGGTTACGGTTACTACAAGCCACACCACAAGTTGGGAAACGGGGCCAAATTTCTAGTAGTTTACTGTCGAGTTGAGATTTTCACAAATGCCGGCCGCTGGTGGCCGAGCGGTTCTGGCGCTACAGTCTGGAACCGCGCGACCGCTACGGTCGCAGGTTCGAATCCTGCCTCGGGCATGGATGTGTGTGTTGTCCTTAGGTTAGTTAGGTTTAAGTAGTTCTAAGTTCTACGGGACTTATGACCTCAGCAGTTGAGTCACATAGTGCTCAGAGCCATTTGAACCATTTTCACAAATCTTTTATTCGTATCTTACAGAAACTAACAGTACGGCAACAAACAGCCTTTTAAACACGCCGATAACGGCAATCAAGTAATTTATAGCAATACAACAATTTAAAAAATTTAAAAAAACATTAGTAAACAGGCTACTAAAGTAAATACTGAACTTTGTTAATAAACTACGATGAGGTAGTGAAGCTACCAACACCGCCATTAAAAAAATTAAACAGTTCTCAGCAAACACACGATTAATGGCAATAAAAGGAATCTACAAACTTGTAGGAATTTAAAAAAAATTAAACAAAAGTGTCCTGGAATATCATTAGAACATAACAGATATGATGGACCCGTGTAAGGCGGCCACAAATCATGCACTCAGGGATGCTCAGGCTAGACAGAACACTGACCAATTTAAATATGCCCGTAAACACAATTTCCACTCTCAGGCTTGTCACTGCACCGACTTTTAGCCAGCAAAAACTTGTAATAAGATGGCTTAACTTGCTGACAGAATTAGAGCTAACCTCGCGCAAGGAAACATTACCCCACACAGTCCTGAATGAACGACCACATGATCAACCAACAAGAAGCATGGATTTACTCATAACCCACTACAGAATAGCGAAACAATTAAACTGCCAAAACTACACCTCCCATCGGACAGTAACGAGAGGAGGAGGAAAGATCACTGTCTTTAATTACACCGGCGCCAGGGACAGGAAACAAGGCAGAAGAAACGCTGGTTACACAAAATTATTACTTAATGATTAAACCTTCCACATCCTTAACTTGTAATTATTCTCGAACAGGCAGTACACGACCTCCGATGGCAAGGATCCACACATCCGACCGCGCACGCGTCGCCAGCGTACCCAACACGCCACGGTCACGTGACAACACGGTCTGTCACCAGAGTTCACGTCTTCTCTGCAATGTTGACGGGTAGTGACCGCTCCTTCATGCTAGGTGTCTCCTTTTAAACTCCAGTGTTGAAACGGAGAGCTTAAAGAAGCTTGTTAACGTCCCACCAGAGTGAAATGAACAGCAACTACTCGTGGGGCGATTCTGTATCCAACCAACACGCGGGGAGCTCTTCCGTCAAGTCGACCCGCTCGCTACACACAAAAGACATACACCACGTGGCGACTCGGTACAACCGAACACGCCTGCTTCGCGCTGGAGAGCCACACCGCCCTCCTGTCTCCACCAGACTCTCTGAGAGCACACCCTTACTTCCGCGCCACCACACAGGTTACAACCGGTCAAAGATCTCACTTCCTCCACAGCAGTTTCCCGGAAGCAAAAACGCAGATATCGATAGCAGAGGGAAAAGGCAACCAAGCAGCCACTTAATGACAGATAACATATCAAACAAACATGTCAGGGGAAGAAAAGGAAACCAATGCAATCCAAACACAAGGTGTAGCACGGGTCGATACATGGCTCAGTTATCACTAAGTTGCTTCCTCCCATTGTCTGTATGCCCTCATAAGGTCATTAGGGCTATCTCCCTGGTCAGTTTCCTGACCCATTTATTTATTTATGTATTTACTTTTCAAGTAAAGACCTGCTACCTGCTACGCCAGGTCGTACAATGTGTGACTTTACATGTTATATCATACAAATTCAGTTTCATTACTAGTACATTTTTTCGGCAATTTTACAAATGGATAACATAAAAAATATCAATTAAGAATATATAAAAGCAGAAATGAGAATATACAAATTTCTTTAAACTTCTTGCTTACTTACATAATAGTAGCAAATGAGATAGTAATTAGTTGTTTATCTGTTTCAAATTAAAATTAAAAGTGAATTTAGTGGAAGAAACAAGAGATGCCAATTTCACTTAGACGTGTTGTAAGAGTTGATTCCTTTATATCATCTATGTGTATGGTTATATCTGTTACATATGTTGTCTTGACTGTGGCGGTACTTAATTAATAATATATCGATTAATTAGGTTACAGTGTGTTTCCAAACTTCAGGTAACGTTGGAGTTTTGGAGTTGATTTAAAATGTCATAGTCAGCTACAACAGGCACGAGCGCTCGTTAAAACTTCTAGCCAGTTACACCCTATGCAGTGAAAGAAGGAGACTATCACATTTACAGACAGTGCTGTGTGCTATGAAATGGTATTACAACCAACCACATTGAGGCTCACAAATTTCAGACTGATTCGATTCAGTGTTGCAAAACCTTCGCTTCCTTTTGCTATGTTCGTATGTTTATCTTGTCTTCACATCTTGTGTGTGATATACACTTATCAAAAAAAGTTTGCATCATCCCCGTACCCAGCACTCCTGAAGATAGGCGTTGACTGTGAATATTATATCACAGACACAGTCCCTTTGACTGTTCAGAGATGCCACTAAACCAACCCAAAGATGTAAAGAACCATACGTGAGCAGCGCCTATTAGACCGAGGGGGTCTGACAGCCGATCAGTACCTGTCATTTCACCAGGAAAGAGGTACACAGCTCGTGTTCTCTGCAGTTCAACAGTGCCTAGACAGTCGATCCCTCAGTTCGATTGAATCAGCATTGTTACTTTGCGCTAGGAAGGGCTCTCAACGAGGGAAGTATCCAGGCGCCTCGGAGTGATCCAAAGCTATGTTGTTCGGACATGGAGGGGACACAGAGAGACAGGAATTGTCGATGACATGCCTCGCTTAGGCCTTCCATTGGCTACTACTACAGTGGATGACCGCTACTTGCGGATTATGGCTTGCAGGAACCCAGAGAGTAACGCCACCATGTTGAATAATGCTTTTCGTGAAGCCACAGGACGTCGTGTTACGACTCAGACTGTGCTCAATAAGCTGCATGATGCGCAACGTGCACGGCGAGGTCGTCTTTGCAACCACGTCTTTGCAACCGATCAGTTCCTGTCATTTCACCAGGAAAGAGGTACACAGCTCGTGTTGTCTGCAGTTCAACAGTGCCTAGACAGTCGATCCCTCAGTTCGATTGAATCAGCATTGTTACTTTGCGCCAGGAAGGGCTCTCAACAAGGGAAGTATCCAGGTGCCTCGGAGTGATCCAAAGCTATGTTGTTCGGACATGGAGGGGACACAGAGAGACAGGAATTGTCGATGACATGCCTCGCTTAGGCCTTCCATTGGCTACTACTACAGTGGATGACCGCTACTTGCGGATTATGGCTTGCAGGAACCCAGAGAGTAACGCCACCATGTTGAATAATGCTTTTCGTGAAGCCACAGGACGTCGTGTTACGACTCAGACTGTGCTCAATAGGCTGCATGACGCGCAACGTGCACGGCGAGGTCGTCTTTGCAACCACGTCTTTGCAACCGATCAGTTCCTGTCATTTCACCAGGAAAGAGGTACACAGCTCGTGTTGTCTGCAGTTCAACAGTGCCTAGACAGTCGACCCCTCAGTTCGATTGAATCAGCATTGTTACTTTGCGCCAGGAAGGGCTCTCAACAAGGGAAGTATCCAGGTGCCTCGGAGTGATCCAAAGCTATGTTGTTCGGACATGGAGGGGACACAGAGAGACAGGAATTGTCGAAGACATGCCTCGCTTAGGCCTTCCATTGGCTACTACTACAGTGGATGACCGCTACTTGCGGATTATGGCTTGCAGGAACCCAGAGAGTAACGCCACCATGTTGAATAATGCTTTTCGTGAAGCTACAGGACGTCTTGTTACGACTCAGACTGTGCTCAATAGGCTGCATGATGCGCAACATGCACGGCGAGGTCGTGTTTGCAACCACGTCTTTGCAACCGATCAGTTCCTGTCATTTCACTAGGAAAGAGGTACACAGCTCGTGTTCTCTGCAGTTCAACAGTGCCTAGACAGTCGATCCCTCAGTTCGATTGAATCAGCATTGTTACTTTGCGCCAGGAAGGGCTCTCAACGAGGGAAGTATCCAGGCGCCTCGGAGTGATCCAAAGCTATGTTGTTCGGACGTGGAGGGGACACAGAGAGACAGGAATTGTCGATGACATGCCTCGCTTAGGCCTTCCATTGGCTACTACTACAGTGGATGACCGCTACTTGCGGATTATGTCTTGCAGGAACCCAGAGAGTAACGCCACCATGTTGAATAATGCTTTTCGTGGAGCCACAGGGCGTCGTGTTACGACTCAGACTGTGCTCAATAGGTTGCATGATGCGCAACGTGCACGGCGAGGTCGTCTTTGCAACCACGTCTTTGCAACCGATCAGTTCCTGTCATTTCACCAGGAAAGAGGTACACAGCTCGTGTTCTCTGCAGTTCAACAGTGCCTAGACAGTCGATCCCTCAGTTCGATTGAATCAGCATTGTTACTTTGCGCCAGGAAGGGCTCTCAACGAGGGAAGTATCCAGGCGCCTCGAAGTGCTCCAAAGCTATGTTGTTCGGACATGGAGGGGACACAGAGAGACAGGAATTGTCGATGACATGCCTCGCTTAGGCCTTCCATTGGCTACTACTACAGTGGATGACCGCTACTTGCGGATTATGGCTTGCAGGAACCCAGAGAGTAACGCCACCATGTTGAATAATGCTTTTCGTGAAGCCACAGGACGTCGTGTTACGACTCAGACTGTGCTCAATAGGCTGCATGAGGCGCAACGTGCACGGCGAGGTCGTCTTTGCAACCACGTCTTTGCAACCGATCAGTTCCTGTCATTTCACCAGGAAAGAGGTACACAGCTCGTGTTCTCTGCAGTTCAACAGTGCCTAGACAGTCGATCCCTCAGTTTGATTGATCAGCATTGTTACTTTGCGCCAGGAAGGGCTCTCAACGAGGGAAGTATCCAGGCGCCTCGGAGTGATCCAAAGCTATGTTGTTCGGACATGGAGGGGACACAGAGAGACAGGAATTGTCGATGACATGCCTCGCTTAGGCTTTCCATTGGCTACTACTACAGTGGATGACCGCTACTTGCGGATTATGTCTTGCAGGAACCCAGAGAGTAACGCCACCATGTTGAATAATGCTTTTCGTGAAGCCACAGGACGTCGTGTTACGACTCAGACTGTGCTCAATAGGCTGCATGATGCGCAACGTGCACGGCGAGGTCGTCTTTGCAACCGATCAGTTCCTGTCATTTCACCAGGAAAGAGGTACACAGCTCGTGTTCTCTGCAGTTCAACAGTGCCTAGACAGTCGATCCCTCAGTTCGATTGAATCAGCATTGTTACTTTGCGCCAGGAAGGGCTCTCAACGAGGGAAGTATCCAGGCGCCTCGGAGTGATCTAAAGCTATGTTGTTCGGACATGGAGGGGACACAGAGAGACAGGAATTGTCGATGACATGCCTCGCTTAGGCCTTCCATTGGCTACTACTACAGTGGATGACCGCTACTTGCGGATTATGGCTTGCAGGAACCCAGAGAGTAACGCCACCATGTTGAATAATGCTTTTCGTGAAGCCACAGGACGTCGTGTTACGACTCAGACTGTGCTCAATAGGCTGCATGATGCGCAACGTGCACGGCGAGGTCGTCTTTGCAACCACGTCTTTGCAACCGATCAGTTCCTGTCATTTCACCAGGAAAGAGGTACACAGCTCATGTTGTCTGCAGTTCAACAGTGCCCAGACAGTCGATCCCTCAATTCGATTGATCAGCATTGTTACTTTGCGCCAGGAAGGGCTCTCAACGAGGGAAGTATCCAGGCGCCTCGGAGTGATCTAAAGCTATGTTGTTCGGACATGGAGGGGACACAGAGAGACAGGAATTGTCGATGACATGCCTCGCTTAGGGCTTCCATTGGCTACTACTACAGTGGATGACCGCTACTTGCGGATTATGGCTTGCAGGAACCCAGAGAGTAACGCCACCATGTGGAATAATGCTTTTCGTGAAGCCACAGGACGTCGTGTTACGACTCAGACTATGCTCAATAGGCTGCATGATGCGCAACGTGCACGGCGAGGTCGTCTTTGCAACCACGTCTTTGCAACCGATCAGTTCCTGTCATTTCACCAGGAAAGAGGTACACAGCTCGTGTTCTGTGCAGTTCAGCAGTGCCTAGACAGTCGATCCCTCAGTTCGATTGAATCAGCATTGTTACTTTGCGCCAGGAAGGGCTCTCAACGAGGGAAGTATCCAGGCGCCTCGGAGTGATCCAAAGCTATGTTGTTCGGACATGGAGGGGACACAGAGAAACAGGGATTGTCGATGACATGCCTCGCTTAGGCCTTCCATTGGCTACTACTACAGTGGATCACGGCTACTTGCGGATTATGGCTTGCAGGAACCCAGAGAGTAACGCCACCATGTGGAATAATGCTTTTCGTGAAGCCACAGGACGTCGTGTTACGACTCAGACTGTGCTCAATAGGCTGCATGATGCGCAACATGCACGGCGAGGTCGTCTTTGCAACCACGTCTTTGCAACCGATCAGTTCCTGTCATTTCACTAGGAAAGAGGTACACAGGTCGTGTTGTCTGCAGTTCAACAGTGCCTAGACAGTCGATCCCTCAGTTTGATTGAATCAGCATTGTTACTTTGCGCCAGGAAGGGCTCTCAACGAGGGAAGTATCCAGGCGCCTCGAAGTGATCCAAAGCTATGTTGTTCGGACATGGAGGGGACACAGAGAGACAGGAATTGTCGATGACATGCCTCGCTTAGGCCTTCCATTGGCTACTACTACAGTGGATGACCGCTACTTGCGGATTATGGCTTGCAGGAACCCAGAGAGTAACGCCACCAGGTGGAATAATGCTTTTCGTGAGGCCACAGGACGTCGTGTTACGACTCAGACTGTGCTCAATAGGCTGCATGATGCGCAACGTACACGGCGAGGTCGTCTTTGCAACCACGTCTTTGCAACCGATCAGTTCCTGTCATTTCACCAGGAAAGAGGTACACAGCTCGTGTTCTGTGCAGTTCAGCAGTGCCTAGACAGTCGATCCCTCAGTTCGATTGAATCAGCATTGTTACTTTGCGCCAGGAAGGGCTCTCAACGAGGGAAGTATCCAGGCGCCTCGGAGTGATCCAAAGCTATGTTGTTCGGACATGGAGGGGACACAGAGAGACAGGGATTGTCGATGACATGCCTCGCTTAGGCCTTCCATTGGCTACTACTACAGTGGATCACGGCTACTTGCGGATTATGGCTTGCAGGAACCCAGAGAGTAACGCCACCATGTGGAATAATGCTTTTCGTGAAGCCACAGGACGTCGTGTTACGACTCAGACTGTGCTCAATAGGCTGCATGATGCGCAACATGCACGGCGAGGTCGTCTTTGCAACCACGTCTTTGCAACCGATCATTTCCTGTCATTTCACTAGGAAAGAGGTACACAGGTCGTGTTGTCTGCAGTTCAACAGTGCCTAGACAGTCGATCCCTCAGTTTGATTGAATCAGCATTGTTACTTTGCGCCAGGAAGGGCTCTCAACGAGGGAAGTATCCAGGCGCCTCGAAGTGATCCAAAGCTATGTTGTTCGGACATGGAGGGGACACAGAGAGACAGGAATTGTCGATGACATGCCTCGCTTAGGCCTTCCATTGGCTACTACTACAGTGGATGACCGCTACTTGCGGATTATGGCTTGCAGGAACGCAGAGAGTAACGCCACCATGTTGAATAATGCTTTTCGTGAAGCTACAGGACGTCTTGTTACGACTCAGACTGTGCTCAATAGGCTGCATGATGCGCAACATGCACGGCGAGGTCGTGTTTGCAACCACGTCTTTGCAACCGATGAGCTGTGCTCAATAGGTTGCATGATGCGCAACGTGCACGGCGAGGTCGTCTTTGCAACCACGTCTTTGCAACCGATTAGTTCCTGTCATTTCACCAGGAAAGAGGTACACAGCTCGTGTTCTGTGCAGTTCAACAGTGCCTAGACAGTCGATCCCTCAGTTCGATTGAATCAGCATTGTTACTTTGCGCCAGGAAGGGCTCTCAACGAGGGAAGTATCCAGGCGCCTCGAAGTGCTCCAAAGCTATGTTGTTCGGACATGGAGGGGACACAGAGAGACAGGAATTGTCGATGACATGCATCGCTTAGGCCTTCCATTGGCTACTACTACAGTGGATGACCGCTACTTGCGGATTATGGCTTGCAGGAACCCAGAGAGTAACGCCACCATGTTGAATAATGCTTTTCGTGAAGCCACAGGACGTCGTGTTACGACTCAGACTGTGCTCAATAGGCTGCATGAGGCGCAACGTGCACGGCGAGGTCGTCTTTGCAACCACGTCTTTGCAACCGATCAGTTCCTGTCATTTCACCAGGAAAGAGGTACACAGCTCGTGTTCTCTGCAGTTCAACAGTGCCTAGACAGTCGATCCCTCAGTTCGATTGATCAGCATTGTTACTTTGCGCCAGGAAGGGCTCTCAACGAGGGAAGTATCCAGGCGCCTCGGAGTGATCCAAAGCTATGTTGTTCGGACATGGAGGGGACACAGAGAGACAGGAATTGTCGATGACATGCCTCGCTTAGGCTTTCCATTGGCTACTACTACAGTGGATGACCGCTACTTGCGGATTATGTCTTGCAGGAACCCAGAGAGTAACGCCACCATGTTGAATAATGCTTTTCGTGAAGCCACAGGACGTCGTGTTACGACTCAGACTGTGCTCAATAGGCTGCATGATGCGCAACGTGCACGGGTAGGTCGTCTTTGCAACCGATCAGTTCCTGTCATTTCACCAGGAAAGAGGTACACAGCTCGTGTTCTCTGCAGTTCAACAGTGCCTAGACAGTCGATCCCTCAGTTCGATTGAATCAGCATTGTTACTTTGCGCCAGGAAGGGCTCTCAACGAGGGAAGTATCCAGGCGCCTCGAAGTGATCGAAAGCTATGTAGTTCGGACATGGAGGGGACACAGAGAGACAGGAATTGTCGATGACATGCCTCGCTTAGGCCTTCCATTGGCTACTACTTGCGGATTATGGCTTGCAGGAACCCAGAGAGTAACGCCACCATGTTGAATAATGCTTTTCGTGAAGCCACAGGACGTCGTGTTACGACTCAGACTGTGCTCAATAGGCTGCATGATGCGCAACGTGCACGGCGAGGTCGTCTTTGCAACCACGTCTTTGCAACCGATCAGTTCCTGTCATTTCACCAGGAAAGAGGTACACAGCTCGTGTTGTCTGCAGTTCAACAGTGCCTAGACAGTCAATCCCTCAGTTCGATTGAATCAGCATTGTTACTTTGCGCCAGGAAGGGCTCTCAACGAGGGAAGTATCCAGGCGCCTCGGAGTGATCTAAAGCTATGTTGTTCGGACATGGAGGGGACACAGAGAGACAGGAATTGTCGATGACATGCCTCGCTTAGGCCTTCCATTGGCTACTACTACAGTGGATGACCGCTACTTGCGGATTATGGCTTGCAGGAACCCAGAGAGTAACGCCACCATGTTGAATAATGCTTTTCGTGAAGCCACAGGACGTCGTGTTACGACTCAGACTGTGCTCAATAGGCTGCATGATGCGCAACGTGCACGGCGAGGTCGTCTTTGCAACCACGTCTTTGCAACCGATCAGTTCCTGTCATTTCACCAGGAAAGAGGTACACAGCTCATGTTGTCTGCAGTTCAACAGTGCCCAGACAGTCGATCCCTCAATTCGATTGATCAGCATTGTTACTTTGCGCCAGGAAGGGCTCTCAACGAGGGAAGTATCCAGGCGCCTCGGAGTGATCTAAAGCTATGTTGTTCGGACATGGAGGGGACACAGAGAGACAGGAATTGTCGATGACATGCCTCGCTTAGGGCTTCCATTGGCTACTACTACAGTGGATGACCGCTACTTGCGGATTATGGCTTGCAGGAACCCAGAGAGTAACGCCACCATGTGGAATAATGCTTTTCGTGAAGCCACAGGACGTCGTGTTACGACTCAGACTGTGCTCAATAGGCTGCATGATGCGCAACGTGCACGGCGAGGTCGTCTTTGCAACCACGTCTTTGCAACCGATCAGTTCCTGTCATTTCACCAGGAAAGAGGTACACAGCTCGTGTTCTGTGCAGTTCAACAGTGCCTAGACAGTCGATCCCTCAGTTCGATTGAATCAGCATTGTTACTTTGCGCCAGGAAGGGCTCTCAACGAGGAAAGTATCCAGGCGCCTCGGAGTGATCCAAAGCTATGTTGTTCGGACATGGAGGGGACACAGAGAGACAGGGATTGTCGATGACATGCCTCGCTTAGGCCTTCCATTGGCTACTACTACAGTGGATCACGGCTACTTGCGGATTATGGCTTGCAGGAACCCAGAGAGTAACGCCACCATTTGGAATAATGCTTTTCGTGAAGCCACAGGACGTCGTGTTACGACTCAGACTGTGCTCAATAGGCTGCATGATGCGCAACGTGGACTGCGAGGTCGTCTTTGCAACCACGTCTTTGCAACCGATCAGTTCCTGTCATTTCACCAGGAAAGAGGTACACAGCTCGTGTTGTCTGCAGTTCAACAGTGCCTACACAGTCGATCCCTCAGTTCGATTGAATCAGCATTGTTACTTTGCGCCAGGAAGGGCTCTCAACGAGGGAAGTATCCAGGCGCCTCGGAGTGATCCAAAGCTATGTTGTTCGGACGTGGAGGGAACACAGAGAGACAGGAATTGTCGATGACATGCCTCGCTTAGGCCTTCCATTGGCTACTACTACAGTGGATGACCGCTACTTGCGGATTATGGCTTGCAGGAACCCAGAGAGTAACGCCACCATGTTGAATAATGCTTTTTGTGAAGCCACAGGACGTCGTGTTACGACTCAGACTGTGCTCAATAGGCTGCATGATGCGCAACGTGCACGGCGAGGTCGTCTTTGCAACCACGTCTTTGCAACCGATCAGTTCCTGTCATTTCACCAGGAAAGAGGTACACAGCTCGTGTTGTCTGCAGTTCAACAGTGCCTAGACAGTCGATCCCTCAGTTCGATTGAATCAGCATTGTTACTTTGCGCCAGGAAGGGCTCTCAACAAGGGAAGTATCCAGGCGCCTCGGAGTGATCCAAAGCTATGTTGTTCGGACATGGAGGGGACACAGAGAGACAGGAATTGTCGATGACATGCCTCGCTTAGGCCTTCCATTGGCTACTACTACAGTGGATGACCGCTACTTGCGGATTATGGCTTGCAGGAACCCAGAGAGTAACGCCACCATGCTGAATAATGCTTTTCGTGAAGCTACAGGACATCGTGTTACGACTCAGACTGTGCTCAATAGGCTGCATGATGCGCAACATGCACGGCGAGGTCGTCTTTGCAACCACGTCTTTGCAACCGATGAGTTCCTGTCATTTCACTAGGAAAGAGGTACACAGGTCGTGTTGTCTGCAGTTCAACAGTGCCTAGACAGTCGATCCCTCAGTTCGATTGAATCAGCATTGTTACTTTGCGCCAGGAAGGGCTCTCAACGAGGGAAGTATCCAGGCGCCTCGAAGTGATCCAAAGCTATGTTGTTCGGACATGGAGGTAACACAGAGAGACAGGAATTGTCGATGACATGCCTCGCTTAGGCCTTCCATTGGCTACTACTACAGTGGATGACCGCTACTTGCGGATTATGGCTTGCAGGAACCCAGAGAGTAACGCCACCATGTTGAATAATGCTTTTGGTGAAGCCACAGGACGTCGTGTTACGACTCAGACTGTGCTCAATAGGCTGCATGATGCGCAACGTGCACGGCGAGGTCGTCTTTGCAACCACGTCTTTGCAACCGATCAGTTCCTGTCATTTCACCAGGAAAGAGGTACACAGCTCATGTTGTCTGCAGTTCAACAGTGCCTAGACAGTCGATCCCTCAGTTCGATTGAATCAGCATTGTTACTTTGCGCCAGGAAGGGCTCTCAACGAGGGAAGTATCCAGGCCCCTCGAAGTGATCCAAAGCTATGTTGTTCGGACATGGAGGGGACACAGAGAGACAGGAATTGTCGATGACATGCCTCGCTTAGGCCTTCCATTGGCTACTACTACAGTGGATGACCGCTACTTGCGGATTATGGCTTGCAGGAACCCAGAGAGTAACGCCACCATGTTGAATAATGCTTTTCGTGAAGCCACAGGACGTCGTGTTACGACTCAGACTGTGCTCAATAGGCTGCATGATGCGCAACGTGCACGGCGAGGTCGTCTTTGCAACCACGTCTTTGCAACCGATGAGTTCCTGACATTTCACTAGGAAAGAGGTACACAGCTCGTGTTGTCTGCAGTTCAACAGTGCCTAGACAGTCGATCCCTCAGTTCGATTGAATCAGCATTGTTACTTTGCGCCAGGAAGGGCTCTCAACGAGGGAAGTATCCAGGCGCCTCGGAGTGATCCAAAGCTATGTTGTTCGGACGTGGAGGGGACACAGAGAGACAGGAATTGTCGATGACATGCCTCGCTTCGGCCTTCCATTGGCTACTACTACAGTGGATGACCGCTACTTGCGGATTATGGCTTGCAGGAACCCAGAGAGTAACGCCACCATGTTGAATAATGCTTTTTGTGAAGCCACAGGACGTCGTGTTACGACTCAGACTGTGCTCAATAGGCTGCATGATGCGCAACGTGCACGGCGAGGTCGTCTTTGCAACCACGTCTTTGCAACCGATCAGTTCCTGTCATTTCACCACGAAAGAGGTACACAGCTCGTGTTCTCTGCAGTTCAACAGTGCCTAGACAGTCGATCCCTCAGTTCGATTGAATCAGCATTGTTACTTTGCGCCAGGAGGGGCTCTCAACGAGGGAAGTATCCAGGCGCCTCGGAGTGATCTAAAGCTATGTTGTTCGGACATGGAGGGGACACAGAGAGACAGGAATTGTCGATGACATGTCTCGCTTAGGGCTTCCATTGGCTACTACTACAGTGGATGACCGCTACTTGCGGATTATGGCTTGCAGGAACCCAGAGAGTAACGCCACCAGGTGGAATAATGCTTTTCGTGAGGCCACAGGACGTCGTGTTACGACTCAGACTGTGCTCAATAGGCTGCATGATGCGCAACGTACACGGCGAGGTCGTCTTTGCAACCACGTCTTTGCAACCGATCAGTTCCTGTCATTTCACCAGGTAAGAGGTACACAGCTCGTGTTCTGTGCAGTTCAACAGTGCCTACACAGTCGATCCCTCAGTTCGATTGAATCAGCATTGTTACTTTGCGCCAGGAAGGGCTCTCAACGAGGGAAGTATCCAGGCGCCTCGGAGTGATCCAAAGCTATGTTGTTCGGACGTGGAGGGGACACAGAGAGACAGGAATTGTCGATGACATGCCTCGCTTAGGCCTTCCATTGGCTACTACTACAGTGGATGTTCCGCTACTTGCGGATTATGGCTTGCAGGAACCCAGAGAGTAACGCCACCATGTTGAATAATGCTTTTCGTGAAGCCACAGGACGTCGTGTTACGACTCAGACTGTGCTCAATAGGCTGCATGATGCGCAACGCGCACGGCGAGGTCGTCTTTGCAACCACGTCTTTGCAACCGATCAGTTCCTGTCATTTCACCAGGAAAGAGGTACACAGCTCGTGTTGTCTGCAGTTCAACAGTGCCTAGACAGTCGATCCCTCAGTTCGATTGAATCAGCATTGTTACTTTGCGCCAGGAAGGGCTCTCAACGAGGGAAGTATCCAGGCGCCTCGGAGTGATCCAAAGCTATGTTGTTCGGACATGGAGGGGACACAGAGAGACAGGAATTGTCGATGACATGCCTCGCTTAGGCCTTCCATTGGCTACTACTACAGTGGATGACCGCTACTTGCGGATTATGACTTGCAGGAACCCAGAGAGTAACGCCACCATGTTTAATAATGCTTTTCGTGAAGCTACAGGACGTCGTGTTACGACTCAGACTGTGCTCAATAGGCTGCATGATGCGCAACATGCACGGCGAGGTCGTCTTTGCAACCACGTCTTTGCAACCGATGAGTTCCTGACATTTCACTAGGAAAGAGGTACACAGGTCGTGTTGTCTGCAGTTCAACAGTGCCTAGACAGTCGATCCCTCAGTTCGATTGAATCAGCATTGTTACTTTGCGCCAGGAAGGGCTCTCAACGAGGGAAGTATCCAGGCGCCTCGGAGTGATCCAAAGCTATGTTGTTCGGACATGGAGGGGACACAGAGAGACAGGAATTGTCGATGACATGCCTCGCTTAGGCCTTCCATTGGCTACTACTACAGTGGATGACCGCTACTTGCGGATTATGGCTTGCAGGAACCCAGAGAGTAACGCCACCATGTTGAATAATGCTTTTCGTGAAGCCACAGGACGTCGTGTTACGACTCAGACTGTGCTCAATAGGCTGCATGATGCGCAACGTGCACGGCGAGGTCGTCTTTGCAACCACGTCTTTGCAACCGATCAGTTCCTGTCATTTCACCAGGAAAGAGGTACACAGGTCGTGTTGTCTGCAGTTCAACAGTGCCTAGACAGTCGATCCCTCAGTTCGATTGAATCAGCATTGTTACTTTGCGCCAGGAAGAGCTCTCAACGAGGGAAGTATCCAGGCGCCTCGAAGTGATCCAAAGCTATGTTGTTCGGACATGGAGGGGACACAGAGAGACAGGAATTGTCGATGACATGCCTCGCTTAGGCCTTCCATTGGCTACTACTACAGTGGATGACCGCTACTTGCGGATTATGGCTTGCAGGAACCCAGAGAGTAACGCCACCATGTTGAATAATGCTTTTCGTGAAGATACAGGACGTCGTGTTACGACTCAGACTGTGCTCAATAGGCTGCATGATGCGCAACGTGCACGGCGAGGTCGTCTTTGCAACCACGTCTTTGCAACCGATCAGTTCCTGTCATTTCACCAGGAAAGAGGTACACAGCTCGTGTTGTCTGCAGTTCAACAGTGCCTAGACAGTCGATCCCTCAGTTCGATTGAATCAGCATTGTTACTTTGCGCCAGGAAGGGCTCTCAACAAGGGAAGTATCCAGGTGCCTCGGAGTGATCCAAAGCTATGTTGTTCGGACATGGAGGGGACACAGAGGGACAGGAATTGTCGATGACATGCCTCGCTTAGGCCTTCCATTGGCTACTACTACAGTGGATGACCGCTACTTGCGGATTATGGCTTGCAGGAACCCAGAGAGTAACGCCACTATGTTGAATAATGCTTTTCGTGAAGCCACAGGACGTCGTGTTACGACTCAGACTGTGCTCAATAGGCTGCATGATGCGCAACGTGCACGGCGAGGTCGTCTTTGCAACCACGTCTTTGCAACCGATCAGTTCCTGTCATTTCACCAGGAAAGAGGTACACAGCTCGTGTTCTCTGCAGTTCAACAGTGCCTAGACAGTCGATCCCTCAGTTCGATTGAATCAGCATTGTTACTTTGCGCCAGGAAGGGCTCTCAACAAGGGAAGTATCCAGGTGCCTCGGAGTGATGCAAAGCTATGTTGTTCGGACATGGAGGGGACACAGAGAGACAGGAATTGTCGATGACATGCCTCGCTTAGGGCTTCCATTGGCTACTACTACAGTGGATGACCACTACTTGCGGATTATGGCTTGCAGGAACCCAGAGAGTAACGCCACCATGTTGAATAATGCTTTTCGTGAAGCCACAGGACGTCGTGTTACGACTCAGACTGTGCTCAATAGGCTGCATGATGTGCAACGTGCACGGCGAGGTCGTCTTTGCAACCACGTCTTTGCAACCGATCAGTTCCTGTCATTTCACCAGGAAAGAGGTACACAGCTCGTGTTGTCTGCAGTTCAACAGTGCCTAGACAGTCGATCCCTCAGTTCGATTGAATCAGCATTGTTACTTTGCGCCAGGAAGGGCTCTCAACGACAGAAGTATCCAGGCGCCTCGGAGTGATCCAAAGCTATGTTGTTCGGACATGGAGGGGACACAGAGAGACAGGAATTGTCGATGACATGCCTCGCTTAGGCCTTCCATTGGCTACTACTACAGTGGATGACCGCTACTTGCGGATTATGGCTTGCAGGAACCCAGAGAGTAACGCCACCATGTTGAATAATGCTTTTCGTGAAGCCACAGGACGTCGTGTTACGACTCATACTGTGCTCAATAGGCTGCATGATGCGCAACGTGCACGGCGAGGTCGTCTTTGCAACCACGTCTTTGCAACCGATCAGTTCCTGTCATTTCACCAGGAAAGAGGTACACAGCTCGTGTTGTCTGCAGTTCAACAGTGCCTAGACAGTCGATCCCTCAGTTCGATTGAATCAGCATTGTTACTTTGCGCCAGGAAGGGCTCTCAACGAGGGAAGTATCCAGGCGCCTCGGAGTGATCCAAAGCTATGTTGTTCGGACATGGAGGGGACACAGAGAGACAGGAATTGTCGATGACATGCCTCGCTTAGGACTTCCATTGGCTACTACTACAGTGGATGACCGCTACTTGCGGATTATGTCTTGCAGGAACCCAGAGAGTAACGCCACCATGTTGAATAATGCTTTTCGTGAAGCCACAGGACGTCGTGTTACGACTCAGACTGTGCTCAATAGGCTGCATGATGCGCAACGTGCACGGCGAGGTCGTCTTTGCAACCACGTCTTTGCAACCAATCAGTTCCTGTCATTTCACCAGGAAAGAGGTACACAGCTCGTGTTCTCTGCAGTTCAACAGTGCCTAGACAGTCGATCCCTCAGTTCGATTGAATCAGCATTGTTACTTTGCGCCAGGAAGGGCTCTCAACAAGGGAAGTATCCAGGTACCTCGGAGTGATCCAAAGCTATGTTGTTCGGACATGGAGGGGACACAGAGAGACAGGAATTGTCGATGACATGCCTCGCTTAGGCCTTCCATTGGCTACTACTACAGTGGATGACCGATACTTGCGGATTATGGCTTGCAGGAACCCAGAGAGTAACGCCACCATGTTGAATAATGCTTTTCGTGAAGCCACAGGACGTCGTGTTACGACTCAGACTGTGCTCAATAGGCTGCATGATGCGCAACGTGCACGGCGAGGTCATCTTTGCAACCACGTCTTTGCAACCGATCAGTTCCTGTCATTTCACCAGGAAAGAGGTACACAGCTCGTGTTGTCTGCAGTTCAACAGTGCCTAGACAGTCGATCCCTCAGTTCGATTGAATCAGCATTGTTACTTTGCGCCAGGAAGGGCTCTCAACGAGGGAAGTATCCAGGCGCCTCGGAGTGATCCAAAGCTATGTTGTTCGGACATGGAGGGGACACTGAGAGACAGGAATTGTCGATAACATGCCTCGCTTAGGCCTTCCATTGGCTACTACTACAGTGGATGACCGCTACTTGCGGATTATAGCTTGCAGAAACCCAGAGATTAACGCCACCATGTTGAATAATGCTTTTCGTTAAGCAACAGGACGTCGTGTTACGACTCAGACTGTGCTCAATAGGCTGCATGATGCGCAACGTGCACGGCGAGGTCGTCTTTGCAACCACGTCTTTGCAACCGATCGGTTCCTGTCATTTCACCAGGAAAGAGGTACACAGCTCGTGTTGTCTGCAGTTCAACAGTGCCTAGACAGTCAATCCCTCAGTTCGATTGAATCAGCAATGTTACTTTGCGCCAGGAAGGGCTCTCAACAAGGGAAGTATCCAGGTGCTCGGAGTGATCCAAAGCTATGTTGTTCGGACATGGGGGGGACACAGAGAGACAGGAATTGTCGATGACATGCCTCGCTTAGGCCTTCCATTGGCTACTACTACAGTGGATGACCGCTACTTGCGGATTATGGCTTGCAGGAACCCAGAGAGTAACGCCACCAAGTTGAATAATGCTTTTCGTGAAGCCACAGGACGTCGTGTTACGACTCAGACTGTGCTCAATAGGCTGCATGATGCGCAACGTGCACGGCGAGGTCGTCTTTGCAACCACTTCTTTGCAACCGATCAGTTCCTGTCATTTCACCAGGAAAGAGGTACACAGCTCGTGTTGTCTGCAGTTCAACAGTGCCTAGACAGTCGATCCCTCAGTTCGATTGAATCAGCATTGTTACTTTGCGCCAGGAAGAGCTCTCAACAAGGGTAGTATCCAGGTGCCTCGGAGTGATCCAAAGCTATGTTGTTCGGACATGGAGGGGACACAGAGAGACAGGAATTGTCGATGACATGCCTCGCTTAGGCCTTCCATTGGCTACTACTACAGTGGATGACCGCTACTTGCGGATTATGGCTTGCAGGAACCCAGAGAGTAACGCCACCATGTTGAATAATGATTTTCGTGAAGCCACAGGACGTCGTGTTACGACTCAGACTGTGCTCAATAGGCGGCATGATGCGCAACGTACACGGCGAGGTCGTCTTTGCAACCACGTCTTCGCAACCGATCAGTTCCTGTCATTTCACCAGGAAAGAGGTACACAGCTCGTGTTGTCTGCAGTTCAACAGTGCCTAGACAGAACGATCCCTCAGTTCGATTGAATCAGCATTGTTACTTTGAGCCAGGAAGGGCTCTCAACAAGGGAAGTATCCAGGTGCCTCGGAGTGATGCAAAGCTATGTTGTTCGGACATGGAGGGGACACAGAGAGACAGGAATTGTCGATGACATGCCTCGCTTAGGGCTTCCATTGGCTACTACTACAGTGGATGACCGCTACTTGCGGATTATTTCTTGCAGGAACCCAGAGAGTAACGCCACCATGTTGAATAATGCTTTTCGTGAAGCCACAGGACGTCGTGTTACGACTCAGACTGTGCTCAATAGGCTGCATGATGCGCAACGTACACGGCGAGGTCGTCTTTGCAACCACGTCTTTGCAACCGATCATTTCCTGTCATTTCACCAGGAAAGAGGTACACAGCTCGTGTTCTGTGCAGTTCAACAGTGCCTAGACAGTCGATCCCTCAGTTCGATTGAATCAGCATTGTTACTTTGCGCCAGGAAGGGCTCTCAACGAGGGAAGTATCCAGGCGCCTCGGAGTGATCCAAAGCTATGTTGTTCGGACGTGGAGGGGACACAGAGAGACAGGAATTGTCGATGACATGCCTCGCTTAGGCCTTCCATTGGCTACTACTACAGTGGATGACCGCTACTTGCGGATTATGGCTTGCAGGAACCCAGAGAGTAACGCCACCATGTTGAATAATGCTTTTCGTGAAGCTACAGGACGTCGTGTTACGACTCAGACTGTGCTCAATAGGCTGCATGATGCGCAACATGCACGGCGAGGTCGTCTTTGCAACCACGTCTTTGCAACCGATGAGTTCCTGTCATTTCACTAGGAAAGAGGTACACAGCTCGTGTTGTCTGCAGTTCAACAGTGCCTAGACAGTCGATCCCTCAGTTCGATTGAATCAGCATTGTTACTTTGCGCCAGGAAGGGCTCTCAACGACAGAAGTATCCAGGCGCCTCGGAGTGATCCAAAGCTATGTTGTTCGGACATGGAGGGGACACAGAGAGACAGGAATTGTCGATGACATGCCTCGCTTAGGACTTCCATTGGCTACTACTACAGTGGATGACCGCTACTTGCGGATTATGGCTTGCAGGAACCCAGAGAGTAACGCCACCATGTTGAATAATGCTTTTCGTGAAGCCACAGGACGTCGTGTTACGACTCAGACTGTGCTCAATAGGCTGCATGATGCGCAACGTGCACGGCGAGGTCGTCTTTGCAACCACGTCTTTGCAACCGATCAGTTCCCGTCATTTCACCAGGAAAGAGGTACACAGCTCGTGTTGTCTGCAATTCAACAGTGCCTAGACAGTCGATCCCTCAGTTCGATTGAATCAGCATTGTTACTTTGCGCCAGGAAGGGCTCTCAACAAGGGAAGTATCCAGGTGCCTCGGAGTGATCCAAAGCTATGTTGTTCGGACATGGAGGGGACACAGAGAGACAGGAATTGTCGATGACATGCCTCGCTTAGGCCTTCCATTGGCTACTACTACAGTGGATGACCGCTACTTGCGGATTATGGCTTGCAGGAACCCAGAGAGTAACGCCACCAAGTTGAATAATGCTTTTCGTGAAGCCACAGGACGTCGTGTTACGACTCAGACTGTGCTCAATAGGCTGCATGATGCGCAACGTGCACGGCGAGGTCATCTTTGCAACCACGTCTTTGCAACCGATCAGTTCCTGTCATTTCACCAGGAAAGAGGTACACAGCTCGTGTTGTCTGCAATTCAACAGTGCCTAGACAGTCGATCCCTCAGTTCGATTGAATCAGCATTGTTACTTTGCGCCAGGAAGGGCTCTCAACGAGGGAAGTATCCAGGCGCCTCGGAGGGATCCAAAGCTATGTTGTTCGGACATGGAGGGGACACAGAGAGACAGGAATTGTCGATGACATGCCTCGCTTAGGACTTCCATTGGCTACTACTACAGTGGATGACCGCTACTTGCGGATTATGGCTTGCAGGAACCCAGAGAGTAACGCCACCATGTTGAATAATGCTTTTCGTGAAGCCACAGGACGTCGTGTTACGACTCAGACTGTGCTCAATAGGCTGCATGATGCGCAACGTGCACGGCGAGGTCGTCTTTGCAACCACGTCTTTGCAACCGATCAGTTCCCGTCATTTCACCAGGAAAGAGGTACACAGCTCGTGTTGTCTGCAATTCAACAGTGCCTAGACAGTCGATCCCTCAGTTCGATTGAATCAGCATTGTTACTTTGCGCCAGGAAGGGCTCTCAACAAGGGAAGTATCCAGGTGCCTCGGAGTGATCCAAAGCTATGTTGTTCGGACATGGAGGGGACACAGAGAGACAGGAATTGTCGATGACATGCCTCGCTTAGGCCTTCCATTGGCTACTACTACAGTGGATGACCGCTACTTGCGGATTATGGCTTGCAGGAACCCAGAGAGTAACGCCACTATGTTGAATAATGCTTTTCGTGAAGCCACAGGACGTCGTGTTACGACTCAGACTGTGCTCAATAGGCTGCATGATGCGCAACGTGCACGGCGAGGTCATCTTTGCAACCACGTCTTTGCAACCGATCAGTTCCTGTCATTTCACCAGGAAAGAGGTACACAGCTCGTGTTGTCTGCAATTCAACAGTGCCTAGACAGTCGATCCCTCAGTTCGATTGAATCAGCATTGTTACTTTGCGCCAGGAAGGGCTCTCAACGAGGGAAGTATCCAGGCGCCTCGGAGTGATCCAAAGCTATGTTGTTCGGACATGGGGGGGACACAGAGAGACAGGAATTGTCGATGACATGCCTCGCTTAGGCCTTCCATTGGCTACTACTACAGTGGATGACCGCTAGTTGCGGATTATAGCTAGCAGAAACCCAGAGATTAACGCCACCATGTTGAATAATGCTTTTCGTGAAGCCACAGGACGTCGTGTTACGACTCAGACTGTGCTCAATAGGCTGCATGATGCGCAACGTGCACGGCGAGGTCGTCTTTGCAACCACGTCTTTGCAACCGATCGGTTCCTGTCATTTCACCAGGAAAGAGGTACACAGCTCGTGTTGTCTGCAGTTCAACAGTGCCTAGACAGTCGATCCCTCAGTTCGATTGAATCAGCATTGTTACTTTGCGCCAGGAAGGGCTCTCAACGAGGGAAGTATCCAGGCGCCTCGGAGTGATCCAAAGCTATGTTGTTCGGACATGGAGGGGACACAGAGAGACAGGAATTGTCGATGACATGCCTCGCTTAGGGCTTCCATTGGCTACTACTTCACTGGATGACCGCTACTTGCGGATTATGGCTTGCAGGAACCCAGAGAGTAACGCCACCATGTTGAATAATGCTTTTCGTGAAGCCACAGGACGTCGTGTTACGACTCAGACTGTGCTCAATAGGCTGCATGATGCGCAACGTGCACGGCGAGGTCGTCTTTGCAACCACGTCTTTGCAACCGATCAGTTCCTGTCATTTCACCAGGAAAGAGGTACACAGCTCGTGTTCTCTGCAGTTCAACAGTGCCTAGACAGTCGATCCCTCAGTTCGATTGAATCAGCATTGTTACTTTGCGCCAGGAAGGGCTCTCAACGAGGGAAGTATCCAAGCGCCTCGGAGTGATCCAAAGCTATGTTGTTCGGACATGGAGGGGACACAGAGAGACGGGAATTGTCGATGACATGCCTCGCTTAGGCCTTCCATTGGCTACTACTACAGTGGATGACCGCTACTTGCGGATTATGGCTTGCAGGAACCCAGAGAGTAACGCCACCATGTTGAATAATGCTTTTCGTGAAGCCACAGGACGTCGTGTTACGACTCAGACTGTGCTCAATAGGCTGCATGATGCGCAACGTGTACGGCGAGGTCGTCTTTGCAACCACGTGTTTGCAACCGATCAGTTCCTGTCATTTCACCAGGAAAGAGGTACACAGCTCGTGTTGTCTGCAGTTCAACAGTGCCTAGACAGTCGATCCCTCAGTTCGATTGAATCAGCATTGTTACTTTGCGCCAGGAAGGGCTCTCAACGAGGGAAGTATCCAGGCGCCTCGGAGTGATCCAAAGCTATGTTGTTCGGACATGGAGGGGACACAGAGAGACAGGAATTGTCGATGACATGCCTCGCTTAGGCCTTCCATTGGCTACTACTACAGTGGATGACCGCTACTTGCGGATTATGGCTTGCAGGAACCCAGAGAGTAACGCCACCATGTTGAATAATGCTTTTCGTGAAGCTACAGGACGTCGTGTTACGACTCAGACTGTGCTCAATAGGCTGCATGATGCGCAACATGCATGGCGAGGTCGTCTTTGCAACCACGTCTTTGCAACCGATCAGTTCCTGTCATTTCACTAGGAAAGAGGTACACAGCTCGTGTTGTCTGCAGTTCAACAGTGCCTAGACAGTCGATCCCTCAGTTCGATTGAATCAGCATTGTTACTTTGCGCCAGGAAGGGCTCTCAACGAGAGAAGTATCCAGGTGCCTCGGAGTGATCCAAAGCTATGTTGTTCGGACATGGAGGGGACACAGAGAGACAGGAATTGTCGATGACATGCCTCGCTTAGGCCTTCCATTGGCTACTACTACAGTGGATGACCGCTACTTGCGGATTATGTCTTGCAGGAACCCAGAGAGTAACGCCACCATGTTGAATAATGCTTTTCGTGAAGCCACAGGACGTCGTGTTACGACTCAGACTGTGCTCAATAGGCTGCATGATGCGCAACGTGCACGGCGAGGTCGTCTTTGCAACCACGTCTTTGCAACCGATCAGTTCCTGTCATTTCACCAGGAAAGAGGTACACAGCTCGTGTTGTCTGCAATTCAACAGTGCCTAGACAGTCGATCCCTCAGTTCGATTGAATCAGCATTGTTACTTTGCGCCAGGAAGGGCTCTCAACAAGGGAAATATCCAGGTGCCTCGGAGTGATCCAAAGCTATGTTGTTCGGACATGGAGGGGACACAGAGAGACAGGAATTGTCGATGACATGCCTCGCTTAGGCCTTCCATTGGCTACTACTACAGTGGATGACCGCTACTTGCGGATTATGGCTTGCAGGAACCCAGAGAGTAACGCCACCATGTTGAATAATGCTTTTCGTGAAGCCACAGGACGTCGTGTTACGACTCAGACTGTGCTCAATAGGCTGCATGATGCGCAACGTGCACGGCGAGGTCATCTTTGCAACCACGTCTTTGCAACCGATCAGTTCCTGTCATTTCACCAGGAAAGAGGTACACAGCTCGTGTTGTCTGCAGTTCAACAGTGCCTAGACAGTCGATCCCTCAGTTCGATTGAATCAGCATTGTTACTTTGTGGAACAACTAAAACGACTTCTGATACCGAATGTAACAGTTGTGTTACTAAATGTGACACTTCTGTCACTAAATGTAACTGGGTTTTCTCTTTTGATGCAACCAATTGTCAGGATGAGTATTCTAAAGCATTCTGTCAGGGTGAAAATATTAAATAAATTAACTTTTCCCTCTTAACAACATGTGGGCAGGGTGGGTTCTTCCTTGGCTCGGGTATGAGGTCGAATGAAACATCATTTTTGCATAAGATAACTTTTATTGAAGATTTGTACAACTGTATCTTACGGGATGTTCTGGTTCGGAGAGCGGCAGCTGTGTCGTTTGTGAAGTCTTATGCTGCGGCAGCGTCTGATTACGCGTAGCGGTGTGTATCTCGTGTCGCCGTCTCGCCCAGTTGACTGGAGACGCGCAGCGCGAGGTGGCCCGTTTAATTATTGCGAGCGAAATCGTGCATCGGATGATACCTTGGGTGTCGCGTCCGAGTGTTTCTCTTCTCTATGCGGCGGCGTGTGTTCTGCGTCGGCCAGCGGAGCGGCGCGGCGGGGGAAGGCCAGTGTGGCGGACTCGAACCACGGACTCCCGCTTGCCAGTCTTCGGCTGTCAGGTCTTCATCCCAGCTCACAGATGACTACTGATGTGAGGCCGTCTCCTTCCCGTCCTCACGAGTCACCCGGGTATGTAAAAACCAGACTTCAAATACCTTTTAACTTCTGTCTTCTGGCGCCTCGGCAGCTGCTTGCTATTCCATTACAGCGGCGGTCTTGGTGCGTCTGTGCATGATGCAGTCTCTTCTTGCATGACGGTCTTCAGCACCGAAACTGACTGAAAACTTCTTCGTCTTCTTCGTTTCTCCTCTCCGTCTCCGTTTCCGTCTTCGTCTCCGTCTCCGTCTCCGTCTCCGTCCCCGTCTTCTTCTTCATCTGTCTCCGTCTTCATCTGTCTGGCCCACTGCGTCTCGCGTATTTATTCACTTCAGTTTACTGGAGGTGAACGACTTCACGGTCATCGCCTCGTCTGTCACGTTGAAAAGCTTCTCGAAGAATCTTCTTATCGTCGGTCGTTGGCTCTTGGGATGTAGGCGAGGGCCTTTGCTCACATACGACAACTGAGAAACACGTGAGCCGGTCGGGCGATGCGCTGACGGCTGAATCGACAGCGCCCGCTTATGTGGAACTTGCTGACTTCATGGTCATTGTCTCTTCTGTTCTGCTGTTTTGCCCGCTGAATGCCAGTATGTAACTCTCTAAACTAAACCAAGTTTTTCATTTATATCCTAATTTCTAGTTCACTTTGATTTCACTGATTTATTTACTTAAGTACCACTCAACATTCCTCCACCCTTCGGAGAAATTCGCCCTCGAATTTACCACTCAACATTTCTCCACTCTTCACATGGCAAAAGCACAAGCAATGAATACTCTCGACTTAGAAGATTACACACGCTTCACATTAAGTATGTGGAAAATACTTTATCACTTTACGAAAGTGCTGTACGGTCGTGAATCACATAGTTCTTACATAAATGGTTGTAATAAGTGTAACAAAACTTGATGACAATGAATAAACAAAAATAGATTATTCACTTAGAAATTTACATAGCAACACCTGTTTAATCTACCCTATATTAATGCAAGAATATCTATTCTACAGTATTGTTTATTTTAACTGTTTAGTAAAGACTGAAGTGCAACAAACAAAATTAATACACTAATGCTCAAAAGTAACAACTGAAGTACACCAGTTAAGAGTGTGGTATTCAGTTAACAGGGATTTGATGAAGTGGTATATTATTATTTAGCTTCTTTTTTCGTCTTAAATAAAATAAAACTGTACAAAGCAGAAACACCAACACAAAGGTTCCAGATATACCCGTTCCTAGCATTATAATTTTAGTTTTGTGTTCACTTTTTAATTGTAAGACATGTTGCGTCATAACATTGGCATCAATTTTGCCTTGCTGTGAGTTTATGAACATATCTAATGACTTCAGAAGGGAACTGTCAAGGGAGTCATTGAGGTAGGACAGGTTTTATGTGGGAAATGTTTGCACGGCGTTTGTCTGAAAAAAGCCAACAACATGGTTATGAACCTACCAATCTCGTAAAAACAAAAGCAAAGAAATGAAGGAATACATTGTTAACTACAAGATCTACATGTTTCTACGTTCAACTTTTCTTTCTTAAAAAATAAACCATTACTCAGTCTACTAAGATTCCACTAGGACATTCGCACCCTTGATCGAAGATTGTATGGTGCCATGTCTGTATGTTGTGCTGCGTGGCCATTCGTTTTCCTTTACGGTAACTTCCTCAACCCTTCGGAAAAGCAGACACTATTGTTGAAGGAATTACTTCTGGAGCGCCCTTAAAAGGTTTTAAACGACTTGCATGGACAATGGGAGTTCGGGTGGGCAGTTGCAATTTAACGTTGACTGGTGACGTGATCTCAATAATTTGATAAGGACCTCTGTAGTTTGTTACAAATTTCTTCGTTTTTCCTTTAGCAATGTAAGGAGTTGAAAGCATAACCCACTGACCGATTTTGTAATTTGGATTTTTAGCTTGGGTATTACTTAATCTTTCCTGTCGTTCCAAAGCCTTTGTATTAGATTTTTGAACCTTTTTCCATACATCCTTCATCATTCGACTGAAATCTCTTACTGTTTCTCCGTCTTTTCCGTTTTTCTGCCTGATTACATCAAAAGGGGACGGCATTTTTCTGCCATAGACCACTTCATAAGGTGACATGCCAGTTGCTTCATGCGTTTTGGCATTGTATACCGACACGATTATTGGTAAATACGTATCCCAATTAGAATGTTGTTCGTTAATATAATAACTAAGCATCTTGCCAATTGTCCGATGAACTCTTTCTGTGCGCCCGTTGCACTGAGGGTGTAACGGAGTTGTGCGTAATTTACGTATTTTTAGTAAGTGGCATAGCTGTTTCATTAGTTCAGACATAAAATTAGATCCCTGATCTGTGATAATAGCTTCAGGTACGCCAAATTTAAGTATCCAGTTGTTAACTAAAGCTTGGGCAACTGTATTTGCTTGCTGATCTGGGAGACTCACCATAGCTAGATAGCATGAAAAGTGATCTATAATTGTAAGGACATACTTATTACCAGCCGGTGTTTTATGAAAAGGCCCGTAGAGATCCACTCCGCAGATTTGAAATGGACATGAAGCCTCGGGGAGCCTCTGTAAGGGTATTTTTTAACGAGAAAGTTCAGCTCGTTGTGCGCACGCAATGCAATTACGAACGTACTGCGCAACATCCTGCTTTCTGGTTTGCCACCAAAATCGCTCTGCTACACGTCTTTCGGTTGTCCGCTGTCCATCGTGTCCTGCAAGGATATGATCGTGGGCCTCTGCCATTATTTCTTGTCTAAGGTGTAGGGGAACAACAATTCGCGGTCCAAGTTTTGTTTTACGGCATAATACACCATCTTCAAAGCAAAATTGTTTCTGAGTTCCGTATTTTTTGCATTCTGTATCTTCATCTTGTGCCTTTCTCCAGTCCTCAGTATCGCGGCCTGTTGCTTCCAAAAGTGCTATTTTACGACTTAGGCAATCTGCATTCGTGTGTTTTTTGCCTGGTTTATGGATAACTTCGAAATCCATTTCGGAAAGACATAGGGCCCAACGCGTGAGACGACTAGATGGTTCCTTTAATCCAAGCAACCATTTTAAAGCTGCGTGGTCTGTAATGACCTTGAATTTCCTACCATACAAATAGCATTTAAAGTATTTGATACCATAAATTAATGACCTTGAATTTCCTACCATACAAATAGCATTTAAAGTATTTGATACCATAAATAACACTTAACAATTCTTTCTCCGTTGTGGAATAATTTCTTTCTGCCGTTGTTAGTTGTCTCGAAGCGTAGGCTATGGGGTGTTCCGCGCCATTAATATTCTGACTCAAAACAACTCCTACTGAATGACCACTTGCGTCACAGGATAAAATAAATTCTTTATTATAATCTGGGTAGGCTGATACTGGACTGTGTGTTAACTTATCTTTAAGGGTTTGAAATGCTGATTCACAATCTTCAGACCAATGAAATTTTGCACCCTTTTTCAATAATTGGGTTTAGGGTCGGGCAATTTCAGCAAAATTTTGAACATATTTTCGGTAATACGATGCGAGACCAATGAAACTTTGTACTTCCTTAACGCGTTGTGGTGTTGGGAAGTCCTTAACAGCCGAAATTAATCGAGGATCTGTTTTAATTCCTTTTTCACTAATGACATGCCCTAGGTATGTAACCTCTGTCAATGCAAAAGTACATTTTTCCATATTTAATGTTAATTTAGCTTTCCTAAGTCTCTGAAAAACATTACGCAGACGCACAGCATGTTCATTAATGTCTTTGGAGAATACAATAATATCGTCTAGATATACACAACATTGCTGAGTTTTGAGTTCTCGCAATACTCCATCGAGTAGTCTTTGAAAAGATGCTGGTGCATTTTTCAAACCGAAAGGCATTCTCTTAAATTGCCAATGGCCTCCAGGGGTAGAAAATGCTGTTTTGTGCCTATCTTCAGGTGCAACTTCCAATTGATGATATCCACTACGTAGATCGATTGTTGAAAAGTATTTACTGTTACCCAAACTGTCAATGATATCTGTAATGTTTGGAAGAGGATAAACATCTGAGATTGTTTGTTAAGGTGTCTGTAGTCACAACAAAATCTATATCGTTTCGTACCGTCGGGAAACTTCTTTGGAATAATTACGATGTTTGAATTATAAGGCGAATCAGAATATTCTATAATTCCATCTTTTAGATGCTGTTCTATAAATTCATCCAGTACTGGCTGTAAGTGATGCGCAACTCTATAAGGCTTCCTATAAACTGGGGGGCTATTTCCTGTTGGGATCCTATGCTGTGTGATATCTGTTGCTGGCAGTGGACCTTCTGCATTAAATAAATCTTGAAACTCAACTAAAACTGCTTCTATCGTGTCTCTATCATTTCCTTTCAAATGCTCAATCTTCTGGCGTAATGCGGTTTTAAAGGCGTCTGGTTTCTGACCATCATTAATATCTGACCAAATGAAATCTTCTTCTTCAAAAGTACTGACTGTAGCTACTAATATTCCCTTATGCAACTCTTTGTCCTCCACTCCGAAATTGTCAATATGTACCGGTACTTTTCTTTCTCCCTCAACGTCTTGAACCCGTACAACACTTCTACGTACAAAACAATGTGATACATCTAATTCCTCATTTCCCTCTAATGGCTCTATTAGACACACTGTATCTGTAGGTACCTCGGGGTCAACTGTCATCCAGAAAAGTTTTCCTGAGCCAGATGGTATCTGATCCCGCGAATCAACCTTCAAGGACGTTGCACGCAGTATAGTTGATTTCGCCTTCCGGTTAGGGAAATCTTGCGGCAGCGGGCCCTTTGCAGCGGTGTCACCTAGCTGAAACACTATTCCGCTAACTTCTACAGTTTGCTGTCTGAGGTCGATTTTAGCGTGATGTTTATTCAGGAAATCCAGTCCTAGGATCGCGTCGTACCCGTCAGTTACTTTTGTTACCACTTCTACATCTTCCTTAAATTGTACACTGTGAATATAGAAAATCAATGATGTACATCCTAATGACTTCACTGTACCTCCTCCTACTCCACTCAATCTATACCTTGGAGGGTCATATTTCTTTTCTCCAATACATTCATTACTTACTATTGATACGTTTGCGCCTGTATCCACTAGTATCCTTGCCTCTTTATCCTGTATGGTAGCAGATAACCAGCATTCCGCCTTCACATTAGCCTTAATGGCATGAAATTTTATTGGGAACGCCTGGCGGCGGCTCCGGCATTCCCGTTTGAGTTTAACTGACTTCTGTTTCCAAAAACTTTCTTAGACCTGCATTCCTTGAATGTGTCACCTATTCTTTGACAATTAATGCATTGAGGCTGTCTGCAGTTTTTTGCTATATGTCCCTGTCGATCGCACCTAAAACATTGTACTCCTGCTGAAAATACATTTCGCTTCTCCTTGTATCTGGTGGCAATGTCAATTTCTTCAAAAGCCGTCGCCACAGATACAGCTTCAGCTAAATTTTTAGGAAACTCTGCCCTGACACGACGGGACGTTTCAGGAGGTAACCCACGTAAAAATGTATCCAGAGCTCTATTTTCTGCCTCTTGTAAAATAACTTTATCTGCTTCATCACTAGTTGTCAACTGATAGGTGTTATATACAAAGACAGTAACTTGTTCTCGAAAGAACAGTTATTGTTGATGACCGTGCAGGTACAATACATATGTAGAATTGTGGACAGTTGGGAATGTGAGTCTCACGGGAAGCGTGCAAGGGATAAGTCCCTGCAGTCGCGCTATTCATCTGTGTCCTCGGTGGCTCAGATGGATAGAGCGTCTGCCATGTAAGCAGGAGATCCCGGGTTCGAGTCCCGGTCGGGGCACACATTTTCAGCTGTCCACATCGAGGTATAACAACAACACCTATCAGCAGCTGAGGTTGTCAGTTAGTCATCATTTATGATAGGTGTTAGTATTAACTTTTCTAATCCTATCTACAAAACTTTCTAACGACTCGTTTTGCCTCTGAGTGATAGTGTTTAATTTTTCCCTATAAAATCTACAGCTGTTCTGTTTTTGAAAACGTTTAAGCAATCCTTTCTTCAATTCCTCAAATGTTGGAGCATTCCGTAATTCTTCATGGTATAAGACGTGTGCTTTAGCCTCTCCTGTCAATCTTAACTTTGTCATTTGTAAGAGCCGTTCATCTGACCATGATCCTAACTTTGCAGCTGCTACTAAATCATCAAAAAATGCTGTTATGTCCTCGCCAGGTTTACCTGAAAAAGGAGTTACAAAGGCTGCTGCTGAGGAATCTAGGGTGGGAGGGATTGAACTGGTTTGCCTAACCTCACTCAACTGTTTAAATAATGCATTATTATCACTTTTAAGCTGTGCTATCTGATTAACTAAGCTCTGAATAGCTTCATCAGTAGAAACCGCTTGTGGTGCTGACTCTGACTTTGTACGATTTCGTGTCATCATTTTACAAACTATTAGTTACACAATATTACCACACTGAATTCAAAAGATGCTTAAATATTTTCGACAAAACTCTTAAAATTATGAGAGAAAATACACTTCTAAATAAAGAAAATATTACGACTGCTATGCAAACCTCTATCCTTTCACACATTAAACAATACTAACTGTGGACCTTTAGTGACTGTCAGTCACACCTCATATTGAGCCAAGGGTTTTTTCTCTGACACCAAATGTAACAACTAAAACGGCTTCTGATACCAAATGTAACAGTTGTGTTACTAAATGTGACACTTCTGTCACTAAATGTAACTGGGTTTTCTCTTTTGATGTAAGTCAATTGTCAGGATGAGCATTCTAAAGCATTCTGTCAGGGTGAAAATATTAAATAAATTAACTTTTCCCTCTTAACACATGTGGGCAGGGTGGGTTCTTCCTTGGCTCGGGTATGAGGTCGAATGAAACATCATTTTTACATAAGATAACTTTTATTGAAGATTTGTACAACTGTATCTTACGGGATGTTCTGGTTCGGAGAGCGGCAGCTGTGTCGTTTCTGAAGTCTTCTGCTACGGCAGCGGCGGCGGCGTCTGATTACGCGTAGCGGTGTATATCTCGTGTCGCCGTCTCGCCCAGTTGACTGGAGACGCGCAGCGCGAGGTGGCCCGTTTAATTATTGCGAGCGAAATCGTGCATCGGATGATACCTTGGGTGTCGCGTCCCAGTGTTTCTCTTCTCTAAGCGGCGGCGTGTGTTCTGCGTCGGCCAGCGGAGCGGCGCGGCGGGGGAAGGCCATTGTGGCGGACTCGAACCACGGACTCCCGCTTGCCAGTCTTCGGCTGTCAGGTCTTCATCCCAGCTCACAGGTGACTACTGATGTGAGGCCGTCTCCTTCCCGTCCTCACGAGTCACCCGGGTATGTAAAAACCATTCAAATACCTTTTAACTTCTGTCTTCTGGCGCCTCGGCAGCTGCTTGCTATTCCATTACAACGGCGGACTTGGTGCGTCTGTGCATGATGCAGTCTCTTCTTGCATGACGGTCTTCAGCACCGAAACTGACTGAAAACTTCTTCGTCTTCTTCGTTTCTCCCTCTCCGTCTCCGTCTCCGTCTTCGTCTCCGTCTCCGTCTCCGTCTCCGTCCCCGTCTTCTTCTTCATCTGTCTCCGTCTTCATCTGTCTGGCCCACTGCGTCTCGCGTATTTATTCACTTCAGTTTACTGGAGGTGAACGACTTCACGGTCATCGCCTCGTCTGTCACGTTGAAAAGCTTCTCGAAGAATCTTCTTATCGTCGGTCGTTGGCTCTTGGGATGTAGGCGAGGGCCTTTGCTCACATACGACAACTGAGAAACACGTGAGCCGGTCGGGCGATGCCCTGACGGCTGAATCGACAGCGCCCGCTTATGAGGAACTTGCTGACTTCATGGTCATTGTCTCTTCTGTTCTGCTGTTTTGCCCGCTGAATGCCAGTATGTAACTCTCTAAACTAAACCAAGTTTTTCATTTATATCCTAATTTCTAGTTCACTTTGATTTCACTGATTTATTTACTTAAGTACCACTCAACATTTGCGCCAGGAAGGGCTCTCAACGAGGGAAGTATCCAGGAGCCTCGGAGTGATCCAAAGCTATGTTGTTCGGACATGGAGGAGCACAGAGAGACAGGAATTGTCGATGACATGCCTCGCTTAGGTCTTCCATTGGCTACTACTACAGTGGATGACCGCTACTTGCGGATTATGGCTTGCAGGAACCCAGAGAGTAACGCCACCATGTTGAATAATGCTTTTCGTGAAGCTACAGGACATCGTGCTACGACTCAGACTGTGCTCAATAGGCTGCATGATGCGCAACGTGCACGGCGAGGTCGTCTTTGCAACCACGTCTTTGCAACCGATCAGTTCCTGTCATTTCACCAGGAAAGAGGTACACAGCTCGTGTTCTCTGCAGTTCAACAGTGCCTAGACAGTCGATCCCTCAGTTCGATTGAATCAGCATTGTTACTTTGCGCCAGGCAGGGCTCTCAACGAGAGAAGTATCCAGGCGCCTCGGAGTGATCCAAAGCTATGTTTTTCGGACATGGAGGGGACACAGAGAGACAGGAATTGTCGATGACATGCCTCGCTTAGGCCTTCCATTGGCTACTACTACAGTGGATGACCGCTACTTGCGGATTATGGCTTGCAGGAACCCAGAGAGTAACGCCACCATGTTGAATAATGCTTTTCGTGAAGCCACAGGACGTCGTGTTACGACTCAGACTGTGCTCAATAGGCGGCATGATGCGCAACGTGCACGGCGAGGTCGTCTTTGCAACCACGTCTTTGCAACCGATCAGTTCCTGTCATTTCACCAGGAAAGAGGTACACAGCTCGTGTTCTCTGCAGTTCAACATTGCCTAGACAGTCGATCCCTCAGTTCGATTGAATCAGCATTGTTACTTTGCGCCAGGAAGGGCTCTCAACGAGGGAAGTGTCCAGGCGCCTCGGAGTGATCCAAAGCTATGTTGTTCGGACATGGAGGGGACACAGAGAGACAGGAATTGTCGATGACATGCCTCGCTTAGGCCTTCCATTGGCTACTACTACAGTGGATGACGCTACTTGCGGATGATGGCATGCAGGAACCCAGAGAGTAACGCCACCATGTTGAATAATGCTTTTCGTGAAGCCACAGGACGTCGTGTTACGACTCAAACTGTGCTCAATAGGCTGCATGATGCGCAACGTGCACGGCGAGGTCGTCTTTGCAACCACGACACCATGCAGCGCGGTACAAATGGGCCCAACAACATGCCGAATGGACCGCTCAGGATTGCCATCACGTTCTCTTCGCTGATGAGTGTCGCATATACCTTCCGCCAAGTAATCGTCGGAGATGTGTTTGGAGGCAACTGGGTCAGGGTGAACGCCTTAAACACACTGTCCAGCAAGTGCAGCAAGGTCCCTGCTGTTTTGCTGTGGCAATATGTGGGGCAGACGTACGCCGCTGGTGGTCATGGAAGGCGACATAACTGCTGTACGATACGTGAATGCCGCCCTCTGGCCGATGGTGCAACCATGTCGCCAACATATTGGCAAGGAAATCGTCTTCATGGACGACAATTCAGGCCCCATCGTGCACATCTTGTGAATGACTTCCTTCAGGATAAAGACATCGCTCGACTAGAGTGGCCAGCATGTTCTCCAGACATCAACCCTATCAAACATGCTTGGGATAGAGTGAAAAGGGTTGTTGATGGAAGACATGACTCACCAACCACTCTGAGGGATCTGCGCTGAATCGCCGTTGAGGAGTCGGACAATCTGGACCAACAGTGACTTGATGAACTTGTGGATAGTATACCACTATGAATTCAGGCATGAATCAGTGCAAGAGTACGTGGTACTGAGTATTTTAAGTACCAGTATGTACAACAATCTGAGCCACCACCTCTGAAGATCTCGCTGTATGGTGGTACAATATGCAATGTGTGGTTTTCATGAGCAATAAAAAGGGCGGAAATGATATTTATTTTTATTCAAATTTTCTGTATAGGTTCCTGAACTATCAGAACCGTGGTGATGACAAACCATTCTTGATGTGTGTAGTATCCGATTCAGTGACTGTCTTTGCATCTGTGTCGTTTACTGTGTATTGCTGATCTGTTAACTGTGGAGCCTGACATATTCTAAGGTGTAGTCTCTCCTTGTTGCCACATGTAGCGCTCGCGATACTTGGTCTACAATTTTCCTCATAGGGTCCTGATTGATTCCTCATTTTTGCAAGAACTTATTATGGCCAATATAACCTGACTCAAAGTGGCGATCGGATCAGGTGTGCCGCGGCAGAGTCAAGTCGTTGGCTAACCCAGCTCTCAACTGTTCAAACTTAAGGGCAGGAGAATAGTGCCGTGCGGGTACGTTTTGATTTCGATAGTTGCCGCTCACTATTTGCCTGTTTGACTTCTCGAACGGTTTGTTGCCTGTAGAGGGCATGACTGTGGACCAGCACTTAAGTACTGTCGCGGCACGGAGGTACCCTCGAAATGACGGAAGGATGAGAGGTGTGTTTTACCGTGGCTGTGGAAAACGCCGTGACGTCGTGGCCGTCAATATCCCTTCCCCGCCGCTAAAAGTTAAATTTTTGATCACTGCAAGTTTGATGGCATTTACTGGCGATGGGGCTGTAAAGATCGCTCACTGAAATAGCTATCTCTGCGTGACGCATGAAACCCGACTTGTTGTCGGCATTTGAAACTGCAAGAAGCTTTTGTCCAGTGTGGGTTTTTGTCTGCCAGTTTCATGAACCAGGTGCAGGAGCATCTGGTGAATAGCATCAGCTGGTTCCTGATTCTTAGCAAGTTGGTCATGACAACTACTTGATTACAGTCCTTGGTCGAGCGGTACGCTTTGACCTGCAAGAAATTATGGTGAGCATCCGATTATCATTTGCATAATTATGTTGCGTTGCACAGTGGCTATTCTAATTCGTCATCCTGGATATACATCGTGACTTGTAAACATCTTCACTAACGAATACTTTAAATGATCGCACTCGTCACGTTTCATGAATGGTATGACTAAACAAGTGATGCTCGAGAAGTATGACTAAATTTAATCGTGATTATAAATAAAATTCATTTTGGATTCAGGTGTTTCATGCACATCATTCATCTTTTTCGAGTATATGTACAGGTTATATTGGTGTAGCAGATGGAAATTATTTATTAGTGGTTCGCATGTTAGAAAATAGCTTGATGTACCTTTTTTTCTATTGTGCGTGCGGATAAAGAGGCCTGAGTTTGATAAATGCCTTTATTTAGAGTGCCTACCTCTCTAGTGGTAATCGCCGCCCACACTTTAAGTGAAGAAAAGAGAAATGCTTGCCTCCGCAACTCCCACTTTTATCATCTTTTAAATATAAGTTATTCTGCTTGCTCCGAACCAGTGTCTTCCTTCTAATTATCTACAAATAGTCACGTTGTAGTGGATGTCTGATGTTAATTACGTGTTAGCTACTTGCAATGCATTTTTGAAGCTTATAATGTGGAATGTGTAGGTTGATTTTATAGACTTTTGATCTGATTTGAACGGTGTGCTAAACATATACCAAACTTCTCTTTAACTTAGTGTTGTTCTCAAAAAATAACTTTTTTTTTAAATTCATTCAGTCATTGTGAAAGTTCTGTAGTATTTACAACAGTTGTGTTGTTGGAAATAAATTTAATTATTTCTGGGGGTATCTAATCGGACTGTCTTGCATCATTTTCTGTGTTTTAATAAATTTGTTTGCTTTGTTAATAAACATGTTAATAAATTTGTGCACAGCACCGTTCCATATAACAGCCTTTCCCTACTATATTGCTACAAGCCTATAGTACTTTACATGAAACCAAGGAGAGGATAAATATTTGCTGCACGAACTGGCAGTTGACACGTCCCGCAAATAGATGTATAGTACTTTTTTATGTACTTCATACATTTTTCTGCGGAAAGATGAGCAACTTAAATTTGACAATTCTGTATTTAAATGTATGCCATAGTTGCGTGTAATTAATACTACTGATTAATTTCGAACGTAGCCGTACATTTTCAAACCAGACCTGTTCAAAAAGTACTCATCAAAGCAAAATTCCACTTGTGTACTTGGGTAACGGCAACACAATACATAGTCACACGACAGATACGGAGAGATTTTATTAAAAGCGTCATACTTTCAACAGATGGGAGCAGTTTCATGTGTTGAAAGTGTCACACTTGGAATAAGGTAATTCCGGGTTTTGTGTGGACGTTACTGAAGCATTTCAGCGAAATTTTGCTTTGATGGGCATTTTTTTGTGCAGGTCTAGTTGGAAAATATACTGCTACGTTCGAACCTAGTCACCAGCATTCATTACTCGCAACTGTGGCAGAAAATTAAATAGACAACTATACCAATTTTCAGTGTCTTGTGCATGAAGCAGAGACATGAGCAAAAACGAAAGCGCTTTGTAGACAATAGATGTGGCTGAAGTAAGATTCTGTGGCGTCCTCAGAGGATCTTAAAAAATAAGAGGTGACATTAAAGTGACGTAAATGTCAAAGAAAGTTCGAGAGAGGAGACTGTAATGCTATGGACTCATACCTTAGCAAGAGAATGGTACAAGTGGTAATCCCAGGTGACAGAGGAACAGAATGAGGAAGAAGAAGATGAGGACTTGAAGGAGGGACATGCAAAGGAAAGGGAAATAACTGACCGAGGAGGTGCTAAGAACGTCCACCACACATGAGTGGGAGAAGACGAAGGAAAAGAAGATGATTGTGAATTGGTAGCAGAAGATATCAATTGGTGTTCAATTTGACTGTGGGCGACAAATCGCTGTGAACAACCGTAAAGCACTCCACAAACGGGTTATACAAATTGGTCACCAATTGGTGCTCATACATGTATCGACGGAAAATGCAAAATGTAAACTCTGACGTCCCATAGATAAATATGTGACGCAGCGCAGTTTGATCACGTACCTGGCAAGTCCAATAACCCGGACACAGAGGGCATAAAGTCTTTGCGAATTTCATTCCATTTAATCAATTGGACAGTAACTATGCCTCACAGTCAGGCGCGTGAACTATATACGCAGATATCAGTTTTTGAGCGACGGTGCGTAGTTGCTCTCAAACAAGGCCGTTGGAGTAATCAGCGAATCGCTCTACATTTCAACAGGAGGAATGCCACTATTCTACGATGTAGGCAGGAATGAGTGAGCAATGGTCGAACACAGCGTCAAGAAGGAAGCGGTCGATCTGGAGAGAGGACAGAACGTGAGGAACGAGCAAACGTCACAGAGGCACTCACATCTCCACTTATATCATTGTCATCGCTCCTAAATGCAGTCAGAGCTTCAGCGACTGCAGTCCTCATTAATTGGCGGCTGACAGAAAGGGGAGCAAGCTCACGGCGCCTCTTACGCCGACTACCATTGCCTTCAGTACACCAACAAGCACGTTTGCAGTGGAGTCGATCCCATTCAGCCTGGAATCTCATTGACTGTAGAATTGTTTCCAGTGAAGAGTCCCGCTTCGAACTGAGAGCGGATGACCAGCGACGACTTTTCTGGCGACGCCCCAGAAGCGGAGGGATACCACCCGGACTGTCGCCCGCCCTACGTCCATACATCCAGGAACGATGATCTGAGGTGCCGTTTCTTCATCATCATCATAATCATCATTTAAGACTGATTATGCCTTTCAGCGTTCAGTCTGGAGCATAGCCCCGTTATAAAATTCCTCCACGATCCCCTATTCAGTGCTAACATTGGTGCCTCTTCTGATGTTAAAACTATTACTTCAAAATCATTCTTAACCGAATCCAGGTACCTTCTCCTTGGTCTGCCCCGACTCCTCCTACCCTCTACTGCTGAACCCATGAGTCTCTTGGGTAACCTTGCTTCTCCCATGCGTGTAACATGACCCCACCATCTAAGCCTCTTCGCCCTGACTGCTACATATATAGAGTTCACTCCCAGTTTTTCTTTGATTTCCTCATTGTGGACACCCTCCTGCCATTGTTGCCATCTACTAGTACCTGCAATCATCCTAGCTACTTTCATATCCATAACCTCAACCTTGTTGATAAGGTAACCTGAATCCGCCTAGCTTTCGCTCCCATACAACAAAGTTGGTCGAAAGACTGAACGGTGCACAGATAACTTAGTCTTGGTACTGACTTCTTTCTTGCAGAAGAGAGTAGATCGTAGCTGAGCGCTCACTGCATTAGCTTTGCTACACCTCGCTTTCAGTTCTTTCACTATGATGCCATCCTGTGAGAATATGCATCCTAAGTACTTGAAACCGTCCACCTGTTCTAACTTTGTTCCTCCTATTTGGCACCCAATCCGTTTATATTTCTTTCCCACTGACATTACTTTCGTTTTGGAGATGCTAATCTTCATACCATAGTCCTTACATTTCTGATCTAGCTCTGAAATATTACTTTGCAAACTTTCAATCGAATCTGCCATCACAACTAAGTCATCCGCATATGCAAGATTGCTTATTTTGTGTTCACATATCTTAATCACACCCAGCCAGTCTATTGTTTTCAACATATGATCCATAAATAATGTGAACAACAGTGGAGACAGGTTGCAGCCTTGTCTTACCCCTGAAGCTACTCTGAACCATGAGCTCAATTTACCGTCAACTCTAACTGCTGCCTGACTATCCATGTAAAGACCTTTAATTGCTTGCAAAAGTTTGCCTCCTATTCCATAATCTCGTAGAACAGACAATAACTTCCTCCTAGGAACCCGGTCATATGCCTTTTCTAGATCTATAAAGCATAGATACAATTCTCTGTTCCACGCATAACACTTCTCCATTATTTGCCGTAAGCTAAAGATCTGGTCCTGACAACCTCTAAGAGGCCTAAACCCACACTGATTTTCATCCAATTGGTCCTCAACTAATACTCGCACTTTCCTTTCAACAATACCTGAGAAGATTTTACCCACAATGCTGATTAAAGAGATACCTCTGTTGTTGTTACAATCTTTTCTGTTTCCATTTTTAAAGATTGGTGTGATTACTGCTTTTGTCCAGTCTGATGGAACCTGTCCCGACTCCCAGGCCATTTAAATTATCCTGTGTAGCCATTTAAGACCTGACATTCTACTGTATTTGATGAGTTCCGACTTAATTTCATCCATCCCAGCTGCTTTATTGCACTGCAATCTATTGACCATTTTCTCCACTTCCTCAAATGTTATCCCATTTCCATCATCATTCCTATCCCATTCTACCTCGAAATCTGAAACATTACTGATTTTATTTTCACCTACATTGAGCAACTCTTCAAAATATTCCCTCCATCTGGCCAAGCAATCCACAGGATTCACCAGCAGTTTTCTTGACCTGTCCAAAATACTTGTCATTTCCTTCTTACCTCCCTTTCGAAGACTGCTAATTACACTCCACAATTGCTTTCCAGCAGCTTGACCCATTGTCTCCAACCTGTTTCCAAAGTCTTCCCAAGATTTCTTCTTGGAAGCTGCAATTATCTGTTTGGCTTTGTTTCTTTCTTCAACATAACTTTCTCTGTCTACCTGAGTTCTAGTATGAAGCCATTTTTGATACGCCTTCTTTTTCCTTTCACAGGCTGCCTTGACTTTGTCATTCCACCAAGCTGTTTGCTTCATCCTACTTTTACACACTACTGTTCCAAGACATTCTTTAGCCACTTCTAGTACTGTGTCTCTGTACCTTGTCCATTCCTTTTCCAATGACTGTAATTGACTACATTCAACTAACTGGCCGTTTCTTTTCATAGAAAAACCACTTTTGTTGTACTTCGACGATATTCTACGCCCCTCTCTATTGCCCTCAAGGCAAGCCATCCTAGGCTGTCATTTTAGCAAGAAAATGGCCGCCCGCACAAAGCGAGAATTTCTACTGCTTGTCTACGTGTTTGCCAAACCACACGTTGGCCAGTAAGGTCACCGGATCTCTCCGCAGCTGAGAACGTCTGGAGCATTGTGGGCGGGGCTCTCCAACCAGCTCGGGATTTTAACGTCAATTGGACAGGATTGGTAACATATCCCTGAAAAGGACGTCCAACAACTCTTAGTCAGTGCCAAGGCGAATAATTGATTACATAAGGGCACAGGTGTGCTGTTGACTTAGTCAATTTGTGGAGTTCTTTCTCCGGAAGTACGTGTGAGCCGTAGTTGTGTCAGGCTCTTCGAAAAGCGCGCCAGGCGGAGTGCGTTCGCTTCGCGTCTAGAGTTTACGGTGGCGCTTTCGGTTTGGCGCGCTGTTTGAATCGCTACCGCCCTCTGGTTGGAGGTGGAGCAAGTGTACGGTCGCGTGACGATCGGGGAGTTCGTACTGGGCGGTGACCGAGGGAGGTGGTGGCGCGAGCGGGGCCCTGCTGTTGGGGGTAGTCAACTGCTCGTCACGTGCTTTGGCCGACCTCTTGGCTGTCAGGGGCTGAGTCTGCCTTACTCGCATGTACGTGGCTTATGAAGCTTAGAAGCTGTGATGCAGGACATCATCGCGTTGGACCGTATGTCTTCTTATCGACCGTTGGAGCCACTGGGAGCGGTTGGCTCTCACGAGTGTATATATATATATATATATATATATATATATATATATATATATATATATATATATATATATATATTCCTGGAAATTGAAATAAGAACACCGTGAATTCATTGTCCCAGGAAGGGGAAACTTTATTGACACATTCCTGGGGTCAGATGCATCACATGATCACACTGACAGAACCACAGGCACATAGACACAGGCAACAGAGCATGCACAATGTCGGCACTAGTACAGTGTATATCCACCTTTCGCAGCAATGCAGGCTGCTATTCTCCCATGGAGACGATCGTAGAGATGCTGGATGTAGTCCTGTGGAACGGCTTGCCATGCCATTTCCACCTGGCGCCTCAGTTGGACCAGCGTTCGTGCTGGACGTGCAGACCGCGTGAGACGACGCTTCATCCAGTCCCAAACATGCTCAATGGGGGACAGATCCGGAGATCTTGCTGGCCAGGGTAGTTGACTTACACCTTCTAGAGCACGTTGGGTGGCACGGGATACATGCGGACGTGCATTGTCCTGTTGGAACAGCAAGTTCCCTTGCCGGTCTAGGAATGGTAGAACGATGGGTTCGATGACGGTTTGGATGTACCGTGCACTATTCAGTGTCCCCTCGACGATCACCAGTGGTGTACGGCCAGTGTAGGAGATCGCTCCCCACACCATGATGCCGGGTGTTGGCCATGTGTGCCTCGGTCGTATGCAGTCCTGATTGTGGCGCTCACCTGCACGGCGCCAAACACGCATACGACCATCATTGGCACCAAGGCAGAAGCGACTCTCATCGCTGAAGACGACACCTCTCCATTCGTCCCTCCATTCACGCCTGTCGCGACACCACTGGAGGCGGGCTGCACGATGTTGGGGCGTGAGCGGAAGACGGCCTAACGGTGTGCGGGACCGTAGCCCAGCTTCATGGAGACGGTTGCGAATGGTCCTCGCCGATACCCCAGGAGCAACAGTGTCCCTAATTTGCTGGGAAGTGGCGGTGCGGTCCCCTACGGCACTGCGTAGGATCCTACGGCCTTGGCGTGCATCCGTGCGTCGCTGCGGTCCGGTCCCAGGTCGACGGGCACGTGCACCTTCCGCCGACCACTGGCGACAACATCGATGTACTGTGGAGACCTCACGCCCCACGTGTTGAGCAATTCGGCGGTACGTCCACCCGGCCTCCCGCAAGCCCACTATACGCCCTCGCTCAAAGTCCGTCAACTGCACATACGGTTCACGTCCACGCTGTCGCGGCATGCTACCAGTGTTAAAGACTGCGATGGAGCTCCGTATGCCACGGCAAACTGGCTGACACTGACGGCGGCGGTGCACAAATGCTGCGCAGCTAGCGCCATTCGACGGCCAACACCGCGGTTCCTGGTGTGTCCGCTGTGCCGTGCGTGTGATCATTGCTTGTACAGCCCTCTCGCAGTGTCCGGAGCAAGTATGGTGGGTCTGACACACCGGTGTCAATGTGTTCTTTTTTCCATTTCCAGGAGTGTATATATGAAGAGAAGGTTTTCAAGTTCTAGTGAAGTATATCATTTTCTTCACCAGTGGTTTTGTTGGTTTTCGTTTGCTTGTCTGTGGAAATGTGGGAATTGCTTCTTGGTCAGGCAGCTTTCATTCACACCTCAGTTGGGTGATTTAGGGTCGGTGTTGCGGGTCTCTGTGGTTCGGAGTCTGTGCAAGCACTACCCTTGCTACATCTTCTGGTTTTGAGTAACTCTGCTGTGGCCCTGTAGACCACCAGTAACTATTCCGCCTATTGTGATTTGGGCCCTTTTACCCGTGTCACTGCCTCACCGAGCTAAGGATGTTTTTTTTTCTTTTTTCTTTTTTTTTTTGGGGGGGGGGGAATGCCTTTAATTTGAAGGTTTGTGTGCTGGCTTATTCACATTTATCTTGTAACAAATATCAGTCATGTAACTGGCGAGAGACAACTAGTTTTGCTTAGTACAAGCTAGCTGGTTAAAGATTTTTGGAATTGTTCCCTTATTGATATAACAAGTTTAAAATCTTCTTATTGTTAAAGTCAAACCTTGCAATATCCTTTACATAGAGCTATTTTTAAAAGAGCTTTTTAACTGTTGTCTTATATAAATATATGTCAAGTTAAAATCTCATTATTGGCAAGTTGTTAATGTCATACCTGGTAATGCCAGAATTAAAAATGTATTATTGAGAAAGTTAAAACAAAAAGGTATCTTAAGCAGTGTGTGTTATTTCACCAGCACATCCTGGCTCCTACTTCCATGATAACGTTTTGGTATAACATGTGTACTTGAGTTGTTGTTTGTGAATCGCCCTAATTGATGGTTAAACGTGTTCATCACATCTGCCGATATACATCCCACTCTGATCATTAGTTTGTGGTGCGTTTTTATTTTCCTTTGTCTTTGAGTGTATCTTGGAGTGACTGTCTGAAGCAACGATAGTGGGATACCATTTAAAACTGATTGTAGAGAACACGCTGAGATTCACTGGAGGAATATTGAGGAAATGTAATGCTTCCACGAATGAAGTGGCTTACAAAGCACTGGTAAGACGAATTGCCGAGTATAGCTCATCAGTGTGGGGCCCTTACCATGAATGAATTATGAGAGGGAGGGAATAACTGCACCGCAGTGCAGCGCGTTTCGTCAGGGGTCCGTTCTGTAAACCCGAGAGTTTTGGATATCATCAATAAATGCCTGTAGCGGACACTCCACGAAGGACAGTGTGCATTGTGCATTGTGAATTGCCATCGAAAATTTCTAGGTCGTAATTCCATGGAGAGTGGGGGATCACATTACATTCTGCTACATAATATGCTTTGCGAAATTATCATTACGAGAAATTCTTCTCATACACTGTTCTCAATCATGAAACAAAAGGGAAGACGTTGTAGTGGTACCAAGAGTATCCCCCGCCACTCACCGTACGGTGAACTGAGGAACATAAAACGAAATGTAACAATAAATTCCCAACTCTTAGGTTTTTACTTATACCTTTCCTTTTTGTTTTCCATCCTCTCCCGCTATGTTCAACATTCATCTACCTATTGTTCGCTGGACAATCCCATCAAGTTGTTTTCAGTAGTTTGATAATTTAACAGCCAACAGGCCGTACTGTGAGCATAAAAGAACTTAGAAGTTTCAGAAATTCTTACAGATGAAGCGGTACAACATAACCGCTTCGAAAATTAACCCGTTAAGGGAGTACCAGTGAAAAAGGTGGCACATATGGCTTAAGACAGGCCTTCTGCGTTCTCCAGTTAACAGAAACGGAGTTAGCAACGGCTGTTCAACGAGTGTTTCACACACACTTTGACCAGGAGCCACACAGAGAAGTCTCTATTTATTTTTATTTTTTATTTATTTATTTTATTGCCAAATTATAGACCTGTTACCTGATGTTTGAAACAGGTCGTACATCTATTTATGCCTGGAACTAGCCGTTTGAAGACTAGGGCTACACTTTTAATGGCAAAATTCGTGTTTGACATTATGTATCGGAGTAGCACTCCAGCGAAACGTCGAGCAAGTCATCAAATGTTCAAATGTGTGTGAAATCTTATGGGACTTAACTGCTAAGGTTATCAGTCCTTAAGCTTACACGCTACTTAACCTAAATTATCCTAAGGACAAAGACACAGACACCCATGCCCGAGGGAGGACTCGAACCTCCGCCGGGAGTCCATGACGGCAGCGCCCTAGACCGCTCGGCTAATACCGCGCGTCAGCAAGTCATCATATTCAGTCAATACAAACAACCGTTTTCAAAATCTTGCATAAGCGCTCGCACACGAAACTTTACATATTACAGTCAGCCCAGACACTGGGTGCAGATTCTGACTCCCGCAAAAGAGATGTTGGCAAGGATGGAAAATGATACCGACACTAGACAGGTTCATTTGTAGTGGCTTAACAATGTTACACACAAAGCCTAAAATTAGTCGGCATGATCTCAGTTTTTGGGATTGCGATGTTCGCTGTGTTATTCAGTGGTTTGGTATTTAACTAATTTGTAAATGAAAATGGTAATGTTTTTTCATTACAGTGAGTAATTACAAAATAATTTTTTCTCCCGGCTAAAGATTTGGTCAAGTTGCTAAAGAAATCCATGTTAATGTTGTGTTAAAGTGTTGTCTGTAGGTTGTGTAAGTGTCACTAAATCACAATTCATACAACAGATTCTATACAACTATTGATTATGATGGAAACAGTTATTTTCAGCAAAATGATCATTAAAACCACCGAATATCAGCCGCGCACAACACTGACGTATGTTACATGAAACAATATTCTTCGCAACTCGTGCGTAATTAATTTCGGCTCCATACAACAGCAAGAAAAGTTTGTTATATGGATCGTGCTATGAGCACTGTTTTTAAAGAACCAATCTGATTCGAATTCTTTTCATTAAAATAAGTTCGGGACCACCGGTGCACATTTATTTTTACACATTTTCATTACTTTCGGCATTTATGTTGCAGAGTTGCGTAATTTGAATTTGCCGCTGAGATAATTGTTAAGATGGCGGCAGACAATTGACAGAGACTTTCTATTGTTGGAGCAAATTTCCTTTTAACAGGATAAGTATATGAACAAATGCCGATCAAACTTTACTGTTATATTGTGCACTATTTAGTCTAATTTTCATCAAGCAAACCTTTGATACTTTCGTAAGAAACACATATGAAAATGCGATACAAATCGCTATCATCAATGGCTGCGCTCCTTGCAGCGGAAAGAAATAATTAACAAATGGTTCAAATGGCTCTGAGCACTATGGGACTCAACTGCTGAGGTCATTAGTCCCCTAGAACTTAGAACTAGTTAAACCTAACCAACCTAAGGACATCACAAACATCCATGCCCGAGGCAGGATTCGAACCTGCGACCGTAGCGGTCTTGCGGTTCCAGACAGCAGCGCCTTTAACCGCACGGCCACTTCGGCCTGCAAATAATTAACACATATAATGCTTATTGAGAGAGGAATTAATGTTGGAAATAGTTATCCACTCATATTTATAATTATAATGAATTCTATTCTCAAGTATTAATTCACAAATAATTACAGTTTCTTAACAGACCTACAAAAGCCAGTCAAAAAAAGGTAAAAACGAAGGAAGACAAACGCAGCTCATAAAAGGAATTTACAATTATCATTGTCTTTCTATGATACACATCGATATGTCCAATTACATCATAAAATATTATATAAATAATTAATATTTATCATCGTTTTGTTTTATTTCACTATTTTTCTATATGTCGGGTAGATAATGTTTATAAGTGTTAGAGGCATAATTTTCTCTCGTCGCACTGTAGCTACAATTTATCTCGTTGATGTTACAGGATACAGGAATCCTCAGTTTTTCCATCGAACATGACAGCGGTGAATGCAGTGTGTTCTGCAGGCCCATCTCGAGGAAGAAGATTTAGAACATTACATTTGTGACTTCTTCCTCAAACGCAAGCATTGACATATACGGAGCAGTAAGTGTATCATATCGATATTTTCCGTGTGAATCGTATAGCACGTATCAAGCCCCTGCAACCTGTAAGTATAATTTGTGGAGGTACTCTGTTAACAGGCTTAGTTTTAAGGGATTAAATAGTACCATTCTTTTTTCGTATGAATTTCCTTCGCGCCTACGGTCAGTACTGGAACGGCTGCTGCTGTGAGCGGCTGGGCTAGGGACGCGACCCCAACGGGCAGCCGGTAGCCGGTAGCCAGTAGCCAGTAGCCGGCCTGACTGGAAGTCAATACCGATAATCCAGCGCCGCCGCGCCGACATACGAGCCGCGTGCGATCCGGGTAGCGGCGGCGGCAGGGGCAGGGGAAGACGCGGAGGGGCGAGCCACGGCTGGCAGAGTGAGCGCGGCGCAGCGCAGCACAGGCAGTTTTATGGACGGAGGGGCGAGGGGGGGGGGGGGGAGCGCTTCCGGTAGCTGGTCGTCACCACAGAACGGTGGCGGAGGCGGCCGAACTGTGGTTACAAGATAAGCAGCACTGCACATCCCTGAAAACAGCAAAAAATGAGTTTTACGTCAAGCTCACTGGGCAGGGTACACGAATTTTACCTACAATTCTACCACGATGCGATTTCATTATGTCACTTCTTACAGAAGAAAATAAACATATAATAATTTTGATCTTTCGGTCGTGCTCCAGATGTCAGTAGTTGTTTTCAATATGCATAGTTTTCCAACGCAGCCTATACTACTACAATTCACTGTTTTAACATTGCTGCCAAAAATTTCTAAAATCTCATGACCGACTTACTTCACATTTTTAGATGATACTCTAATGAACATTCAGACAGACATAAGCCAGCCGGGGTGGCCGAGCGGTTCTAGGCGCTACAGTCTGGAAACGCGCGATCGCTACTGTCGCAGGTTCGAATCCTGCCTCGGGCATGGATGTGTGTGTGAGGTCCTTAGGTTAGTTAGGTTTAAGTAGTTTTAAGTTCTAGGGGACTAATGACCTTAGAAGTTAAGTAACATAGTACTCAGACCCATTTTGGGACAGACGTAAACTATAAATTTTTAACGTATACACGGTGAACATTAATAAAACGGACAAACTACAGGAACGGATTCCTTACTGGATGTGGAGGAAAAAAGGTCCTATGAACATGTGTCCGGAAGTTCGTGATTACCAGCGTAAATGGCGCTGATGAATGACTGTTCATCTGACGACGTATCGTGTGTTCCGTGTTGGTTACAAGCTGTGTGATTGGCCCGGAAGTCTTATCAGGAATAAGATGAGACGGTGTTGGTGTTCGGCCTAGCAGACAGAAATGGTGGTGGGGGGGGGGGGGGGCGAAAGAGGTGGCGCTGTGGTTAGCATACTGGGCTGGCATTCGGGAGGACGACGGCTCAAATCCATGTCCGGCCGTCCTGATTTAGATTTTACGTGGTTTCCCTAAATCGCTTCAGGCAAATGCCGGGATGTTTCAAACGGCACGCCCGACTTCGTTCCTCAACCTTCCATAAACCGATGGGACTCATGACATCGCTGTTTTGTCCCCTCCCCCAAACCAACTAACCAAATAGTGGATGATGGTGAGTTAGGTTTGTGGGCAACCCAACGGCGTGTTTATCAGCGCTAGTACAAATTCATAATCTTTGTCTCGTCCAATCCCTATATTTTCTCGATTGATGTACTGTCGGGTACAATACAAACACTCAAACCCCGAGAGGTGAAAATCCCGAACCCGGCCGGGAATCGAACCCTGGGCCCCTTGATCCAGAAACAGGAACGCTAAAGACTAGACCACAACTAGACTATACCAACAGAAGCACCTTCACAGACACCAACCAGACCACACGACATTTCAAATCCTTTTTGGGTGTTTATGTGATCATGGTTCCTCTGATACAGACGAACGTGTGGCAAACTGTGTGTAGACCAAATCTGGAGGACCGGGTTCTACGAACCCTAGTACATACTCCAGGCAAGTGTCCCTCCAACATCTTGTAAGCCAAAGTACGATTATGTGTATTCTGCAATGAGAACCACTATTATCTCTGTCACATGTAATTTCATGGAGGCCACTTTGAACATCTATTGTGCCGTGCATGCGAGGTATCTTTGTACTATGTCGTAGGGCAATTTGTTGTAGTTGCATGCACACCGTCCATTTCTGGCTACATGTTCATAGAACCCTTTTTCCTCCATTTCCAGTTAGGAATCTTTACCTACAGTTTTTCGGTTTCATCAATGTTCACCTTCTATAATATATACATATGAATATAATACTTAAAGGGGAAATGTGGTTTCTAAAAATCTGGGAAGGCTTTCGATGAATTTACTTCAAATATTACGGAATATGAATCGTCCGAAACTCTGTAACTTTTACAATTCACAGATTAAAACTGTGAGAAATTCTGCTTTTGAAGCTATAATCCGCACAGATCCCGGTACACCAATTATACCAGTAGATTTATTCTTTCATTTTAAGCAATTCCCAGTCAAGGTTACGTTCGCAATAAAAATATCTAAGAGGTCAGTGGTGGGGGGGGGGGCAGGGGGAGGGGGAGGTTATTGGGAGACGATATTGACATAGAGAGTGGATGGAGGAGAGGGGCACAGAGGCGGAGGAGGTCGTGCATAGACAGAGCAGGAAGGAGTAGGAGATTGATAAAGAGAGAGGAATGGGGGAGATGGGCGGAAGGAACGGGGAAGAAATTTATGCATACCCAATGCTCACACATATTCAGCAATTGCGAAGCATTGCTGAGTTTGCCAGCAAAATAGAATTTCGTAAAGGAACTGCCAGTTTCGGCTGTCGCTGGACCACTTTAGTTCAAGACAGCGAAGCAGCTCTTGCGATTTGTATTCGGCCAAATAGTACGCACTGTGGAGCAACGCCGGATGGAACACGAGAGATGCTTACGCCTGCGCTATCCAGAAAAATCAGCCGTGGCAGAACACGCCTCAGAAAATGGACACCGAATTCTTTCTGACGAAACATCTGTCGTTATGAGGACGAAGGGATTTTGGGATAGCGTCATAAAAAAAGTTATTGAAATAAAAACTCTGAAAACACCATCAACAAGGACGGTGGTTTGCAGCTCAGTACAGCCAGGGACCCGGCCACTGCTAGGTTAAAACGGGCGGGACGGACGTGGGATGAAGACATTACCATATATGGCGAGGTAGAAAGCACTAGTGACGTCACAGACAGCCAGCAGTGCGGCTATATAACGACGCGGCCACGGCGACACAGCAGTCAGTCTTACCACTTAACAATGAATCAGGAGAGCTCGTTCGGAAGCTCGTGGGATTTTAACCACCTGAGGTGGCTGGAAGCTTGAGAAAATTTTACAAAGAAGTTGTAGTGTATCATCAAATAACTAATTAATCTATATATATATATATATATATATATATATATATATATATATATATATATATATATATATATATATATATACGAGGGCCGTTCAGAAAGTAACCTCCGGTTGATTTAAAAAAAATACACCAAGTTAAATAAAAATATTTTAATATATACATCTTACAACTACATCTTTGCACTATTTTTCTACATAGTCTCCATAGCGATTGAGGCACTTATCGTATCTCTTCACAAGCTTTGAAATTCCTTCTGCATAAAAATCACCCGCTTGTGCCTGGAGCCAGCCTGTGACCGCATCTTTGAGCTCTTCGTCGTCATCAAACCGCTGTGACCCGAGCCATTTCTTCAAATGCATGAAGAGGTGATAATCACTTGGCGCCAGGTCTGGGCTGTAAGGTGGATGGTTGATAACGTCCCACTTGAAGGACTCAAGAAGGGCCGTTGTTCTGCGAGCAGAGTGAGGACGGGCGTTATCGTGCAAAAAAACGATACCGGAAGTCAGCATACCACGGAGTTTGTTCTGTATAGCCCGTCGTAACTTTTTTATTGTTTCACAGTACACGTCTTGATTAATGGTCGTACCACGTTCCATGAATTCAACCAACAACACCCCTTTGGCATCCCAAAACACCGTTGCCATCAGTTTTCTGGCAGAAAAATCTTGCGAGGCTTTTCTTGGTTTGGTAGGCGAATTTGAATGTGCCCACATCTTTGATTGTTCTTTTGTCTCAGGGTTCACGTACTTAATCCAGGTTTCGTCACCGGTCACGATTCTGTTTAACAATGGTTCTCCTTCGTCCTCATAACGTGACAGAAAGTCTAATGCAGAGGCCATTCTTTGAGTTTTGTGGTGGTCGGTAAGAATTTTGGGCACCCATCGCGCACACAACTTACGGTAACCCAATCTTGCTGTCACTATCTCGTACAAGAGAATCTTAGAAATCTGTGGAAAACCAGTAGACAACTCCGACATTGAGAAACGTCGAATTTCACGAACTTTTGCATCAACTGTCTGAACGAGTTCGTCAGTCACCAATGATGGTCTACCACTCCTCTCTTCATCATGAACGTTTTCTCGTCCACTTTTAAATAAACGTACCCATTCACGGACAACTCCTTCACTCATAACTCTTGGTCCGTACTCGGCACAAAGCTCACGATGAATAGCTGCTGCAGAATATCCTTTGGCTGTAAAAAACCTTATGACAGCACGTACTTCACATTTGGCAGGGTTTTCTATTGCAGCACACATTTCAAACTGCCACAAAAACTAAACTAGCGCAGGTACGACGTTCACTCGACCACGGCTTGACGCCGACTGACCTGTTGAGTGCGTGAACGCACAGATGGCGTCGCTACTCCCCCCACAACCCGCACTGTGACCAATCGGAGGTTACTTTCTGAACCGCCCTCGTATATATATATATATATATATATATATATATATATATATATATATATACAGGGTGAGTCACCTAACGTTGCCGCCGGATATATTTCGTAAACCACATCAAATACTGACGAACCGATTCCACAGGGCCGGCCGCGGTGGTCTCGCGGTTCTAGGCGCGCAGTCCGGAACCGTGCGACTGCTACGGTCGCAGGTTCGAATCCTGCCTCGGGCATGGATGTGTGTGATGTCCTTAGGTTAGTTAGGTTTAAGTAGTTCTAAGTTCTAGGGGACTGATGACCACAGCAGTTGAGTCCCATAGTGCTCAGAGCCATTTCAACCCCTTCGATTCCACAGACCGAACGTGAGGAGAGGGGATAGTGTAATTGTTTATTACAAACCATAGAAAAATGCACGGAAGTATGTTTTTTAACACAAAACTACGTTTTTTAAAAATGGAACCACGTTAGTTTTGTTAGCACATCTGAACATATAAACAAATACGTAATCAGTGCCGTTCGTTGCATTGTAAAATGTTAATTACATCCGGAGATATTGTAACCTAAAGTTGACTCTTGAGTACCACTCCTCCGCTGTTCGATCGTGTGTATCGGAGAGCACTGCAACATACATCGCGTTTCTACAGAATGATCTGCCAACGTTGCTCGAAAATGTCCGACTGGAAACGCGTCGACGTATGTGGTATCAGCATGATGGTGCACCTGCACATTCCGCAATTAACACTAGGCTGACCCTTGACAGGATGTTCGACGGGCGTTTCATAGGACGTGGAGGACGCATAAATTGGCCAGCCGGTTCTCCTGTTCTTACACCTCTGGACTTCATTCTGTGGGGTACGTTTAAGGATAATGTGTACCGTGATGTGCCTACAACCCCAGAGGATATGAAACAAAGTATTGTGGCAGCCTGCGGCGACATTACACCAGATGTACTGCGGCGTGTACGACATTCATTACGCTAGAGATTGCAATTGTGTGCAGCAAATGATGGCCACCACATTGAACATCTATTGGCCTGACATGTCGGGACACACTCTATTCCACTCCGTAATTGAAAACGGAAACCACGTGTGTACGTGAACCTCGCCCCTCATGGTAATGTACATGTGTGTTCGTGAAAAAGACCAATAAAAAGGTGTTAGCATGTGGACGTAATGTGCTGTTCCAGTCTCTTCTGTACCTAAGGTCCATCACCGTTCCCTTTGGGTCCTTACGTAATTCGGTGCTCTCCGATACACACGATCGAACAGCGGAGGAGTGGTACTCATGCGTTAACTTTAGGTTACAATATCTACGGATGTAATTAACATTTTACAATGCAACAAACGGCACTGATTACGTATTTGTTTGTTCAGATGTGCTAACAAAACTAACGTGGTTCCATTTAAAAAAACGTAGGTTTGTGTTAAAAAACATACTTCCGTGCATTTTTCTATGATTTGTATTAAACAATTACACTATCCCCTCTCCTCACGTTCGGTCTGTGGAATCGGTTCGTCAGTATTTGATGTGGTTTACGAAATATATCCAGCGGTAACGTTAGGTGACTCACCCGGTATATGAAGAGCCAAAGAAACTAGTACACTCGCCTAATATCGTGTAGGGTCTCCGCGAACACGCCGAAGTGCAGTAACAACGACGTGGCATAAACCCAACTAATGCCTTAAGTAGTGCTGGATGGAATTGATACCACAAATCCTACAGGGCTGTCAGTAAGGGTACAATGGGGAGGAGACCTCTTCTGAACAGCACACTGTAATGCATTCCGGAGACACTCATTAACGTTCATGGCTGGAGAGTTTGGGGCCAGCGGAAGTGTTTGCACTTAGAACAGCGTTCCTGGAGCCACTCTGTAGCAATGCTGGACGTGTGGAGTGTGGCATCGTCCTGATGGAATTGCCCAAGTCCGTCGGAATACACAAGGGAAATGAATGGATGCAGGTGATCAGACACGATGCTTACATACGAGGCACTCCACTCCATTACAGAGCCTTCACCACCTTGAACAGTCCCGTGCTAACATCCTGGTTCCATGGATTCATGAGACTTGTCTCCATACCCGTACGCATCCATCCACTCAACCCAGTTTGAAACGAGACTCATCTGCAATATGTTTCCAGTCATCAAGAGCCCATTGTATTCAAGGGTAAACGAGTTGGCCTTCGTCTCCGAAAGCCCATATCGACGATGTTTCGTTGAATGGTTCGCACGCTATTTGTTCACGGCCCAGCATTGAAATCTGCAGCAATTTGCGAAAGGGTTGCACTTCTGTCAAGCTGAACGATTCTCTTCAGTCGTCGTTGGTCGCGTTCCTGCAGGATCTTTTTCCGGCCGCAGCGATGTCGGAGATTTGATGTTTCACCGGGTTTCTAGTATTCGCGAAACACTCGTGAAATGGTCGTATGGGAAGACCTCGACATCATCCCTACCTCGGAGATGCTGTGCCCCACCGCTCGTACACCGATTATAACACCACGTTCTGCTCACTAAAATCTTGATGACCTGCCATTATAGCAGCAGTAACCGATGTAACAACCGCGCCAAACACTTGTTGTCTTATAAAGGCGCTGCCAACCGTAGCGCTGTATTTGATTACGCTTGCCTATACCAGTTTCTTTGGCGCTTCAGTGTATAAGCGCTACTCTGAATTGAAGAGATTAGTTCTGCGGGCTGCATGAAACTAGTCAGAATGCGGATGCACCCCGCCCCGCTCCACAAAAATAAAATAAAAGAGGTTGTAACTTTCTTCCTTGTCATGGGAATGTCGCACACTTGCCTGGAGTCGGAAGAGCAATGGGCAGAATGGAAACGTGCGGCGCTAACAGAGACGTATCGCACACTTGAGCTTTTAATTACGATTGACTGCAGCCCGCGTTCTCGGCGGTGGAGATGGCCTAAGCAGTGATCCTTGGCAGCATCAAAGCAGAACGCCGACCACGCACAGGGGCGGCGTTTATTAATCTGCAAGCGGGACGGGAAGGACGGAGCTGAGCCGGGGCTGACGAAGAAAAGAGGGCGGCTGCGCTTTGTGGCCGGGCGTTATGCGATGGAGCCGAGCACAAGTAACGCGCAAGAAATTAGCGATTTTTCGTAATTGCGCTCTGCCGGCAGCCGGCGCCGTTTAATGGTTCCGTAATTAAATTGTATCTCTCTCCCCTTTTATCCAGCTCAGCCACTGTGAAGCGTAACCCTCCCTTTATATCAGTAAAAAATGTTTTACTGACGCTCCACGCTGCCGCAGGTTTTTACTCAGAGCAGGCAGGCAACATTTTTTTTTACATCTTTTGTTGTCAGCTACGCTGACGATGTTGTATAATGTGCGTCTAAGCGATGCAGTAAGAAAATTTACGGTGCCGTCTCAAAGGCGTCTCCATAATAACCGTAATGTGGCAACCAGCGTTAACAGCGTAGAAAGCAGCGTTAGCGGCACATTATGTGGTAAAACGAAGTGATTACATACTGCACTGTGTTCTAAGCAATAACTATCTCACGCTGATACAGTTCTCGTTAGTTTTCAGTAGCTGCAAATTTCATTCAAAAATGGTGCTTTACCGAAGATCTACAAGGACTTACCAGTGCAGTAGAAGGTGGTAAGTACCTACTCTCTCAGCAGTTAAGCTGAATTCAATGAAACGAAATGATGTAAATCAACTCCTGTCATCAAAAAGTCTGGTATATACTGACACATTGGCAGTGTGTGCTCTTGCACTGTTCTGCAGGAAATAACCACAGGTCTTTACGTTAGAGGTTAGTTCTCTGGACATCGAATATAATTATAATTGTTACGAAGAGCTTTCTGAAAGTATTGGTTTGATTGCAGCCTTTTACGGCAGTAAACGATAAACAGTCCAGGCAGGAAGAGAACAGAAACTTTTGAAACTCTGCGCGACAGTATGTAAGGAAATATGTTGTGTATCGGACACTACAGCACTGTGCTCTACTGTCAAATGTCAGCAGATAAAATCTGCAGATGAATAAATACAGATCGGTTTACAATAGTTGGTATTTGTCTCCATAGAACCACGCAATATTCACTTTATACTCTCGCATATTTTTAAGAGAAAAACAGATTTCTCATACGTAACAACTGCAACTATGATCATACAGAGTAACAATTATTGAGCCGGCCGAAGTGGCCGTGCGGTTAAAGGCGCTGCAGTCTGGAACCGCAAGACCGCTACGGTCGCAGGTTCGAATCCTGCCTCGGGCATGGATGTTTGTGATGTCCTTAGGTTAGTTAGGTTTAAGTAGTTCTAAGTTCTAGGGGACTAATGACCTCAGCAGTTGAGTCCCACAGTGCTCAGAGCCATTTGAACAATTATTGAATTATGTGAAAAAAATGTAAATTAGTTACAAATTATTTCATGCACGCACTTTATTCAACATGTAAACGTCACTACAAATATTCGGATTTAGATTATGACGTTCGACATGCCTGCCGTCATTGGCGATGATGTGGCGCTGACGAACAGCGAAATTCTGCATGACCCTCTGAAGTGTCGGAACATCGATGCTGACGGTGACCACCTGAATGGCTCTTTACAGTTCAGTAATGGTTTAGGGGTTACTGCTGTACACCTTGTCTTTAACATAGCCACAAAAAGGAGTCACATATATTCAGACCTGGAGACTATGGTGGCCAATAAAGGCCCATGCCAGTGGCATCTGGGTACCCCAGAGCCCGAATGCGGTCTCCAACGTCCTCCTCCAGGACATCAAACACTCTCCTGCTTCGATGGGCTAGAGCGCCGTCTTGCATGAACCATATCTTGTCGAAATCAGTCTCACTTTGGATAATGGGGAAGAAATCATCTTCTGAAACCTTCACATACCGTTCGGTAGTCATCGTACCATCAAGAAATATCGCAACCGATTATTCCGTGGCCACCGGCCGAAGTGGCCGAGCGGTTCTAGGCGCTGCAATGTGGTACCGCGCGACCACTACGGTCGCAGGTTCGAATCCTGCATCGGGCATTAATGTGTGAGATGTCCTTAGCTTAGTTAGGTTTAACTGGTTCTAAGTTCTAGGGAACTGATGACCCCAGAAGTTAAGTCCCATAGTGCTCAGAGCGATTATTCCGTGCCCGCATCTCGTGGTCGTGCGGTAGCGTTCTCGCTTCCCACGCCCGGGTTCCCGGGTTCGATTCCCGGCGGGGTCAGGGATTTTCTCTGCCTCGTGATGGCTGGGTGTTGTGTGCTGTCCTTAGGTTAGTTAGGTTTAAGTAGTTCTAAGTTCTAGGGGACTTATGACCACAGCAGTTGAGTCCCATAGTGCTCAGAGCCATTTTTGATTATTCCGTGACCGGACATTGCACACCAAACAGTATCCTGTTAAGGACGAGGAGATTTCTCTATCGCGGATTCTCAGTCACCCAAATGTGCCAATTTGGCTTATTGACGAATCCATCCAAATGAAAGTGGGCTTCGTCACTAACCCAAATCCTATTCACATCAATGTCCTCCTGTTCGTCAGTTCTGTGGGCAATAGTGTTGGCCAAAAACAACCGCTTTTTCATGATCCTGGAGCTTACTGGCTGATGGGTTTGAATTCTGTATGGACGGAGATGCAGCTCTGCAGCAACAATTTGTCGCAGCATATCTTGGTTGATTCCCACCTGTTGTGCAGCTCGTCTGATCGATTTCCTGGAGCTGGTTTGAAACACAGCGCATGTTCTCTCGATGTTCGCAGGTGTTTTCACCCGTTTTGGAAGACCGACATTGCCAACACTGTCATCACGAACGCTACCCGTTCTCTCAAACGTGCGAATCAAATTCTAGATTGTTAGCACACTTGGAACGGTTGTCTTCCGCTTGACCTTGGTCGCAAACCTCGTTTAAGCGTCAGCTTTGCTGTTACTGCTCTCATAGTAGGCCTTCACGAGCGCTATACTCCCAGGCACGCTGTGCCGTGACATTTTCACGTGCAAATGGCCGACAACAACAACGAGCGTGCGTATACGCTTACTAATTCCCATCATGCCCCGTGGCCAACAGTGTAGTTGGAACGTCCTAACTCAAATCGTTCAGACATTACGATGATGTCCATATTTTATCTCATTTGGTACCTTCCTCTTTTCTGTTACTATAACTCAGTAGCCCCTCTGTACATGTGCAGATGATGGTACAATGTTTTTGATACGACGCTCGCTTCAATGAATTTTATTACGTAGTTATCCTCTTAATTTACATATTACGCTAAGGCCAATTTAACCCTATGCCCCACAGGGAAATTCTTCTAATGTTGACACTTATTTTCGTTGTACCACTAATACTTATCCACAAATACAAGGATTTGTATGTACACCCGATGTAGGCTAAAGATGTATTATATCCTGGTGGGCCTGAAAATAATATCAGCTCAATAATTGCCCAATACTTTTCAATTCGATCTGCAGTCTTAATAATAAACGGAACAAAAACTTTACCGTTGGGCAGTCATTGTTCCTTGTGCTGGCGTACGATGGCGCCAGCACACCATGCGGCATAGAGGTCACAAGAGTATCGATAAGACGCCAATGACATGACTCGCTGGAAACGCGCAGCCAACGCCATTTCAGCCGGCAGTATTTGGGATTGCCGCCGCGGACCGGAGGGCCAGTTAACTAGTTAGTTAGTTCGAGCCTGTTACGTCAGTTAGTTCGAGTCTATACGCCGCTGAGTTCCAGTGTGTCAACGTGACAGAGCCGTAGACTTAGCCTCTAGCACAGAGACTTTTACTTCAACAGCATTAAGGCTACCTGGGCTATACGGAAGAGATCTTCTACCACAGCACTTGGAAACTCTAGTTAGGTAGCTCCTACTTAAAAATCCGGTTATTAATTGCTTGCAGTTTGTGTTACAGAACGAGGATACGGGCCACTAACCAACATCCTCTCCTTACTTCCCACGGTACAGCTCTACAGACACACCGAGACGATATAAAAGCGGCTAACGACGATACAACAGTTCCTTATTAATCATGATCCTCTCCTTACGTCGAAGAGCTTGACCTATTTCCTTGTTACAATAACCATTCTATTTAAATGTCGATCGTAGGTGGTTAACCATGTCTTGTAAATAAAACGGTTCATAAAGTTTGATAGCCCTTTCCGTCAAGGTTTTTACAACACCGCATTCTTGATTCGGGTGGTGATTAAAATCCTTGCGAAGGTAACGAACGTTCTGTGTGGTCCAACATCCTGTCCACACATGCGATTACAGAAACATCTGGAATACTAAATAGCCCATTACTCTCCGTTTCCACACTAAGTTGCATTGTTTGTTTGGTACTGAGGTGGGATCCAACTCTTATGCCCCGTGTGTCCACATTACGTATTATTAGCAGTTATTAGCGAATTATTGGCAATACTAGTCATTAGCAATACCACCTAGCAGTGGTCTTGTTCTGGTTGTCTGCAGCGCCCACTGTTCAGTAGTATCTCTCAGATACACTTAGCGGATTGCCCATAGAATATCTGTCCGTAAGAATCATTGTTGTACTGGAATTAAAATGCAGTGAGCCAGCGTCTGAATAACGTCACTGTATCAGTCGGAAAATTATCCACTGTGCATAATATGGCTTAGTTCACGGGAATCGAGTTAAATAACGACACAGTATCAACCTTTCAAAACTGTCGAGAATTTTGCTTGGGCATTTTAATTTCTCAATAAAGTGAGCAAAATGTAGCTATCAGTTCCATCACTGTAATGCTGTACCCGCAAGGCCTGACGTCTAGCCAACTCACAGGTGTGAGACCCAATAAGATTCACAACAAGCTTCAAAGAAATCTGTAGTTTGTGACCTTTGGGTAATCCATAGATCCTAGACAGTAAGCATCCTTTCTAAAAATTCAGCTTATTTCATTCTGAAATAAAAATAAATGATGAACGTTGGCCCAAGCGATATTCTTGTCAGTGTTGGCAAGTCGATGTTGACTCGTTAATTTTGTGTCTGCAGTCACACGTGTGGATGGACCCTTGAGCAATAAGGCATACAGAAAAGCCACGCAGGCAGAACGTTACCCTCGTAAAGATTCCACCACTACCTCAGGCAAAGAAGTGGTGTTATAAAAACATTGGTGGGCAGGGCTATCAAACTGCTTGAACACTTAGCCACCTACAGATGACCTTTAAGAAGAATTTTTAACAAGGAGACAGAGCAAACTGTTCGTTCTAATAACAGAATTAGGGTTAATGAGGAGCAACGTCCGTCCAAAGGGAAAGTTTTTCTTCCGTTTATTTTTAAGTGTTGGGCAGGTATTGAGTTGAAACTATTTTCAGGTCCACCATAAAGATAAAAATAAGAACGGCAAAATATATAAGAAACCCTTTGGCTACACGGGGCGTATATAAAATTCCCTGTAATTGTGAACTAGTAAGTATTGGCACCATGAAGAGAAATGTTAGCATTCGTTTAGTTCATTATAAGAGGATTACCCGTACCGATAATTCAGCCCTTGCGAAACATGAGTACCAAGAGGGTAATCACGAAATAAAAGCAGTGAAATGAGAGTCATGTCGAAAATATCGCACTATCATGCGGGCATATATAGAAAGGCTATTGAGATTTATAAACAGCGTGATACACACATGAAAAAAAGTTTTGCATCACCCCAGTACCCAGAACTCCTGAAGATAGACGTTAACTGTGAATATTGTATCACAGAGACTGTATGTTCAGAGCTGTCACTAAACCTGCCCAATAATGTAAACAATCATGCCTGAGCAGCGTCTATTAGATGGAAGGGGTCCGACAGCCGATCAGTTACAGTCATACCAACAGGAAGTTCAACTGTGCTTAGGCGGTCTGTACCGCGGTTCGATCGCATCCGCATTGTTACTTTGTGCCAGGAAGGTCTCTCAACAAAGGAAGTGTCCAGACGTCTCGGAGTGAACCAGTGTGATGTTGTTCGGACATGGAGGAGATACAGAGGGACAGGAACTGTCGATAACTTACCTCGCTCAGGTCGCCGATGGGCTACTACTGCAGTGGATGACCGCTACCTTCGGATTATGGCTCGGAGGAACCCTGACAGCAACGCCACCATGTTGAATAATGTTTTTCGTGCAGATACAGGATGTCGTGTTACGACTCAAACTGTGCGAAATAGGCTGAATGATGCGCAACTTCACTCCCGACGTCCATGGTGAGGTCCATCTTTGCAACCACGACACCATGGAGCGCGGTACAGATGGGCCCAATAACATGCCGAATGGACCGCTCAGCACTGGAATCGCATTCTCTTCACCGATGAGTGTAGAATATGCCTTCAACCAGACAATCGTCGGAGACGTGTTTGGAGGCAACCCGGTCAGGTTGAACGACTTAAACACACTGTCCAGCGAGTGCAGCAACGTTCCTGCTGGCTTGCGGTGGCATTATGTGGAGCCGACGTACGCAGCTGGCGGTCATTGACGGCGCCGTAACGGCTGTACGATTCGTGAATGCCATCCTCCGACCGATGGTGCATATCGGCAGCATATTGTCGAGGCATTCGTCTTCATGGACGACAATTCGCTCCCCGATTGTCCACATCTTGTGAATGACTTCCTTCGGGATAACGACATCGCTCGACTGGAGTGGCCAGGCATGTTCTCCAGACGTGTACTCTACCGACCATGCTGGGGATAGATTGAAAAGGGCTGATTATGGACAACGTGACCCACCAATCACTCTGAGGGATCTATGCTAAATCGCCGTTGAGGAGTGGGACAATCTGGACCAATAGTGCCTTGATGATCTTGTGGATAGTATTCCACGACGAATACAGACATGCATCAATGCAATAGTACGCGTGCTGAGGGGGTATTAGAGGTACCGGTGTGTACAGCAATCTGGACCACCATCTCTGAAGGTGTCGCTGTATCCTGGTACAACATGAAATGTGCGGTTTTCATGAGCAATAAAAAGAGCGAAAATGATGTTCTTGCACACTCCTGGAAATTGAAATAAGAACACCGTGAATTCATTGTCCCAGGAAGGGGAAACTTTATTGACACATTCCTGGGGTCAGATACATCACATGATCACACTGACAGAACCACAGGCACATAGACACAGGCAACAGAGCATGCACAATGTCGGCACTAGTACAGTGTATATCCACCTTTCGTAGCAATGCAGGCTGCTATTCTCCCATGGAGACGATCGTAGAGATGCTGGATGTAGTCCTGTGGAACGGCTTGCCATGCCATTTCCACCTGGCGCCTCAGTTGGACCAGCGTTCGTGCTGGACGTGCAGAGCGCGTGAGACGACGCTTCATCCAGTCCAAAACATGCTCAATGGGGGACAGATCCGGAGATCTTGCTGGCCAGGGTAGTTGACTTACACCTTCTAGAGCACGTTGGGTGGCACGGGATACATGCGGACATGCATTGTCCTGTTGGAACAGCAAGTTCCCTTGCCGGTCTAGGAATGGTAGAACGATGGGTTCGATGACGGTTTGGATGTACCGTGCACTATTCAGTGTCCCCTCGACGATCACCAGTGGTGTACGGCCAGTGTAGGAGATCGCTCCCCACACCATGATGCCGGGTGTTGGCCCTGTGTGCCTCGGTCGTATGCAGTCCTGATTGTGGCGCTCACCTGCACGGCGCCAAACACGCATACGACCATCATTGGCACCAAGGCAGAAGCGACTCTCATCGCTGAAGACGACACGTCTCCATTCGTCCCTCCATTCACGCCTGTCGCGACACCACTGGAGGCGGGCTGCACGATGTTGGGGCGTGAGCGGAAGACGGCCTAACGGTGTGCGGGACCGTAGCCCAGCTTCATGGAGACGGTTGCGAATGGTCCTCGCCGATACCCCAGGAGCAACAGTGTCCCTAATTTGCTGGGAAGTGGCGGTGCGGTCCCCTACGGCACTGCGTAGGATCCTACGGTCTTGGCGTGCATCCGTGCGTCGCTGCGGTCCGGTCCCAGGTCGACGGGCACGTGCACCTTCCGCCGACCACTGGCGACAACATCGATGTACTGTGGAGACCTCACGCCCCACGTGTTGAGCAATTCGGCGGTACGTCCACCCGGCCTCCCGCATGCCCACTATACGCCCTCGCTCAAAGTCCGTCAACTGCACATACGGTTCACGTCCACGCTGTCGCGGCATGCTACCAGTGTTAAAGACTGCGATGGAGCTCCGTATGCCACGGCAAACTGGCTGACACTGACGGCGGCGGTGCACAAATGCTGCGCAGCTAGTGCCATTCGACGGCCAACACCGCGGTTCCTGGTGTGTCCGCTGTGCCGTGCGTGTGATCATTGCTTGTACAGCCCTCTCGCAGTGTCCGGAGCAAGTATGGTGGGTCTGACACACCGGTGTCAATGTGTTCTTTTGTTCAAACATATATGATATATCTCCTCAGTTCAGTCTGATGTAGTGCGTTGGTGATCTCACGAGTATAGTATAAATGAGTCGATTTCTGAAATGTCACTAATTTCGATTTCAGTTCGGAATTGTCGCAGCACGTTGTTAAGTACGGATCTGAGAGCCTTAAGTTCGCAAATCATGACTCACAGTCCTGTACGCTGTACAATTTGGTCAGCTATTCTGAATTTATCACTCATTTCATGCGGAATTTTTGTTTGTGACGACCACGTGTTCGCGGATTGTGAGAATCATTACATGTCACAAATACTGGTTCCCGGAGTAAAACTTCCAAATTAGTTTCATAATTTCTTCTCTGGTGCCACAATTAACAGTTTATTCTTGTCATTGAACTCTTGTTCACTTGCTTCGTGCACTCAACCCAAGGGAACCACTGTTGGCTAACCACGTGCATATTGGTGAAGTTTTTTCATTATTCTTATATCTGTCCTGAATATGTATTGTATGTGTATATGTGCGTGACTGCCACCATTGATGGATTCCAATGACCTTTCCATAATAATTAATGATAAATCGTGCTGGGCTCCCCAAGACGCAGTTGTAAATGCAATTTTTTTTTTCACAAGCGAGGGTGTTATGAAGAACAGCAACTGTCACGCATTTAATTTCTTGGTTAGCTTATTAGTTTGTTCAGGTGTTCTTCAATAAACGTGATAGTTTTATCAGAGCACATACTAACGTATTCTCTCACGAACTTCGATTTTACGTCCTACTTCTATCCGTTGTGCAACAGATAAATATGGCCAAGTTATTTATTTAATATTTATTCAACTGTCATAAGTGTGCAGATCCGGCAGCTCAGTCCATCTAAACATCAAAGGCCTTTCTTTCATGTGCATCCAGATACGGTTTTCCCACCTTCTATGTTAATAGATACCTCACATTTATGGACACCTTTATCACGAGCACTGATCCGCAACCAGATCTTTTACTGACAGATACCCTTCAGTGTGAGGGGGGAGGTAAAGATTTGGTGTTGTGACTCTGGTGGGCGGAGAGCGCAACAATAACAATATTGTTTTATGAGCAAAATATTCGCAGCATGTTATCAGATGTTTTGCTTTGGCGGAAAAAAGATCAGTCAAGTTATCTAAGTGACGTAGTAAGGTGACTTGTGATGTAGTATGAAAGTCGATTCCGAAATAAGCTACGTAGGAAGCGGCGTACGACGTATAACTGTGTGACTAAAATTGCACAAACTACATTGCCCGACTTAAAGGCGAAACAAACAGAAGGGGATGACAATTTGAAATGAAACTGCACCTGTTGAGAAGGTGAGGGACGTTATTTGAGAGATTACAAATTCTGGTTAATTTTACAATGACTTCGCTGTATTAGCCCACTTACCAGTATGATGTTGCATTTCTTCCGGCCCGCGTGCACGCGCTCATTCGTTTGGGAAGGGCATCACAAAGTTGTATCCTCTCCTGAGTCAAGCTGGGCCGCAGAGGCTGTAGCTAGTCCTTCATATATTTCTGTTACTGCTAAGTCAGATATATGTACAATATTAAACTATCATTTTCTGAGCATTGCTGGTGAATGAAATAAATACTTAGTTTCTACAGGGAATCATATAACTCTCTTGGGAAATGTCTTTCCAAGACTGAAATACTCCTCTGTGATATTGACAAAAGAGAGAATGAGTCAATATTTAAGACACTGAAGACCAGGGACTCTCATGGATAAGACGGAGTGCCATGCGGAATATTAAAGTACTGTGCTGCACATGTTAGCCCTGTACTTAGACATATTTGTAATTTTTCCTTTAAGAATGGTCAATTTTCTGAACGATTTAAGTACTCAGTCATAAAACGTTTTGGCGGTCGGGGTGGCCGAGCGGTTCTAGGCGCTACAGACTGGAACTGCACGACCGCTACGGTCGCAGATTCGAATCCTGCCTCGGGCATGGATGTGTGTGATGTCCTTAGGTTAGTTAGGTTTAAGTAGTTCTACGTTCTAGAAGACTGATGACCTCAGAAGTTAAGTCCCATAGTGCTCAGAGCCATGTGAACCATAAATCGCTTTATGAAAAGGGAGAAAGGGATAATGTAGACAGTTTTAGACCGATTTCTATGCCATCAGTGTTTGCTAAAGTTACTGAAAAAAGCTGTGTATAGAAGAATAATTGATCATTTTATATCACATAATTTGCTATCAAATGTACAGTTCGGCTTTAGATGTTTAACAACTGAAAATACTATATGCTCTTTTCTCTGTGAGGTACTGGATGGATTAAACAGTTTCGAACGCTAGGCGTATTTTTTGATTTAACTAAGGTTTTCATTGTGTTGATCACAAAATATTGCTCCAGAAGTTTGACCATTATGGAATACGGGGAGTAGTTCAAAATTGGTTGATCTCTTACTTTAACAACAGACAGAAAAAGGTTATTTATTATTCACAGTATTGAGAATGGCTGTGATGTGTGGTCTGAGTGGGGTACTGTCAAATGGGGCGTGCCCCAGGGACCAGAGTTGCGGCCACTCCTGTAACTTATTTATATAAATGATATGCCCTCTAGTATTGCGATTCATTCTCAAATATTTCAGCCTGCTGATGACACATGCTTGGTAATAAAGAATTTTGTGTTCAACATTGGCTCTGTTTCAAATAGTGCAGTTCATAACATAAGCTCATGGCTTGCAGGAAATAAACTAACACTAAATCACAGAAGACTCAGTTTTTACAGTTTCTAACACACTATTCAACAAACCTCGACGTTTTAATTTCACAGAGTGGGTATATGATTAGTGAAACTGAACAGTTCAAATTTCTAGGTTTTCATATAGATAGTAAACTGTCTTGGAGAGCCCACGTTCAGCATCTCGTTCAAAGAGATGCTCCGATTTTTACTATTCCAACAGTATCTGAAGTAAGTGGTCGTTCGGCACGATAATTAGTCTATTTGCTTATTTTTATTCGCTTATGACGTATGGTATTATATTTTGCCGTACCTCTTCCCATTCTAAAAGGATATTTTTGGTTCATAAACTGGTGGTGTGGGCAATAAGTGGTGTAAGTTCGCGAATCCCTTGGCGACGCTTGTTCACTAGTCTGGGTATTTTGACATTGGCCTCTCAATATATAATATTATATTCTCCACTGTTGTTTCTTGTTAACAATATCAGCTTCTTCCCAAGAATTAGCAGCTTTCATTCAGTTAATACTCGACAGAAATCCAGTCTGCATTTGGATCGCACTTTTTTAACTCTTGTGCAGAAAGGTGTGCAATATACAGCTGCATCCATTTTCAATAAGCTACCACAAGAATTTCGAACTCTGAGCAGTAATGCATGCGCTTTCAGATCGAAACTTAAGAGTTTGCTCATGGGCCACCACTATTCTGTTGAGGGGTTCCTAGAAAAATTAAGCTGATTCTTATGTTATATTGTTGATTTCGTTTATTTTTGGGTTCATAAACATTTTATTTTATCTGTTATTACTTTGATGTTGTAAACTCATGTATTGACACGTTCTATGGCCTTGGAGATTTGCTCCTCAATTTGACCCTACGAAAGTAGAAGTGTAATAAATAAATAAATATCCTTGATCCTAGCACTGAGACGGAGTTGACGTCCGACCCACAGTGAAGCCACTTTCGAACTTCATCAGGCACTGACAACGCTGTCTAGGAGGAGTTCGTGGCACTTCAGCGTCCTTCATAATGGTCACTAACCATCTGACGCTGCTCACAGGATGTCCCATGTGGAATGGTCGATATTCAGAAGTATGACTGGAACGATCATTGGAGAAAATGCAAGCCTTAAGAGCTATAAGTGAAATCTGGTTTCGCAGGACACAGCGGATGACGTTGTGCAAAGGGGCCGAAATCACTTGCTGCTAGTTGCACAGACATAAAAACTTTATTTGCTAAAAACATTTAATCACACATGCCCTTAAAAGAATTCGGAAACAATACAGCGGAAGGCCTGAACACAAGGTATTAAAATTGCGTTAAGGAGTACACACGGCTGAAGGCCTTAGTTACAAAATAGAGGAACTGAGGGCTTAAGGCCTGGACAACAAGAGCACCAGTAATGAAATTTTAAAGGGTTGTAGACAAAGACCTTTCAAATTTTAATTTAAGTAAGCTGAAGGCCTAATCTTAAAATATATCACGTAAAGTTCGCATGAAGGCCCTATACTGAACACAGAACAACTCAAGGCTCTAGGCCTGGATAATAAATAAAGATAGAGTGATAATTTCAAATTATGATTTTTCTTTCAGAAAGCTGAAGGCCATAATACATGGCTGAAGGCCTCGCACAGTACCTGAGACACAAGAAAATCACAATCCCAAACAACAATCTACTCAAAGAAGAAAAAAGCAGAACAACCTGAAGCTTTCCAACTGCACGCCATGCCCGAGAACATCAACACGGCGAGGAAAACACATTGCCAGAAACTACGCCAACGACCAGGGCAGGTAACCGGAATGTTAACGAAAATAACGGAAAATCGGTTATTTTGTAGCTGAAGGCGACATACTGATCATTAAAAAAAAAACTAAAACACCTGAAGGCCTCGCACACTACTTGACACAAAAGAAAATCACAATCCCAAACAACAGAACAGTGGTGCTCAGGAGTGTCCAAGGGTCGGCCTGGCGAGGAATCTCTAACAACAGATGAGGTGAGACAGACCGCCAAGCGTAACACTAGATAATTGGGTGGCAGCACAACCTAGGGATGGCTGAAGAACCATCCTACAACCTAATCAATTCCCTTCCACCTGACCAACGGCACGACAACCGAAAATATCAGTGAGGACGAAGATCGTAGCAGCACTACGCCTTGATAATTGGCATCTAAGCACAGTCAAGGCACAACCACCACTAAAAGAAAAAAAAAGGAAAACAACCTCAAGCTGTCAAACTACACACCATGCCAGAAAGCATCAACACGGCGAGGAAAACACATTGCCAGAAAACTATGCTAATGACCAGGGTAGGTAACCGGAACATTAACGACCACAAGGCAGAAGATACAGTTTGTGCACTTCAGTAATAAGTTACAATCATTTCAATAGTTAAACACCGTATAGGAAGGCTGCTGCAAAATTTGCTGACTGCAGCACACGGTATGTTGCTGCTAGTGGGAACGGCCCAGGAAGCAACAACTGGCAATGAAAAAAGAAATGTGACAGCAGTTGATGTTTCATAACAGGTTAACCGATTACGCAACACCAGTATCCAGGTTCGGTGGGCGACGAACTTTGCAGCTCTCGCAGCTAGTGCCTCACAACTTTAACCACGCGTACACACCGTCAGCAGCCCCGGCCTGACCACACGCCACGGAGACTTCCTAGCTGCTCTGTCGCAACCGTCCTACTACTCACACACACCACCACACGGAAAATACAGGGTGATCGAATGACGGTGACCGGTCAAAATATCTCACGAAATAAGCATCAAATGAAAAACCTAAAATGAACGAAACTCGTCTAGCTTGAAGGGGGAAACCAGATGGCGCTATGGTTGGCCCACTAGATAGCGCTGCCATAGGTCAAACGGATATAAACTGCGTTTTATTAAATAGGAACCCCAATTTTTATTACATATTCGTGTAGTACGTAAAGATATATGAGTGTTTTAGTTGGACAACTTTTTGGGCTTTGTGATAGATTGCGCTGTAATAGTCACGAACGTATAAGCACGTGGTATCACGCAACATTCCGCCAGTGCGGACGGTATTTGAATCGTGATACATTATCCGTGCTAAAATGGACCGTTTACCAATTGCGGAAAAGGGCGATATCGTCTGGATGTATGGCTATTGTGATCAAAATGCCCAACAGGTGTATGCTATGTATGCTGCTCGGTTTCCTGGAAGACATAATCCAAGTGCCCGGACGGTTCGCCGGATAGTTACGTTATTTAAGGAAACAGGAAGTGTTCAGCCACATGTGAAATGCCAAACACGACCTGCAACAGATGATGATGCCCAAGTAGGTGTTTTAGCTGCTGTCGTGGCTAATCCGCACATCAGTAGCAGATAAATGGCGCGAAAATCCGGAATCTCAAAACGTCGGTGTTGAGAATGCTACATCAACATCGATTGCACCCGTACCGTATTTCTATGCACCAGGAATTACATGGTGACGACTTTGAGCGCCGTGTACAGTTCTGCCACTGGGCACAAGAGAAATTACAGGACGATGATAGATTTTCCACACGCGTTCTATTTAGCGACGAAGAATCATTCACCAACAGCGGTAGTGTAAACCGGCATAATATGTGTAGTGTTGGCAGAAGAGCCAACACCGTGTTGCTAGAGGAGGCCGAAATGCACGCGTTTTAACTCACGCAGGCTGGCGTGAGGTCTGGAAAATGACAAGGAAATTAGAACTTAGAAAAACGGACACAGATGGTGTAATACTTAACTTTAATCCATAATTGGAGAACATCGGTTTGACTGTACATGCATCCCAATATAAATAACAATCTCAATATAAACTGGTAATGGCGCCTTGCTAGGTCGTAGCAAATGACGTAGCTGAAGGCTATGCTAACTATCGTCTCGGCAAATGAGAGCGTATTTGTCAGTGAACCATTCCTAGCAACGTCGGCTGTACAACTGGGGCGAGTGCTAGGAAGTCTCTCTAGACCTGCCGTGTGGCGGCGCTCGGTCTGCAATCACTGACAGTGGCGACACGCGGGTCCGACGTATACTAGCGAACCGCGGCCGATTTAAAGGCTACCACCTAGCAAGTGTGGTGTCTGACGGTGACACCACAATATGCACTATTGGGAAACGACAAATCCACGATCGCTGCGACAAGTTTGACATCAGCGACCTTGGCGGGTTAATGTATCGTGCGGCATTATGGGAGGAAAGATAACTGGCCCCCATTTTATCGATGGCAATCTAGATGGTGCAATGTATGCTGATTTCCTACGTAATGTTCTACCGATGTTACTACAAGATGTTTCACTGCATGACAGAATGGCGATGTACTTCCAACATGATGGATCTTCGGCACATAGCTCGCGTGCGGTTGAAGCGGTATTGAATAGCATATATCATGACAGGTGGATTGGTCGTCGAAGCACCATACCATGGCCCGCACGTTCACCGGATCTGACGTCCCCGGATTTCTTTCTGCGAGGAAATTTGAAGGATATTTGGTATCGTGATCCACCGACAATGCCTGACAACATGCGTCAGCGCATTGTCAATGCATGTGCGAACATTACGGAAGGCGAAGTACTCGCAGTTGAGAGCAATGTTGTTACATGTATTGCCAAATGCAATGAGGTTCATGGATATAATTTTGAGCATCTACTGCATTAATGTGGTATTTACAGGTAATCACGCTGTATCAGCATGCGTTCTCAGAAGTGATAAGTTCACAAAGGTACATGTATCACACTGAAACAACCGAAATAAAATATTCAAACGTACCTACGATCTGCATTTTAATTTAAAAAACCTACCTTTTACCAACAGTTCGTCTAAAATTGTGGGCCATATGTTTGTGACTATTACAGCGCCATCTATCACAAAGCGAAAAAGGTGGTCCAAATAAAACATTCATATTTCATTACGTACTACACGAATATGTAATAAAAATGGGGGTTCCTATTTAAAAAAAACGCAGTTGATATTCGTTTGACCCATGGCAGCGCCATCTAGCGGGCCAACAATAGCGCCATCTGGTTTCCCCCTTCAAGCTAGACAAGTTTCGTCCTTTGTAGTTTTTTCGTTTGAAGGTTATTTCGCGAGATATTTGGCCCGGTCGCGATCAATGGACCACCCTGGACAATGGTCACATCAAAGATGGTACAGAGTACAAGTATCGATAAACGCTGCTGCGTTTGATGGAGGCAAGTGAGCAACTCTTTCAAGTAGTAACTAAGGCGCCACTCAATGGTGAGAAAATGCCAAAAGAAAAACCTCATCAGCGCGAACCGGCCACAGCTCGATTAGCACTTCTTCATATTCAGTGCTACAAAAAAAAAAAAAAAAACTTCATCACTGCAAGCTCTTTGTTTTGCACATTTTCGGAGAAGGTAATGTAAAGCAAAGAAGCAAAAATTGTCTAGTAAACATTGTCTCTAAAATGCATACCGTAAGAGCTACGAAGCCTAATTGAGTAGAGCAGATATATTTCGCAGCAGCGAAGATGATCAAGTGTTCAAATCTCTTAAGGTACGCTCCGCCCGGTGCGGCCGTGCGGTTCTAGGCGCTTCAGTCTGGAACCGTGTGACTGCTACGGTCGCAGGTTCGAATCCTGCCTCGGGCATGGATGTATGTGATGTCCTTAGCTTAGTTAGGTTCAAGTAGTTCTAAGTTCTAGGGGACTGATGACCACAGATGTTAAGTCCCATAGTGCTCAGAGCCATTTGAACCATTTCTTAAGGTACGCATACGCACTTTAGATCCCAAGTTTACTGGAAGTTTTTCCTTGTTGTCGTTTATACTTTCAAACATGGAGAGCAGAGAGCTTGAAGTAGAAGATTGTTGTTTTATAGTATCGAAGATGCGTTTCGGAGCTAATGACTACTAGACATTCTTTTGTTGTGGTCCATACTACCAACTTTCAAACAATGTGAAGTTATACGAGGAGAAGAGATTGTTTTTCACAGTGTGTTCGTGATTCTTTAGGTACACAATTTAAACCACTTATTTAGTACCTACTTTTGCTTCAAATGATCGTTCTCGTCATATCCCTGACACATGACCTATCCGCCTCTGATATCCTGTACACGGTGCGACTCCTGGTAACAGTAATAAAAACAAATTTCACAAATGCACCAACCTGCTGGACGCTATTCCTATAACAAAAAAAAGTGTAGCTATACGTCTGCATGTACGTCATGCTCCACAAGGAGGGTGGAAGATACTTCTAGTACTGCTACTGGACCCCGCTACCTCGTCACTCAAGAATGGCGGGAGAGAAGAATGATTGTCGGTATGATTCTGTATTGGTTCCAATTTCGCAATCTTTATCGTCGTGGTCATTGCGCCAGATATACGTGGGAGGAAGAAAAATGCTGATGAAGGTTTCTCGGGTATCCAGTCGGGTGGCAGCGTTGATATATAGTGACGTTTCGGGAAGTGTCATAGTATCCATCTTCTGGCGAAGTGTCGAGATTCGGGGAGAGCGGGTTATTTATGCGCGTGGCCTCCCCCGGCCACTAGTCCTCGGGAGGATTCGGTGGTGAGGCGGCTGGCGCACGGTGGTGGAGACAGCGGCCGACCCCGGCGCCCGAGATCGGCCCTTGGTGTGGGCATTCTGCCAGCGTCTGTGGCGGAGGATGTTGGCGGCGCGCTCCCGACGGATTGCCACTATCGCACAGTTCCACGCGGTTCTTAGCAGGTATCATTCATCCCTGTTCACCAGGTTGTCATAAATCCTTATTTCTAGGGATTCTTTGTTAATACTCTATCAGGAGTCAAATGCTCGGCACAGTACCTTCGTGTTTTCGAAGTTGAATGTGTGTTCTTCCTATAAGCCGTGTTGTGCTATGGATGATTTTTTTGTGTGTCCTAGACGCGCACATTTGGTGTGTTCGTCACAGCGTTTTGATATGCAGCGCTGTGGTTGGCCAAAGAAAGAGTTGTGGAGAATACTAGCAGAAATGGGGCCGCCTGATCATCTTATACTCACACCAGAAATCTCTACTCTGATAGTAAGACAATAATCAGACTAGATAAAACTATTTTAGGTCCTTATGAACTCTGTAACGGAGTCAGTCACCGGTTCTATTTAACATCTATGGAAAGATTGTTATGAGGAAAAGTCTTCAGGGCAGAACTGGTGAGACCCGTAATTTAAAATTTGCTGATGACACCGTATTGTCATAGAATCACGACTGAAAATGAAAGACGTCCTGGACAGAGTTACGATAAAGAGCGAGAAGCTTGAAGTGTCTGTCAGTAAAAAGAAGACCAAGATCGGATAATTGACAGAGGTGAGTCACTACCAGCTACTGATGTACAGTCAGAATGTGAAGACGTTGATCACTTTGTCTGTCTACGCTAAGTAGTTCAGAAAGAGGGTGGCTCTACACAAGAAATACGACGTAGACTTGTTCATAGATGGACAAACGGACCCAAAAATCAATCCTTCAAGAATCGTAAAGTTTATTATATCAATATAAGACAACGTTACACCCTCAGAGCGGCTGGTGCATCACGGTGTCCATAAACAGCCATTAGCAATCTATCCTAGGCATGTTCGATAGCATTCATGTCTGAAGAACATGCTGAACATTGTAGTCGAGCTATGTCGTTATCCTGAAGGAAGTCATTGACGGGATGTGCACAATGGAGCCGCGAACTGTCGACTATGAAGACGAATGCCTCGCCAATATGCTGCGGATATGGTTGCGCGAACGTTCGGAGGATGGCATTCACGTATCGTACAGCCGTTACGTCGCCTTCCATGCCACCAGCGGCGTACGTCGGCCCCACATAATGCCACCCCAAAACAGCAGGGAGCCTCCACCTTGCTGCATAGTGTGTCTAAGGCGTTCAGCCTGACCGGGTTGTCTCCGACGATTGTGTGGTTCAAGCCATACACGACACTTACGGGTGAAGAGACCGTGATGGCAATCCTGTGAAGTCCATTTGACATGTTGTTGGGCCCATCTGTACTGCGCTGTATGGTGTCGTGGTTGCAGAGATGGACCTCGCCATGGACGTCGGGAGTAAAGTTGCGCATCATGCAGCCTATTGTGCACAGTTTGAGGCGAAATACGAAGTCCTGTGGGCGCAAGACAAGCATTATAAGCATTATTCAACATGGTGGCGTTGCAGTCAGGGCTCCTTCGAGCCGAAATCCGTAGGTAGTGCTCATCCACTGCAGTAGTTGCCCTTGGGTGGCCTGAGCGAGGCATCTCATTGACAGTTCCCCTCTCTCTTTATATCCTCCGTGTCCGAACAACATCGCTTTGTTCACTCCGAGACGCCTGGAGACTTCCCTTGTTGAGAGCCCTTCCTGGCACATAGTTACAAGGCGGGTGCGATCGAACCGCGGTATTGACCGTCTAGGCGTGGTTGAACTACAGACAACACGAGCTGTGTGCCTCCTTCCTGGTGGAAAGCCTGCTACTGATCGGCTGTCCGACCCGCTCCGTCTAATAGGCACTGCTCATGCATGGTTGTTTACATATTTTGGCGGGCTTAGTAACATCTCTGAGCAGTCAAAGGTCGTAATTTGACATTAAAGGTTGCAGTTTCTTGGGCTTGGCGGAAAATAGGTATATGTGGATGAAAGACCAGGTTTCATTTTATATCTGTTTCTGGTATCCAAATTGTTGTTTAATGTATTTGTGGTTGATCTCAGAAATTGTTTCTCTTAGTCTTTGTTTTTTCAAATGATAGATGATGCATACTAACCCCCCCCCCCCCCCAGTCCCTGCGAGTGTCTGATTTGTTTAAGCTGCACTCTGAAAGACCAGATTTCGTAGGATTCCCTGGGTGACATTGTCACTGAGCAATGCGTAATGGATCAAATATGCATATATCTTTGGGGACCATGTCGACCCCTGGATGCAGTTTGGTTTTTCGTCTGCACGATGGCATCTACCAGCATGAAACGTCCCCTTAGAAAAATTATACATGACAGTGCTTAAACTGACACACAGTATTTTTAGTGCAACGCAATCAGACTTTCAAAAATCCCTACAAAGGAATGGTCCCGACTAACATTAACCTATACCTTTCACAAATCACTTACCTCACCAAAAATCTTCCGTTACTCGAACTACTGCAATACAGCGAGCGCCACTACTGCCAGCTAAATAAAAGATTCAAGCTACTGAAGGCACTAACTACTGATAGGCATAGTTAGCAAATGAAAGATTTTGATAGAGAACAAACAACGTATTAACCTTAATAGTGTTGAAAAGTCATAATATATATAGCAGTTCATGACATCCATTCTTACAAATCTACTGTTTCTGATGGACACATCTCCAGATTATCCATTCTCAAAAATCCGCCATCTCACTTCCCCACATCCACCACTGCTGGCGGTTCACCTCCAACTGCGCAACGCTACGCGTTGTTAACATCCAGCTGCCCAACACTACAATGGCAGACAATGCAAACTAGCCACAGACTGCACACAGCACAGCCAGTGATTTTCATACAGAGCGCTACGTGGCGTTACCAATAAGAAAACCTAAACAGCCTACTTACATAGCCCCCATGCTCCCCACAAAAAATTTTACAAATTGTTTTGGGCACTGGCCAATACATATTTGTTAAAAAAATTGTCACAATTACAATAACAAAGAAATCATATGCACACGCTTATTGATACAATGTTGGTCAAAAGATAAAATTTTCTCACAGTCCATAAAGACAGTCCTGATCGTTCATCACAGTAAAATTGCAGTTTTTGTCTCAAAGTCTCAGCAGTAAAAGAAAATACACACGGATGTAGTGGATTTCCATGCAGTCTTGAAGAACTAGTGTTGTTCTTCCAAAGGAAAGACAGTGCTGACTCTTGACATGGAGACAGGTAATGGGCCACAACAGAGCAAACCCACAGCAGAGTCAGTCGAAGTTTTGAAGAATATTGGTCATCACAGAACAGCCCACTGTAGTCTTGTTAGAGATTACGGAATTGGTGGGCCACCAGAGGTGCAGACCCCCTGCAGTCCTTGCAGAAATAATGGTATTGGTGGGCCATCCAAGGTGCAGACCCACTTCAGTCCTTGTAGAGATGGCTAGCAGCCATCCGTTGCGACTGTGCAGGTTCACAATCACCATAGAAGAGTCCTGTGGACAATATAGCAAGTCCATGAACCACCACTTGTGCACTCACAAAATTTTTTTTTGAAATGTCCTTAGAACCAGCAATGCTGTTATCCAGTCCCTTGATGAATTATTAACACACGTGCAAACACTATCAGTCCCTACTTCTCACATATTGTCCATATACTATGACCAACAGAAACGTGTGCAGTGAAATATAACTTACAAGTTACTCAATTTGATGAACTGGTGTCAATTACAATTTTATAACATGAGATTACAATTACAAAGATACAGAAAACATCATTAAAACATAATAATACAGATAACATTTGTAGTAATACAGGCTTTATAAAACAATAGAAATAAACATATACATCAGTGTTACAGGAATTATGACATAAGTAAATACATAAAAGATCAGAATAACTTTTGAAACATCAACTTCACACATGAGCATTAAAACAAAACAGAATAAATAACGTCTAAGCATATTTACAAGGTAAATAACATATTATCAGAAAAATTCTACAACATAAATATTATTAGCTAAACACATACAGACAGGAAAAACACAGGTTCACATAGCATAATAACACAGAAGTACAGGACAGGGTTTGACTTCAGTGTGACATTTGGTAATACAGTCCAACCCAAAACTTCATTCCATAGACCTTTCGTCCTATTTCAACATTTGTTTCCACCAAAAAATTCCTATCCAAGCATGCTTTCTGTATTTATATGTTCACATATTTCTTACCTCATTATTTATTTTCCATTATCTTACCTCATCATTTATTTCCAAGAAAATCCTACCTAAACCTGTTGTCTCTAAACCCTACTTTTTTGTTCACATCCTCTTTCAAAATACTTTTTTGGTCAAACCATTTTCTTATAGCTTCTCAATGCATTTCTTCCAATTCATCACAACTTGTTCTCTTATATGGCCTACCCCATCTTAAGCTAACTTAAATCTACTGAGCTCAGATGCTAAACTAAGGGACAAGGCAATGCAGCAGCACAAAACAATTAACACAAACAGCAATGACAAAAAATGCAAATTGGCAAAGCAAGCAACAGTAAATCTAAATTAACAGAGAAAATGCAACATCACAACTAATAAGAGCCAATGTGCAGCAACAAGAAAAATAAATCAGTAGTAAAACTGGCTTAACAGAGTAATACAATGTGAAATTTAGTAGCACTATGCCTGGCAAAGAGCAGCAGCAAATGCAATAACTTATATCTAAACATGACGAAGCTTAAGCAGAAAAAATGTTACAGTAAAAATGGCCATGTTTAATACCTATGTCACATCTTAACACTAGAGTGATGCATCACCTTGACTTACTCTAGCAGATAAGTTATCAACCTGTTAAAAAAATTATTTTTGCAATTCCTGTGAAGGGAAATGTCTATTTGTGCTCTCTTTTCTACGAAAGTACATCATAAAATTATTCTTTACTGGGTCTGTAGACAGAAAATATTTATATTAGTACATGTATTAAATTATATTTTAACCAATGCTCCAGTGCAGCTAGAAACTAGATATTAAACAAAATGAGCAATCTCTCAACTAGATAGACAATAGATGTAAAATGTTTCTCATCATTTCATTAGGCATTTTAGTAAATATCATAAATTAAAAGCTCCACAGTATAATCATATGCTTTCAAGTTTGAGCGTGTCGTATTTGCGATGCTTGCTACAAAGGAATGTCAATAGCGAGGATAATGGCCTCTTTTTTTTTCTCCACCTGTGCCTCTGAAAGGCACACGCTAATGGTTTTTTCCAGGCGACTGTCGTGCAGCTGGGTGCCCACGACGCATTACGTGCAGGTGGTCACTTAACTTTCTTACCGAAATATTTACGACAACAGTTTGCACTACAGTGACAGTCTCATATACAAATAAAATTTCACAAGTCGAGAAATTACAGTAGAAATGTGTAGAAACCAAATCCTATAAATATAACAGTGTCCAAAAAGTTTCAACAGCATTGTAATACATTCACGCATGTACACACATTTCATAATTCTTAAAGTATGATTCTTGGTTTCCAACATCCTTTTTCACATATCAGAGACCCTAACCACTATTCATTACTCCTTACTTTATTACACATACACATATTCGTCGACACTTCTTCAATATTTCATCATAAGAAATACGTAGCATAATCAAATTCCTCATATACGGTAGCATTATCTTATTGATCATAATCATACCTCAGCAGCATTATACACATCGTCGTCGTAATAATAACATTATAACACCTCAGTCAAATCTCAAAAACGTCGTAGCTTTCTGCAATAATTTCAAAACCTAAAAAATTCTCTGCTCATTTTAATAGTGTCATCTACCTCAAACGTACTTTAAAAATCATGATCCCATACCAATACATTATTCAAAGCTCTCACAGTATCACAATGGTCCCGAAAAAATATGAACAGTTCACACAGTACAGACAAAATACAGTTTCATAAGTGTGAAGTTATCCAACAGTGTAATTGTGTAAATATGTGTCACTGATGTAGTAAAAAAAATGTTTATCTCTCAGTTAAATAATCAGATACCTGTGTAATTTATGTGTTATAGGAACATGGTACCGATGTGTAAAGTTGTATAAGCAAATACCATATTAGCTAGGGCTCCTTGTGCTTGCCACACACATGGTACACAAAGTAAGCGTGTACCCCCCTGAGGATAAATGTAATTATACCTTCAGGTGTTACAGATTACAGCAATGGAATGAAATGTATCACGGAAAACTTTCTTTGTAATTCAAAAATCTTGAAAAATAAATGGTTTAAGAACAAAATTAATCACTCAAATGCGTGTCCTGTAGCGCTAAATGTGCGTCTTGCTGTAAGATAATTCTGTGGAACTGTCGTAGTTATCGTCCTCTGTAATCAAAGTTCTGCTGAAGTCAATGTACTTACCTCATCATAAACGAAAGTGAAATGCTTTGCGTATAGATATCGTAGTTTTTATGTACCTTACTGTGATCAAGAAAGTACTATAATGTAACGTATTGTTGTGCTACGAAAAAGGCTGTCTCATTGTAGCTATACCAAAAAAATTACTACTAAAACATGTTTTACTTTCCGGAATAATACAGAAAAACTGTGCAGATATAAAACAGATACAGCGCAAACGCAATAATATAAATTGTGTCACTCATTAGTAGCGTCGTGATATAATCGTGTAGCTGTCAAATAAACTAACCTCTGTGTCATCTGATATCTCTCAGAAAGTACTTTAAATCCAGAATGTATTTTCAAATAAACCAAAATGTTGCATTAACATCTCATTAGCAGTACCGGTACATGTTCTAAGTATGTGAGCCTTATGGTAATTACGTAATCGTGCCACTAACAAGCAAGAATGTACACACACAATAACACTGTGTCGTCTGTTCACTATAACAATGCATTGGTAATTACTGTCTAAATATGTTCCCTAGGTTATAGACTGGATAGTTTATTTTAAAACATAGTTACATGTTAACAGTTTCTAAGTGTGACAAAGAGTACTAGTAACATGAAGTGAAAAGTTTTATGGCAAAGAAAAAGTTAAAAAGCAGATTATCTTTCAATAAACGGTTTTACATGTGAAATGGGGGTGCAATCCTTCACCCTTCCTAGTACGCAGAGTTTCAGCTTGAAAGCAATTATCATGCGATATACGCCGGTAAAGAATGCTAAAATTTTTCTCAAGGTTAGCGTCTATGTTATTTTTCACTGAGCCAGGCGGCACACGTGGCTGCCTGCGGTGCAAGTCATTATCTGTTTCTTTGTTGGCGCGCGTCGTTATTGGGATTAGGAGACCTAACTTCTATAAATTCACCTTGTCGAGAGGGCCCTGCCCTGTTTGAATCCCTCCAGTTCTGATGAAATTCAGGTCTGTCGTTTTGTCGGTAGTTTACATAGTTTCTTTTTTGTCGGTCATGTGGTGGAGAATTTCTCCCAGAATCGTAACTTCGCGGTGGACCGTTGCGTCTCGAGTTATTCTGTCTCCCTTGATAGTAATTATTTTGGTTCCCATATTGTCTGTTTCTATGGTTATCTCTGTCATATTCATAATTACGGAAGTGCGATCTTTCTCTGTAACTGTTACTCTGCCAGTGGTTGTCATACGGGTGGTGTCTGTTTTGGTCACGATTTACGTCGTAAGAATAGCCTTGTCGTGTCCATTTATTATTTCTGTCATCGCGGAATTGTGACGGATATGACCTGTAATTGTTGTGCTCCTGTTTTCGCGTTCCGCGATTGTCAGTGTCAATTTCCAATTCTTGTAATAGTCCCTGAAAAGCTTCAATGTCGTCTTTGCAACGTCCTGCCAAAATAATATGTCGTAAATGTTCAGGCAATTTGATTAAGCAAATGCGGATGAGTTCTGAGGGGCTGTATGGGTTTGATAGGTACTGATTCTTGTGCAACATGTCTTCAAAATATTTCACAAGACGGGAAAATTTAGATTGTTCGAAATGTTTCATCATTATGATGCTATGTTTTACTCGGTCTTGTGTGGCTTGAGACCAATATGCTGAGAGGAAGGCAGGATAAAATTCTCCTTCACTGTGGCAATCGTGAATGACCGATCGCATTCTTACAGCTGGTTCGTTCTCTAAATAGCCACATATAAATTCTAATCTGTGCTCTAATGACCAATTGGGAGGGGGGGGGGGCGAAACAATGAGATAATTGTGTAGTAATGAACAGCTTATAGTCAAAATCATCGTGTCGGTGAGTCGCATGTCGGTAATTGTTGCGTCGTTTCGGCGGTTCCATTTCAAAATTCGGTGTGCCTTGCCAATTTCTTTCATAATTTCCGAAATGCGCTGTGTTATTATTTTGGGGCTTTTCCGTATTTCTAAGTCCCTCTTCCCGTGTTGGAGCGCGAGTGTCCTCTGAAATACGTAATTCTTGTATTACCTGTGTCAGCTGATCTTGTACTTCCCGGATCTCTCTTTGGTGTTCTGCATTAATTTGATTCTGATTTTGTTTGAATTTCCTAATTTGTTTGTACTCTTCTGTGTCATTAAAGACTACCGGTCTTGCGTCATTCAGATTATCATCTACCTTCGTAGATAAATTATTTAGCTGATCCGAAAGTTCGACTACTTTCTCTGATAGTGAACTAATTTCCTCCATGTGTCTTTCTGAACCAATTTTCAGAGTATCTACTGTGTCCTTTAAGTTTTCCTGAGTTTTTGCAAGTTGCGTAACCGAATCGGTAGATGCAACTGAGTCAATTGTAGCCTGCAAGGTCTCATGATTTTCATGGACAATAGTTTGCAGTTCTTTTATGGCTGCTTCGTGATTCTGTAATGCATTTTCATGCCGCGAAAAAATAGGTTGAAAATGCTCACAAATTTGTGTTTTTACGTCATTACAGACTTTTTGACATTTCGATTCCATGTTATGTAACTCAGTAGTTAAATCTTCACGTGTTTGTTCAAGTGTGGTGTCTAACTTTTGAAGCTTTTGCTGTGTTTGTCTCTGATTTTGTTCCATTGTTTCTAACTGTTGATGTGTTTGTCTCTGGTGTTGTTCCATTGTGTCTAACTTTTGAAGATTTTGTTCCATTGTGTCTAACTGTGGCTGTGTTTGTCTCTGATTTTCTTTCATTTGCCGCATTAATTGCAATAATAATGTATTAGTGTCTGAAATCTGTTCCTCTATGCTTTTCGGCAGTGCATTTGCACCGGCAACATTTACATTTTGACGAGCAGGAAATGTGTCTTGACTTATTTGAGAAAACGGTGAGGACACAAAACCTGAGTCTACAGTATTTGCAATACTGTGTTCTGTCATTTCAGATTCCTGAGGCGAGCTGTTGCCGACCGATCGATCGATAATGCCTCCCTGTCCACTACTTGTTTCACTGTCTACACCATTATTTGCCGCCCGCTCCATTTCCCTATGCACAGTTACCAAATTACTAGTTTGAATATTAGTTAATTCAGTACACGGTGGCGCTAACACACTGCTTTCGTCTTCACTGTCATTTCTCAGTTTACTTTGCAGCCTAGTATTACGTTTTTCACACGTCATTATTGTCACAATATTTCACACGACAACACAGAAAAGCACAATTTGAAGAGCAAAATAAGAAAACAAATTAACACAGCACTGAAAAAAATATCTAGTTAATTGCAAGCGCAGCTGCGAAATACTTGGTGCAAATTTAGATGCATGCCACAACTGTTTTCTGTACAACAATGTAAGACTGCAACTACAAAGGAGATTCTCTCTACAATTACGCGCTAGCAATAAACAAAAGCTACACTAATTACACAAACTACAAGAAAAATCAGAAGATTCCACTGAGGTATCCTCGGCTAAGAGTCGGCATATGTAACGTCCCTTAGAAAAATTATACATGACTGTGCTTAAACTGACACACAGTATTTTTAGCGCAACGCAATCTGACTTTCAAGAATCCCTACAAAAGAATGGACCCGGACTAACATTAACCTATACCTTTCACAAATCACTTACCTCACCAAAAATCTTCGTTACTCGAACTACTGCAATACAGCGAGCGCCACTACTGCCATCTAAATAAAAGATTCAAACTACTGAAGGCACTAACTACTGATAAGCATAGTTAGCAAATGAAAGATTTTGATAGAGAACAAACAACATATTTACCTTAATAGCGTTCAAAAGTCATAATATATATAGCAGTTCATGACATCCATTCTTACAAATCTACTGTTTCTGATGGACACACCTCCAGATTATCCATTCTCAAAAATCAGCCATCTCACTTCCCCACATCCACCACTGCTGGTGGTTCACCTCCAACTGCGCAACGCTACGCGCTGTTAACATCCAGCTGCCCAACACTACAATGGCAGACAACAATGCAAACTAGCCACAGACTGCACACAGCACAGCCAGTGATTTGCATACAGAGCGCTACGTGGCGTTACCAATAAGAAAACCTAAACAGCCTACTTACAAGCAGAACAATGTAACGTGTCGAGCAGCTCGCAGTACTCATTGCATTGTTCGAAGAGCACCAACATGAGTTTACGTGACTGCTCTGACACCAAACTCGTCGCGTTTATACAGAATCAAGAATGTGTGGGACCACCTCGATTGGGCTGTTTGCGCCATGAATCCTCAACCGAGGAACCTCACCCAGCTGGCCACCGCACTGGAGTCGATATGGCTGGGCTGCACATCCGTCCTACCGTGCGATCAAAATAGCCGTATTGAAAGACTCGAGAATCTGTGGCACCACGTCGATCGTATTTTTCGCGCCATTGATCCTCAACCGAGAAACGTCAAGCAACTGACCACGGTAATGGAGTCAGCATGGCTCCACAACCCTGTCGATAACTTATAGAACTCTGTTACTGCACGTTTCCCCTGTAAAAGGTGGTTTTTCAGGCCTCTGACAGCTGGTCACGCTAATGGGACTGTAAAGCATATATTATACGTCTTTCGCTACAGTGTAGCCCCGATAACATCGGCCGACAGATTAGTCACAATGCGGCAGACCTCCTTCGTCATTGTTTGGTGGCTCATTTTTGACCCCTTTCCGCAATTCCAACTACCAGATTAGATTAGGTTAGAACATATTCTATGTACGGAGTAGGTTTGGTCGTAACCCAGGGATTAAGAGGTGATGTGGATACCAAGCGACCTCTGTACTCGAGATGACTCCTACAGTATGGCTTTTGTTGTTAAAACTATGCCGAATGCATGTGAATGAGTTATACTGGGTTATTAAAAAGTCAGTATAAATTTGAAAACTGAATAAATAACGCAATAATGTAGATAGAGAGGTACAAATTGACACACATGCTTGGAATGACATGGGGTTTTATTAGAACCAAAGAAAGACAAAAGTTCAAAAAATGTCCGACAGATGGCGCTTCATCTGATTAGAATAGCAATAATTAGCATAACAAAGTAAGACAAAACAAACATGATCTTCCTTACAGGAAATGCTCAATATGTCCACCATCATTCCTCAACAACAGCTGCAGTCGAGGAATAATGTTTTGAACAGCACTGTAAAGCATCTCCGGAGTTATGGTGAGGCATTGGCGTCGGATGTTGTCTTTCAGCATCCCTAGAGATGTCGGTCGATCACGATACACTTGCGACTTCAGGTAACCCCAAAGCCAAGAATCGCACGGACTGAGGTCTGGGGACCTGGGAGCGCAAGCATGACGAAAGTGGCGGCTGAGCACACGATCATCACCAAACGCCGCGCGCAAGAGACCTTTCACGCGTCTAGCAATATGGGGTGTTTTCTTTTCGGTTCTAATAAAACCCCATGTCATTACAAGCATGTGTGTCAATTTTTACCTCTCTATCTACATTATTGCGTGGTTTATTAAGTTTTCAAATTTATACTGACTTTTTGATCACCCGGTCTACACCTTGGAAAGAAAGTGGCGAGTACTGTGTACCGTGTCCTCAGATCGTGACAATACCAGACAAGGTTTACGAAGATATGACATGAAGGGAGAAACGTTCTGTTACTTGCCGCTACTCGAGATGATTAGTACCGACCTTGAAAAGCAAGATTACAAACACTGTTTTGCTGAATTTATTTGAAGTTCTGCAGCCATGCATCAATTAACTTTCAATGACTATCATTCAGAACACTTGTGAAAGACAAATTAAGTTTAGAATGAGATACTCTGAACATCTAAAGCACTGAAAAGTGGAAAAACGTACACCACATTTGCAAACCACTTAACGTAACAGAATCACCACCCTACTTGGGTAAAAATGCCTCGAAGAAAGATCCACTACAGCAGCCTTAAGAGCAAGACTCACCATCCTTCTCACTGAAACAAACTTTTTGAGGTTATAATTTATGCCTAAGACTTCTGAATTTCCGAAACAAATTTTTCCTACTTGTGGTTTGCAATAAACCTGCTGCGCCGTGCTGGACGCCGGCTTATGCGTTGGTTTAAACCTTGACAGTTAGTCTGCGTTTGGTTTCCCACAGTTACTGCGGTTATGATGTGGTTCTTCCCCTTTGTACGCTTGGTAGCAGCGGCGTGTATCGATATTCGCACCTGTACTATCTTTGGTCTGGTGATTATAGTTTCCAGCTAGCCGGTGTGCGGCAGTCAGTCGATTGGTGTGGATCTGCCAGGAAATCTCTGCGCTGCGCAGTGGGCCGGGCCCGCTGGCGGTCTCTACGCAGTGTCGGAGTGTGTGGGAGCTGTTCCTATTGACACGAGGTTAGTGGCTCACCGACCCAGGACATCAAAGTTGAGTGGTGATTTAATTACCGAAGCCAGTCTGTTCACTTTGTGCCGCTGGTTTTCATGGTTGGCTGTTGGGGGTATTCCCGTGAGCAACAGCGAGTGTTCGAGTTGGCGAAAGTTTGGCCACCATCCGGTGGAGTTTAACTGTACGAGGGCAGTTCAATAAGTAATGCAACTTTTTTTTTCTCGGCCAATTTTGGTTGAAAAAACCGGAAATTTCTTGTGGAATATTTTCAAACATTCCCGCTTCGTCTCGTATAGTTTCATTGACTTCCGACAGGTGGCAGCGCTGTACGGAGCTGTTAAAATGGCGTCTGTAGTGGATGTGCGTTGCAAACAACGGGCAGTGATCGAGTTTCTTTTGGCGGAAAACCAGGGCATCTCAGATATTCATAGTCGCTTGCAGAATGTCTACGGTGATCTGGCAGTGGACAAAAGCACGGTGAGTCGTTGGGCAAAGCGTGTGTCATCATCGCCGCAAGGTCAAGCAAGACTGTCTGATCTCCCGCGTGCGGGCCGGCCGTGCACAGCTGTGACTCCTGCAATGGCGGAGCGTGCCAACACACTCGTTCGAGATGATCGACGGATCACCATCAAACAACTCAGTGCTCAACTTGACGTCTCTGTTGGTAGTCACAATTGTTCACCAGTTGGGATATTCAAAGGTTTGTTCCCGCTGGGTCCCTCGTTGTCTAACCGAACACCATAATGAGCAAAGGAGAACCATCTGTGCGGAATTGCTTGCTCGTCATGTGGCTGAGGGTGACAATTTCTTGTCAAAGATTGTTACAGGCGATGAAACATGGGTTCATCACTTCGAACCTGAAACAAAACGGCAATCAATGGAGTGGCGCCACACCCACTCCCCTACCAAGAAAAAGTTTAAAGCCATACCCTCAGCCAGTAAAGTCATGGTTACAGTCTTCTGGGACGCTGAAGGGGTTATTCTGTTCGATGTCCTTCCCCATGGTCAAACGATCAACTCTGAAGTGTATTGTGCTACTCTTCAGAAATTGAAGAAACGACTTCAGCGTGTTCGTAGGCACAAAAATCAGAACGAACTTCTCCTTCTTCATGACAACGCAAGACCTCACACAAGTCTTCGCACCCGAGAGGAGCTCACAAAACTTCAGTGGACTGTTCTTCCTCATTCACCCTACAGCCCCGATCTCGCACCGTCGGATTTCCATATGTTTGGCCCAATGAAGGACGCAATCCGTGGGACGCACTACGCGGATGATGAAGAAGTTATTGATGCAGTACGACGTTGGCTCCGACATCGACCAGTGGAATGGTACCGTGCAGGCATACAGGCCCTCATTTCAAGGTGGCGTAAGGCCGTAGCATTGAATGGAGATTACGTTGAAAAATAGTGTTGTGTAGCTAAAAGTTGGGGAATAACCTGGTGTATTTCAATGCTGAATAATCCAACCCCTGTTTCAGAAAAAAATGTGTTGCATTACTTATTGAACTGCCCTCGTATTTTGGTGATTTGAAGTCCAAGTGCACCAGCGGAATTTTCAGCCTTGTGGGCGTTAGCGTTCCGGTTACCTGCCCTGGCCGTTGACGTAAAATTCAAGCTGTGTCCTTTCCTCACCGTGTTGTCGCTGTCCGACACGTGTGTGTAGTTTTGACAGCTTATGCATACTTGGTTGGGAGCGGCTACGCCTTTTACGTTTTGGCTTTGGAGTTCCTTGTGTACTGGTCGGGTGGAAAGCAAGTCGTCTTGTCTGTCGATCCGTTGACTGTCTGTTGGTTGGGTTGCCGGCAGATCGAATGCAGTTGGGCCCACTACCTGTCTGCTCTAAGCGAACGTTAATATTTTAAGTGCAGACCAACCCCCGGAAACTTCTGAGCGCCTCTGGCTGTACTGTACGCTTTTAGTTGGGTTTTAAAATTGAAGGTTCCTCACTTGTCAAGTCTTACTTTGTTTTGGCCCTCAGCCTCATTTAAAATATTTTGTTTGGATGAAGCTTTGGGCCTCCTGCCTTTTGAAAATTTATTGTAGGTGTGATTTTCAGTCATGGGCCTTCAGCCGGCTTAAAATTAAAATTCCTTACTTGTCAAGTCTTAGATTGGTTGGGCCTTCAGCCTCCCTTTTTTAAAATTATCTTCAGCCATTTTAAAAGTAAAATGCCTAAAGTTATGTCTTAGATTGTTTGGGCCTTCAGCCTCATTTGAAATATTATTTAATATTATTTTAAATCATGGGCCTTCAGCTGTTTTAAAAATGAAAGAGGTTGTGCCCTTAAGCCATAAGATTGTGTGACACATTCAGTCGATAGTTAAGCTCGGAAATTCGCACTTTAATGTTTTGGCAACTAAATAAAGTTATATGTGTTCGAGAGTAACTGACAGCCGCTCGTTTTTGGCCCATTTCCACAATTCCAACAACCAGTTCTGTCCTGAGGATTTAACCAGGCGTTTCAGCTGCAATTTCATTTCCATGGATTCCGAACTATGTCCGGATTACATTTTTTCGTCCTCAGGATGCCACAAACTCCTTCTTTTACCAAAATTATCGGTTCCTCACAGTCCTTAATTCGGGTTGTATCTATCAATGTGACCGAAAAAAGCAAACTCATTTGAATTTCACCAGTTGCCGTTAAAGTCTGTGCATTTGTGCCGTGAGCTCGGCTAAACTGTGACCGCACTGATTTGAAATTATCGGACGTATTCGGTAGTCGGCTGGAAGCACCGAGATCGGTGCCACTGTAATCGCAGCCTTGTGAACCGAAACGTCAGAACCACTCCTTTGACGCCCTTACCTTTCCGAAAGCCGAACTGATCGTCATCTAACTCGTCTCCAAGTCCTTTTTCCACTCTTCTGTATATTACGCACGAGTAATTTAGTAATGTAAACCCGTTCTTCGGCTGCCACGCTATCGGAGAGGGCCCAGCGCGCCAGGCGTTCTCACTGTGAAACCGGTGTCGGCCGATCGCGCCTGCTGCCGCTCCAGCGCGCCGAAGCCCCGCAGCCGCGCCAGCTGAAGGGGAGTCTAATTGCGTGTCGCGGGCCGAGCGATTCAATTATGCGCGTCATGAGCGCGGCGGCCCGATGCCCGGCGCCTGCCTGCTGGCTGCCGGGATGGCGCGGCGTGATGGCGCAGTTTTTGCTGCCGCGCTGCTGCTGGCTGCGGCTTTTTGTCGCGTGGAGCAGCCGCGCTCGCCCGTGGCAGGTTGCCCGCTGCTGCACGCCCGGGCTCAGCCGACGCCGGCGACTTTGTTTCGGAGGGCAAAGCACGGACAGCGTCAAACAGGAGGCGGCGGGGCGCAGGCGAAAGGCTCGCGCTACATTCACCACCGCACCGTGGCTTCAAGGACACAACAGGGATGCCAACTGTCGATGTGATGCACAGCTGGGGCCGGCCGGCTATTCAACAACACACGGCGAAACGGCAAGACTCACCCAATCGCTTTACGGCTACCTGCATGGTCGCGTAATCGATGGGTGCGTGTGGTAAATCGCTCGTTTTCCTCACTTCTTTGTTAAACACCACGGTCAGTTTCGTAGTGCACTCTTATATATCCGTACTTATTATTAGTACGTATATACGTATACAGGGTTGTCCACTGATCGTGACCGGGCCAAATATCTCACGAAATAAGCGCCAAACGAAAAAACTACAAAGAACGAAACTTGTCTACCTTGAAGTGTGAAAGCAGATAGCCCTATTGTTGGCCCGCTAGATGGCGTTGCAATAGGTCAAACGGATATCAACTGAGTTTTTTAAAAATAGGAACCCCCATTTTTTTATTACATATTCGTGTAGTACGTAGAGACATATGAATGTCTTAGTTGGACCACTTTACCGCTTTGTGATGGATGACGCTATTTGCTTCGTGATACATTACCCGTGTTAAAATGGACCGTTTACAAATTGAGGAAAAAGTCTATATCGTATTTATGTATAGCTATTGTGATCAATATGTCCAACAAGCGTGTGCTATATATGCTGCTCGATATCCTGGACGACATCATCCAAGTGTCAGGACCGTTCGCCGGATAGTTCATCTACATCTACATCTACATGACTACTCTGCAATTCACATTTAAGTGCTCGGCAGAGGGTTCATCGAACCACAATCATACTATCTCTCTACCATTCCACTCCCGAAAAGCGCGCGGGGAAAACGAACACCTAAACATTTCTGTTCGAGCTCTTATTTCTCTTATTTCATTTAGATGAACATTCCTACCTATGTAGGTGGGGCTCAACAAAATATTTTCGCATTCGGAAGAGAAAGTTGGTGACTGAAGTTTCGTAAATAGATCTCGCCGACACGAAAAACGTCTTTGCTGTAATGGCTTCCATCCCAATTCGCGTATCATATCTGCCACACTCTCTCCCCTATTACGTGATAATACAAAACGAGCTGCCCTTTTTTGCACCCTTTCGATGTCCTCCTTCAATCCCACCTGGTAAGGATCCCACACCGCGCAGCAATATTCTAACAGAGTACGAACGAGTGTAGTGTAAGCTGTCTCTTTAGTGGACTTGTTGCATCTTCTAAGTGTCCTGCCAATGAAACGCAACCTTTGGCTCGCCTTCCCCACAATATTATCTATGTGGTCTTTCCAACTGAAGTTGTTCGTAATTTTAACACCCAGGTACTTAGTTGAATTGACAGCCTTGGTAATTGTACTATTTGTCGAGTAATCGAATTCCAACGGATTTCTTTTGGAACTCATGTGGATTACCTCGCACTTTAGCGTCAACTGCCACCTGCCGCACCATACAGCAATCTTTTCTAAATTGCTTTGCAACTGATACCGGTCTTCGGATGACATTACTAGACGGTAAATTACAGCATCATCTGCGAACAAACTAAGAGAACTGCTCAGATTGTCATCTATATAGGTCAGAGACAGCAGAGGTCCCAGGACGCTTCCCTGGGGAACACCTGATATCTCTTCAGTTTTACTCGATGATTTGCCGTCTATTACTACGAACTGCGACCTTCCTGACAGGAAATCACGAATCCAGACGCAGAACTGAGACGATACCCCATAGGCCCGCAGCTTGATTAGAAGTCACTTGTGAGGAACGGTATCAAAAGGTTTCCGGAAATCTAGAAATACGGAATCAACTTGAGATCCTCTGTCGATAGCGGCCATTACTTCGTGCGAATAAAGAGCTAGCTGCGTTGCACAAGAACGATGTTTTCTGATACCATGCTGATTGCGTATCAATAGATCGTTCCCTTCAAGGTGATTCGTAATGTTTGAATACAGTATATGCTCCAAAACCCTACTGCAAACCGATGTCAACGATGTAGGTCTGTAGTTAGATGGATTACTCCTACTACCCTTCTTAAACACTGGTGCGATCTGCGCAATTTTCCAGTCTGTAGGTACAGATCTATCGGTGAGCGAGCGGTTGTATATGAGTGCTAAGTAGGGAGCTATTGTATCAGCGTAATCTGAAAGGAACCTAATCGGTATACAATTTGGACCTGAAGACTTGCCCGTATCAAACGATTTTCTTCGCAAACCCTAAGGTATCTACTTCTAAGAATCTCATGCTGGCAGCTGTTCGTGTTTCAAATTCGGGAATATTCCATTCATCTTCCCTGGTGAAGGAATTTCGGAAAACTGCGTTCAATAACTCCGCTTTAGCGGCACAGTCGTCGGTAACAGTACCATCGGCACTGCGCAGCGAAGGTATTGACTGCGTCTTGCCGCTTGTGTATTTTACATACGACCAGAATTTCTTCGGATTTTCAACCAAATTTCGAGACAACGTTTCGTTGTGGAACCTGTTAAAGCCATCTTGCATTGAAGTCCGTGCCAAATTTCGCGCGTCTATAAATTTTTGCCAATCTTCGGGATTTTGCGTTCTTCTGAACTTCGCATGCTTTTTCCGTTGCCTCTGCAACACAGTTCGGACCTGTTTTGTGTACCACGGGGGATCAGTTCCATCTCTTACCAATTTATGAGGTATGAATCTCTCAATTGCTGTTGCTACTATATGAATCTGAGCCACATCTCGTCTACATTTGCATAGTCAGTTCGCAAGGAATGGAGATTGTCTCTTAGGAAGGCTTCTAGTGACACTTGATCCGCTTTTTTAAATAAAATTGAAGGCTGAGAATCATCCTCTGAAACAGGGCAGGCAGCTGCATCTGGCTCAGTCAGAGACAGTACCTGATTGAACGTATGCCTGCGAGAATGGAAGCTGTCATCCACGCAAAGTGTGGGGGAACACCGTACTGAATTCCAGCTTTGCCGAAACTAAGTGTGCGGATACTTTTGATCACATAGTGTATCTGAACCAGTGACGAAACGCGCTGCTCTTCTCTGGATGTTCTCCACCACATCTAATCTTCCTATCCCGTGAGGGTCCCAGAAAGAGAAGCAGTGAACGCGAATTTGTCGAACGACACTTTTATTACCTTCATCTTTCGGGGGCACACTACATTTCTTGAGTATACTTCCAATGTATCTCGTCTTCATTCTCCCTGTTGTGTCTAGCTCCTACAGCATAGACACAATGAGGTAGCTAGGTGCACGCTAAACTGAAGTCTGAAACAGGATACTTATTAATGAATAAGAAGAAAAGTACTTATATGTTTGTTACTTAACTTTTAATGAATCCTTGGAATACATCTCTCTTGAATATTCGTTAGCTATAAGCACTGATACAAATGGCGCCTTGCTAGGTAGTAGCTATGGACTAAGCTGAAGGCTATTCAATCTGTCTCTCGGCAAATGAGAGGAAAGCTTCGTAGGTCTGGTCGCAAGCAATGTCGTCCGTACAACTGGGGCGAGGTCATGTCCGTGTCTTGTGACCTGCCATGTGGTGGCGCTAGGATTGCGATTACACAGTGGCGACACGCGGGTCCGACATGTACTACAGGACCGCGGCCGATTTAAGTTACCACCTAGCAAGTGTGGTGTCTGGCGGTGACACCACATTCCTCCCCCGCAAATCGGCGAACGGTCGTGAGATAAGGCTTCCGCCCGCCGTGGGGAGGACCCCATGTTGACGTATGCGATGAGGTGGGGAGCCTAACAACAGGCGAGGCTGTGCCACCCGCACCCGGCCATTCGGTCCGAGGGGAGCTAGGAAACGCCTGCAAACCTAGTCCAGGGTGCACGTCAACATGCGGTGTATGCGCACGTAATGATACAAGAGGGGCCGAAGGGTCGACCTCCATCGCGTCGGGGCACCCGACGGGCGAAGACGACATCCGGTCCGGAGCGGGCAAGAGGACCACGGCGGAGGACGGCTGGTCACGGGAAGCGAGCGGCGGCGCGTGACCCAGGGAGGCGCCAGGCGGCTGCAGCGAAGCGTCCGCTGCGGGCGGCGCCGGCGGCGGCTGCGGCGGCGGCGGCGCGACGCCATGAGGCAAAATGGAAGGCAGCGTCGGTAACACCTGGGGATGAGGCGAGCCAGTAGATGGGTCCCCAGGGCGCTGACCTGACGGCACCGTCGCTGAAAGCAGACGGGGAGCGGCAGAACCCAGGCGACGACAGAGGCGCAGCTGATTGAGATGCCGACGCACCTCACCAGAGGCCCCCAAAACCAAATACATCGCGCGGCCGAGGCAGCGAAGAATGCGCCCTGCGAGCCAACGCTGTGAACCGCGATAGTTGCGATAATAGACAACGTCGCCAGGAGCAAAAGCAGGAGTCCGCCGCTGCACAGGAACCTGATGTGGCGGATGCAGCAAAGACATCAGGGTGCGATGAGATCGACCATGGAGTAATTCAGCCGGCGAGCGACCATCGCGGGGCTGAGAGCGATACGATGACAAAAAGAGTAACAAAGCGTCCTCTCGAGAATGCGACTCTTTTAACTTCAACATCTGTGACTTGAAAGTCCGGACCAAGCGTTCAGCGGCACCGTTTGACTGAGGCGAAAACGGCGCGGACGTCAGATGTTGAATACCACTGGCCTTGCAGAATGACTGAAATTCTGCGGACAGGAATTGTGGGCCATTGTCGGAAACAATAGTCTGCGGAAGACCTTCAATGCAAAAGATGGCAGACAAGGCTTGGATTGTGGCAGAAGACGTCGTGGAAGACATCCGGACAACAAAAGGAAAATTACTGAAAGCATCGACCACAACCAACCATCGAGCATTCCAGAATAGACCAGCAAAATCGATGTGCAAGCGTTGCCAAGGGGAAGAGGCTTTCGGCCATGCAAAGAATTTCCGCGGCGGTGCGGATTGTTGTTCGGCACACGCCACGCAAGAGGAGCACATATTCGTAATCGCAGCATCGATTCCGAACCAAGTACAGTGCTGACGAGCAAGTTGTTTCGTACGCACTATACCCCAATGTCCTTGGTGAAGAAGCTTTAAGACAGAGGACTGTAACGAACGTGGGACTACGACTCGGGATTGATCATTATCGGAACGCAACAACAAAACACCACGTCGTACAAAAAGTCTCTCCTTGTGAGCAAAAAAACGGCGAACCAAAGGATTCTCGATCCGTGACTTTGACAAGGGCCATCGCGTAGCAACAAAACGCAAGACAGTAGCAAGGACAGGGTCAGCAGCTGTGGCTGTAGCTACACGACGAAAATCAATCGGAAACGATTCGACCACGTCATCGGTTTCCGAATCAATGAACATGCAAGCAAGTTCGGAAGAATCGAATGCTTTATCCTCAGCAACAGGCAAACGGGACAACGCATCAGCGTTGCCGTGTTTAGCAGTGGACCGATACAAGATATCGTAGCGGTACTGCGAGAGAAAAAGTGACCAGCGAATGAATTTCTGCGCTGTACGTGGAGGTACAGGCTTGCTCGGATGAAAAAGCGATGTCAAAGGTTTGTGGTCCGTGATGATTGTAAAGTGACGACCATACAAGAAGTCATGGAACTTGGTAACACCAAACACGAGAGCTAAAGCTTCTTTCTCGATCTGTGAATAATTTCTTTGCGCAGATGAGAGCAATTTGGACGCAAAGGCAATAGGGCGATCATGCGAGCCATCCTTGTGCGCAAGCACAGCACCGATCCCGAAATCCGATGCATCTACCATCAACAAAAGGGGTTTTCGGGGATCGAATGGCGTAAGGCAAGTATTTGAAAGTAACGCCGATTTCAACTGGCGAAAGGCGCGTTCGCATTCCGTCGTCCAGACGAACGGAACACCTTTACGGCGTAAGCGATGAAGTGGAGCTGAAATGGAAGAAGCATTGCGCACAAACTTTGAAGAATAAGTAATTTTACCCAGCACACTCTGTAGCTGTTTTAAATTCTGCAGAGCAGGTAAATCCTGTATGGCACGGAGGTGCTCTGGACTCGGATGTATACCTTGGGCATTGATGACATGCCCCAGGTAGGGTAAGTCCCGAGCAAAAAAAACACATTTGTCCTTCCTCAAGCGAAGACCATTCTGACGCAATACCTGAAATAATGTTCGGAGATTTTGCAAATGTTCTGCTTCTGTCTGTCCTGAGATCACAATATCGTCCAGATAGTTCGCAGCAGTAGGGACCGACGCACAAATAGTTTGTAAATATTGCTGAAACAATGCAGGGGCGGATGCACACCCGAATGGCAGTCTTTTGAAGCGATACAAGCCAAGATGCGTGTTTACCACCAAGACGCACTGGGATTCTTCATCCACAGGTATTTGCAAGTACGCATCTGCGAGGTCCAATTTTGAAAAATATTTTCCCGGGCACAGTTTGTCAAAAAGATCTTCCGGGCGGGGCAAAGGAAAAGTAGCAGTCACAAGTTGTGGATTCACAGTGGCCTTGAAGTCCACACAAAGTCTCAGTTTTCCGGAAGGTTTTGGCAAAATTACTAAGGGTGAGGCCCAGAGAGAAGCCTGCACACGTTCAATTACACCTTGAGATTCTAAATCGTGCAATGTTCTTGCGACCTCATCACGCAATGCGTGGGGAACATTGCGCGCTCTGGAAAATTTCGGTTGCGCGTTGTCTTGCAATTCCAAATGTGCAGCATAGTTCTTAGCGCAACCAAGGCCCGGTGCAAAAATGTCTGCAAATTCTTCACAAAGACTAGAAACACTGGCGGAAGGCACAGTCTGATTCACTGATAGGACCTGATTTACGATAGACAAATTAAACAATTGAAACAAATCTAAACCAAACAAGTTCACTGCACTAGAAGAACGAAGAACGTAAAATGACACAAGTTTTGTCTGTCCCTGGTATGTTGCAATAAGGCTGCACTGTCCTAACACAGGGATCTGCTGTCCTGAGTAACTAGTTAACATTTGCGGCACGCAATGGCGGTTTGCCCAGTTGTTTGTACGTGTCGTGATTGATCAAAGAAACTGCAGCTCCGGTATCGAGCTGGAATGGTATCACTTTGCCTTCAAAGTCTAAGTCCACAAAAAGTTTATTGTCCTGTTGACGACAAGAGTGACTGCCACGTGCAATTGGAACTGATACAGGTACAGAAGCACTTGCGACTTTACGGGATTTCCTGCGACGTCGACACACACTTTGGGTGGGACGAACACAGTCACTGTTAGCTAAAGTGTCACTGGACGGGTGGGAATGAACTACATTAATGTCCATGGGTGAAGGTCCACGAGCCTGATTGTCCTGGGTTCGATTCCGGCGCGAAGCAAAGGGCCTGGAATTATTGTGATTGTCTGATCTAAGCTTTTTCCGGCAAACACTTTGAACATGTCCTTTCTTTTGACAGTAAAAGCAAATAGCTTGGCGTGACGGGCAATTTTCACGCGAATGTCTAGTTGCACACCGCGGGCATGATTTCACTGCAGTTGCTTGCTTACGCGGCGCACGTGTTTGCAAGGTAGGCTGCCGCTGCTGTGCGGACGGGCGCGAGGGCCGTTGGCGTCCCGTGCAGCGGGGCCGGCGGGCCGGTTTATGTGACACACTGCTGGCGAAGTTTCAAATGAGTCCTGAGCAAAGTCAAGTGTGTCTTGCCTATCCAATATGTCTATCACTTGTTGAAGGGAGGGATTTACGAGTTTCAAAATCTGTTCCCGTATGCGAACATCAGAAACGTTCTGTGCTATTGCATCACGCACCATAGTATCTGAATAAGGGAGGCCACAGTCACATTCAAAGGCACACTCCCTAGTAAGTCCTTGCAAAGTTGCTACCCACTCCCGATTAGTCTGACCGGCCGTACGTTTTGTACGAAAGAACGTATACCGTTTTGCAACTACATTGACTGTTTCTTTGAAATAGGCATCTAAAGCAGACAAAATTTCTTCGTAGGACAGAGTTGCTACGTCGCGTCGGGGAAACAATTTCACTATCACACGGTAGGTAGACACACCGACACAAGAAAGCAAAAACGGCTGCCGCTCTTTACCTTGAATTCTGTATGCTGCTAGGTGAAAGTCGAACTGGCGAGACCACTCTTGCCAGGTCTCGTCGGCCGCCACGTATGGCCGAAAGGGAGGTGCAACAGCGTTTTGTGGCAGCGGTAGCGAAGAAACGGCGGCTGCCGCATCGTTTTGCAGCGCACGTTGACCCTGGACGAGCTGTCCAAGGGCTTCCAATAACGCCTGCGTCTGCTGATTCTGCAAGCGAAAAAATTCGGACAGTAGATCTGGAGATTGTGGCGAAGCCATGACACAAGCAAATCAGAGCAAAGTACAATCAATTTATGCCACGTGGGCGCGGCATCACTCCTCGGCGCCAATTTATGTTGTGTCTAGCTCCTACAGCATAGACACAATGAGGTAGCTAGGTGCACGCTAAACTAACGCAGACGGGCGTGAAGTCTGAAACAGGATACGTATTAATGAATAAGAAGAAAAGTACTTATATGTTTGTTACTTAACTTTTAATGAATCCTTGGAATACATCTCTCTTGAATATTCGTTAGCTATAAGCACTGATACAAATGGCGCCTTGCTAGGTAGTAGCTATGGACTAAGCTGAAGGCTATTCAATCTGTCTCTCGGCAAATGAGAGGAAAGCTTCGTAGGTCTGGTCGCAAGCAATGTCGTCCGTACAACTGGGGCGAGGTCATGTCCGTGTCTTGTGACCTGCCATGTGGTGGCGCTAGGATTGCGATTACACAGTGGCGACACGCGGGTCCGACATGTACTACAGGACCGCGGCCGATTTAAGTTACCACCTAGCAAGTGTGGTGTCTGGCGGTGACACCACACTCCCTTTGCTCTTATTAGCTTCATATGCTAGTTCTACTTTAGTTCCGTACAGATACTCCCAGGGGCTTAATGGATGTGACTGGTTACAGTGACTGTTCGGCAAACAGCTACTCTTATAACTTTTACATGTTTAGTGTCAACTGCCAATCCCTGCACCAAGTCTGCAAGTATTCTTGGACTTTACCACAGTGTCAAGAGTGTGGTGTCACAGCCAGACACCACACGTGCTAGGTGGTAGCTTAAATCGGCCGCGGTCCTGTAGTACATGTCGGACCCGCGTATCGCCACTGTGTGATCGCAAACGTAGCGCCACCTCAAGGCAAGTCTCGAGAGACTGACTCGAACTCACCCCAGTTGTACGGACGACAGAGCTAGCGACTAGACGTACGAAGCCTTTCTCTCTCATTAGCCGAGAGACAGAATAGCCTTCAGCTAAGTTAATGGCTACGAACTAGCAAGGCGCCATTAGCCTTACAGTGATTGTAATTAGAGTCTCACTTGTGTTCACCATAGAGATGTACAAGAAGACATTAAAGATAAGTATACGAGAAGCTCCGTTCTTTTCTTCATAGCATTAATTACGTATCCTGTTCCAGTACTTCACGCCCGTCTGCGTTAGTCTCGCGTGCCCTTTAAGCCACCTCTATCTACAAGGTGTTGGCCCAGCTGCCGACACATCAAAGAGTGTGCCAAGAATACCAGATTTCAGGCGTTACCTCTCACCACCGACAATGCACTGGCCGATGGCCCCCACTAAACGACCAAGAGCAGCGGCGTTTGCTTAGAGTTGTCAGTGCTGATAGACAACACACACTGCGTGAAACACACGCAGAAATCAGTGCAGGACGTACGACGTAAATATACGTTACGACAGTGCGGCGATGTTTGAAGTTAATGGAATATGGCTCCATACGACCTACGCGAATGCCTTTGCTCAGAGCACAACATCACCTGTAGCGCCTCTGCTGTGCTCATGACGATATCGGTTGGGTCCTAGACTACTTAAGAACGGTGACCTGGTCTGATGAGTAGCGTTTTCTTGTGTAAGAGCCAATGGTAAGGTTCCAGTGTAGTGCAGACCCTACGAAGCCATGGACCCGTCAACAAGGCACTGTGCAAGCTCGTGGTGGCTTAATAATGGTTGTGTTGTGGTTTTCAGTCCAGAGACTGGTTTGATGCAGCTCTCCGTGTTACCCTATCCGGTGCAAGGTTCGTCATCTCTGAGTAATTACTGCTGCCTACATTCTTCTGAATCTGCTTTGCGCTGTGTAACGTTCCCTGGCAGCGCACACACTATTAATAAACTAAAATTTAATTGTACTATATACGCCGCTATGAAGCAATTTGTATATACTGTATTTATTTAAAAAAATATTATTTAATTTTGTATAAAGGACATTCGTTATTTTTGTAATATTTTCTGTAATAATATTCTCGATGTATTTATGATTGTAATATTTCTATACTCATAATGTAATTACGAAATATGTCAATATCTGCGATAAGAAAAATGTAAAATGCAGCCAGAGAGGGGAGTAATGTTGTAAGATTGCAAAGAGACATTAACGGTCGGCAGTGGTATAAATAGGAATACATAGTGTGCATTCTTTGTCGTCTTCCTCGAGAGCTGAGAGAGAGAGGAACCTGTGACGTAGCATTTTATGAATGAGTAGACTTCATTTGTCTGTATCTATCTTTAGCCGCCATTAGAGGAGAAATTACAAACTAATGTTCGTTTAATTATTGTTGTGGTCTAAATACATTATAATTTATCAAAATTGTGTATTACTAATGTAAATTAGCTTGCCCATGTAATCTATAATATTTCTTTAAGGAATTTTCAGCATTTTTAGCAATTATCGCTGGTGTTGCTGGGCTGTGCCGCGACCGAACGATTTGCAGCGGCGGCACAGTTAAAAAAATGTTCCGCTAAGAAAAATTAACCAAACTCGTAAATCGGGAGCAGTGAATTACGAAAATATTTTTCTTTTACAGCAATCCTGAGACTGGCGGAATTTATTACTGGTTTCACATTTGTGCATTCATAGGCGGATAGTTAACGTTGAAGTTTAACAATCTGTTGGTTCTTTCAATTTCTAAAGCAAATAACTTAAACGTATAGTGAAGTGTGTTTTATCAATGATAATTGAACGTTCAGGTCGGCTTGGCAATATTTAACCATTTTCTGCTAACAGAGACAGTCTTGTGTTCCATAGCTAACGCCGGGAAAGAATTCAGTAAATATTTTTAAAAACCGCTGCATTTATAAAATGTGTGCCAAGGCCGAAATACGTAAAAAATTTCATTTATACAATTTTCAACTAAATGTTCTTAATCAGTTAATATGAATTTATTAGCATGAGAGGGTTGACTAAGTTCACGTAATTTTAAATGTGCTTAATTCTGTCTAAATGAATTTTTATTACCACACGTAAATAAGGGGTTCCACAACAAAGTTCGTACTGAAATAAAAATAATAAAAAACAATTTAAAGTAACATTTCAATCCCCCGTACATTTGCAAATAATTCACATTTCATTTTATATATTTATTTTTTTTTTTTTTTTTAATTTCATTAAAGCTAGTCGGAAACATACCTTCATGGGAACATTACGTAAGACAGATACAGACCTGGTATTCAGTAAGATTGATACTGAACTTAAGCGTCTCGAAAAGAATGAGGGGGAAGAAAAGAAAAAGTAGGAGAAACAGAAAGAGCACATCTTCATCTTCGATAATGTGAAACAAATCTCTTCTACTCCCAGTTGTTTGCTTTCCAAATTTTGGGCAGATGTAGTACGGTCGAAAAAAAAATCTGTCGACAAAACAAGGCCTCTAAATTGCCCCCCTCCCCTTGCTACATACAAATTTAACTCTTGTAATCCACAAGGATATGAAAGTCCCACATCTGGGTGGTGCTGTATCAACTGTTAGGAGTCAATGGGCTTATTACTCATTATTTGGCGCCCTTTGTGCAAGATATCGGTTAATTATTTCATTTGTGAATTGTGTGCCTTGTATTTATGAAAATTTATGCCGTCTGTAATAGATAAGCTCAGTAAATATTTTATTTTTTTACACTGTCTGCTGGAAATACACAAATTTATTTATAAAATTCTTTTAAATTCGTTTACTGGTTTTCCTGTACGGCAGTTGTCTGTAGAGAATATCTGTTTGTGACTTTTGTTGATATGTGTGTCTAAATGCTTACATTTATATGTTTTGTTCAGTGGTGCAATCTTATTTTAATTCTGTTGATTTGATACGAAACATGAAACTCCGCAAACTTCTGATTCTTTTTTTGTGATGAATGCTTGCCTTCCACCTCTCTTTATATTTCTCCCAGTTCGAAAATGGTTCAAATGGCTCTGAGCACTATGGGACTTAACATCTGAGGTCATCAGTCCCCTAGAACTTAGAACTACTTAAACCTAACTAACCTAAGGACATCACACACATCCATGCCCAAGGCAGGATTCGAACCTACGACCGTAGCGGTCACGCGATTCCAGACTGACGCGCCTAGAACCGCACAGCCACTCCGGCCAGCTTCTGCCAGTTAACAGCTGCCTTTAAGAGCAACGTCAAAACAAAGTTTATTACATTTTCCTCCATTATTATAGTTCCACATGGTGAAACTGTTTACTACTGCAACGTCTAAAAGAAAATAAGAAAAACAATGCAAACAGCGTATCTTTCTCTTCACTGCTCGAAACGGTCTACAGCCGTATGATCCGCTATGAGTGCAGGGCAGGATTTCGCTGAGGTTTACCTTCTTTATGTTTCCTTGTCAGGCATCTTACATCTCTCGGGTGTTGCACAATTGACAAAACCATAAGTGGGTTATTACCTTGCCATTTTACTGTAGATAACATACCCTTTTCCACGGATGATGGTGTGCGCACAGGCAGCTGGAAAACATTTTCTAGCAAAGAGCACAAGGAGGGGATGCAGACAATGCAGCACATGGAAACATGAGATGAGGACTGACTTCATATATAGGTATTTCAAAGAACCACTACGTATTGAGCCATGTACTGAAAAATTTTACAGACCCCAATTCCTACTAAAAAAATTACGTTAAATGGGACTCCTCCTCGATTCTAGTGAAACATATACAGGGTGAGTCGCGTAAGACGTAACACCCCCCCTTATTCCGGGGGCGATTGCACGTATCGGCATGCAGTTTTCGGCGGATCATAGCGGACTGTGGGGCACATACGTTGGTACATGCACAATAATCACAACATTTATAGTGTCCGAGATAATGAGGCAAGTACATGTTTTTTAAATGGGACGCTATACTTTTTTACCATCATTCGAACGCTCTGGAAAAGACGCGTATAGTGATGTAACGCATGTTGCTATTGTGTTTCAAACTTTGCTTAAAAGAGGACGACAAGGATTTACCTACGTAGCGTAGGCCGTACATGCTGCATAGAGCACGGCAACTCGGCCTACGGGTCGCGCGAGGCTTGTTTACAATCTGCAGCCGCTTCCGACCTCCTCGACCTTCAATCGTATAATATTTTCCATCGGCTTTTAAGCGAAGTTGGAATCACAATAGCAACATGCGTTACATTACTATACGCGTCTTTTCCAGAGCGTTCGAATGATGGTGAAAAAAGTATAGCATCCCATTTAAAAAACATGTACTTGCCTCATTATCTCGGTCAATATAAACGTTGTGATTATTGTGCATGTACCAAAGTATGTGCCTCATAGTCGGTTATGATTCGCCGAACACCGTTTGTCGATACGTGCAATCACCTTCGGTATAATGGGGGTGTTATGTATTACGCGACTCGCCCTGTATATGTCACACTTAAAATAATGATCATGAAACTATGAAAAACAATCGAAATTTAGAAACGTGACCTATCTCAGCATTCATTCCAAAAGCAGGAAACCAATTTTTACTGTAGTATGGAAAATTTTAATATTTGGTCACAAAAGGATTAAGAAGTACGAGCACTTGTTCAATAAGGAGAGATGCAGTTCACAGAAAAGAAAAAAGGAGGAGAGAATAAAAGGAAAAGAGAGGACGCAAAGCTATCGTAGGAAAGAGCAAACGAGAAAAGAGGGAAAACATTGAGGATAAAGAGGGAAAAAGAGCAAAAGAGGAAAGTAGGGGCCAATGAAATGGAAGAGAGGATAAGATGAAGACACGAAGAGGGACAGGGAGAAAGAGAGGAAATATGGAAAACTGGAAGAGAGGAAATGGAGAAAGAGGAAGTGTGAAAGAAGGAAAGAGAGGACGAGGGAAGAGTGAATCGGGCATAGGAAATACTTGAGAAGGGAAGACGTGATGACAGAGAGAGGGTAAGACAGAAGCGTAGAGAGGTTGACGGTACATAAGAGGAAACGGAGGGAGAAAATGTTCAAACGTTGAAATGTGTGTGAAATCTTATGGGACTTAACTGCTAAGGTCATCAGTCCCTAAGCTTACACACTACTTAACCTAAATTATCCTAAGGACAAACACAGACACCCATGCCCGAGGGAGGACTCGAACCTCCGCCGGGACCAGGAGAAAATGTTCATCATCGTTATGGTAGAAGAAAAACCATGCAATACAGCAAGACCAATCACCTTGAGAAGCTATAGGACATTGCAGACTAACATCGTAAACAGCTGACAGTCATCTAAATGGAGAGTTCTCCTTTGACGTCTCCTAAAGCGTCTCTCCGGCGGCAGACGGCCCCGGAGCGCCTGTTTAGAAGAAGTGGTCCCCATTAATTACGGCCCATCGGTCCGCCTCTGGCTCGCCCCTCCTCAGAGAATCAATAGGTGGGGAAGGAAGCCGTAGCGCGGTGTGGCGGCGTCCCTCGCCCTCAAAGGCGGCCAGCAAGGGGTCCGCTACGGCGCGGCGTGTTATTTCGCGGCCGCCGCCGCAGACGCCGTCGCAATCCCGCAGACGCACAGTGAAGGCCGACCCTTATAAATTAATTGGACCAATGGAGGCGGCTCCTCACCCCTGCCACAGACGGCCAGTAGCCAGCCGCACTACAGGTCGATGGCAGGGCTGCATCGTCCTACGTACCACACAACTGCTTCACTAGTCTCTGCCTTTCTCTGCATTAAAACTTACAGTTCCTATCGTTACGACCAAGACAGAAAAATTATCACTTTGAATAGCTGTTTCTCCACAGTCTTCACTCATAATCAGGAAATCAGTCTTACAGTGAGTGACGGACGGTACAAAAAGGGAAACAAGGCGACGTGCCACGAAGGAATTATCTGCAAGCGACGGCAATTGGTACATGTGATGTACATGTATAGACAAAACAATAATTACCATTTCAGAGAAAGTGGATGATTTGTCCAAGAGATAAACTTTCACAAATTGAGCAGGTCAATAACGTGTTGGTCCTCCTCCGGAACTTGCGCAAGCATTTGTTCAGCTTGACACTGATTGACAGAGTTTTTGCGTGTAATCCTGAGGGGTGTTGTGCCACACTCTGCCCAACTGGCGCGTTAGATCGTCAAAATCACAAGCTGACTGGTGGGCCCTGTCCATAATGCTCCAGACGTTCTCAGTTTGGGACCGCTACGACCACCTTATTCACCAACGTAGGGCTTGGATAGTTGGAATGTAAGGCCAGGATGGCTTGCTGTGGGGGGCAACAAAACGGGGCATATAATGTCGACGTACCACTGTGCTGTAAGGGTACCGCAGACGGAAATTAAAGGAGTCCTGCTATGAAAAGAAACGTTGTCAGGCCGTATGGCGAGCGACATTCAGTTTGGTATCCCACGGCTGTCTGGTGCGTCTCGAGTCACGTCTTCGGCCTTCAACCTCCTTGACACAAGTACGGTTTTCTTCAGTGATGAGTTTGGCCAGCTGACGTGGCACTATGTCCCTCAGAATAGACAACTGCTTGCATAAGGGCCAGACGTGGAACAGCGCGATAGATACTTGATCAATTTCTGAAGCTCTTTGTCTTGTATAAGTCATTCAGTTTTTCTGAAACTGTAATCATTTGCTTGTGTGCACATTTACGTCACATGTACCGGTTTCCGTGGTGCATCGTTTTCTTTTTGTCTTAGAATGTTCTATAAGCCGCCCCCTTGCCACCCTTTTCAGATTTCCATTCATGAATAATTTTAGGTAAACCTCTGTATACTGTCCCCATTCCTCCACTTATTTCGCCGTAGTTATTTTACGAGACGCATTTGGGACCAACTAATAAGTCGACGGATGTTGATTCGAACGCAAGTTCTCGGAAATTGCCGGACGAGGTGGCCGAGCGGTTCTAGGCGCTATAGTCTGGAACCGCGCGACCGCTACGGTCACAGGTTCGAATCCAGCCTGGGGCATGGATGTGTGTGATGTCCTTAGGTTAGTTAGGTTTAAGTAGTTCTAAATTCTAAGGGACTGTTGACCTTAGAAGTTAAGTCCCATAGTGCTCAGAGCCATTTGAACCATTTTTTCTCGGAAATTCAACCGACAAAGCCTGAGTGACGCCTTTCCTGTTCAGCATGCCTTTTGAATTAGCCGAGTATCTCCGAGTCACTGTCGGGCAGTCTGAACGATCTCGGCCGCGCAGGATTAGCCGAGCGGTCTCAGGCCCTGCAAAATGGTTCAAATGGCTCTGAGCACTATGGGACTTAACATCTTTTGTCATTCGTCCCCTAGAACTTAGAACTACTTAAACCTAACTAACCTAAGGACATCACACACATCCATGCCCGAGGCAGGATTCGAACCTGCGACCGTAGCGGTCATGCGGTTCCAGACTGAAGCGCCTGGAACCGCACGGCCACACCAGCCGGCTCAGGCCCTGCAGTCATGGACTGTGCGGCTGGTCCCGGCGGAGGTTCGAGTTCTCCCTCGGGCATGGGTGTGTGTGTTTGTCCTTAGGATAATTTAAGTAGTGTTGAAGCTTAGGGACTGATGACCTTAGCAGTTAAGTCCCATAAGATTTCAGACACATTTTTTTTGAACGATCTTGTGACGAAGTTCATATTATTCGACAGATCTTCTCTACCATTTGCATTAAATCATCCTGGCAAGTGTCCCAACAACAAACAAGCATCCGTCGAACAAATGTTTTATAAGACACTCGCTGAGTACCCCAGAATGTATTCTGTTTTCTAGCAGTCCATCTCTTCCTTCACGTCTCTCTGTGCATCTGCTCCTCCGACCTCTGTTCATCTGCGCTTTCCCCTTCTGTCTATTTCCTCTTCCCCTTCCAATTCCACCTCGTCCTACCTTTCTTCATCTCCTCCTTCCCCCTCTTCCTCTTTATCTCCTGCTCTTTACTTTCTCTGTTTACCTCCTCCTCTATCCTCTCTCCATCTCCTCCTCTGTCTTTCTCTGCCCATTGCCTCCTCCCTCTCTCTTTTGCTCCTACTCCTTGTGCCTATCTCTTCCTCCATCTGCCTCTTTTCATCTTCTCTTCCCTCCACTTCTCCTCTCTCTATCCATATCTTCCTCCCCATTATCTATTTACTTCTCCCTCTCGCTGTCTCCTCCTTCCTCCCTCTCTCTCCATGTTATAACGCTGAGCCAAACAGGAGCCTGGCAGTTCTTATGCTCGCAGTTTTTCTTTCCAGATCGTAACCAATATATGCACCAAATTTCGATGAAACCATTCCAGGGATGTAGGGCGAGCTTTTCATGTTTCACATATATTTGACACTGTATTGCACATATTTCACCTGTATCACTAGCGAATTTCGCCCTACATTTTAACACAGCTGAATGTTCATGATATCGTACCTCCTGAACTATGTGGTGTACAGTGATATAGAGTTCAGGTACATCCAGCAGTAGATACTGATATTGTCTGCGAAATGTGTTGTGAATAGGGTTAGTAGTAAAGAAGTAACGATGATGATGATGATGATGTTGTTTGGTTTGTGGGGCACTCAACTGCGCGATCATCAGCGTCCTTACAAAGTCCCAACTATTACACAGTCCATTTTCTTTTCACAATCCATTTTAGTCACTCTCACAAATGATGATGATAACCAGTTAAGACAAGAGACAAGCAAGACATTACACATTTCTTCAGTCCTGAGGTCCCAACGTTTTCTTCTCTCTGATCTTGCTAAAGGCGTGCTTTCCTATCTGCAAAAGAATCTATTACCCCATCAAAGTTAGTCAAACGTTTTGCTACATGAAAAATCAAAATGCCGTTGTTTAATACTGAAAAGGCTGTTAATACGAATAATACCCAAGACTGGTGATTACGTCTATTTTGTCACTGTCTGCCAGATAAAACGAAACAGACCTTTCTAATATAGACGGCCGGAGTGGCCGTGCGGTTCTGGGCGCTACAGTCTGGAACCGAGCGACCGCTACGGTCGCCGGTTCGAATCCTGCCTCGGGCATGGGTATGTGTGATGTCCTTAGGTTAGTTAGGTTTAAGTAGTTCTAAGTTCTAGGCGACTGATGATCTCGCAAGTTAAGTCGCATAGTGCTCAGAGCCATTTGAACCATTTTTTTCTAATATAGCAGCAATTGTAACACACGCTAAATAAGCTAGACTGATTAGTCACAAATAGTCAATTTATTTCTCATTTACGTAGATAACATGACATAATATAATTCTCGAAGTACCAATATCAAATGCCTATTAGACCTACTAAAGGTAAAAAGTTTTATGTTAGGAAATAGATTCACATTTCATTCATATGCTCCAGTTTAAAGCGTTTTCCGCGTTTTTCCGAAAATACACTCCTGGAAATCGAAATAAGAACACCGTGAATTCATTGTCCCAGGAAGGGGAAACTTTATTGACACATTCCTGGGGTCAGATACATCACATGATCACACTGACAGAACCACAGGCACATAGACACAGGCAACAGAGCATGCACAATGTCGGCACTAGTACAGTGTATATCCACCTTCCGCAGCAATGCAGGCTGCTATTCTCCCATGGAGACGATCGTAGAGTTGCTGGATGTAGTCCTGTGGAACGGCTTGCCATGCCATTTCCACCTGGCGCCTCAGTTGGACCAGCGTTCGTGCTGGACGTGCAGACCGCGTGAGACGACGCTTCATCCAGTCCCAAACATGCTCAATGGGGGACAGATCCGGAGATCTTGTTGGCCAGGGTAGTTGACTTACACCTTCTAGAGCACGTTGGGTGGCACGGGATACATGCGGACGTGCATTGTCCTGTTGGAACAGCACGTTCCCTTGCCGGTCTAGGAATGGTAGAAAGATGGGTTCGATGACGGTTTGGATGTACCGTGCACTATTCAGTGTCCCCTCGGCGATCACCAGTGGTGTACGGCCAGTGTAGGAGATCGCTCCCCACACCATGATGCCGGGTGTTGGCCCTGTGTGCCTCGGTCGTATGCAGTCCTGATTGTGGCGCTCACCTGCACGGCGCCAAACACGCATACGACCATCATTGGCACCAAGGCAAAAGCGACTCTCATCGCTGAAGACGACACGTCTCCATTCGTCCCTCCATTCACGCCTGTCGCGACACCACTGGAGGCGGGCTGCACGATGTTGGGGCGTGAGCGGAAGACGGCCTAATGGTGTGCGGGACCGTAGCCCAGCTTCATGGAGACGGTTGCGAATGGTCCTCGCCGATACCCCAGGAGCAACAGTGTCCCTAATTTGCTGGGAAGTGGCGGTGCGGTCCCCTACGGCACTGCGTAGGATCCTACGGTCTTGGCGTGCATCCGTGCGTCGCTGCGGTCCGGTCCCAGGTCGACGGGCACGTGCACCTTCCGCCGACCTCTGGCGACAACATCGATGTACTGTGGAGACCTCCCGCCCCACGTGTTGAGCAATTCGGCGGTACGTCCACCCGGCCTCCCGCATGCCCACTATACGCCCTCGCTCAAAGTCCGTCAACTGCACATACGGTTCACGTCCACGCTGTCGCGGCATGCTACCAGTGTTAAAGACTGCGATGGAGCTCCGTATGCCACGGCAAACTGGCTGACACTGACGGCGGCGGTGCACAAATGCTGCGCAGCTAGCGCCATTCGACGGCCAACACCGCGGTTCCTGGTGTGTCCGCTGTGCCGTGCGTGTGATCATTGCTTGTACAGCCCTCTCGCAGTGTCCGGAGCAAGTATGGTGGGTCTGACACACCGGTGTCAATGTGTTCTTTTTTCCATTTCCAGGAGTGTATAACTTAAGCGGCTACTAACCGGGTATTGTACAACTGGCTCTTAGTGGTGTAGCGATATGGCAAAAATTTTCTGTCAAAATTTCATTTTCTTGGATACACCGAGAAGATAATACGTAATGTTTCTTACCTGGTCCTCATGATAGTCGTTTATTTCCGCTGTGGTAGTCTGAATCTATGTATTTCGCTAGTAATTATAACAACCCTTATCATACGCACGCCCAATCAGCCACATAAACAAACATTGATTGGTATTCACTCGTTCGGGTTTATGGCTCAGCTCGTACAGCGCCGTTTCCTTTTGTCTGCGGGAATGGCTCTTATTTCGTGATGCTTGCACTACGCATGCATTCAAAAATGAACTTACGATTCGTTCAGAAATCAACTTAGAATGTGTTCAAAAATGTTCAAATACCAACAGGGATGCGTTTCAAAACCATATGAATAATCGATGGACAAATGCGCTGAGCCGGCCGGTGTGGCCGATGATGCTAGACATGTACCATACACAGCACTAACCAAATACTACATGATCACTCTGCACAATATGCTGTTCAGCATCACATATGCAGTTACTTCAATAACAGAGATCAGAATACATTAGGTAGGCTTTGCACAACATTGAGTAGAACCGTATTTTTGAAGGCTGCAGTTAATCGTTGCAACTAAATCATCGAACTCATAAGTACATCTTTCTTCTGTGTAATGGCATAGTGTAGTGATTAGCATACGGGGGTACGGCCGGCCGGTGTGGCCGTGCGGTTCTAGGCGCTTCAGTCTGGAACCGCGCGACCGCTACGGTCGCAGGTTCGAATCCTGCCTTGGGCAGGGATGTGTGTGATGTGCTTAGGTTAGTTAGGTTTAAGTAGTTCTAAGTTCTAGGGGCTGATGACCTCAGATGTTAAGTCCCATAGTGCTCAGAGCCATTTGAACCAATTGAATGCGCAGAATGCTACGCACTTTGTGAAGCAAGGGCTACCTAGATCCGGTCCTCTCAATCTGGAGTACTGGGCGACTAATATATAGGAACTCGTCCGTAGTGGGCTCTACAGCGTTTTCACTTAACTCCTTTGACCGGATGGTGATACTTGTCCCACAGCGATTCTCTGCAGACGTTGATATTTGTATCAAGTTCGACTGAAATGGATCCAGTGGTTCAGGAGGAGATGTGAAACGTACATACATATGTATGTATATATATCCATTTTATAATATGCATGCATTTAGTTAGTGGATGAATTAAATTTCCTTAAGATTCTGCAAATGAACATCTCCCTACACAGTTTTAAGTGATATTGTAACCTTACTTCGATTCGGACGGTTACCGCTAGGTGTTTGGCGTTAGTTATTGTTCCTAGCAATATGTTAGCAGTAGTGTAATATATTGCGTCTCTTAGACTTTTTATACCGTATATTTACTTACCCTCACGGCCAGCTGAGAGTCATTGCAGCAATCGTCTATCCTCTTCAGGTCTTTCTGTTATTCGCCGAAGTCTTCTCGCTTGGCAAGTTTCCCGCAGACAAGAGGCCCATGCAGTACATCATTTACACTAGCTGCCTCGGTGACGATGTTACGCACATTCAGAGATGGTGGAGAAAAATGCATAAATCTTAGGTAAGGGACCCTGATCCGGGAAAGAGCGAGTCGGAAGTTATCAGCTAAATTCTTTCTGATATTGCTGTCAATGGAATACATGTACCAGTGACGTTCTTGCTTAGATTGCGGGGTGGGCAGTCCCGACGAGCATTTAAATCTAGATCTTGCGATAATAGCTCAACTAAACAAATGTATATTGCGTGCTCCGTACTTAAGTGACAGTCCTGGTGTACAGTGTCTGTACTGTAGTGGACTGTAGCATCTGTTTCCAAGCAGACGTTGTTGTGTCGGCAGACTTGCCAACACTACGCACACTAATTGAAAGAGGCGGCCAAGATGCACGCGCTCACTCACGAAGGATGGAGTGAGGTCTGAAACAGGAGACTTAATGAATGCTGTAAAGAAGAGTACATATCTTCTGGACTACTTAATTTTTAATACATCCTTGTATACATCGTTCTTGATGAGACATCTGGAGATTGTGGCGATACAAGTGACTCTTTATATACAAGCTATTTAAGGCTAATGGCGCCTTGCTAAGTCATAGCCATTAACTTAGCTGAAGGCTATTCTAACTGTCTCTCGGCAAACGAGAGCAAAGGCTTCGTCAGTATAGTCGCTAGCCACGTCGTCGTACAATTGGGGCGAGTTCTCGTACGTCTCTCGAGACCTGCCGTGTGGTGGCGCTCGGTCTGCGATCACACAGTGGCGACACGCGGGTCCGACATGTACTAATGGACCGCGGCCGATTTAAGCTACCACCTAGCAAGTGTGGTGTCTGGCAGTGACACCACATTCATCCCCCGCAAATCGGCGAACGGTCGTGTTATAAGGCTTCCGCCCGCCGTGGGGAGGACCCCATGTTGACGTATGCGATGAGGTGGGGAGCCTAACAACAGGCGAGGCTGTGCCACCCGCACCCGGCCATTCGGTCCGAGGGGAGCTAGGAAACGCCTGCAAACCTAGTCCAGGGTGCACGTCAACATGCGGTGTATGCGCACGTAATGATACAAGAGGGGCCGAAGGGTCGACCTCCATCGCGTCGGGGCACCCGACGGGCGAAGACGACATCTGGTACGGAGCGGGCAAGAGTTCCATGGTGGAGGACAGCCGGCCACGGGAAGCGAACGGCGGCGCGTGACCCAGGGAGGCGCCAGGCGGTTGCAGCGACGCGTCCACTGCGGGCGGCGCCGGCGGGAGAACAGGCGGCGGCGGCGGCGCGTCGCCATGAGGCGAAATGGAAGGCATCGTCGGTAACACCTGGGGATGAGGCGAGCCAGTAGATGGGTCCCCAGGGCGCTGACCTGACGGCACCGTCGCTGAAAGCAGACGGGGAGCGGCAGAACCCAGGCGACGATAGAGGCGCAGCTGATTTAGATGCCGACGGACCTCACCAGAGGCCCCCCAAAACCAAATACATCGCGCGGCCGAGGCAGCGAAGAATGCGCCCTGCGAGCCAACGCCGTGAACCGCGATAGTTGCGATAGAAAACAACGTCGCCAGGAGCAAAAGCAGTAGTCTGCCGCTGCACTGGAACCCGATGCGGCGGATGCAGCAAAGACATCAAGGTTCGATGAGGACGACCATGGAGCAACTCAGCCGGCGAGCGACCATCGCGGGGCTGAGAGCGATACGAAGACAAAAAGAGCAATAACGCGTCCTCCCGAGAATGCGACACTTTCAACTTCAACATCTGTGACTTGAAAGTCCGGACCAACCGTTCAGCGGCACCGTTTGACTGAGGCGAAAACGGCGCGGATGTCAGATGTTGAATACCATTGGCCTGGCAGAATGACTGAAATTCTGCGGACATGAATTGTGGGCCATTGTCGGAAACAATAGTCTGGGGAAGACCTTCAATGCAAAAAATAGCGGACAACGCTTGGATGGTGGCAGATGACGCCATGGAAGACATCCGGACAACAAAAGGAAAATTACTGAAGGAATCCACCACAACCAACCATCGAGCATTCCAGAATGGACCAGAAAAATCGATGTGCAAGCGTTGCCAAGGGGAAGTGGCTGTCGGCCATGCAAAGAATTTCCGCGGTGGGGCGGATTGTTGTTCGGCACACGCCATGCAAGAAGAGCACATATTCGTAATCGCAGCATCGATTCAGAACCAAGTACAGTGCTGACGAGCAAGTTGTTTCGTTCGCACTATACCCCAATGTCCTTGGTGAAGAAGCCGTAAGACAGAGGACTGTAACGAACGTGGGACCACGACTCTGCATTGATCATTATCCGAACGCAACAACAAAACACCACGTCGGACAAAAAGTCTCTCCTTGTGAGCAAAAAATCGGCGAACCAGCGGATCCTCAATCCGTGACTTCGACAAGGGCCATTGCGTAGCAACAAAACGCAAAACAGTAGCAAGGACAGGGTCAGCTGCTGTGGCTGTAGCTACACGACGAAAATCAATCGGAAACGATTCGACCACGTCATCGGTTTCCGAATCAATGAACATGCAAGCAAGTTCAAAAGAATCGAATGCTTTATCCTCAGCAACAGGCAAACAGGACCGACGCACAAACAGTTTGTAAATATTGCTGAAACAATGCAGGGGCGTATGCACACCCGAATGGCAGTCTTTTGAATCGGTACAATCCAAGATGCGTGTTAACCACCAAGACGCGCTGGGATTCTTCGTCCACTGGTATTTGCAAGTACGCATCTGCTAGGTCCAGTTTCGAAAAGTATTTTCCCGGGCACAGTTTATCAAAAAGATCTTCCGGGCGGGGCAAAGGAAAAGTTGCAGTCACAAGTTGTGGATTCACAGTTGCCTTGAAGTCCACGCAAAGTCTCAATTTTCCGGAAGGTTTTGGCAAAATTACTAAGGGCGAGGCCCAGAGAGAAGCCTGCACACGTTCAATTACACCTTGAGATTCTAAATCGTGTAATGTTCTTGCGACCTCATCACGCAATGCGTGGGAAACATTGCGCGCTCTGAAAAATTTCGGTTGCGCGTTCTCTTTCAGTGCCAAATGTGCTGCATAGTTCTTAGCGCAACCCAGGCCCGGTGCAAAAATGTCTGCAAATTCTTCACAAAGACGAGAAACACTGGCGGAAGGCACAGTCTGGTTCACTGATAGGACCTGATTTACGATAGACATGTTAAACAATTGAAATAAATCTAAACCAAACAAGTTCACTGCCGTAGAAGAACGAAGAATGTAAAATGACACAACTTTGTTTGTCCCTTGTATGTGGCAAGAAGGCTGCACTGTCCTAACACAGGTATTTGCTGGCCTGAGTAACTATTGAGCTGAACAGTTGCAGCACGCAACGGAGGTTTGCCCAGTTGTTTGTACGTGTCGCAATTGAGCAATGAAACTGCAGCTCCGGTATCGAGCTGGAATGGTATCACTTTGCCTTCAAAGTCTAAGTCTACAAAAAGTTTATTGTCCTGCTGACGACAAGAGCGACGTTCACGTGCAATTTGAACTGATACAGGTCGGAAGCACTTGCGACTTTACGGGATTTCCGGCGACGTCGACGCACACTCTTTGTGGGACGAACACAGTCACTGTTAGATAAAGTGGCACTGGACAGGGTGGAAGTAACCACATGAATGTCCATGGGCGAAGGTCCACGAGCCTGATTGTCCCTAGTTCGATTCCGGCGCGAAGCAAACGGCCTGGAATGGTTTTGATTGTCTGATCTTAGCTTTTTCTGGCAAAAACTTTGAACATGTCCTTTCTTATGACAGTAAAAGCAAACAGCTTGGCGTGACGGGCAATTGTCACGCGAATGTCTAGTTGCACACCGCGGGCATGATTTGAGCACGGAATTGGCATGCTTACGCGGCACACGTGTTTGCGAGCTAGGCTGCAGCTGTGTGAACGTGCGCGAGGGCCGTTTAGCGTCCCGTGCTGCGCGCCCGGCGGGCCGGTCAATGCGACACACTGCTGGCGAAGTTTCAAATGATTCCTGAGCAAAGTCAAGTGTGTCTTGCCTATCCAAAATGTCTATCACTTGTTGAAGGGAGGGATTTACTAGTTTCAAAATCTGTTCCCGTATGCGAACATCAGAAACGTTCTGTGCAATTGCATCACGCACCATAGTATCTGAATACGGAAGTCCACATTCACATGCAAAATCACAATCCCTAGTAAGTCCTTGCAATGTTGCAACCCACTCCCTATTAGTCTGACCGGCCGTACGTTTGGTACGAAAGAACGTATACCTTTTTGCAACTACATTAACTGTTTCTTCGAAATAGGCATCTAAAGCAGACAAAATTTCTTTGTAGGACAGAGTCGCTACGTCGCGTCGGGGAAACAATTTCACTATCACACGGTAGGTGGACACACCGACACAAGAAAGCAAAAACGGCTGCCGCTCATTACCTTGAATTCTGTAGGCGGCTAGATGGAAGCCGAATTGTCGGGACCACTCAGTCCAAGACTCGTGGGCTGCGTCGAAGCTACGAAACGGAGGTGCAACGGCGGGTCGTGGCTGCGGTAGCGATGAAGCGGCGGCGGCCGCATCGTTTTGCAGCGCACGTTGACCCTGGACGAGCTGTCCAAGGGCATCCAATAACGCCTGCGTCTGCTGATTCTGCAAGCGATAAAATTCGGACAGTACATCTGGCGAAGCCATGACACAAGGAAATGTAAGCAATTAGAAAGAACCAGATCCTGATTAATCCGCGTCGCCAAAATTGTTGTGTCGGCAGACTTGCCAACACTACGCACACTAATTGAAAGAGGCGGCCAAGATGCACGCGCTCACTCATGAAGGATGGAGTGAGGTCTGAAACGCTATAAAGAAAACGCTATAAAGAAAAGTACATATCTTCTGGACTACTTAACTTTTAATACATCCTTGTATACATCGTTGTTGATGAGACATCTGGAGATTGTGGCGATACAAGTGACTCTTTATATACAAGCTATTTAAGGCTAATGGCGCCTTGCTAAGTCGTAGCCATTAACTTAGCTGAAGGCTATTCTAACTGTCTCTCGGCAAATGAGAGCAAAGGCTTCGTCAGTATAGTCGCTAGCCACGTCGTCGTACAACTGGGGCGAGTTCTCGTACGTCTCTCGAGACCTGCCGTGTGGTGGCGCTCGGTCTGCGATCACACAGTGGCGACACGCGGGTTCGACATGTACTAATGGACCGCGGCCGATTTAAGCTACCACCTAGCAAGTGTGGTGTCTGGCAGTGACACCACAGAAGTAGTATCGCCGATCAGCCCTAACTAAATGGCGCTGTATCCGGTAATGGAACATGTAGATATGATTTTCGTATATTGGCAAGCATATGGAAGCAGCAGGGAAGCGGAATGCTCGTAAGGGGCATATCATCCGCTCACACCGTGTTCCCAAGACTGCTCCAATATTAAGTCAAACAGGACAATGGGTACGGCAGTATAACGAGCCAGCAGGAGGACTAACTACATGAGCGACCGACCCGGAACATGCAGTGGATGAGGCGCCTGCAACGGGCATTCAATCATCTGCACATGAGAGTCATGTTTCACTGAGTACTGTGTGCCGAATATTACCGGAACTGCAGCTCTAGACCTACCATCCACAGAAAGTGCATGCTTGACTCCTGCTGAATTCGAACCTCGTGTCGGGTTCAGAGCCTTATTTTCCCACATATGTACTTTTCACGGAAAAACCTGTTTCACCAGAGACTGGACGCTAAATAGTCGCAATAGTCATATATGGGCCGATAAGAATCCTCGCACTACACTTGTGAAGAGCCGTCAACACAGATTATCAGTCAACGTTTGGGCGGACACAGTCAGTGTTTACATACGAGGCCCTTCTTCTTCGTCCTCGCTGCTTAATCGAGCAAGTGTACACCTTGTTTGTCCGAGACGGACTACCCAGTTTCCTGGAACGTACCCAAGTTGTTATTCGTCAACGGAAATTGTGCCAACACGATGGCGCCCCACTTGATTTTGGGCTGAAGATCCGTGAAGACCTGTATCAGTCACGCCATGAAAAGTGAACAGTCAGAGGATGTCCTGTTTTGTGTCCAAACTGTTCGCCTAATCTCACCACACTTGATTTTGTTCCTGTGGGGTCGCATGAAAACTCATGTGTACGAGACACATGTCGAGACTGAAGAGGAACTCCTGACATGAATTCTCGCTGTCTACGGCGCTATTCAAAGGACGCCGGAACGTTGGAACGTACTCGACATAAATGTGTGCGACGATAGCATGCCTTCACTGACGCCAGGTGGATCCATTTTCACAAATTTTTCACGTGTGGTTGCTTCTGAAAGTTTATTTATTTATTTAATTTATATATTTATTGCTCCTTAGGACCAAATTAAGGAGAAGTCTCCATGGCCACGGAACGAGTCAATACATGAAATTATAACACGATAGTAGAAACAGATAAAACGAAATACAAGAAACGTATTCAGGCGACAATTCGTAAGTTTAAATAAAGAAAATCAACAATGTAACACTGGAATTTGCTTAATTTTTCAGCTCTTCCAGGAGCTCCTCGACAGAATAGGAGTGAGCCATGAGGAAACTCTTCAGTTTAGACTTAAAAGCGTTTGGGCTAATGCTAAGATTTTTGAGTTCTTGTGGTAGCTTATTGAAAATGGATGCAGCAGAATAGTACACTCCTTTCTGTACGAGAGTCAAGGAAGTGCATTCCACATGCAGATTTGATTTCTGCCTAGTATTAACTGAGTGAAAGCTGCTAACTCTTGGGAATAAGCTAATATTGCTAACAACAAACGACATTAAAGAAAATATGTACTGTGAGGGCAATGTCAAAATTCCCAGACTATTGAATAGGGGTCGACAAGAGGTTCTCGAACTTATACCACACATAGCTCGAACAGCCCGTTTTTGAGCCAAAAATACCCTTTTTGAATCAGAAGAATTTCCCCGAAGAATAATACCATATGACATAAGCGTATGAAAATATGCGAAGTAGATTACTTTTCGTGTTGAACTGTCACTTATTTCCGATACTGTTCTAATGGTAAATAAAGCATCATTTAGTTTCTGAACAAGATCCTGGACATGGGTTTTCCACAACAGCTTACTATCTATCCGAACGCCTAGGAACTTGAACTATTCCGTCTCGCTTATAATATGCCCATTCTGCCTGATCAAAATATCAGTTCTTGTTGAATTGTGAGTTAGAAACTGTAAAAACTGAGTCTAACTGTGATTTAGCATCAAATTATTTTCCACAAGCCACTAACTTATTTCATGAACTACATTATTTGATAATGTTTCAATATTACACACAAGATCCTTCACTACCAAGCTGGTGTCATCAGCAAACAGAAATATTTTTGAATAACCTGTAATACTAGAAGGCATATCATTTATATAAATAAGAAACAGCAGTGGCCCCAGCACTGACCCTTGGGGAACGCCCACTTAACAGTGCCCCATTGGAACTGAACATCACTACCACTCTCAATATTGCGGAGAATTACCTTATGCTTTCTGTTCTTAAAGTAAGAGGCGAACCAATTGTAAGTTACTCCCCTTACTCCATAATGGTCCAACTTCTGCAGTAATATTTTGTGGTCAACAGACTAAAAAGCCTTCGTAAAATCATAGAAAACATCTAGCCTTCGCAACCTTTTATTTAATCCGTCCAAAACCTTACAGAGAAAAGAGAATATAGCATTTTCAGTTGTTAAACCAATTCTAAAACCAAATTGTACATTTGACAGCAAATTATGTGAATTTAAATGCTCCAGTAACCTTGTATATACAACCTTCTCGAGAACTTTAGCAAACACCGATGGCATAGAAATAGGTCTATAATTGTCAACATTATCCCTGTCTCCCTTTTTATAAAGTGGCTTCACTACCGAGTACTTTAATCGGTCAGGAAACCGACCACTCCTAAAGGAAAAGTTACAGATGTGGCTAAGTACTGGGTAAACATACATAGAACAATACTTCAGTATTCTGCTAGATACCCCGTCATATCCATGAGAGTTCTTGGTCTTTAGTGATTTAATTATTAACTCAATCTCCCTCTTGTCAGTATCATGGAGGAGCATTTCAGGTAACAGTCTCGGAACACTTTTTTCTACGAGCGCTATATGATTCCCTGTTGGGACTAGGTTTCTATTTAGTTCACCTGCTATATTCAGAAAGTGATTATTAAATACTGTACATACATGCGACTTATCAGTAACACGGACATTCCGACTACGCACTGATTCTATATCCTCGACCTGTCTCTGCAGACCAGCCACTTCCTCTACGACTGACCATATGGTTTTAATTTTATCCTGAGACTTAGCTATTCTATCTGCATACCACATACTTTTTGCCTTCCTACTAACTTTTTTAAGCACCTTACAATACTGTTTGTAATGGGCTGCCGCATTTAGATTTTGACTGTTCCTAACGTTTTGATATAATTGCTACTTTGTTCTACAGGATATTCTTATCCTTCTAGTCAGCCACCCAGGCTGCCTGTTTGTGCTAGTACCCCGTGTAGAGTGTTCTAACGGAACGCAACTTTCAAAGAGCACGAGAAAAGTCTTGAGGAAAGCATTATATTTACTGTATCAGCACTATTAACATCTTGCCACTCTTGTTCCTACAGCAACTGGATCAGCTTTCCTAAAATGCTGATAACTATATTTTTACATGTGTTGCAGCACAAAAATCTTTTAGAGTTAAAACTTGTGCATCATCATCTGAAAGGCCATTCACTTTTTTTGCTAACAGAATGCCCTTCTAGCAATGAGGAATGAACAAAAATGTTGTCTATGGTTGTTCCACTGTTCCCTTGCCCTCTCCTTGGAAAGAATATGGTTCACATAACATTATATGAATTAAGGAGGTCTACCAGCATCCTTTTCCTTGCACAATCACTCATACAATTAATATTGAAGTGACCACATATAACTAACGTTTTGTATTTCCTATAAAGTGAACCAAGAACCTCCTCTAGCTTTAGCAAAAATGTTGTGAAATCGGAGTCTGGGGATCTATAAATAACAACAGTTAGAAGATTAACTCCACTAAATTTAACCACACCTGCACAACATTCAAACACCTTTTCAGTGCAGTACTTTGAAACATCAATTGACTCAAATGGGATACCGTCCTTCACATACATGGCTACTCCCCCACACCGCAAAGAGCTCCTAGAAATGCTGCCAGCCAACCGGTATCCTGGTAAAGGAAGCCTCTGAATTATCTCCTTATTTAAGAAGTGGTCAGATATACCAATAATTTCAGAGTCAACATCTATAAGCAGTTCACTAACTTTATCTTTAATACCTTGTATATTTTGATGAAATATACTAATTCCCTCATTACTCTGATACCTAAGCTTTGTCGAAAGTTGTTTCTTTGTTAGAAAGACTTCCCTTAAGCAGGAATACCTATCAGCTGACTTCAATCTAAAAAAGGTGCAGCTCTAACACCCACTAGTACAGGAATTTTCCCATGAGTGATCCCTATGCTGTCACCTATAAGCTTTGCCAACCTTCCCTTTCCGTACCTGTTGAGGTGCAGGCCATGTCTAGTGAAACCTGTCCTGCTGATAGACTCCACCGACACCACTGAAATGTGACTCATGTCTTCTGTCATCAGCGCACCCCCAAGTCTCATGTTATTACGCTTGACGGCTGTATTAAGATGAGGCCGATCGTGGTGCTGAAACAGTTCAATGAAATGCACATTCGTGTTGCCAGTCTGGTGGCAATCTTTTCTAGGTCACCATCTATGTCATACTCCCCATCCCTATCAATACTATTACCAGCCCCACCCACAATCACTACCTGATCCTCTTTAGTGAAATCCCGACCCCCGTATGTTAACAGTCACCTGAGCTAATCTTGCATTAGGCTTCACAAAGCTGGTGACCTGGTACTCACTCCCCAACACTTCCTGCAACTGCTGGCCTACACCTCTACCATGAGAACAACCTAACAGCAGAACCTTCTTCTTTCGCTTAGACTTTGCAACTGTCCTACCCACCGTAACGGCTGAGGTCTGCTGCATACTTCCTACATCTACAGCTACTAGAGATTCCTCTTCACTAGACTCTGACAGTTGGTCATATCTATTGGAAACACCAATAGTAAAATTATCTGAAAATTTCCTTCTCCTAGCAGATCTCTTGCCAACAGCCAGCTCCCATTCCCCAACCCCTTCTCCCTCCTCATCCTATCTAGCTCTTCCTGTGCGTTTTTCAACTGCACCTGAAGGGCACAGATCTTACGCTCAACTTACTCTTGCTACATAACCAGCAGTTCCAGGAGAGGATCTCACCAGAATGCCCACTGGCTTCCCCACTGCATTCCCCCCAGTAAAAATACTTCGAACAAGTCTCACACCGCAATCTACTACTCACGAACCTACGGCAAAGCCCACACTTCTCACTCATGCCAAAATTTTACAGTTATTGAAACAAGAAAACTACTTTATCTAAGTTCCGCTAGTACAATAAGGAGATGTTAAAAACTGACTACAATAATCACAAACTTACTCTACAAGGGAAGTAAATACTATTATTAACAGTATTAATCAACAGCAAATGAGAATATGAGAAAAGACTAACACAGAAAGAAAATCAAACGTCTAATGGCACAGAAACGAAACTGAAAACAGTTCCCAAAAATTTCTTCTGAAATTATTTCACCAGAAAACACCAAGAACACTGGTTGAAGACTACTAAAGTTCCTAAATAAACCACCATACACAAACAATTAATTAATACTTAGCTTTAGATTCGACGCTACACCTGCAACTGGTCAGCGCGGAATGTAAACACAAGTAAGAGGTTAAGTTGCTCGATACGTAACACTCACAAATATTAGGTCACAACACAAGAAAGGCGGAGGTGAATGAAGAAACCACTAATAAGTCACTTATATAGTAAATATTATCACAAAAATCGTTAAAATATGTATCTGAAACCCAAAAATATATGAAAACTTAGAGAGCGGTCTCACACGCAGTCACGCGCTTATGACGTCACACCAAAGATTTCTTCTGCGCTATTACTGTACTGTCGATTTAGGAGTTTCGGTCACTCTTACATCAAGTTACGTGCCCCATTACTAGTCCATAGAATGGGGAAACTATCGTAGTCTACTGGGGAGCATTCAGCGGAAATTCTTCACGTCATGATCAGGCTTCGCAAGTTGGGATCCTTAGTCTGAGCGCTACGCGAGCCTAAGGTGAACGTGAGCAGATTTTCGCAGGTACCCTTCCACTGGGTCGCTTCCGGACTACAGTCCCTTACCTCACATTGATACATTTACCCTTCTCCATTGTTCGTAAAGCCTATAATATATAATGGCAACACCATGCATATATTGTAAACAATAATGGCCGTATAACACTTCCATAAGGAACCCCAGAAATAAACTTCACATTTGTCTATTTCGACTCGTCGCGAAACTGTATTGAAGTCTCTCTCATACAAAGTGCTCCATCCAGTCACAAATCTAACTCCATTATCACCAAGCTCGTATTTCTGTCGCTGAACGACAGTATCAAACTGTACCGTACGCCATCCGGAACTCACTGAACACGGCATCAACATCAAGTCGCTTTTGTTTACAGAGCTCTTGATTACATAGACGAACACAGCGAACTCTGTTTCGCGTGATCTTTGTTTACACAGGGTGTTTCAAAAATGACCGGTATATTTGAAACGGCAATAAAAACTAAACGAGGAGCGATAGAAATACACCGTTTGTTGCAATATGCTTGGGACAACAGTACATTTTCAGGCAGACAAACTTTCGAAATTACAGTAGTACAATTTTCAACAACAGATGGCGCTGCGGTCTGGGAAACTCTATAGTACGATATTTTCCACATATCCACCATGCGTAGCAATAATATGGCGTAGTCTCTGAATGAAATTACCCGAAACCTTTGACAACGTGTCTGGCGGAATGGCTTCACATGCAGATGAGATGTACCGCTTCAGCTGTTCAATTGTTTCTGGATTCTGGCGGTACACCTGGTCTTTCAAGTGTCCCCACAGAAAGAAGTCACAGGGGTTCATGTCTGGCGAATAGGGAGGCCAATCCACGCCGCCTCCTGTATGTTTAGGATAGCCCAAAGCAATCACACGATCATCGAAATATTCATTCAGGAAATTAAAGACGTCGGCCGTGCGATGTGGCCGGGCACCATCTTACATAAACCACGAGGTGTTCGCAGTGTCGTCTAAGGCAGTTTGTACCGCCACAAATTCACGAAGAATGTCCAGATAGCGTGATGCAGTAATCGTTTCGGATCTGAAAAATGGGCCAATGATTCCTTTGGAAGAAATGGCGGCCCAGACCAGTACTTTTTGAGGATGCAGGGACGATGGGACTGCAACATGGGGCTTTTCGGTTCCCCATATGCGCCAGTTCTGTTTATTGACGAAGCCATCCAGGTACAAATAAGCTTCGTCAGTAAACCAAATGCTGCCCACATGCATATCGCCGTCATCAATCCTGTGCACTATATCGTTAGCGAATGTCTCTCGTGCAGCAATGATTGCGGCGCTGAGGGGTTGCCGCGTTTGAATTTTGTATGGATAGAGGTGTAAACTCAGGCGCATGAGACGATAGGTGGACGTTGGCGTCATTTGGACCGCAGCTGCAACACGGCGAACGGAAACCCTAGGCCGCTGTTGGATCACCTGCTGCACTAGCTGCGCGTTGCCCTCTGTGGTTGCCGTACGCGGTCGCCCTACCTTTCCAGCACGTTCATCCGTCACGTTCCCAGTCCGTTGAAATTTGTCAAACAGATCCTTTATTGTATCGCTTTTCGGTCCTTTGGTTACATTAAACCTCCGTTGAAAACTTCGTCTTGTTGCACCAACACTGTGTTCTAGGCGGTGGAATTCCAACACCAGAAAAATCCTCTGTTCTAAGGAATAAACCATGTTGTCCACAGCACACTTGCACGTCGTGAACAGCACACGCTTACAGCAGAAAGACGACGTACAGAATGGCGCCCCCCCACAGACTGCGTTGCCTTCTATATCTTTCACATCACTTGCAGCGCCATCTGTTGTTGAAAATTGTAACTACTGTAATTTCGAAAGTTTGTCCGCCTGAAAATGTACTGTTGTCCCAAGCATGTTGCAACAAACGGTGTATTTCTATCGCTGCTCGTTTAGTTTTTATTGCCGTTTCAAATATACCGGTCATTTTTGAAACACCCTGTAGAATCCATGCTGGTTTTCCTAGAGGAGATTTCTCATTTTGGCAAACGTAATGCGTGAGCATAAAACAAATTCTATAATCCTTCAAGATACTGATGTTCATGACACAGACATACAATTATGTATAAGTGACCGACCGATGTGGTGTGTGTGCCCGCATCTCGTTGTCGTGCGGTAGCGTTCTCGCTTCCCACGCCCGGGTTCCCGGGTTCGATTCCCGGCGGGGTCAGGGATTTTCTCTGCCTCGTGATGGCTGGGTGTTGTGTGATGTCCTTAGATTAGTTAGGTTTAAGTAGTTCTAAGTTCTAGGGGACTGATGACCATAGCTGTTAAGTCCCATAGTGCTCAGAGCCATTTGAACCATTTTTTTGATGTGGTGTGCAACTGGAATCAACTGCGCTTTTCTGTAATTGGTAAGGACCACTGCTGATAGGGAAGCAATTTCTTACGCATAACCTCTGGTCAGTCTCACAGGTAACGTATCTCGTTCTGATTACGAAACAATAGTATAACATACAATGTGTTACTGACGGGCACCCAGTGTTTCCGATCACTGCACTATGACTTAGCACTATGCAGGCGTAGCGTGCAAAATTGTGTAATAACTTTCCATTATGCGCGGACTGCGATAGCCAGTCGCGCTGCTGACGTCGACTAACTATATCTAAATTGATCGGTTGATTCTCTATTATTTTTATAATTTATTCTTCAGTACAGAAAACTTGTATGATAATATGAATCAGTAAACCACTACACACATGTAGCAATATAGTACGAGATGTTCAGCTTTTTTCCACTGTAGATACAAAGCCTTTTGCTTTCATTAGAACATAATTAAAACGAAGACAAAATATTTTATTTCTTGAATACTAGAAACACAAATCAGGTTGAAAATTACATTACATACATCAAACACAATTTAAATTTCTTACAACTCTCCCAAAATAGACACTGGTACTGGCAGGGGGAATGTCAGACTCAGACGTGAGCACTCACTGTATATACTGACAGTCAAGTTATACAGAACACTTGACACACATTTCATTGTTACGCACACTGTTAGTTGAAGGAAGTTGTCCACAAAATACGATGCATACTTCACTGAAATGAAACTACACTCATTCTGACTTTGTCAAACACCTTACCGAAACACATTTGGATTTGTTCATCAAAATATAGGTATCATACATATGAAAGATAGGCATCTCATATAACAATAGATAACTGAGGTGTACATCATCTGAAAGTCATAAAAACTGAACAAATGCCCCAAAAGGGATAAGAGTATCATATTACCATAGTCATAATGCAAGGAAAGGTGAGGTGGCAATGTAGCCTACATAGGAAGTGCAATAGAGTTGCATTCGACCGTCATAAACGAGTACTTTAATTAAGTTACTTTAGATCTGGTAGTTTAAGGGCCCATATCCTAATTTTTTTTAAACTTCACCAGACAATTAGAGTACTAATAATACTTAGTAGAAGTAACTAGGAAGTCGCTGTAAGCACATATTCAGTATTAATTTCATGTAGGACAGTGCTAATGAAAGTAGTGATTCAGTGGACTGCTGTCTGACATTGGTTTCTTCCTCAGACTAGTATTCCCAACTATGAAATGATGACATGCTCCAACAGTGACTGATAATTCATTTCTAAATCTGTTTTACATTAAACAGAGGTGAACTACATAGTAAATGGCTTGTCTGTTTATGACGATCATATGGGAGCAATAAAGTGTCATCAGTCACGTATTGCTGAAGAAGAGAGAAACTCCAGTTCCTCAGAATCATAAATGGTGACCCAATCACACCATTCAGAGAGAATTTCTTACAAGAAATATGGGAAGAAGTTTGCTAAGGACACACCAAATGAGATATTTATCTCCCAAAATGATATGAGTCGAGTTTACCCTTAAAAAAGCCCAGAAATAATTTAAAAAGTTTCTAGCGTACTTTCATTAAAAATCCTAAGATGTTACAGGCAGATACAAGGTAAAAAAATCGGAAATACTTAGATATTCACAACAAACTAAAAGGATATCCATATAGCTGTCCCATATTTTATCAGAATATTTGGCCTCAGATTTGTAACTTCTAGTTTACACTAATGCTCATATTAACTGGTTTGTAATTATTCCGGTGCATAGAGTAATGATGATGTGAAAGGTTACACAAATTACTGCAAAAACTTAGTAGACAGATGCAGCAACTGTATATCACAAAAGCGGGTGGTTTGGGTTTTTATTCTTCACAGCTACTACTTTCTTGTGTCATGATTTTTGTTATTTGTGTTCTTTACAGGAATAGCCTACAGTGGCTCCTACTTGCTGTTAATGTATATCTTGACTTGTTTGGCAGTTTTAAATTTTTTACAAAACATTGTGAGTAAGTATAATAACCACAAAACACACAGAAAATTATCTGTAAGACACAGAAATATAAGAAAACCAATTAGAAACCCTCATCCCCCCCACCCAATTCTTTCTAATCACAGCAAGCTTTCAGGCTGAAGCTGTCGGTCATCTCTGACAACAGAGCACTGGTTATCAATTTCATAGAAAGAAAGGTTTCCAAACATTGTTGTATTAACAAAAAGGGTCATAAATAAGAAAAAAATTGAGTGTTTTTCAAACAGCTCTATCATCAGTAGAGTGGCAGCGTGTATTACAAGAAATGACTGTGATTATGCATTTAAAGATTTCTTCCAGCCCATCAAAACCAAATCTGACTATATCTGTCCACAGAAGACCAAAAAGATTTATGAAACATTATGCATCAAAAAGTGAATAAGCACAATAACAATAAACACACAGAAAGTTACTTGTAAAACACAGCGTTACAAGAAAAGCAATAAGAAACCCCCTTTGCCCCATTTAATCGCAGATAGCTTTATAGCAGCTGTAGCCGTCTATCATCTCTGACAACAGCGTACTGGTTACATGGAATATTATACAAAATAACTATCTTCATTTTTTAATGTTTCCAGCTTTCTCTTCTTACCACCTTTTGACTGTATATCTGCTGTGTTAATTTTTTATTGCAGTAGTTTTTTAACAATGAATCCATATAATCATTACGAGAATGTTTTTACTCATATGCCTGCCACATAAATCAGGCTGCTCCACATTCGATGACAAATTATATACACTCCTGGAAATTGAAATAAGAACACCGTGAATTCATTGTCCCAGGAAGGGGAAACTTTATTGACACATTCCTGGGGTCAGATACATCACATGATCACACTGACAGAACCACAGGCACATAGACACAGGCAACAGAGCATGCACAATGTCGGCACTAGTACAGTGTATATCCACCTTTCGCAGCAATGCAGGCTGCTATTCTCCCATGGAGACGATCGTAGAGATGCTGGATGTAGTCCTGTGGAACGGCTTGCCATGCCATTTCCACCTGGCGCCTCAGTTGGACCAGCGTTCGTGCTGGACGTGCAGACCGCGTGAGACGACGCTTCATCCAGTCCCAAACATGCTCAATGGGGGACAGATCCGGAGATCTTGCTGGCCAGGGTAGTTGACTTACACCTTCTAGAGCACGTTGGGTGGCACGGGATACATGCGGACGTGCATTGTCCTGTTGGAACAGCAAGTTCCCTTGCCGGTCTAGGAATGGTAGAACGATGGGTTCGATGACGGTTTGGATGTACCGTGCACTATTCAGTGTCCCCTCGACGATCACCAGTGGTGTACGGCCAGTGTAGGAGATCGCTCCCCACACCATGATGCCGGGTGTTGGCCCTGTGTGCCTCGGTCGTATGCAGTCCTGATTGTGGCGCTCACCTGCACGGCGCCAAACACGCATACGACCATCATTGGCACCAAGGCAGAAGCGACTCTCATCGCTGAAGACGACACGTCTCCATTCGTCCCTCCATTCACGCCTGTCGCGACACCACTGGAGGCGGGCTGCACGATGTTGGGGCGTGAGCGGAAGACGGCCTAACGGTGTGCGGGACCGTAGCCCAGCTTCATGGAGACGGTTGCGAATGGTCCTCACCGATACCCCAGGAGCAACAGTGTCCCTAATTTGCTGGGAAGTGGCGGTGCGGTCCCCTACGGCACTGCGTAGGATCCTACGGTCTTGGCGTGCATCCGTGCGTCGCTGCGGTCCGGTCCCAGGTCGACGGGCACGTGCACCTTCCGCCGACCACTGGCGACAACATCGATGTACTGTGGAGACCTCCCGCCCCACGTGTTGAGCAATTCGGCGGTACGTCCACCCGGCCTCCCGCATGCCCACTATACGCCTGTTGCGGCATGCTACCAGTGTTAAAGACTGCGATGGAGCTCCGTATGCCACGGCAAACTGGCTGACACTGACGGCGGCGGTGCACAAATGCTGCGCCATTCGACGGCCAACACCGCGGTTCCTGGTGTGTCCGCTGTGCCGTGCGTGTGATCATTGCTTGTACAGCCCTCTCGCAGTGTCCGGAGCAAGTATGGTGGGTCTGACACACCGGTGTCAATGCGTTCTTTTTTCCATTTCCAGGAGTGTAGTATCAGACTGCTAGGCTGTTGGATTTGGTTTTCCTCCTGCAGGAATTGTTTTTCATATTCAGGACTAACAAGCTTCTAAATAGTGATACAGCTGTATATGACAGCATTAACAGCAAAATGAGTGTGGATAGAGTAAACCTCCTCAATCTAACAAGGGCAGGCCACGACGTTTGGAACGCGGATTTACTGCAAACTTCGTACACTCGTATTATTCCATGAGGACAACAACATATATAAGCAGTAGCGCGTACTTCTCAAGCGTTATTGAGAAAACCGCAAGATAATTTCGGTAGTCTAATATATACCTGTGCGTGGTCATTTTTACCTTGAAGCGGCGGCAACCGAGTGGTTAGCGTTCAAGCCCCGTAATCGATGGATTGAGTCCCGTTCGTCAGTTTTTATTTCTAACACAGCCATTTTCTTTACTATGTATATTACAATTGTTGTAATGGAAAAATACGTGTAATAGGATGGACTTTTATAAAAATTTACAATGTTATTTGGCAGTCTACAAACTTTTACTATGACAAATAATATAATATTCATAACAATCGACTAGTTAACGACAAAACGCATAAAGTGATACTGCAAATGTTTGCTTGTCCGTGATTTGACAAATACCTGATACCTCGAAGGAGTCCAAAACGACTTGTTACCTCCAAGTTTTGACCGGCACAGACGGCTTTCGAAAGATGTACAATTAATCGTCGCTTTCGTCATTACGAGTACAAGTTGCGGGATGGTATTTATCGTATAAAAAACATGGGAAACATGCTGCACTGAATAAATGATATGTTTCCGCATACCAAATGTCTCTTGAGCTTTTCCGCGGAAAAGCAAACCTCGTTCACATTTACAAAAACCACTCTTTCAGACGATAATCTGGAAGCAAACCATGCATAACGCAGCATTTCCTTAAATATCGATGCTGATAATTGCTCATGCAGTATCGACTGTATTTTAATAGCGTCTACACGATAAGCAATTTCTAGTTCTCTTTCGCTTAAATACGAACAATTTTGAAGACACAGAGAAGCATACATTTTCAGTATCACTTTATGCGCTTGGTCGTTTACTAGTCGATAGCTGTGAATATTTTACTATTTGTGATAATAAAAATTTGTAGACTGCAAATAACGTTCTAATTTAATAAAAGTTCATCCGATTACACGCTTTTTTCCCATTATATCAATTGTAATATAAATAGTAAAGAAAAGACTGTATTAGAAATAAAAACTGACGAACGGGCTCCATCCAGCGGTTACGGGGCTTGGACGCTAACCACTCGGCTGCCGCCGCTTCATGGTAAAAATGGCCACGCGCACGTATATATATATATATATATATATATATATATATATATATATATATATATATATATATATATATTTGTCATCAGTCTACTGATTGGTTTGATGCGGCCCGCCACGAATTCCTTTCCTGTGCTAACCTCTTCATCTCAGAGTAGCACTTGCAACCTACGTCCTCAATTATTTGCTTGACGTATTCCAATCTCTGTCTTCCTCTACAGTTTTTGCCCTCTACAGCTCCCTCTAGTACCTTGGAAGTCATTCACTCATGTCTTAGCAGACGTCCTATCATCCTGTCCCTTCTCCTTATCAGTGTTTTCCACATATTCCTTTCCTCTACGATTCTGCATAAAACCTCCTCATTCCTTACCTTATCAGTCCACCTAATTTTCAACATTCGTCTATAGCACCACATCTCAAATGCTTCGGTTCTCTTCTGCTCCGTTTTCCCCTCAGTCCATGTTTCACTACCATACCATGCTGTACTCCAGACGTACATCCTCAGAAATTTCTTCCTCAAATTAAGGCCGGTATTTGATATTAGTAGACTTCTCTTGGCCAGAAATGCCTTTTTTGCCAGTCTGCTTTTGCGAGTCTGCTTTTGATGTCCTCCTTGCCCCGTCCGTCATTGGTTATTTTACTGCCTAGGTAGCAGAATTCCTTAACTTCATTGACTTCGTGACCATCAATCCTGACGTTAAGTTTCTCGCTGTTCTCATTTCTACTACTTCTCATTACCTTCGTATTTCTCCGATTTACTCTCAAACCATACTGTGTACTCATTAGACTGTTCATTCCGTTCAGCAGATCATTTAATTCTTCTTCACTTTCCCTCAGGATAGCAATGTCATCAGCGAATCGTATCATTGATATACTTTCACCTTGTATTTTAATTCCACTCCTGAACCTTTCTTTTATTTCCGTCATTGCGTCCTCGATGTACAGATTGAAGAGTAGGGGCGAAAGGCTACAGCCTTGTCTTACACCCTTCTTAATACGAGCACTTCGTTCTTGATCGTCCACTCTTATTATTACCTCTTGGTTGTTGTACATATTGTATATGACCCGTCTCTCCCTATAGCTTACCCCTACTTTTTTCAGAATCTCGATAAGTTTGCACCATTTTATATTGTCGAACGCTTTTTCCAGGTCGACAAATCCTATGAAAGTGTCTTGATTTTTCTTTAGCCTTGCTTCCATTATTAGCCGTAACGTCAGAATTGCCTCTCTCGTCCCTTTACTTTTCCTAAAGCCAAACTGATCGTCACCTAGCGCATTCTCAATTGTCTTTTCCATTCTTCTGTATATTATTCTTGTAAGCAGCTTCGATGCATGAGCTGTTAAGCTGATTGTGCGATAATTCTCGCACTTGTCAGTTCTTGCCGTCTTCGGAATTGTGTGGATGATGCTTTTCCGAAAGTCAGATGGCATATCGCCAGACTCATATATTCTACACACCAACGTGAATAGTCGTTTTGTTGCCACTTCCCCCAATGATTTTAGAAATTCTGATGGAATGTTATCTATCCCTTCTGCCTTATTTCACCGTAAGTCCTCCAAAGCTCTTTTAAATTCCGATTCTAATACTGGATCCCCTATCTCTTCTAAATCGACTCCTGTTTCTTCTTCTATCACATCAGACAAATCTTCACCCTCATAGAGGCTTTCAATGTATTCTTTCCACCTATCTGCTCTCTCCTCTGCATTTAACAGTGGAATTCCCGTTGCACTCTTAATGTTACCACCGTTGCTTTTAATGTCACCAAAGGTTGTTTCGACTTTCCTGTATGCTGAGCTGTCCTTCCGACAATCATATCTTTTTCGATGTCTTCACATTTTTCCTGCAGCCATTTCGTCTTAGTTTCCCTGCACTTCCTATTTATTTCATTCCTCAGCGACTTGTACTTCTGTATTCCTGATTTTTCCGGAACATGTTTGTACTTCCTCCTTTCATCAATCAACTGAAGTATTTCTTCTGTTACCCATGGTTTCTTTGCAGCTACCTTCTTTGTACCTATGTTTCCCTTCACAACTTCTGTGATGGCCCTTTTTAGAGATGTCCATTCCTCTTCGACTGTACTGCCTACTGCGCTATTCCTTATTGCTGTATCTATAGCGTTAGAGAACTTCAAACGTATCTCGTCATTCCTTAGTACTTCCGTATCCCACTTCTTTGCGTATTGATTCTTCCTGACTAATGTCTTGAACTTCAGCTTACTCTTCATCACTACTATATTGTGATCTGAGTCTATATCTGCTCCTGGGTACGCCTTACAATCCAGTATCTGATTTCGGAATCTCTGTCTGACCTTGATGTAATCTAATTGAAATCTTCCCGTATCTCCCGGCCTTTTCTAAGTATACCTCCTCCTCTTGTGATTCTTGAACAGGGTATTCGCTATTACTAGCTGAAACTTGTTACAGAACTCAATTAGTCTTTCTCCTCTTTCATTCCTTGTCCCATGCCCATATTCTCCTGTAACCTTTCCTTCTAATCCTTCCCCTACAACTGCATTCCAGTCGCCCATGACTATTAGATTTTCGTCCCCCTTTATATACTGCATTACCCTTTCAATATCCTCATACACATACTCTATCTGTTCATCTTCAGCTTGCGACGTCGGCATGTATACCTGAACTATCGTTGCCGGTGTTGGTCTGCTGTCGATTCTGATTAGAACAACCCGGTCACTGAACTGTTCACAGTAACGCACCCTCTGCCCTACCTTCCTATTCATAACGAATTCTACACCTGCTATACCATTTTCTGCTGCTGTTGATATTACCTGATACTCATCTGACCAGAAATCCTTCACTTCAGTGGCCCATACTATATCTAGATTGAGCCTTTGCATTTCCCTTTTCAGATTTTCTAGTTTCCCTACCACGTTCAAGCTTCTGACATTCCACGCCCCCGACTCGTAGAACGTTATCCTTTCGTTGATAATACAATCTTTTTCTCATGGTAACCTCCCCCTTGGCAGTCCCCTCCCGGAGATCCGAATGGGGGACTATTCCGGAATCTTTTGCCAATGGAGAGATCATCATGATACTTCTTCAATTACAGGCCACATGTCCTGTGGATACACGTTACGTGTCTTTAATGCAGTGGTTTCCATTGCCTTCTGCATCCTCATGTCGTTGATCATTGCTGATTCTTCCGCCTTTAGGGGCAATTTGCCACCCTTAGGACAAGAGAGTGCCCTGAACCTCTATCCGCTCCTCCGCCCTCTTTGACAAGGCCGTTGGCAGAATGAGGCTGACTTCTTATGCCGGAAGTCTTCGCCTCCAATGCTGATTATTTATCAAAATTTAGGCAGTGGCGGGGATCTAACCCGGGACCGAAGACGTTTTTGATTATGAATCAAAGACGCTACCCCCCCCCCTTTTTTTTTAATTCTCATTTTGCTCTATATTGGTCGTTGGATTTGTTCGTGGCGGACGTGCGAAGACACTCGTTCACGTTGTTCGTTGATCCGTTTACTCAGTTTTTTTATTGCAGGGGGTAGCTAAACCCTCTGACCGAACACGCTGAGGTACCGTGCCGGCATCCCTAGACCACGGGTCACGTATATATTAGACCACCGAAATTATTTTGCGATTTTCTCAATAACATTTTGTTGTCCTCGTGGAGTACTACGAGTGTACGAAGTTTGCAGTAAATCCGCGTTCCAAACGTCGAGGTCTCCCCTTGTAAATTTCTTATGCGCTGGAAGGTGTCCTCATAATGCATGACTTTTAGAGAAACCAAACTCTCGTTACATACATCACATTTCAATTTTCTTGTGACTGTGTATGCACAGTAGCCTGCAAGATATGTTATTACAGGCAAGTAACTGCTAATGCCAGAAATGCCAGTGTCTGTTACACAGAGAGAAGCAAAGTTGTGTGAAAATGGTGTATGTTCTGCACTTTATTCCATCCATGGCTCTATAAATGATTTACTTTGATTGGTACATGTATTCAGATTTTAAAGAATTCCTTGGAATTGTAGAAAATCTCAGTTTTTTTTCCACTTCAAAAATTTGCCTGATTGATACGTGGTATTGTGCCCCTGCCAGTTGCCTGTACTTTCCAAACCTGTCCTCAAGAAGGTCAGCTTGAAATTTTCCAGGCAAAACGTAGTTTAAAGAAAGTTCATCCACACAGTAATTTGTTATCTCAATAATAGGGTGTGAAGGCAACTTCAGAGCAGATAATCTTTCTTTTGTAAAGATTTCTATACCTTTTGCCAACTGTTCCCACTTAGCCAAGCCAAAAATTATTCAAGAAGATGAACCGCTCATCTGTGTCTGAATTAGTCAAAGGTTCCTGCATTTGATCCCTCTTCAATAAGCCGTTGTGAGGAGTCAACATTCAAAATTTTCAACCACAAAGAAATAATCCTGATGAACACTGCTGTACCTGTGTTCAAGTTATTACATCGACCCAGTGTCTTTAATGCTTCCACACTGCAGTCATTGAAAATTAGGACATCTAATTTCATATTTTGTTTTTCTAAAAATGGCTCTGAGCACTATGGGACTCAACTGCTGTGGTTATCAGTCCCCTAGAACTTAGAACTACTTAAACCTAACTAACCTAAGGACATCACACACATCCATGCCCGAGGCAGGATTCGAACCTGCGACCGTAGCAGTCCCACGGTTCCCGACCGCGCGCCTAGAACCGCGAGACCACCGCGGCCGGCTTTTGTTTTTCTAGTGAAGAAGGATAGACTGTTTTCAGTAACAACCCACAACCTTATTTTAAAAGTCTGTCAGATTCCAAACTCTATAGCTTTCCTATAACTGAGAATGAAACTTCCAAAAGTGAATCAAAATTTCCATCAAATGCAGGAAATGTGAAAGTATACCCATCAGTTTTCTGGTTAAGCCAGTTATTTCTAACACACTTCGATAAGTGCACAGGATCAATTACAAAAAAGAGGGGCCTTGTGCTGCCTGAAGGATGTGGATACACAATACTCAGCTTAGGCTTGTTTCAGAAATTTGTCATAGCCTTCCTGTTTACAGATTTATTATCATTTACTACTGCAAGCACTTAGAACCCTATGTCTTCCAAGCCAAGAATCACCTCCTTCAAAACAAGTGCAACGTTTCAGCAGTTATGGTCCGACCAGGCAAAATGTGTACAACATCTTCAGATGGAGATACAATACTAGTTATCATAAATGTGTGTGCACTAGTAGCTAACTCTTGGGAATCAAAAGCACTTGCAACAGCATTACCACCTTTATAATCAAGATACTGCTTACTATGGATCTCACCAACCATTGAAGCTACAATCATGACCTTGGATTGCAAAAGAGGAACTTAAATCTATATGTAAAATAAGAAATTGCTGTCAAGTTTTTCCAATTCAAGACCAACATTAAGTACAGAACAAAGTCTCTTTATTGTGCTTTGATGGGGCATTAGCAGGTTTCCAGATTCCCTCATGAACCTGTAGACAGCTGGAGAAATAATTTGTACAATAGAAAAAAAAACCAGTCTTCTGGTTTGTATCTTAGTCTGTGCCTGTTACTCACAAGTTGTAGTTGAGACTTCACGAACTGAAAAAAGCCCTTATCATCAGAGTCTTGAAGAAGCTTATCTAAAATCTTTATCTTCATACTCCGGAGATGCACTGTTTTCAATAGATTTCAGTATACTTTCAAAATCATAAAAATAATTTAATTTCATAGGAAACTGGTATCTGTTCTGGGAATTATTCATTGATACTCCTTTATAAAAACTGAAGCTTCCGACTGTTCATTAATAACTACAGAGTAGTATAAATTAGGTACAGATTTTGTTCTCTCAATGTTGACAAAAATTACACTGTCTGACTCGCTGATGGCGGTCCAGAACGAGGAAAAGTTGATTTTATTCCCCCCTGCTAACTGAGATATATTTGAAATTTTGTTTTCACTTTCATATTGATCTGCAGACTTCACACTCTCACTTATCGCTTTCTGAAGTTGTGCTGCTTCCAGTCGCATTCGCTTTTCATGGGGCGACTTCCGGAAAGCCAGCATGGCAAATAGGAAGGACAACCAGGAAATATCGATGGGGCACATCCATCTTTTATCCTCGGTCGTTCAAGATTTACAGTTAAAATCCGTCCTGTCTTCTCGTCAAAGCAGCTTGCTGTCCATACAATACTTTCCGGTCGGAAATATTTGTGGCAGATCTTTGTGACTACACTTGCATTAATGAGAGATATTTCACAGCCAGATTCGTATTAACCTCGCAGCAATGGTCCAGAATTAAGAAACAAATGATATTGGTACATCATACATACCTGCTTTTAAAAACAATTGGCAAATGTGGTGCAATGGAAACAAATAAAACGTTACAAATTTTTCGTCATTTACGTACCCCTCAGTGATGCGTAGGCACAAGCTCCTGTCTCGGAATAGCTACAATCTAGCGATTTCTCAATTTCACAAATTTGGGAGATCGAAACATGTGCACTTTGATGCCTTTTTTAGATTTATAAATTCCCTGGCAAAAGGGAATGCACCACTTGTATCCCTTACTTTGAAGAATTGTAGGCGAATACAGCATGAAATATAAATGTCTTTCACGTGGCACACACTTTCAACACAACAGACACGCCAACGGGACTGCCTACCAAAGATAAGTTTGCCAACAGTTTGTGACGTTACGTGCCAATATGGCCGCTGTGCATAGGCCTTGTATCTAGAAGGCTTTGGCCTGACCCCAGAAAGCTGTTGTGCCCAAACAACTACCCGAAGTCAGTATGCCTCTCCACAAATTTGAGCCACGTGACCCCCTTGACACCGAGAGGGGGGGAACGTCGCAGCTCAAGCACAATCGGTCCCGGCTCTGTACTCCCTCCCCACCCCCCCTCCCCGACGACGCTACACTTTCCCTTCCGCTACACAAAAGTGCACTTTTTACCGCGGCCGCAAACTCATGCGGACGAGGCGGAAATGTGGTAGAAGGAAAGAAAGCCAACACAGATCACTTTCCCCAGGTCGTATCGCCCCCTCCTCCAGCCTGAAGCATTTAGTGAGGTGTTTTCTTTCAGGCTTTTCACACCTTACACGCCATCGGATATCTGAAAACACCACATATCGCCACACAATGGATATCCAGTTGCGGTACTCACGCGCAAATTCCAGCCTTCGTCCCCAGTGGACAGCAGACAGCACAGTTGCATGGACTAGGCACTTGCTGTGGAGGCCCATCAGCAGCAACGTTCGCTCAACGGTCGTTGACGAGACACTGTTGGTAGCCCCTTGGTTCATCTGGGCGGTCAGTTGCACGTGTCATCCATCGCCTGTACACATATTCGCAGACGTCACGTACCGCTATCAGCTATGGCCCGCGGTGCACCACAGTTGCCTTAGCGCCGGTTTTTGATAGCACCATTTTACCACGCACGGTGTACTTTAACCACTGTGGCATGCGAAAAGTTTCTCAATTTATCCGTTTCGGAAATGCTCCCACCATTAACAGGCAAGCCAATGATCATGCCCTTGCAACGTACGGGGTGTTTATTATATAATTATCGATATATTGTAAAATATCTATCGGTAGTCTTAGTGGACCATAAGTTGCTACCTGACTTAAGTTGGCTCTGTTTAAACGCGCGGTTATGCCGTCAGTATCATTTGCATCGAAAATACCATTACACTCTAATTATTAAACAAAAATATGGTGATTGCTGGCTACGAAATCAATACTACGGTTATTAGCATATGATACCAAATTAAGATTTAATCATAAAACAGGATGAGCAATATTTCTAGCCTAACATGACAATCCATTACACTCGCTAACATAACTAGCCTATCATTGGCACAATGCATCCACTTTCCTAACTACTTAAGTCAACACAGAACCCGCAAGTGACTCTATTGAAGTTCTGCTTGAACGGACACAGACCCAGAGAGCGCCAGTCAAAGAGCTAGCGGAATAAGAACTCATTTAGAATTACAGTGCCCTACTTTGGCTCATGATTGCTAATATCACCGTAATTCTCCGTGATGATTACGACGGTCGGACCAGCCAACGTCGTGATGCCGTCTTTCCCGTGAGCGAGCTTGGCTTTAATCTCCAACGTGGACGTGGTTTGCGTCCGTAAACTCCTGTACGCAAGTGTTCAATTGCGGAGTCCGTCACTAGTCAATACTCAAGCTACTTTCACATATGCCAAGAGTAGCTGGTCGACTCAAGTGCGCGGCAGCAAAGGTACACTTCACATTGCATATGAACACCACAAGTTAGCACAAATCTCTTTCTCTTCTCAGAGGAACAGATAATGCTACGTGTGTGGAGTCGTATGCTCTACACTATTCAGACTTCGAGAGTAACCACTGGACTCAATGCCGGTAACTTTTCCAACCTACTTCTCTCCACGCTCTCCAAGAAGGGCAGCCAGACACCGCGACTGCTCTCCTCCACCGCAGAGTCCTCCTTCAGAATTTTTGCAAACCTGGCCGTTCTTCGCCCCATTGATCCGTGCGCGTTGGTAGCCAATCACGACACAGACTTCCATGTATCCGTGCGCGTTTGTACCCAACCACGACACAGATTTCACCCGCGGTTACTGTTGCCGCCAAACTTTTAACACGTATCTCTACGCGCTCTGCGCCAGTCCCGTAATAGTCTTCCGCTGTGGCGCGAAATCGTCTTTCTCTCTTTCACATATAGCTCCTTCTCGTTTCTTGTTGTGATGGCCCAGCCTCTGCGAACGTCTTTGGTGGTGTGAAGTGCCAGCCGACAAAGGGGTCCGGCCGCGGCCATCCCGTTAGTTTGACATGACATAAGCACCTTCCTTATAGGTTCCGGCCGTGTTCCAGCCTCTGAGCCCATCTCGTTAGTCTGACATGACACACACAACTTCCTTTTCCGTGTCCATTCTCTGCTACCGGTTGGCCAATTATCAATTATTCGGTGTTTTAGTACTGATTTAGCATCATGTAAGGTGCAAAATCTGCTACCTTACACCCTTTTGGACGTCAGACAAACCGCTGTCTTTCCACATTACGACAACGACTACACTATTTCCCGCGTACCCCCGACACCTTTTATATATCTGCCATTGCCAGTGCCGCCACATGCCGTCTTTGAGTGGTTGTATCATGTTGATGTCGAGCATAGGCAGTGGTCACGTTAATGTGACTGAGCCGTGTAGAACACACAGAAGAAGCAAGGGGGAACTATAACGACGGAAAACCTAGAACAAAGTGTTCGCATTAGAAAGGGGTACGCGCGGGTGCACCGTGCCTGCCTGCCCTGTGTAATGAATGAAATTTACAATTTCTACTTTCGTTTAATGCGATTTAATGTTTTACCGTACTCTGGAACCACGCCGCTGCTACGGTTGCAGGTTCGAATCCTGCCTCGGGCATGGATGTGTGTAATGTCATTAGGTTAGTTAGGTTTAAGTAGTTCTTAGTCTAAGGGACTGATAACCTCAGATGTCCCATAGTACTTAGAGCCATGTGAACCATTTTTGTAGTGAGATGCAGCATGTATACCAGAAAAAGAAAATACTTCAATAAACAGTGTGCTCAAGAGCACCTGATTTGCTTTACAGATTACAGTACGTAATGGAACAATTTGTAGTTTCTGATATGGATGTAGCTGACGACTCATAAATTATTGTTTATCTTCACTCTTTTTGTCAGAACTCCACATTGAAGTTTCGTTACCCTTATTAACATTCAGCAGAAGTGTCACTACAGAATCAAACGTATCCTTGCTAGACGAATGTTTTTAAATTACAAAAAATGACGTCTACCCGACGAATGATTAGTCCAAGTAAAAATGATGGTAACATCTACCAGCTGTTAATAATGCGTTGTAATACCTACAATAGATTTCCTCACTTCAAAATTTACGTATAAACTTGAAGACGTATCTACTCTATTAGTCTATACTCATAGTATATGAACGAATGGAATTACCACTTCACAAGTCATTAATCTCTATTGTTAATATACAAAGAACTTGAAATTACTTTTCTATAAACTCTTTACCTTGGACTCGTAGTACAATATTAAGTAGCTTGATTACTACTATAACATCCCAAATATAGAGTCCCTAATGACATCCTTTTTGACAGCAAAAATTTCTAAATTAATGATCCTGACCTTCACGGTAGCTACAGGCTACAAAACTTTAACACTATTGAAAGTTTGACCAACGCAATACTAGGGAGCTAACAAAATCTATTCCACGGAAAGAAAATCTGTCGGATGATCACTTAATCTACGAAGCATGAAACTCTAAATAAAGAATTCAAAATACATGCTTTACGAAGATTAAAACCCAGACGAGATAAAGTGATCAGAGATAACATTTATCCAAGAAAAGAATTGTAGCCACATCGAGCTGTAAGTTCGCTTCGACTACAATGAAAAACTTCAATGGAAATGTTAATTCGCTCTCTTGTAGACGTCACGATAGAAACATGCTAATTGACCGATACTACATTGTTTCAGTCCGATCTGGAATTTTAAAGTTTTTCAAGTATCGTGTTGAGGTATTAGTCAAAGTTCTGAAGAAAAGTGATAGAACATTTACCGTTTAGCCAAACAACGGAACATATATTATACGCGAGGGAAAAGTAACTCGTCTGATACTTAATCAATTCTCGGACTTAGTCGTCGTGATCTGTGATCGTCACGAACAATGAAGGACATAGCAATATACCAAACGCCGACATAAACTCTACAAATAGACTTTAGTAGGAGACATATACACGCAATCAGAGGTACGCCGTGTTGTCGGAAGCTGTGGTCAATGTCAGAATTACTGATGTATACCGTAGCTTCAGTTCCCTGAATGACAGATCGGTGTGCTCTCCAGTGCAGTGGTTAAATAATTCAGAAGTTCAATAATCTCAGTTATAACTTTAATAATTCGTTTCGTCTACATCATTTAATTGAACACTATATTACGACGCTTTCTCTACGTTATTTAGAGAATACATGATGTCTGGATTTACGACGTAGGCGTTGTTGAATTAGCGCCGTAGCGCCGCAGCGACGCATAACGACGCTATAATACTTCACAAATCAACATCCTCGCAAGACTAAAATGTTGCATCGGCTTGAATGGTGGAACTTATAATTCGAGACATTATATTAGATACGTTTGAACATTCATTTGCAAACCGGGCATAAAAACTACTTTTATCGACTTTCGCGTAAGCTTATAATCCCGTCGTGAACAGGCGAAGGATATTTAGTTTATTGTTTCAGATAAAGGGAGTCGTTGCGGTACCTAGTGGTGCAGTCGCTGTGTGTAGCAGTAAAGAAGACAGAAATCCTTCGAACACCATTGCTTCAATTATAAGGGAGGGCCGCTTATACATTTCGGCGTGCTGCTCCATCGATACGCGGATATCTGTTACAGGGAGATAGTATCTGAAACTAATCAAACAAAGCGGGGAGTTTCTTGTAACAGTTACAGATCCGACCTGTATCAACCAGACTTGAACAACCATCCCCATCGAGCTGACACACACACACACACACGCCACACTACGTAGAAATGCTCAGGTTCTTTGAATGAAAATTATCTCTTTTCCTTTTGTTTACATCAGAGAATGGGAATAGTGTATTTCACTACTTCAGTTTATTTATACTTGCACTCTCAGTACCTATTATACAAAATTAAATATTCAATTTATTCCTTTATTCGGAATTAGTTATAGTAGAAAATCTTGTTCCGATATTTCTCATGATATTCGATTTCTTACATGCGACTCTCTTAGTCGTAATTACAAAAAAAATTAAGAAAAATTTCTTTGTTGTGCGTCACTTTCTGACGAACACACTCGAAGGACAACACTGTAACTTTCTTAAAATTTATAGACAGAAATAAGAAATACTGGTTTGGTTCTTTTGCTTTCTATAAGGTCTTAATTTTTTATTTCTTCATTATTTATGTCAATTAACCTCAGTATTATATATCTTTTACAAAAGGTAGTGACCGAGTGCCAGCAAATCAGTATCATTCCCTATAACGGAAAAGAAAGAACAACAAAATTAGAGCATAAACCCTATGTATCACTGTCATTTTACAGCAACCTTAAGATAGTTCATAGACAAAGCTAAGCCACTTGAGGCGTTGACTGAACATGAATCCCTCTAGAGAACTCAAAAGTTAAATGTGTCACTCGTAACTTGATCAGTCACCAGTTAACAACATGGACATATGCAGTTCCCTAATATGATTCCAAATTTCAAAGGGAAATTGTTATCACAGCTAGAGAAGATCACCGCTATATCACCATTCAATGATTTCTGAAGTCTTTCATCGTGAAGTTTCCTGATTTATTAATTGCAAGGGACTGTCATATCAAATACAATAACCACTTAATACGTCGAGGCTTCACCTTGCTCGAGTAGTCCCAAACCACCAACGACCATTAAATGAAAAGAAGCCTACACTCAGTTTCCTTTGAGTGAGCCAACAGATCCAAATTCTCAACAAATACAAATATCACAGCAAAATGTGTTGCAACTTTGTTCTTTAAATACATGCAATGTCTAATTTCCCCACTTTCAAATCAAATCTTGGCCACTATCCAATATCACCGATCCACACCTATGTTTCATGACTTTGGCAGTCCCTTGGCCACCTTTCTTTCACTTTAAACTCTTATCGTTTACCTTTTTTTACCTTGTTATGGGGAAATAAACCTTTTCTGTCTACCCAGCTAGTTACCTCCTTTCTTCGTTACTTTCGGACTCCACGTCTCCTTACCAAAGCTCTAGTCATCTTCGGTACCTGTTTAAAACGACTGTTTACCCTTTGTATACTACTCCATTCAAACTCTGTTTCTATGGCAGACCGTAGACTGATACATACTCCTCCTTACATGTTTCATTCTTTTTGCTTTCAAACCTTATGTTTAAATTTGAATCGTCTATCTCACTCCTATAGTTAAGTCATTTGATTCTCCTTGATTGGTACGTGCTGCGTAAGGCACTACCTCCTCCCATGATTCAGCTACCATCAGCACATCATCTATGTACACTAACACCAATTCTTGTAAATCATCTCCCAAAGATACGTGAAAAGCTCGTGTGAGCTCAGGTACTGACACGTTTAGCCCAAAAGGGAGATGTTTGGATTAATACAACCGACTATCAAACACAAAGGCTGTGCACTTTCTTGCCTTTCCTACAAGGGAGACTTGCCAGTAACTCGCGTTCAGATCTAGGGAGCTTAAATATGTAGTATTATTAAATCGAAGTAACATTCCAGAATGAGATTTTCACTCTGCAGCGGAGTGTGCGCTGATATGAAACTTCCTGGCAGATTAAAACTGTGTGCCCGACCGAGACTCGAACTCTGGACCTTTGCCTTTCGCGGCAAGTGCTCTACCATCTGAGTTACCGAAGCACGACTCAGGCCCGGTGCTCACAGCTTTACTTCTGCCAGTATCTCGTCTCCTACCTTCCAAACTTTACAGAAGCTGGTTCGCAGGAGAGCTTCTGTAAAGTTTGGAAGGTAGGAGACGACATACTGGCAGAAGTAAAGCTGTGAGCACCGGGCGTGAGTCGTGCTTCGGTAGCTCAGATGGTAGAGCACTTGCCCGCGAAAGGCAAAGGTCCAGAGTTCGAGTCTCGGTCGGGCACACAGTTTTAATCTGCGAAGTAACATTTCTTCCATATGAAGAGGCCTATCCCTTTCCATTCCTATGATTTTATTGGCAGTTTTTGCATCTAACACTAGCCGAATATCAACGTTCGGTTTCCTAACCGCCACAGTAGGATTATTATAAGGGCTAAAAGTATTTCAATAATATTCCAGCTTAACATTCTATTAATTACTTTCTGTACATCATCATTGATACTTAGAGCAATGCGGCACAGCAATTTAAAGAACAGAAAATGTTCCTGAATTTTCAGTTTACATTCATATCCAGGGAAAACTCATGGCTTATCATCAAAAGCCGCAAAATTGTGTAATAATCCTGATTTCAACTGCTCTCTCTCTCTCTCTCTCTCTCTCTCTCTCTCTCTCTGTGACAAAGTTAAACCATTAGATTCCAAACATTTCTCTTCAGCTATTTGCAAGGAACTGAGAAAGTGTTAGATGGTGTTTTGAGAACTCTTCCTCATCATTATCTTCTTTCTTCCTATTTGAATGTGCTTTCCAGCTCTTAACACTATAGCCATATTCCGAACTCCCCATGCTTTTATTCAGCTTAATCCACCACTGGTGATTCCGAACAGTAATTCGTGGCTTTTCGTTTCGTACATATAATGACACCCCATATGTCGCTAAACAACCCGTACCTAAGAGAGTAGGTAGATTAATATCCACTACTACTAACACGAAATGCTGGAATGTTACATCAGAAATAGTAAATGTCATCATCCCCTCCTCGTCGACTTTCTTACCGCTCGTCCCTGAAATAGCTATCACTTGCACATTCGTAACTGGAAACGAAGGATACTTCTACTTAAACTTGTTTCTTTCTCATACCTCCTTTGATAATGAATTGAACTGACTCTCAGTATCAGTCAGTAGATCTATTTCTTGGTGTCCTACTAACGCTGATACCACAAGTGTCGATACATCATTAGTTGGTTGTTCCTTCACTAGCAACAAGTCTTCACTCAAATTTTCTTGATGTTTACTCCTAATAAAAGCATTGTAGTATTCATGAACATTATGGCAAGAACAACTAGGCATAGGATTGGATCGACTAGGTTCTGTTATCTCTTGAACTACTGCTCTGTTGTGGTCCTGATAATTCTCATTATTATTCTTATATTACCCTACAATCCTAAAACTATTATATGTCCTTGCTATTCGTATCAAAATTTCTTCTTTCATGGTTACTATCATTACACAGACTATTAGTTGGCACATTTCTCTTTTGTTCGTTCCAGTCCCATCTACTTCTCCTATCACAGTCTCTATTCTGTAGATCCGACTTACAAAATAATTATCATTATGATTTATACCATAATTAATCTGTCAACTGTTTCTACTACTACTACTACTACTGCTACTATTATTATTATGATAAATAAATCTTCCATTCCGCTGTTTACATCCATCTGCATTACCCTTCACAAGTTTGCTAGCCTTGTTTCAGACTTATCTTTTGACTTTACCAAGTAATCCAATTGGTTTAATAACTCTTATAAAGCCTGGACCTGATTCCACTTCTCACCGACTACATGTTACCTCACTTTATCTGGCAGCCTCGATATTAAAACCTCTATCACTCGTTGTTCATTTACTATTAGTAGTTCCTCCAAGTAAGGCTGCTGATTCCAATGATACTCCACAAAAATACGGTATCCTGGCCGTAATTTACGCTGTGCATTGAGTGACCAGTGCTTAGCTTTGAAAGCAGGCGTAAAATCCTCTACAGTGTTGAATCGATGCGAACTAAGCATGGCCCACTGGGATGCATCTTCTTCTAAATAGCTCACAATAAATCCAACACCTCTCTGACTACCCCATGAGAAAGGCAGAGATACTTCAAGGGATTTTAGGAAGATCACTGGCTGTACTGAACCTCTTGGTATGAACTTGGGAAAAGGACTACTTCCATTCTTAAGTCACAATTTTATTTCCTTAACCATATCACCTGCGCTAACTTCTGACCTACACACATTAACATCATTGATACGTGAGCTCACTGATTCATAAGTTTTCATTATTATTACCACTACCGGATACACTTCTAGTTTGTTGACTGTCGGGGGGGTGAGATGGTTCTGTTGGGTTGACCCTCCTTAGATTCACATGCTGAACGAGGTGTTCCCTGTGTAACACTTACTTCTGACAAGGGTATCATAGAGATTTAATTTGCCTGTTATCCATGTGTGAGTCTTTTGTTGCCTGCAATCCATTGATTATTCGAAGTTTGTAATTCCTCTTAACTATGCTTGTGGCCTTCCGTCGGTTGATCAGATAACTTCTGTTACAACAGTTCCATCGAATTATCCTGATCTTGGTCCATCACATTTTGGGCTTGCAGCCGGATCACGTTGACATCTTGGCACGATATTTCGGCTAACAAACATGCAGCCATCTTCAGGTGAGTACGAGACTGAAGATTACTGGTGCGCGTCGTTCTATATATACCGAAAATTGGCGCGGCGGCGCCTGCGCAGTGGAGAAGGCTAATATCGCGCCCCCTATCTAATTTGGCGCGCTCTGCAGCAGAAGCGGGCCGCGCATGCGTAGTGGTGTACCTACATTTGCGCTATCTGTCGTAAAGCGCCTTCGCGCAGCTGAGGCGCGGTAGTCGAAAGTATAAAATCAATTTTCGTCAGCCGTCGCACTAGATGCAGACCCATGTCTCTGTGAAGCGATTAAAGAAATTACAGGATCCCATGCTTTATCCATCTGAAAGCCGCCGTCTCGATTAGTAAGATCTTTTGCCAATCGTATCTCCACGGACACCTTGATAATGGATTCCCAAAAAGATCTAGTTGTCGCTAAAATGTTTGTTCCACAATAATCCATGGGGTGTCCCGTCGAAATACAGTGTTCTGCTATGGCTGATTTGTTGGGCTGTAGTAGACGTGTGTGGCGCTCATGCTCCACGCATCTTTCCCGTACTGTGCGAGTAGTTTGGCCAATGTAGGATTTGCCACACTGACATGGGATCTTATAAATACCCGCCTTCCTCAGGCTCAGATCGTCCTTCACAGAGCCAAGCAAAGCCGAGAAACAAGAAGAAGAAGACGAAGAGGTGGTCAGGTCCAGGGCGTTTCTTCCGTATGTGGGTAACCTCTCCTCTAAAATAGGAAGGATTTTAAAGAAGCATTGTGTTAAAGTGATCATTCGACCACCTACGAAAATATCGGCTTTGCTTGGCTCTGTGAAGGACGATCTGGGTCTGAGGAAGGCGGGTATTTATAAGATCCCATGTCAGTGTGGCAAATCCTACATTGGCCAAACTACTCGCACAGTACGGGAAAGATGCATGGAGCATGAGCGCCACACACGTCTACCACAGCCCAACAAATCAGCCATAGCAGAACACTGTATTTCGACGGGACACCCCATGGATTATTGTGGAACAAACGTTTTAGCGACAACTAGATCTTTTTGGGAATCCATTATCAAGGTGTCCGTGGAGATACGATTGGCAAAAGATCTTACTAATCGAGACGGCGGCTTTCAGATGGATAAAGCATGGGATCCTGTAATTTCTTTAATCGCTTACAGCCCAACAAATCAGCCATAGCAGAACACTGTATTTCGACGGGACACCCCATGGATTATTGTGGAACCAACATTTTAGCGACAACTAGATCTTTTTGGGAATCCATTATCAAGGTGTCCGTGGAGATACGATTGGCAAAAGATCTTACTAATCGAGACGGCGGCTTTCAGATGGATAAAGCATGGGATCCTGTAATTTCTTTAATCGCTTCACAGAGACATGGGTCTGCATCTAGTGCGACGGCTGACGAAAATTGATTTTATACTTTCGACTACCGCGCCTCAGCTGCGCGAAGGCGCTTTACGACAGATAGCGCAAATGTAGGTACACCACTACGCATGCGCGGCCCGCTTCTGCTGCAGAGCGCGCCAAATTAGATAGGGGGCGCGATATTAGCCTTCTCCACTGCGCAGGCGCCGCCGCGCCAATTTTCGGTATATATAGAACGACGCGCACCAGTAATCTTCAACATCAGAGGGTTGGATTCCCTCATTCGAAGGCGCCAGATTACAAAGCCTGGGCTACTCTCAGGTTGGAATCTCCGCTTTCGAAGATTGTGTCCGTCTGTCTGTCGTTTACTGTTGTAGCTGTTCGTTCGTCCGTCCGTCCGTCCGCCTGCCTGTTGTCCGTCCGTCCGTCTGTTCGCCGCCGCCTGCTGTCCGTCCGTCCGTCTGTTCGCCGCCGCCGCCGCCGCCAGCCGGTGCTCGCCGCCGCCGCCAGCCGGTGCTCGCCGCCGCCGCCGCCGCCGCCGTCGCCGTCGCCGTCCGTCCTGGACGTCGTCCGTCTGCGTCTTCGCCTGTTCCCAGTTCTGTGTCCTTTCTTTTTCGTGCTGTGCGTTTTTTCTTCCTGTCGTCATGTCCGCCCCCACCACCACCGTCACTACTACCACCACCGCCATTGTCTATACGTCCCCTTCCGCCGCCTCCACCACTATAACTTGGTGTGCCCAGTCACACCCCCCTCCTTCCATCCCACCTCTCCTCACTCTCCCTTCACCCTCGCTCTTTGTCGCCCCCTCTCCCGCTTCTTCCTCTCGCTCCTCTCGTTCTGATCCTTTCCCCCCACTCCCCCAGCCTGTCACTGCAGCTCCGGCTACGGTGGTGGCCCGTCGGGCCACTGTCCATGCCCAGCTCTCCCCGTCACCTTCGCCATCACCGCCGCCACTGCCACCGTCATCGTCTTCGTCGCCTTCGCCTTCGCCTTCACCGTCACCGTCACCGTCACCATCTCCGGCGCCGACTCCAGCCCCGGGACCTGCCACTCCCCGCCACATTCCAGTTGTTCCCGTCCCCCACGCCTCCTCCGCCGCCGTCAAGCGCCCCAGTGGCACCCCTGTCTCGTCTGCTCCAAAAAAGGCTCCGCCTCGTCCCCGTTCCCCCACCCCTGATGCCATGGATGTCTCCCCGCCCGTCCCTGCCCCCTCCTCCTCCTCCTCTACCCCCTCTTCCTACCGCTACCTCCTCTCCCGTCTGGATCCCTCCCTCCTTGAAGCCCGGAACCTCACCCTCTTCCTTCGCCAGAATTGTCCTGGTGCTCCCATCTCCCTCCTCACTCCTCGCCGTGATTCAGTACTCATCTCCTCCCCCAGCCCTACCCTCCACACAGACCTCCTTTCCCGCATCCCTGTCACCTGCTTTGGCCCTCATACCTCTCTGACCCCTGCTCCCTCGCCATCTCCCTCCCGCCAACACCAACAACCCGCGTCGCCCGCCGACCCTCACCGCCGTGACCACTCGGCTCAGTCCAGTGATCACGGAGGAGGAGGTGTTGGCGGTGCTTCAGGCCCATCCCCATCTGGAAGTGCGTGCGGTTCGCCGGATCCATAACGCTGCCGGCCCCACCCGCCTTATGCGGGTTTTTTCTGAGCATGCCCCCTCCATCGACCGTCTCCTGAAGGAGGTTGCCCTCCATTTTAACCAGCGTTATAAGGTTGACCCCTCCCGTTCCCCTCCTCAATCCCTCCGCTGCCAAAGGTGCTTGCGGTATAATGCGCACCCAACATCTGAGTGCCGCGAGGCCCCCACCTGCCCGCACTGTAGGCAAGCCCACTTTTTACGGCAGTGCCCCAATCTCCAGTCCCCCTCCCTCCTGTAATACCTGTAACCTGCCTCATCCCACCTACTCCCAGAAGTGTAAGGCCCGACCCCCTCCGACCGCTCCTGAACTCACCGTCCCTGTCCGTCCCCTGGACGCCCCCAACCCTCCTGGCAATTCCCTTTGTCCCACCCCCACCGCTGAGGACATCATCAGGTTCATCACCATCGTCCTTCAAAATGTTCATCCCTTTCAGCGCCCCCACACCCTCCAGCAGATCTCCCTTGCCGCCCGTTCCATCTTCCAACTCAAGATGTACGCCACCTACTCCAACAACCAGGCCCATTTCACCTTCTCCCGTCTTGACACCTCGTCTAAATCCCTGTCATGGCGTGACAGCAACGTATCCTTTTCAACAATATCCGCTCCCTCTCCGCCAACAAGAACCTCTTCCTGCACACCCTTGCCACCCACCGCGTGGATGCCTTCCTCCTCAATGAAACCTTCCTCCAACCCCACCACTCCATCCACACCTCACCCTATCTCCTCGACCGCTCCGATAACCCCCTCCCCATTGCGCGTGGCGGAGTTGCCATTGGTCACCACCGCCAGATCCCCGTTCGGCTCCAACCTCTCCTTCCCGACCCCACCGAACACCTGATCCTTAGTCTCTTCTTCCCCGGCCTTACCGTTACCTGCGCCACCATCTATGTCCGCCCTTATGCCCCTATTACCTTCGACTTCCTCTCCCACATTGACCGTACCTTCTCCTCCTACGTGATCGCCGCCGACCTCAACATCCATAGTCGTTCCGCCGCCCAGTTACGGCGGTGGCATCGGTTCCTCTCCTTGCTTCAAGGCAACCTCATCCCCATCCCCCAGCACACCCGTCCCGAATCCAACTCCACTCCTGATGTTATCCTCTCCTCCCCCAACCTCCTTGGCCACATAACGGTGGATGTCCTGGAGCCTATTGGTAGCGACCATCTCCCTGTCCTCCTCACCATTTCAGACGGTCGTCGCCCTCGCCCCAACCCTCGTACTGACCCTCCCCCTAAGTATGTCCATGACTATTCCCGTGCCGACTGGAATGCCTACCGGGATACCCTCTCCACCGATGTCGATAGCCACCCTTTCACCTACCACCACCCCGATGATGTCAACCATGCTGCCTCCTTTCTCCAGCAGACATCTGAGGCCGTGGAGGCCCACGTCCCTACTGTCGCCATCCACCCCCACCGTCCTACCTTACCCCCACAGGCCATCCTCCTCCTCTGTGAATCCCGCCGTCTCTACCGTGCCTTCCTCCACACGCGTGACCCGGACACACTACGACGCCACCAGCAACTCCAACGACACGTCCGCAATTTTCTCGCGGCTAAGAAACGCCGGGACTGGCGACAGACATGCACCCGTTTAAATGCTACCCTACCAATCAACTCGTCAAAATTCTGGTCAGCCTTCCGTCGCCTTACCGGAACTAAACCCTCCCCCTACTATCCTCTTCTCCATGATGATCACCCCTTCCCTGACACCCTTAGTAAGGCCAACCACTTTGCCTCCTACCTCTCTGATGTATTTTCCATCCCCGATGATCCCCAGTTCGATTACTCCCTCTTCCCGGATATCCGCGATCGAACTGACACCTCTGTCCCTCCCCTCGCTCCTGGTATCCAGTACTTGGACAACATTACACACACGGAACTCAATGCCCCTATCACTACACAGGATCTCATTACTACCCTCCGCACAAAACGCAACAACGGTCCTGGTCACGATCGTGTCACCTACCGCCACCTTCATGAAGCTCCTGTCTCTTTCCTCTCCACCCTGGCCAGGGTCTACAATGTAGTCCTGTCCACCGGTTACTACCCCGATCTGTGGGAAACCTCCCGTATCCTCATGTTCCTTAAACCTGGCAAACCGCCGTCCGCCGTCTCCACCTACCGTCCCATCAGCCTTACCTCGGTCTTCAGCAAGGTCCTGGAATCTATCCTCACCCGACGCATCCACCAGCATCTCCGCCAGCACCGCCTCCTTCCCGTTACCCAGTGTGGCTTTCGGCTGTCCTTCTCTTCCGACGACCTTCTCCTTCACCTCACTCATCTCCTTTCCGAACAGCTTAATTCCCGTCGCTCCGCAATCTTCCTCTCCCTGGACCTCGAACGTGCATATGACCGCGTATGGCATTCCGGTCTCCTCTTCAAGCTCCAAACCTTCGCCCTTCCCATTAACTACGTCCGTCTGACCGGCTCTTTTCTCTCCCGCCGTCCTTCCTATGTCACCATCCATAACACCGATTCCTACACCTTTTTCCCCTCTGCCGGTGTGCCCCAAGGCTCCGTCCTCTCCCCCCTTCTGTACCTTTTGTACACGGCGGACATGCCGCCGCCGTCACCCCCCGTCCACCTTCTCCAGTTTGCCGATGACACCGCCTTCCTTGCCCTTGCCCCCACACTGCAGCGCTCCCAACACCTTCTCCAATCCCATCTTGACCGGTTCACCGCTTGGTGCAACCAGTGGTTGCTCAAGGTCAATCCTTCCAAAACCCAGGCGATCATTGTAGGCAAAACCACTCCTTCCTTCCGCCTCCTTGATTTCTACATCACCACATATGGCCGTCCTATCGCCCTCACTCCCACCCTTAAGTACCTTGGCGTCACCCTCGACCGTCGCCTCTCCTGGACTCCCCACCTCCGGACAATCCAAGCCAAGGCACGCTCCCAACTCAGTCTCCCTCGTACGTGGGGTCTGGACCCCTCCACCATCCTCCACACCTATAAATCCTTCATCCGCCCTATCCTTTGTTCTGCCCATCCGGCTTGGATCTCCGCCTCCCCTACCTTTTATAAATCCCTCCAAATCCTTGAACGCCATGCTCTCCGCCTCGCCTGTCGCATCCGTCTCCCCTCCCCTACGCGGATCCTGTATGATCTCATCCCCTTCCCCCACCTCCTCCTTTTCCTTGAAAGGATACGGATTCTGTACACCTCCCGTAAACTCGATCCTCCTCACCTGCTCGTCTCCCCGATCCTCTCCCACCCCCGCCCACTGCCGCGCCTGTATTCCCACGTCCCACCCGGTCTCCATCTCTCCACCCTCCTTACCCTCTCCCAAGGTGGCTTCCGCCAGCTCCCCCTCCCTGATGATGTCCTCCTCCCCTCCATCTACCCCTCCTATCAACTTTGACCCTGCCCCCCCCCACTTCCGATGTCCTTTCCTTTAGGCACCCTCCCTCCCTTCTCTTTCCTTTTCCCCCGTCCCCTCCCTCCACCCCTCTTACCCCGGGCTTCCCCCTCCCCCTCTCTCCCATGCCCCTGGCATCTCTGCTCTGCTCTGCTCTCCCCTCTCCCCCTCCCCTTTCTCCTCCTCCTCCCTTGGCAGGTCCCCGGACTCGCACACGCTCAGTGAACATTCGCGCGCCGGAGATCATCGCCATCGGTGTCTCGTGTGTGTGTGCCTTCGTCTGTTTTAGTGTTCTTCGTCGTCACGCCTCATCTGTTCACGTGTGCCGTCGCCGTCGTCCGTCTTCTGTGCGCCGTGTCAACGGGTGTTAGTGTATTTTCGTCCAGCGTGAACGGCTTCGTGTTTATTGTTTTTGTATCTACATTCTTTGCCCGCCATTTTTTGTATTGTCTGTGTCACCTATATATCGTATTATTGTACCCCTTAAGGCTGAAGAGCAGCGTATTATGCTGCTGCCAGCCCGCCTTGTATGAGGTGCTTAAAATTACAATAAAGAAAAAAAAAAAACAGTAATCTTCAGTCTCGTACTCACCTGAAGATGGCTGCATGTTTGTTAGCCGAAATATCGTGCCAAGATGTCAACGTGATCCGGCTGCAAGCCCGAAATATGATGGACCAATCAATACGCCGGGAAAACTTCAAGATACGTATCCTGATCTTGTTTGGCCTTTCCAGTTCATTAGGAGGAGTTGACAGATCTTGATATTTCCGTCTTAAATCTGACTCTCATTCTTTAACAATGCGTGATCCTTATGGAATTCTTTCGTCCATTGCTCAAAAGTTTTATTCATTCCCTTCATCTGTTCTTCCCTGTGTTTCTTCGCGTCCTCCTGCCAACGTTTCGACCTCCGTCATCAGGTCTTGGACGTTAACCTGCTCTCGCGTTATTAAATATTTGGCGTCCCTCATAAGGTTTTCGGCCTTCTCCTGCTCTCGCGTTATTAAATCTTGAGTTTTCTCCTGCTCTAGTTTTATTAAATCCTCGAAATAATCTTTCATTGGCTCATCCATATTGCAAATTCGGATAGAATACTGTGAATTGCCTAATCAGTAATAAACAAATATCTACAATATTCCCTTCAAAAACGTCCACCCCAGACTAAAGAGTCATTGCTTATACAGCATACCACCATAAACCTGTAACACTAAACACACAGATATAACAAAAATGTACCTGACACTTAAACTATGTACTCAGCAACCTCCTCCACTAGCAGTGATACTACTGAAGTGTTGTCTCAGCGCTCAGCTGAAGTGTAGGCTCGGCTGAAGTTAAGCAGTGTGTTGCAGCGCTACGTCTGTCTGGATGTGGGTTCGGGTGCAGATAAGAGTCGTGGCCTAAGGCTGATCAAGTCTCCGAACTCCATCAGTTGTTACGGCAAAGCACCAACTGCACCATCTCCACAACTTACTATGCACAAAACTAAAGACTTATATCAGAACACGACGCTCTTAATAAGATTTCAGCATCGCCCTTATTATGTAAACATACAATCAAACTCACTAACACTAATTGATTATTACAATTAACACTCAACTAGTCAACTAAGAAGTTTAATTATTCACTACACATTCGCAAAGATATGGAGGTGACAGGTAGATCAAAAATACATGTGAAAAACTTTGACGTAGTACAAGGGAGGTATCTTTTTACTCTGCTGTTAAAACAGTGCATCGAAAAACCAACCAGGCAGGCAAAACAAATGTACAAGGGTTGGGTTAAAAGTCAGGGCGAAATGATAACAACGTCATTATTCGTTGACGACGGTGTTGTCCTCGATGAAAAATAAGAAGAGTTTCAGGACGCGCTGAATGGAGCGAACAGTCTAATAAGTGTACAATATGAATTGAGAAACGTAATAGAATAACAGAAGTAGTGAGGTGTAGTACAAATGAGATTAGTGAGAAACTTAATGTCACATATGGTGATCACGAAATAAACGAAATTAAGGAATATTGATATACTGGAAGGAAAGTAACACTCGATTAGTTTGAAATTATTTGTATACGGTTCTGTGAGACATTGCATCAGCCACATTGTAGCCCCGCCGTTTGCATCGTACTGAGGAAGCTGTTGAGTAAGTTCCCGTTCAGAAGCAACTGGAAGTCGCACTGTTTACTGTATTGGGAGGTTTAGCGAAAGTCATTTGCACACAGACACCAGGCAGTTGAGCACTTGCCTGCGAAAGACGAAGGTCCCGAGTTCGACTCTCTGTCCGACACACAGTTTTAATCTGTCAGGAAGTTTCATGACGGACCCTTATTAGTACCATGACATCAATTCATGAGCATACCGGAGTACACTTCCCATACTGGAAAATAGTGAAACATGTAGACACACTGTACAGAAAACATAGCTGCTGTCATGAACATGGGTCTTTCAGATGTTTTAAAGATAAAAACGAAATATTTCCAACTTAGGAACATTTAAAGCCTCATATTCGGCAAAAATGTACAACAGGCCATATAAAGTGAGGAAGATAGATGATATCAGGCACAAAGGAAGAATTAACAGATAAGGAAGGGAAAAAATTGAGGTAGCTTCATAAAAAAGATCTACGATTAAGCTTCTAAAAAGGACGCCGTTCATCAAAATTTTTATTATCGTTAAGTATCATCATTAACATACTACGGCGACAATTCGTAATAGAACAGTCCAACTTCTTGGACGTGCATAGTGATGGTAACCGGATCAACAATGTGGTAGACCTGCTATCTTCTTATAAGCAATCTGTAGATTTCAGCAGCCGGCCGGGGTGGCCGAGCGGTTCTAGGCGCTACAGTCAGGAACCGCGCGATCGCTACGGTCGCAGGTTCGAATCCTGCCTCGGGCATGGATGTGTGTAATGTCCTTATGTTCGTTAGGTTTAAGTAGTAAGTTCTAGGGGACTCATGACCTCAGCAGTTAAGTCCCATAGTGCTCAGATCCATTTTAGACTTCAGCAAGAGCATTAATTTCTGTTATTAGTTGCAGAGATGTTTTCACTTTTTGAATCATCGGTGTTATTAAAGTAACGACTGCACGAAATAAACTTAAAATAGTATGTCAGGTTCACAAATGTACACAATGTTGATACACGTCCAAGCATTTTGCAGAATCAGTAATGGCATGTCAGTATTAGAATTTGCTGACGAAATGTTATATTACAGTAATAAAGCAGATAGTACTAAATAGTGTGTGAAAAAGGAGAAAATGATCTACTTAACCCTCTGACTGATCAAATTTTGGATCTGAAAGAAGTCAAATATACATCCTCATAACTACTCACGGAAATAAAAAAAGCACTGTTTAGAAGACAAGATTAAAATTTCTTCTTAACAGCTCCTTCTATATGGCACTGTAATTAATTAAGGGCAATAAGTAGGGAATTAGAAACGCGAATATCCAGCATGTAGTCATACAAAATTACGTTTGAAGAAGTATAGGCATATTTCTTTTATGTATTTCGGATCTGTGCCACATACAGCTTATTCCAAAGGAAAATCTTACTAGGAGACATTTATTGACGATTTGATGATGATGATGTTTGGTTTGTGGGGTGCTCAACTGCGCGGTCGTCAGCGCCCGCACAATGTCACAATATTGACACAGTCCAATTTTTTTCACAGTCCAATTTTTCCACTGTCACGAATGATGATGATGATATGATGAGGACAACACAAAGACCCAGTCCCTGGGCAGGGAAAATCCCCAACCCGGCCGGGAATCGAACCCGGAACCTCGTCATCGAGAGACCAATAGATCACTAGCTCCGGAGTATTGACGATTTATCCATCATGTGCATGTTGTAATATTGGTGTGGTATGTTGCAAATGTCTATGTGCATTTTTGTTAATCTAAGCTCCAGGCAGCTGTTTCGGCTGCAACCGTGTTACTGTGTGCGCGGTGTAATTCATGAAATATCTATCTGTGCCTCTATTTCTCTCGATTGCCCCGTTAAGTTTCTCTCTGCGTCTATTCCTCTCTCTCTACTTCTCTTTCTCTCTCTTCTCTCTCTTCTCTCTCTCCCTCTCTGTAATGTTTCACTCTCTGCCCGCTTCAAACATGAGTGTTATGCCTAAAGTTCTCTAGCTTCGTTGAACTACATGACTTGTGATTATTTTCTTGTTAAACCTGACAATGAAATTAGGACTATCTATTACAAATTGCACCATACCATTTGCACTTATATTCAGTTTAGATTAATTGTGTAACAAGGTGAAATGGGTTGTCTGAGTAATCAATGACGAGGTAGTAACTTCCGTTAAGGAAAAAGAAATTGCTGGTAGAACTTTACCAAAAGTAAGGAGCAGTTCTGAGACATCAAGAAATGGTCCATTTGCAATGAGGGGAAGTGGAGGGAGACAAAGTGTAGAAGAAGACGAAGGAATGAATACAGTGAGCAAGTTGCAAAGGATGTAGGTTGCACTAGCATGGATAGTTGCATCAAAACAGTCTTCGGATTGAATAGTGCAACGAAAACAACTTTTGATAAATTTCCTTATGTCTTCACTGCACATTTATTTTTCCAACAACCTTACACGTTTCGACTTTGCATTATTTTCAAAGGCAATGTTATGTCAGTCATATGAAATTGCTCATTAGATACAAATTTATCACGTCAACATTCTCGATCAAAAGACAAGTGCACTTGTGATCGAGAATGTTGACGTTATACAACGCATCTAATTAACAATGTTATATGACTGACATAGCACTGTCTTTGAAAATAACGTGAAGTCTAAACGTGTAATTTTGTTGGAAAAATGAAAGTTTGGTCAGGACACAAGAAAAGGTATCCAAATTGCATCCAAATGGCAGCGTCGCCTCATAGCATTTTCATGCAAATTGCAACCAAAAATAACAACACTCTAAACAACCAGCGTACAGTCACGTTTACTCGGCATGCCGTGCGAGGTGGCGCAATGGTTAGCGCAGTGGACTCGCATTCGGGAGGACGACGGTTCAATCCCGCGTCCTGCCATTCGGATTTAGGTTTTCCGTGATTTCCCTAAATCGCTCCAGGCAAATTCCGGGATGGTCCCTTTTAAAGGGCACGGCCGACGTCCTTCCTCATCCTTTCGTAATCCGATAAGACCGATGACCTCGCTGTTTGGTCTCTTCTCCCAAACAACCCAACTCAGATTGGCATAAGACGCCCATAAGTGCCGCACGTGTAGCGTAGTGTGCAGATGCCGTCTGGGAATTTAAAAGAATCGAAAACAAAATTATGTCACTGAAGTTATTAGAATGCAATGTGTTCTCGTTATCCACTCAGGTGACAAAAATCATTGGATACTGATATGCACGTATACAGGTGGCTGTAGTGTTGCGTACACAAGATATGAAAGGGCAGTGAACTGGTGGAGCTACCATTTGTACTCGGGTGATTCGTGTGAAGAGGTTCCCGACGTGATTGTGGCTGCACGACGCGAATTAACACAGCTGTGAACAGGGAATGATAATTCGAGCTAGAAGCATGGTGCAATCCATTTCAGAAATCTTTAGGGGATTCAATATACCGTGATCCATAGTGTCAAGAATATGCTGAGAAAATCAAATTTCGGGCATTACCTCTTACCATGGACAACGCAGTGCCCGAGGGCATTTGCTTACCGACCGAGAGCAGCGGCGTTTGCGTGCTTATCAGTGCTAACAGACAAGCAGTACCATGTGAAATAACCGCAGGAATGAATGTGGGAGGTGCGACGAACGTATCCGACAGTGCGGCGAAATTTGGTGTTAATGGGCTATGGCAGAAAACAACCAAAGCGACTGCCTCTGCTAACAGCACGACACCGCCCTAGACTTCTGTAAAACCGTGGCGTCGCCAGATGAGCCCCGATTTCAGTTGATAAGAGCTGATGGTACAGGTGGAATGTGGCGCAGATCAACGAAGCCATGGACACAAACTGAAAACAAGGCACTGCGGGCTGATGGTGGATTCATGATGGTACGGGCTGTGTTTACATGGAATGGACGGGGTCCTTTGGTCCAACTGAACCGATCATTGACTGGAAATGCTTGTAGTCGTCTACTTCTTTATTTATTTACTCGTGTCCAGAACATAACGTACATGTATAGCCGATAGACAGCAATTTACAAACATTATAAGTACATTATTTAATTCTATATGACATCAAAAATTCCGCCGTTTGATCTGCTGTGTCATTGGCGATAACCAGATCGTCCATCGAGCATGGGGCTGGGATGTTTATACAGTTGAGCAGGTGTTGATGATCTTGCTGGTCGCCACATTCGCTTGGTTCGTCTTCTGGAGAGAAGCCCCATTTTTTCAAATTGACCTTGCATCGAGGTACACCAGTTCTCAGCCTGTTGAGGACCTTCCATCTTTTATATGGGTTGTGACGACCTTTAGAAAGCTCTTCTTTAGGGTTGTTCCAGTACCTCTCTGATGGTGAGTTACGCTAAAGCTGTATTCGACGATTTATAGGCGACGTTAAGAGTGGTTCTGTTGAACGGAGGAAACTCTTTCTTGATGTTGGTATTCACATCCGAACAAGAGGTGTCTTGTATCTGTTTCCGCTTCTCTTTTTCTGCTGCTGTTCTTCTTCTGATATGTGGAGGTGCTATGCCCATGAGATGATATATTTTATTAATAGGAGTTGCCCGCAAGCAGCCAGTGACAATGCGTCCTGTTTCATGAAGGGCAATTTCCATTTGTTTGGCATGGTTGGAGTTCTGCCACACTGGTTCCGCATATTCAGCAGCGGAGAAGCGTAAGGACAATGCAGAGGTGCGAAGAATAGAAATTTACAAACAATATAAGTACGTGATTAAATTCCATATGACAACAATTTACAAACAATAGAAGTATATGAATAAATTCCATATGACATCCAAAATTCCGCAATTTGAATTGCTGTATCATTGACGATGACCAGATAGTCCATCGGGTATCGCAGTTGATTAGTTTTTGTCCTCTCCAGGTTATGTTTAGGCTCCTTCTAGACTCTCTGTTCCGTAAATGGAAAGCACACACTTGTGTTTTAGAGGGATTTGGTTTCAGGTAACTGTGAGCATAATCGGCAGACATTGTTTGAAGACCTGTAGTCAGTTTTTCTTCCACCTCCTCAAAAGCTCTTCCTTGGGCAGCAACTGCTGTATCATCTGCATAGATGAAAGATCTTGTGACAGGCTCAATTGGTTGGACATTGGTATGGATATTATATAGCAATGGGGCTCACACACTTCCTCGTTGAATGCCATTATTCTATATCCTACATCGACTTCTTTTGTTTTGTAGAGTAATAAAGAAGCGACTATTTTGCAATAGACATCTCCTAAATTGCGTCAGATGATAGTCTTTCGTAACAGCATAGGTCTTTCCTAATAATTTCTTATGGTTGATGGTGTCATACGCGGCAAATGCAACACCAGTTATCCGTTTGTGTTCGTAACCGTCTTCTATTTATTGTGTCAAATTCAAGGTCTGTCCACAACAAGACTTCCCTGTACGAAAGCCCGCCTCTTCTCTTATCAGTGTTTGGTCAATATGTGCTGACATCTACATCTACATCTACATTCGTACTCCGCAAGCCACCCAACGGTGTGTGGCGGAGGGCACTTTACGTGCCACTGTCATTACCTTTTCTGTTCCAGTCGCGTATGGTTCGCGGGAAGAACGAATGTCGGAAAGCCTCCGTGCGCGCTCAAATCTCTCTAATTTTACATTCGTGATCTCCTCGGGAGGTATAAGTAGGGGGAAGCAATATATTCGATACCTCATCCAGAAACGCACCCTCTCGAAACCTGGCGAGCAAGCTACACCGCGATGCAGAGCGCCTCTCTTGCAGAGTCTGCCATTTCAGTTTGCTAAACATCTCCGTAACGCTATCACGGTTACCAGATAACCCTGTGACGAAACGCGCCCCTCTTCTTTGGATCTTCTCTATCTCCTCCGTCAGCCCGATCTAGTACGGATCCCACACTGATGAGCAATACTCAAGTATAGGTCGAACGAGTGTTTTGTAAGCCACCTCCATTGTTGATGGACTACACTTTCTAAGGACTCTCCCAATAAATCTCAACCTGGTACCCGCCTTACCAACAATTAATTTTATATGATCATTCCACTTCAAATCGTTCCGCACGTATACTTCCAGATATTTTACAGAAGTAACTGCTACCTGTGTTTGTTCCGCTATCATATAATCATACAATAAAGGGTCCTTCTTACTATGTATTCGCAATACATTACATTTGTCTATGTTAAGAGTCAGTTGCCACTCCCTGCAAAATGGTTCAAATGGCTCTGATCACTATGGGACTCAACTCCTGAGGTCATTAGTCCCCTAGAACTTAGAACTAGTTAAACCTAACTAACCTAAGGACATCACACACATCCATGCCCAAGGCAGGATTCGAACCTGCGACCGTAGCGGTCTCGCGGTTCCAGACTGCAGCGCCTAGAACCGCACGGCCACTTCGGCCGGCCCACTCCCTGCACCAAGTGCCTATCCACTGTAGATCTTCCTGCATTTCGCTACAATTTTCTAATGCTGCAACTTCTCTGTATACTACAGCATCATCCGCGAAAAGCCGCATGGAACTTCCGACACTATCTACTAGGTCATTTATATATATTGTGAAAAGCAATGGTCCCATAACACTCCCCTGTGGCACACCAGAGGTTACTTGAACACCTGTAGACGTCTCTTCATTGGTAACAACATGCTGTGTTCTGTTTGCTAAAAACTCCTCCATCCATCCACACAGCTGGTCTGATATTCCGTAGGCTCTTACTTTGTTTATCAGGCGACAGTGCGGAACTGTATCGAACGCCTTCCGGAAGTCAAGGGAAATAGCATTTTCCTGGGAGCCTGTATCTAATATTTTCTGGATCTCATGAACAAATAAAGCGAGTTGGGTCTCACACGATCGTTGTTTCCGGAATCCATGTTGGTTCCTACAGAGTAGATTCTGGGTTTCCAAAACCAACATGATACTCGAGCAAAAAACATGTTCTAAAATTCTACAACAGATCGACGTCAGATATATAGGTCTATAGTTTTGCGCATCTGCTCGACGACCCTTCTTGAAGACTGGGACTACCTGTGCTCTTTTCCAATCATTTGGAACCTTCCGTCCCTCTAGAGATTTGAGGTACACGGCTGTTAGAAGGTGGGCAAGTTCTTTCGCGTACTCTGTGTAGAGTCGAATTGGTATCCCGTCAGGTCCAGTGGACTTTCCTCTGTTGAGTGATTCCAGTTGCTTTTCTATTCCTTGGACACTTATTTCGATGTCAACCATTTTTTCGTTTGTGCGAGGATTTAGAGAAGGAACTGCAGTGCGGTCTTCCTCTGTGAAACAGCTTTGGAAAAAGGTGTTTAATATTTCAGCTTTACGCGTGTCATCCTCTGTTTCAATGCCATCATCATCCCGGAGTGTCTGGATATGCTGTTTCGAGTCACTTACTGATTTAACGTAAGACCAGAACTTCCTAGGATTTTCTGTCAAGTCGGTACATAGAATTTTACTTTCGAATTCACTGAACGCTTCACGCATAGCCCTCCTTACGCTAACTTTGACATCGTTTAGCTTCTGTTTGTCTGAGAGGTTTTGGCTGCGTTTAAACTTGGAGTGAAGCTCTCTTTGCTTTCGCAGTAGTTTCCTGACTTTGTTGTTGAACCACGGTGGGTTTTTCCCGTCCCTCACAATTTTACTCGGCAAATACCTGTCTAAAACGCATTTTACGATTGCCTTGAACTTTTTCCATAAACACTCAACATTGTCAGTGTCGGAACAGAAATTTTCGTTTTGATCTGTTAGGTACATATGATAGGTAAGATAGGCAATTACATCTCTATCATTAAAACTTACAAGTCCAGGTACACTAGGGACTCCGCTACCACCTCTTAGTATGGCAACGGTGAACCATCCATGTGAGAAATTGTCGTTTATATCCAAGCTAAAATTAAGAGAACATCCAAGATATACACATGGTCCATCGACGAGGGAGTGGACTGCAACACTATTCACTGGAATGCGATTCTTCATGTCTCCTGATGTTGTTGTTAGTTCAACGTTTTCTGTGGTTTTGTAGGCTGTTGTGCGGGTGCGACGATACCTCCTGTGGTGTCACCGCCAGACACCACACTTGCTAGGTGGTAGCATTTAAATCGGCCGCGGTCCGTTAGTATACGTCGGACCCGCGTGTCGCCACTGTCAGTGATTGCAGACCGAGCGCCACCACACGGCAGGTCTAGAGAGACTTCCTAGCACTCGCCCCAGTTGTACAGACGACTTTGCTAGTGATGCTACACTGACAAATTACGCTCTCATTTGCCGAGACGATAGTTAGCATAGCCTTCAGCTACGTCATTTGCTACGACCTAGCAAGGCGCCGTATTCAATTGATATTTATATGGTGAAGCATGTATCATCAAGAGCGATGTTCTACAATTATGGATTAAAGTTAAGTATTACAGCAACTGCGTCCGTTTTTCTAAGTTCTCATTTCTCAGACCTGTTCCAGACCTCACACCAGTATGCGTGTAATTAAACGCGTGCATTTCGGCCCCCTCTAGCAACACGGTGTTGGCTCTTCTGCCAACACAGCACAGCACCTCCTGTAGGGCATGTTGGCGGCGCTCAATGCAGTTGCCTGTGAAGCAGCGAGACACAGACTGAGCGTAGCGCGAGAGCATGTGATTGTTGTTGTTGTGGTCTTCAGTCCTGAGACTGGTTTGATGCAGCTCTCCATGCTACTCTATCCTGTGCGAGCTTCTTCATTTCCCAGTACGTACTGCAACCTGCATCCTTCTGAATCTGCTTAGTGTATTCATCTCTTGGTCTCCCTCTACGATTTTTACCCTCCACACTGCCCTCCAGTGCTAAATTTGTGATCCCTTGATGCCTCAGAACATGTCCTACCAATGGGTCCCTTCTTCTTGTCAAGTTGTGCCACAAACTCCTCCCCAATTCTATTCAATACCTCCTCATTAGTTATGTGATCTATCCACCTAATCTTCAGCATTCTTCTGTAGCACAACATTTCGAAAGCTTCTATTCTCTTCTTGTCCAAACTATTTATCGTCCATGTTTCACTTCCATACATGGCTACACTCCATACAAATGCTTTCAGAAACGACTTCCTGACATTTAAATCTATACTCGATGTTAACAAATTTCTCTTCTTCAGAAACGCTTTCCTTGCCATTGCCAGTCTACATTTTATATCCTCTCTACTTCGTCCATCATCAGGTATTTTGCTCCCCAAATAGCAAAACTCCTTTACTACTTTAAGTGTCTCATTTCCTAATCTAATTCCCTCAGCATCACCCGACTTAATTGTACTACATTCCATTATCCTCGCTTTGCTTTTGTTGATGTTCATCTTATACCCTCCTTTCAAGACACTGTCCATTCCGCTCAACTGCTCTTCCAAGTCCTTTGCTGTCTCTGACAGAATTACAATGTCATCGGCAAACCTCAACGTTTTTATTTCTTCTCCATGGACTTAAATACCTACTCCGAATTTTTCTTTTGTTTCCTTTATTGCTTGCTCAATATACAGATTGAATAACATCGGGGACAGGCTAAAACCCTGTCTCACTCCCTTCCCAACCACTGCTTCCCTTTCATGTCCCTCGACTCTTATAACTGCCATCTGGTTTCTGTGCAAATTGTAAATAGCCTTTCGCTCCCTGTATTTTACCCCTGCGCCTTTAGAAGTTGAAAGTATTCCAGTCAACATTGTCAAAAGCTTTCTCTAAGTCTACAAATGCTAGAAATGTAGGTTTGCCTTCCCTTAATCTATTTTCTAAGGTAAGTCGTAGGGTCAGTATTGCCTCACGTGTTCCAACATTTCTGCGGAATCCGAACTGATCTTCGCCGATGTCGGCTTCTACCAGATTTTCATTCGTCTGTAAAGAATTCTCGTTAGTATTTTGCTGCTGTGACGTATTAAACCAATAGTTCGGTAATTTTCACATCTGTCAACACCTGCTTGCTTTGGGATTGGAATTATTATATTCTTCTTGAAGTCAGAGGGTATTTCACCTGTCTCATACATCTTGCTCACCAGATGGTAGAGTTTTGTCAGGATTGGCTCTCCCAAGGCCGTCAGTAGTTCAAATGGAATGTTGTCTACTCCCGGGGCCTTGTTTCGACTCAGGTCTTTCAGTGCTCTGTCAAACTCCTCACGCAGTAACGTATCTCCCATTGCATCTTCATCTACATCCTCTTCCATTTCCATAATATTGTCCTCAAGTACATCGCCCTTGTATAGACCATCTAAATACTCCTTCCACCTTTCTGCTTCCCCTTCTTTGCTTGGAACTGGGTTTCCATCTGAGCTCTTGATATTCATACAAGTGGCTCTCTTTTCTCCAAAGGTCTCTTTAATTTTCCTGTAGACAGTATCTATCTTACCCCTAGTGAGATAATCCTCTACATCCTTACATTTGTCCTCTGGCCATCCCTGCTTAGCCATTTTGCACTTCCTGTCGATCTCATTTTTGAGACGTTTGTATTCCCTTTTGCCTGCTTCATTTACTGCGTTTTTATATTTTCTCCTTTCATCAATTAAATTCAATATATCTCCTGGGACCCAAGGATTTCTACTAGCCCTCGTCTTTTTACCTACTTGAACCTCTGCTGCCTTCACTACTTCATCCCTCAGAGCTACCCATTCTTCTTCTACTGTATTTCTTTCCCCCATTCCTTTCAATTGTTCCCATATGCTCTCCCTGAAACTCTGTACAACCTCTGGTTCTTTCAGTTTATCCAGGTCCCATCTCCTTAAATTCCCACATTTTTGCAGTTTCTTCAGTTTTAATCTACAGTTCATAACCAACAGACTGTGGTCAGAGTCCACATATGCCCTGGAAATGTCTTACAATTTAAAACCTGGTTCCTAAATCTCTGCTTTACCATTATATAATCTATCTGATACCTTCTAGTATCTCCAGGATTCTTCCATGTATACAGCCTTCTTTTATGATTCTTGAACCAAGTGTTAGCTATGATTAAGTTATGCTCTGTGCAAAATTCTACCAGACGGCTTCCTCTTTCATTTCTCTCCCCCAATCCATATTCACCCACTATGTTTCCTTCTCTCCCTTTTCCTACTCTCGAATTCCAGTCACCCATGACTATTAAATTTTCGTCTTCCTTCACTAGCTGAATAATTTCTTTTATCTCATCATACATTTCATCAATTTCTTCATCATCTGCAGAGCTAGTTGGCATATGAACTTGTAGTACTGTAGTAGGCATGGGGTTCGTGTCTATCTTGGCCACAATAATGCGTTCACTATGCTGTTGGTAGTAGCTTACCCGCACTTCTATCTTTTTATTCATTATTAAACCTACTCCTGCATTACCCCTATTTGATTTTGTTTTTATAACCCTGTATTCATCTGACCAAAAGTGTTGTTCCTCTTGCCACCGAACTTCACTAATTCCCACTACATCTAACTTCAACCTATCCATTTCCTTTTTTAAATTTCTTATACTACCTGCCCAATTAACATTTGTGAGAGATAATGGAGAGGTCAGTTCGTGCACATCCTGCACTGGCCACATTTCCGCCACTATGGATGGCTATAGAGGCAGCATGGCTCAATATCCCTGTAGGGACTTACAGCGACCTGTTGAGTCGACGATAAGTCGAGTTTCTGCACAACACCGGGAAAAGGGGGTCCCACACTACATTGCGGGGCACCCCATTACTTTTGTCACTCTATTAGCTGTAGCTCATACGTTATTTGCTTACTGCAACACAACCACCAAGTTACTGCTATAGTACAGGCCTACTATTACTCTTTCGGAATCATAGGATAATCCACGTATCATAGATATCAATTAATGGAATCTTTTTACTGCATTACTCAGTACAGTCATCCATCAAGAAACTAAATGAAAGTTTCAAATGTTGATGACTTACTGAATATATTAGAATAAGACATTTAGTTTAGCAGAGTTGTCAGACGTTTTGCTCTAATGCTGAAATAAAATGTCTCTTGTTTTTCACCACACCTAATTTTTCTTCTCTGTACTGCTCATTCTTTCAATATGTACAAGGGCGTGCCGAAAAGTAGCGTCTCCAAACTTTTCATGTAAAAACTATTACACCTTTTCAAATAAAACAAACATTACTGATATTCCACATTTTTGCTCTTCGTGTCTACACATTTACAGCCCTCTACCACTCGAGGGCTACGAATTATAGCGTGCAACATGGCGTTGTGTAAAGTAACTATATCTGTGCGTGAGAAACATTCCCGGTACGGCCCCATCCCATTTTCATCTGTTTCCAAAACTTAAAGAACGCCTTCGAGCACTTCATTATAACAGTGGCTCTGTCAAGAAGGTCTAATGTTCTGAGTTGGTGGTATAAACAAACTGCTCTCGTTGGGAGAAACATGTTCGTCGCCATCGTAAGTATGTTGAGAAATAAATACGTAGACATGAAGGCTAAAGACGTAGAATGTTAATAACATTTATTTTACTTAAAAAAGCGTTAGGAGTTTTGACATAAGAAATGTGGAGGCATTACTTTTCAGTAGTTAATTTAAGCTGTATATCCATTCAGCTATGATTTTGTGCTTTTTTATGAGCAGTCTGTCATATCCTATTTCCTGCTTGTAACGGAAAAATATCTCGTGAAAGACCGATACGTTCGAGTACTTCTTTTGGCCAACAAAGAATTTTCTTCCATGTAATGGTTCTGTTAACAGCATACGCTGTGTAACGTAAACAAACTCTGAGTTTCCGCGAGTTGTTTACTGAACACGTACCCAGTGAAGCGCTGTCGGAACGGATGCTCGCTCATTGCGCGGAACATTACAGAAGTTCCGCCTCGAAGTAAGCTGTCGGCTTTCTGCAGTGCTGATCAAAGCCACCGCTGGATTCGGTGTGTATTTTGAGGTTAAACATCAGCAGAGGAAACTTGTTAACGCAGCATGAACGAAACTAATTTAATTCGCCGGCAAGTAGAAAGCACTATTACTTCCACGTCTGTTTCTTCTAGATGTGAGTATATGCTTCTGCATCTATCTCGGTGTATCAGCTAGTGCAAAATTCTCAGCTTGCTCGTTCTTTGTAATCCTGATAACATATAAGAAATATTTCAGTCACGTACTGACACCCTAGCTGTTTATCTGACAGGCAAATTGTTCGTTGTAGGTTTCGCCACTGTTACGATGTTTTCTGCAGTCGCTCCCTGCATTTTTACGATGTCTAATTTATTGTCACGTATTTGATTAGAAAAGTGGGAAATCGTTTATTATAGACAGATCCTCGACAGGAGCTCCTGTGTGACGGCCAGGAATTACTGAGGCAACAGTGTGAAAACAATTCACAGTATTACACACGTTAAGAAAGTAAATTTCTTGTAAATATTCATCCAGGTAGTACATAACTACTGTGGATATTTCTATGTGAATGATAATTTTGTGCACTGGACTCGCATTCGGGAGGATGACGGTTCAATCCCGCTTCCGGCCATCCTGATTTAGGTTTTCCGTGATTTCCCTAAATCGCTCCAGGTGTATGCCTGGATGGTTCCTTTGAAAGGGCACGGCCAACTTCCTTCCCTGTCCTTCCCTACTCTGATGAGACCGATGATCTCGCAGTTTGGTCTCTTTCCCCAAAAACTCTCATTTTGTACACTATATATTATTATTATTGTTGTTATTATTATCATTACTACTGCTATTATTATCACCTTAATCATTATTCATTTTTGCACTTAAGACAGTGTTTAACATGAATGTTACATGACTGTTCAATTTTTCCTGGCTGCCTTCTCCTTTTCCTCTTCCTAAATCCTCTTAAATCTTTGCCTGTGTTCCTGTTCCCTTTGCTCTCTCCGTATTTTCCCTGTTTTCTTCCTTCGTTTTACTCCAAATGTCGTGTTCATAATTTCTTTTCTGAATTTGTCTCTTTCATTTATCATTTACCTGCTGATCGCTGCTTGTTTTAGGTCTCCTTCTATTTCTTGAAACCAGTTTTTTCTTTTGATTGAGCTGTTTACTACATCACTCTTCGTGTGTCTGTTGCCGTTCATTCTATGTATGTGTCCATAAAACGTTAGTCGGTGTTTCCTGATCGTGTCTGTGCGTCTGTCAGTGTGTTCGCATAATTTATTGGTCTCTTCATACATACATCATCTGTGTATACCGCTCCAAATTTTTTTTTACTGAGGATTTTACTTTATCTCACTCCTGTCTCTGTGACGGCCGATGCTCCGACTGTGGTCCATCATGATGCGGAAATGCTTCTGGTGGTCCAGCTGCATTGTAGTGGCAGTGTTTGGAGAGTCTTGAAATGTTTCTTTTATTGTGGAGCGCCGAAGTCTGTTTTCTCGATTTCTAAAGTTTGTCTGTTCCTGCTATATCGTTTGATCCTCAAATTTTTAAATATTCCCCAAGATATTTGAATTCTTGCGCTCCATTAACCTATCCGTATTTTGTGTGCATGCTTCTCTGCAATTCTTTCTTTCCATGTTTTTTCTCATATGATCTCTGTAGACCTCTTTTGGTAGAGACTTCATGTAACTATTTCAGTGCTTCTTGTGCATCCTGTCTGGTGCTGGTGAATATTGCCAGATCGTCTGCACATGCCGGGCAGTCTATGATTTTACTTTTTCTTCCCTTTGATTGATAATTTTGTGCAAGATCATGCTGAATAAAAGCTGTGAGAGACCATCCCTTTGTCTGGCCCTTGTATGTATCTCGAAAGGTTTTGACATTTCTACCACAAATTTTGTTTTGGATGTTGTGTTTGTAAGTGTCTGTTGTATAAGTGACCTAGTTTCACTGTTTCTCATCTTCTAGTGTGTCAAAAGTGTCTGCAAGGCTATACAGTCGTACGTGCCCTCAAAAGTCCACGAATGTGACCACAGTGTTATTCGTGTGTCTGACATTCAGAGGCGTTCGCACTCTCCAAATCTGTTCAACACAAGATTTTCCCTTTCCGAGGCCTGCTTGCTGTTGACCTACCTTTGTATTAGCTTTTTATTCTCGTCTGTTGAGTTGCAGATAATTTTATAAGTGATCGACGGTAATGAGATACTACTGTAATCATTGCTTGTGTCTTGTCCCTCTTTGTCACCTAAAGTTTATATAGTTTTTGATGCAAAGTTTATTCACTATAATTCTACATATCTTGAAAGAACATAAAATTTGAATTGATAATTCAGATCGCATCCTGGACAACAATGTAACACCACAGAAGACGTGACTGAATGGCAATCTAATTTCGAACGCGCGCACACACACACACACACACACACACATGCACACTGACTCCATACACAGGTGTGACGACCTCGGTGAAAGAAGGAGATTACTTTTTCCGTAAATTATTTTTTCAGTGCTGAGTGAAGGGGAAAAATTGCACCGTTTTCGGTAGAGCACACACACAGACATATATATCTGCAAGGAGACACTACGCACCTGTTGATGTAATGAATGCACCTTTTTACGTCAGTTAATAGAAGGCTGGCGCGGAGTAGTGACGAATTTACTGGTATCGAGGATTCTGGAAGTGCGCATCTTCCGTCAGAAACGCATAGTAACTCATGAATTAGCAGAAGAGTTAGAAAAAGAAGAGAAATCCAAGTGTTTGGAAGAAACTCAGCTAAATTTAAACGTGTTCCTTATAAAGCCTAAGGTTCATGCAAAGGAAATATAATGACATGAAGCAAATCAGCTAATAACTTTAAAAATAAGGAAAACTCTTTGAGTAGTGTTGGTGATAATTAGAAAATTTCGTTTCTAAAATCTTTCAATGAACTGTCTGTTCAGAAACAGCAAGCGGAATGATAAATTTGCTACGTGTAGCAGGATGTGATGGAAAGACTTCACGATGTTTCAGTCATAGATACAAAGTAAGTCTGCATTCACATTTTTGGTGCAATTAAATAGTATTTCGAAACAAATGTACTCTTTACTCAAGTACATAATACGTGGGTAGTACATATACACTCCTGGAAATGGAAAAAAGAACACATTGACACCGGTGTGTCAGACCCACCATACTTGCTCCGGACACTGCGAGAGGGCTGTACAAGCAATGATCACACGCACGGCACAGCGGACACACCAGGAACCACGGTGTTGGCCGTCGAATGGCGCTAGCTGCGCAGCATTTGTGCACCGCCGCCGTCAGTGTCAGCCAGTTTGCCGTGGCATACGGAGCTCCATCGCAGTCTTTAACACTGGTAGCATGCCGCGACAGCGTGGACGTGAACCGTATGTGCAGGTGACGGACTTTGAGCGAGGGCGTATAGTGGGCATGCGGGAGGCCGGGTGGACGTACCGCCGAATTGCTCAACACGTGGGGCGTGAGGTCTCCACAGTACATCGATGTTGTCGCCAGTGGTCGGCGGAAGGTGCACGTGCCCGTCGACCTGGGACCGGACCGCAGCGACGCACGGATGCACGCCAAGACCGTAGGATCCTACGCAGTGCCGTAGGGGACCGCACCGCCACTTCCCAGCAAATTAGGGACACTGTTGCTCCTGGGGTATCGGCGAGGACCATTCGCAACCGTCTCCATGAAGCTGGGCTACGGTCCCGCACACCGTTAGGCCGTCTTCCGCTCACGCCCCAACATCGTGCAGCCCGCCTCCAGTGGTGTCGCGACAGGCGTGAATGGAGGGACGAATGGAGACGTGTCGTCTTCAGCGATGAGAGTCGCTTCTGCCTTGGTGCCAATGATGGTCGTATGCGTGTTTGGCGCCGTGCAGGTGAGCACCACAATCAGGACTGCATACGACCGAGGCACACAGGGCCAACACCCGGCATCATGGTGTGGGGAGCGATCTCGTACACTGGCCGTACACCACTGGTGATCGTCGAGGGGACACTGAATAGTGAACGGTACATCCAAACCGTCTTCGAACCCATCGTTCTACCATTCCTAGACCGGCAAGGGAACTTGCTGTTCCTACAGGACAATGCACGTCCGCATGTATCCCGTGCCACCCAACGTGCTCTAGAAGGTGTAAGTCAACTACCCTGGCCAGCAAGATCTCCGGATCTGTCCCCCATTGAGCATGTTTGGGACTGGATGAAGCGTCGTCTCACGCGGTCTGCATGTCCAGCACGAACGCTGGTCCAACTGAGGCGCCAGGTGGAAATGGCACGGCAAGCCGTTCCACAGGACTACATCCAGCATCTCTACGATCGTCTCCATGGGAGAATAGCAGCCTGCATTGCTGCGAAAGGTGGATATACACTGTACTAGTGCCGACATTGTGCATGCTCTGTTGCCTGTGTCTATGTGCCTGTGGTTCTGTCAGTGTGATCATGTGATGTATCTGACCCCAGGAATGTGTCAATAAAGTTTCCCCTTCCTGGGACAATGAATTCACGGTGTTCTTATTTCAATTTCCAGGAGTGTATTTTAGGTTATAGGTGGTGCAAGTGAATCCGAGCATTGCAAGATAGGTTTTTGCTTGCAGTCTGGTGTGGGCCAGAAGCGATTGGAACGGACTGCAAGCTATATTGCTGCCAATTTGACTCCTCCAAGTGATGGCAGAGGAAATCGTAACAACAGAGACAACGCTGTTGCAGACAATATAAAACAGTAGACTGACAGCCTCAATACGACCTTTTCAAGGCAGTACTCTCATTGCAGCATAAATAACAGTACGAGGTGGTATCTCTCTTCCACTATTAAATACACATAGTGACAGTTATTGAACTACATGAAATAAAGTCGTCATAACTTCTGAACAGTTTGCGTCATGACGTTCAAACTGCACGGTTGGATACTGGGCAGGATTGGAATTAGTATGCACTTGCATGGTTTGCTTCTGAGACGAAGCCCAGTTTCATTTGGACCAGCTGGTCTTGCAGAATTTCACTATTCGTCTGCACCACATCATCGCCAATGATGGCAAGCATATGTAACATGTCATAACCTAAATCCTAATATCTGCTGTGACGTTTACATATTCAATAAAGTGTGTGCATGCCGTAGTTTGTAACTAATTTAGCGTTTCTTTCTTTGTTCTTATTTTTTGATGTACGAACCTGAAGTGTAACAACTACATTGAAACGGGCAGGAAACTCAGTCCGCCGTTGGTTAAGATATTTATCACAGATATTTCCGAAACTAATTATCTATTACGTCGTCGCCGAGCTGTACTCACTCTTCCCAGCCGAGTCAGTGAACACATCCAGCCCAGGCCAGAGCGGGAGCAACGTCACACTACTACGTGGTCTCGTACTGCCCAGTTCTTTGTAAATTTTACTCCATCTCGTAATCCCTCCTATAACGTCACACACACTATCAGTCTGTGATATTTCATTTCGTTTCGTCCTTCCGTTCTGCGTGGTTCACTTTCTTTGTCAGGCAGTGTATAACTCCCAGTTTACGGCACTCTTTCCCAATTAATATGCATAAGCTTTCGAAATGTGGTGCTACAGAAGATTGCTGAAGATTAGATGGGTAGATCACATAACTAATAAGGAGGTACTGAATAGGATTGGGGAGAAGAGGAGTTTGTGGCACAACTTGACCAGAAGAAGGGATCGGTTGGTAGGACATGTTCTGAGGCATCAAGGGATCACCAATTTAGTATTGGAGGGCAGCGTGGAGGGTAAAAATCGTAGGGGGAGACCAAGAGATGAATACACTAAGCAGATTCAGATGGATGTAGGTTGCAGTAGGTACTGGGAGATGAAGAAGCTTGCACAGGATAGAGCAGCATGGAGAGCTGCATCATACCAGTCCAGGACTGAAGACCACAACAACAGTTGTCGTAGCTGAAACCGCATTCTCTCTACTGAATATGTAATGAATAGCCGGCCGGTGCGGCCGAGCGGTTCTAGAGGGTACAGTCTGGAACCGCGCGACCGCTACGGTCGGCGGTTCGAATCCTGCCTCGGGCATGGTATGATGTCCTTAGGTTAGTTAGGTTTAAGTAGTTCTAATTTCTAGGGGACTGATGACCTCGGGTGTTAGGTCCCATAGTGCTCAGAGGAATTTGAACCATGAATATGTAGTACCCGAAGTCAGAAACGCTCACAGTGCCAAACAAAACACCTTCCGAACGGGCCTTGAAGGCCCAACCGTACAGACCGGCCGCCGCGTCAGCCTCTCAGCTCTTAGGCGTCAGCAGGCGCTGATCGCTGATACGGAGGAGCATGTGTCAGCACACCAATCTCACGGCTGGTGTCAGTTTTCGTGACTGGTGCCGCTACTCCCCTGTCAAGTAGCTGTTCAATTGTTCCCACAAGGGCTTGACAACAGCTCTCGACAGGCCCGTACGGTGACCTACCCAATGATAGCCACGCCCGACAGAGCTTGACTTCGGTGATCTGACGGGAACGGTGTTACCACTTCAGCGAGGCCGTTGGCCCGCATTGACAAAGATACATATTAATATAAGCTTTGGAAGCAGTATTCCAGTCTTACTGGGAGACATCAGGCAGGTGGACAAAACATAAGGACACAGAAGAAAAGCCTGACAAAAAATAGAATAAAGAAGAACAAAAAAAAGTCGTTACTGGAGCAGATACCAACAGTCGCATGTCTGAAAGGGTTGACATAATACTACTAGCTGACACACCACGGATCTTCAAAGTTCCGGAAGTGACAGAAGAACAGTATAAATAGTTTATCATCCGATTCTCGTACGTGTTTGCGGTTTAAATCTTACTCATGAAATCCAAGGTGTATCATTAGATTTTCACAAAGTAAGACTCTCGCATTTTCGATGGAAGGATATGCAAGAAGAACGAGAAGCGTCTCTCGCATGACTCTAAATCTTTACCGAGCAACGTGGCACAAAGGTAACCGTCGCGCTTGCGGAATGATGTCAGTTCAAATTCCTGTTCGGTCAGTCTGATCCATGTTTTGCGTGGTTTTCCTTAACCGATCAAGCCCTTTGCGTTTTCTTAGAAACGGATGCGGCAAATTCCTTCCGTCTCCGAAGCCAAATTTTGTTCCTAATGACCTCGTCGTCGATGCTACGTGGAATGCGAAACACCATTTCTTCTAAGCAGCCGGAATGCAAATAGGCGACTATGAAACTGAAAAGCAGCACAAAAAAAGACAGTCTAATGCTTCTAGACGTACAGTTAGGACATCACGATTGTGGTAAGAGGTCTAAAGGAACGAGGTGAAAAATGCTCCTATCGGAGCACAAAAAAGGTGAATATGCTGCTTTTTAAACGACTCTGACTGAAAAGTGAGGTACCAGATGCTTCATTCCATCTTCCTCAGTATCTTTAAAAATGTGCTCAAAAATTTTGGCTTATGAACATATCGGCAGCTCATCTCTCACTGCCACAGTCTTCCCTAACTCGCTCACACAGACGTATCCATTACTGTAACACGTTCGTATCTATCCACTCACACTTACCCATTCTCACTCATTCATTCAGCCCAACTCATTTTCATTATCTTCTTTTGTTTATTAAATGTCATGGTTTCTTGCTTCACTGCAGCAGTCTCCTTAGTACTGTCCTGCTACTATTAGCTCACCTCTCTGTCACCGTCTTCCGTTTGCCCTCTCTTATTGCTAACATATCATTTGTTCGTTCTCACTGTGCTAACTCTTCTCACTGTCACTATCTCTCTCTTCCCCCATGTCGCTGTCATGGACTCTGTCTCTCATTATCAGTGGCTCTGACCCAATGCAACTTTCTCTGCCTCTTTATTTCTCTTCCGCTGACATCCTCTCTCTCACTCTTTTCGTAGCACTCTTCAGAAACAGCTCGAATTTGGTCGCGTGCCAAAATTACGGGAATGATTTTTAAAGATTATGAAGTATGTACATTGAGATAGCTGGTACCCTACTTTTCTGTCAGAGTCTTTTAAACAGGAACATTTTCGCCAGTTTTGGGGTCCGATAGGAACATTTTTCTGCTGATGTTTTTCCCTACCAGAGAACGCCACGTCACTCATATGAAAAGAACTTCTATGGGTCAGTACAATTTTGATACTGTACTTACGTAAAACTGAAATAACGCAAAAGTAATTTTAATGGCAGACCGGCTTTATGTGCACCAAAATTTTGCATATCCTCTGGCATTGCAACATGGGGCTAGCAGAATCTTTCTGCTGGTAACGGAGACACTCTACAGGATATTTCTCCGCGTTACGTCACTTTATGAGCTATTTTTCGCCGCACACCGGATTTTACGTACGTATTTTAAGTGTGCAAATCGGGTAACTTTTAACTTCTGTATCTCGGAAACGAGAAAATACATTAAGAAAATTTTCTAAGTTGTTCGAGATTCTGATCTAAGAAATATATCACAAGAGTTACAGCAAGATACTGTGCGTAGCCGTTTTCGAATCCGCGGCTCGGTTGCGGTACCCAAAAACCATGCTTTTGGGGTATTTCTCGATAACGCACAAACATTTTTCAAAACGGGAAGAGGAGATAAATGCCCAAAGCAGTTGTTCCCAAGCTGAGGGTAATTACCCCCTGGGGGTAAAACTAAGTGATTCGATTCTTTTTCAATAACGAAACTAAATTATTCGCAGAAGATCGTTACTGTTATCATAATTTTGTAAGACACTAATACTGATTACATAAGATATCAATAATTACGTTTTCTCAATTAGTAGCATTAAGGCGTTCGAGGTTGCAGTTTCCTCACCTAGTATACACATTACACACAGATCTTTTGTTTTGTCCAGTATATCGTTGATGAAAAATGTGAGACGTATAAGTTTTTACGTATGATAAATATATCAAGAAAAAATCACCTCCAAGTTGTAGACAGTACCTGCAGTAGTCCTGAAACGGCTTTATTACTCACTTCGAAACAGATAAAGGAATTAATTGACAACACGACACAGCAGTACTTACATAAGGGCTACTAAGTGCTGTACACAGTTTTATTGTTAATATTATTATTCTCTGAGTCGTTAGATACAAAGAACTAACGGCCCGAAGTTGTCCAACTTCTGCCAGTTCAGAAATAAGTTGTGCAGCAATGAAGTGATTTACCCAGAGTAAGTATAGCGCACACATCTGAACTTGTTTGATTTTTAATCGGGTTACAGTGTGCAGGTGAAGCAAGTGCCGCAATAGACGGGGATAATGCAGAGGAAGAAGTTTGGTAACAACTGTGCACACTCACGGTGGATAGTTAGCTTTCTTTTCTGACAAGGGTTTGTGCTATGTATCACAGATTCCTTCGTCATTCATTCCAACACACACACATACGAACAAACACAAACTAAATGTCATTCATTTACCATGATTTCAAATATAAAAGTGATCCAATTCCACATTCTAGTTAGGTGCTAAAGATGATGATAACATGGGGGATGGGGAGTGGGATGGCGAGAAACAGATGGCAGAGGGGTGGAGGAAAGAAGGACGAGGGTACTAGCTAATGTCTCATTAGCCGCCGAGGCAATGATCTAAGAAAAGTTGGGAGTCTGTGGCCAAGAGAATACCGTTTCTTGCTGTTAGCTGTTTAGATACGTGCTGCTGAAAGCGACAAAATGGAGATAAACGCTTTGCGCGAGTTTTCTCTGAAACCGCCCATGAACTAAACGGTGCCACCATCAGTCCCTCGAGGCGCACCTTAGACAACATGTACAGCAAAAAGAAGCAACCGATTTGCTCCATTTGCCTAAGCTGTAGAAAGTGTGTAATATTCAAACGTTGACCCTGTACTGTAGGATCCTTCCGTTGCGCATGAAGATGGTCCAGAACGTGTGACTCTACCTTCATACCAGCAATAGAATCCAAGATATGAAACCAGGGAAGCGCAATATCATGCGCTACATTTTGGAAGTTATTGGTAACGCAGGCAGTCGCGTACATGTCAGTATTGAAAATGTGTTAAACTGAGAGTGGAGTGTGAGTAAGGGCAGAAATTACAGTTCAGGATAAATTAATGCCAGACAAATGTGGCATGACTATTCGTAAGAAAATAATTAGCAATTAAAAAGCTAACTGAAGAGGTTATCGAAGAAAGATGAATAAATTTTGATCTCCAAGAAACAAGACAAGGCATAATGAATGGAGAAAGGGTGGATTGTCACACATGAGCACAAGACCAGTTTGACAAACTAACTGACTACGGGTCAGAGCGAAAAGTAAAGAAATTATAATTTCACAGAAGGGGGACAAAATAAAAGTCTGCACCAGTCCAGACACTCAGACATTCCGCCAGTCGTTAAAGGGTTCCCGTACCAACAGATTTGTCTCAGAAGGGACTTGATCCGTTTCCTGCATTTCTCGACGCCATTTAATGTAGTTGTAAAGAAACTAGAGTTGGAATATGGATTCATACATTTCTCGACGATCAGAAACACTCACACCTCGAAGAGTCCTGGACGATACGAAAGTGGGCCAACAGACACATCAGTAACATTGAGAGGTTTATTTGGACTTAGCAGGACATTCAGTTTATAATGACTCATCCATTAGACATGCACCAAAATCAGACACTGACGTTTATAATGCGCCTGCCTTAAAAAAGACATTCTATCACTATACTGATAAGCCAGAACAATATGGCCATATGCTTAATCGCGTGGCTGTTCACGCCGAAATGCAATACGGCAGCGATTCTGCGTGGCGTGAATTCGACAAGTGCTTGATGTGTTCCCGCAGAACGGTGGGCCCCAGATGCGTACGCAGAGGTCACGCAGTTCTTGTATATCACGAGCCGGTGGTTGAAGAGTCGCTCAATAACATCCCAGACGTGTTCCGTCGGCTTTCAATCGGGCGAATTTTGTGGCCAAGAAGTCTAAGTGAATTGACTATCATGCTCCTCAAACACTCTTCTGGCCTTGTGACACACAGAGTTATCCTGCTGGAACATGACACTGCCGTCGGGAGACACATCTAAATCTACGTTCATACTCCGCAAGACACGTTGCTGTGTACTCTCTGTACCACTGTCGCTTTCTACCTTTCCCACAGCAGTTGCGAATTGATCGTGGGAAGGGCGATAGCCAGCAATCATCCCTGTGGCCTCGAGTCCATCTAAGTTTGCCTTCTTGACCTTTTCACGAGATGTACGAGTACGTAGGAAGAAGCAATATACACTATTGGCCATTAAAATTGCTTCACCACGAAGATGACGTACTACAGACGCGACATTTAACCGACAGGAAGAAGATGCTGTGATATGCAAATGATTAGCTTTTCAGAGCATTCACACAAGGTTGGCGCCGGTGGCGACACCTACAACGTGCTTACACGTAGAAAGTTTCCAACCGATTTCTCATACACAACCAGCAGTTGACCGGTGTTGCCTGGTGAAGCGATGTTGTGATGCCTCGTGTAAGGAGGAGAAATGCGTACCATCACGTTTCCGACTTTGATAAAGGTCGGATTGTAGCCTATCGCGTTTGCGGTTTATCGTATCGCGACATTGCTGCTCTCGTTGGTCGAGATCCAATGACTGTTAGCAGAATATGGAATCAGTGGGTTCAGGAGGGTAATATGGAACGCCGTGCTGGATCCCAACGGCCTCGTATCACTAGCAGTCGAGATGAGAGGCATCTTATCCGCATGGCTGTAACAGATCGTGAAGCCACGTCTCGATCCCTAAGTCAACAGATGGAGACGTTTGCAAGACAACAACCATCTGCACGAACAGTTCGACGACGTTTGCAGCAGCATGGACTATCAGCTCGGAGACCATGGCTGCCGTTACGCTTGACAATGGACGTTACATTTGCAGGTCCTGTACGGGCCTTTCTGGATACAGAAAATGTTCGACTGCTGCCCTGGCCAGCATATTCTCCAGATGTCTCACCAACTGAAGACGTATGGTCAATGGTGGCCGAGCAACTGGATCGTCACAAAATGCCAGTCACTACTCTTGATGAACTGTGGTATCGTGTTATAGCTACATGGGCAGCTGTACCTTTACACGCCATCCAAGCCCTGGAGTTATTATGGCCAGAGTTGGTTGTTCTGGGTACTGATTTCTCAGGATCTATGCACCCAAATTGTTTGAAACTGTAATCACGTGTCAGTTCTAGTATAATATATTTGTCCAATGAATACCCGTTTATCATCTGCATTTCTTCTTGGTGTAGCAATTTTAATGGCCAGCAGTGTATTTATTGACTCTTCTAGGAAGGTATGCTCTCGGAACTTGAACAATAAACTACGCCGTGATGAAGGACGTCTCTCTTCCAGCATCTGCCACTGGAATTAGGTGATCATCTCTGTGAGGATTTAGTGCTTTGCTGAATGAACCTATAACGAAAAGGGCCGCTGTTCTTTGGATCTTTCGTATTTTCTCTATCTCTGTCTGGTACGGATCCAATAACGACAAGAAACATTCAAGTTATTACTGGAATACACTTCCTGAAGAAACTTCCAATGAATCTCAGTCTCGGATCTGCCTTACTCACAATTAATTTTGTGTTTTTGTTCCATTTCAGATTGCTGCGTGCTGATATTCCTAGGAGTTTTATGGAAGTAATTGCTTCTAATGTTCTGCAGTTGTCTAATCATACAATAAATTGTCTTTGTGTCTATGTATCCAAAATACGTCACAGTTGCTTATGTTGAGAGTCAATTGCCGTTCCCTGCACCAGGCTTCGGGTCTCAATATGTCTTCCTGCATCTCGCTACAATTTCCCACCGTTGCTACTTCTCTGTACACAACAGCATCATCAAAATTCCTTTTACGACGTTATCTGTATTGTGACAAGCAATGTTCCTATAAACAAACCCCTCCCCCCCCCCCCTCCCTGCGGGCACGTCCGAAATCACTTTTAGTTCTGAAGGCTTCTCTCAGTCCAGAACGACATCCTGTGCTCTGTGATTCTTGAAGTTTTCCGGGCGTATTGAATGTTCGATGAGATTTCCGGATTGGAGCCGGATCATGTTGACTTCTTGCCACGGTATTTCGGCTGGCAGTCGTCCAGCCATCTTCAGGTCAGTGTCCGTCACTGGAGACTGCAAGTTCCCGGAGTCAACATTATAGCAAAAAATTGGCGTGAAAACGCATGCGCATTGGCCTCCGTCACAGGAGCGTCCTCTATCGAAATCCGCGCCCTCTGGAGCTACTGTTCTATCTGTGACGCGCAGGCGCATACGTAAAGGTGAAAACTACATGTCCGTCCTCTGTCGGAATGCGCGCCCGCGTCGCTAAAAAGAGACATCAGATGTCGCCAGACGTGTCATTATGAATAAAATGTCTTCTCTCAGACGAAATTAGAGAGATCACCGGGTCCCAAGCCATGTCCAGTTGAAAACCGCCATCACGATTTATAAGATTTTGCGCTAGGCGTATCTCCACAGATTCTTTAATTAATGAATACCTGAAAGTTTCCGCTGGGGCCAAGATTTTCGTGGCAGAAAAATCCATAGCGTGTCCTGTGGTAATACAGTGTTCAGCGACGGCCGACTTACTGGGCTGCGAAAGGCGAGTGTGGCGTTCGTGTTCAACGCACCTTACATGTACTGTGCGTGTCGTCTGACCGATGTTAGCTTTGCCACACTGGCAAGGAACTCTATAGATCCCGGCCTTCTGCAGACCCAGATCGTCCTTTACTGAACCGAGAAGGGCATTAATCTTCACCGGTGGCTAGAAGATCACTTTAACTTCATGTTTCCTTAGGATCCTGTCTACGAGGACTGTCCATAAAGTAAGTTCCGATCGATCGCGAAATGGAAACCACAGTGAAAATCAGAAATGTTTTATTTGTAACACTTAGCTACATCTTCCAGCTACTTCTCTACGTAGTCGCCGTTCTGACTTAGACATTTGTCGTAGCGTTGTACCAACTTTCCAATACCATCATCATAGCAGACAGCGGCCAGTGCTTTCCGCCAATTCTCTACGCTGGCCTGCAGCTCGTTATCGATGCCAGAACGTCGTCTTCATAGTCAGCGGTTCATGTGAGCAGAGATGAAACTCAGAGGGAGACAATTACGGGCTGTATTGTGGGTAATCACTCTTTTCCAACTGAAAACGACGCAGGAGCATCTTCATTGCCCCTGCAGGATGCGGCTGAGAATTGTCTTGAAGAAGAAATCGCACGACAGCTATGTAATGTTGGCTGCATAGCTTCAGGCGAAATTTCTCACCAGGCCTTCATACTTGGCCGGAGACATTATTCTCTAGACATATTTACGTGCTCACTGTGGGCTCAGAAATGAGAAGAGCGACGTGATGCTATCTATGGTAATGCTAGAGACACTGTCCAACACATCTGTACAAAGCTTTATCGGATTTTCATAGACGTTTCCATTTCCCGACCGATCGGAACTTACTTTCTGGACACCCCTCGTGTTTTAGATGAAAGGTTGCCGACGTATCGAAGGAACGCCCTGAACTTGAAAAGCACCTTATCTTCTTGATTTTGTAGGTGGTCACCCTTCTTAGCGCTGTTCTAATCTGATGTGGAGAGTAACGATTACCTTTGAACGCCGACACTAAATGTTCCAGCTCCTTTGTAAGGCTGTCTTCATCAGAAACAACATGAGCCAGGTGCACCAACGTTCTGGGGACGCCGGTAGTTTGTGCAGGATGATGACAACTCGACGCTTGCAGGTAAAGGTCCGTATGTGTTGTCTTACGGTAGACAGAATGCCCTAATGACCCATCTACTCTCTTAGTAACCAAGACGTCCAAAAACGGCAAGCAACCAGCCTTCTGAACTTCCATCGTAAACTGGATATTCTTGTGGATTGCATTCAGATGTTGCAAGAACCGAGACAGTTATTCTTCACTATAGGGCCACACTACAAAAGTGTCATCTACATATCGCCAGAAAACTTTCAGTTTAAGTTCTGCCGAGTCTAGTGCCCTTTCCTCAAAGTCTTCCATAAAAAAATTTGCTACCGAATGCGAGAGAGACTGCCCATGGCAACACCGTCAGCCTGCTCAAAATATTCGTTGTTAAATAAAAAGCAGGTTGAGGAAAGGACGTGATGGAAAAGCGTTGCTAGGTCGGCCGTGAACTTGAAGTCTCCAGTGACGGACACTCACCTGAAGATGGTTGGACGATTGCCAGCCGAAATATCATGCAAAGAAGTCAACATGATCCGGCTGCAATCCCGAAATCTCATCGATCATCCTGTGTTCTGTTTGCTAGAAACTCTTCAGTCCACTCACACAGTTGTTCTGATGTTCTGCACGCTTGTATTTTGTTGACATTAAGGGTGGAGAAATGTAGCTGGTTAGTCATATTGTTCATGTAACCCACAACTATTATGGTGTCTTCGATTGCTACGACAGGGCATCTGGAAGTAGGTTATTGTAACTCGCAGCGTGATGTTGTCCTACCCGCCAGCTTATGCGCCGCAGTACCTGTTTGGAGCAATCGTTCGCCTGAGTGGCGGCGTACTCGGGCACCACCGTCTCTCTGATGTAACAAGAAACGTGATTCGTCCGACGAGGAGACGCGTTTCCACTGCTGCACCGTCCAGTCTCGATGATCCCGTACCCAGTGCTACAGTAACAGACGATGTCCGCGGCTAAGCAAGGGAAGGTGTTGGGTTTGCCTTCTCAGGAGCTGCATGTTCAACAATGTGCGATAACTGCGTGCTCCGGAACACTCGTGAGAGGGAGCGGACGTCCAATACCTTGTCACCCGCTCATGGTTTCGCCTTCCTTCAACCACTTTCCATAGATGCCCTCGATAGTAGCATGACTAGAGCAGACCAGCTACGCTGTTTCCGACAATCTCGCGTCCGGGTACCGGGCCGGAACAGTCTCAAATGATTCAAATGGCTCTAAGCACTGTGGGACTTAACATCTGAGGTCATCAGTCCCCTAACTAACCTAAGGACATCACACACAACCATGCGACTGTAGCAGCATCGCGGTTCCCGACTGAAGGGGCCTAGAACCGCTCGGCCACGGCAGCCGGCCGTAACAGTCTCTTCTTATGTCAGTGTATCTACTGATCGTCGCTCCGTATAGTAGCTGGAATGACTCCCCATTGCTATCTGCTCCGCTTATACACTTTTGCTTCAGAGGTAGACAGGGATAGAAATTTTTTTCAGCCTAGTTAAAAAGGTAGGCTAAAAAGAAGTGGCTCAAAATATTGCTTAGAAAGTGTACTTTTAAAATTTATTCATGCAAAGTTTGCTGTAAATGGTAACATAGCCTCAAACCGTGATCTACTGCGTCCAAGCGTCCGAATGCAACCTATGTTATATTATGATAGTTAACGACGAGATACGGGCAGTTCGTATTGGATAGCATCACAGGCGGCATTCCCATCATCGAAAATATTCTTCCAAACAAGATCTCTTTCGGTGGTAAGCAGTCTGAAAGCACGTGCTCGTCTTGTTTCTGCTTATTTTGTCATTTTGCCTGGTTTCATACGAAATAAAACTTGTGTGCCTGAAAATGACAAAGAAATGTATTTACTTTGATGAAAAAGGTTAGAAAAGTAATCCAAATCGCGCAAAAAACGATTCGATTGGTATATGGAAGCCTGTTAAGAGACATAATTTCGTCACAATTAAAGTGTTTCGACATCAGCGAAAAACTGGCCAACTGAACGGTCCTGGCGTTGCTGATTAAAGTTTTGTGCGAGATCAGTACGTAAAAAAAAGTTAAAAGTACAAAAACTTGTTTTTCTAGTTGGCGGGAACCATAACTCGTAAAATATACATACAGTTACGTTGTGATTCAGCATTTTTTCTACTCTAGTACGACAAGTTTTGCGACACATTTTAATTTCGATTTTTAGTACACGTTTCTATAACGACTTTAATGTAGAAAAAACTGACTTATACACTCCTGGAAATTGAAATAAGAACACCGTGAATTCATTGTCCCAGGAAGGGGAAACTTTATTGACACATTCCTGGGGTCAGATACATCACATGATCACACTGACAGAACCACAGGCACATAGACACAGGCAACAGAGCATGCACAATGTCGGCACTAGTACAGTGTATATCCACCTTTCGCAGCAATGCAGGCTGCTATTCTCCCATGGAGACGATCGTAGAGATGCTGGATGTAGTCCTGTGGAACGGCTTGCCATGCCATTTCCACCTGGCGCCTCAGTTGGACCAGCGTTCGTGCTGGACGTGCAGACCGCGTGAGACGACGCTTCATCCAGTCCCAAACATGCTCAATGGGGGACAGATCCGGAGATCTTGCTGGCCAGGGTAGTTGACTTACACCTTCTAGAGCACGTTGGGTGGCACGGGATACATGCGGACGTGCATTGTCCTGTTGGAACAGCAAGTTCCCTTGCCGGTCTAGGAATGGTAGAACGATGGGTTCGATGACGGTTTGGATGTACCGTGCACTATTCAGTGTCCCCTCGACGATCACCAGTGGTGTACGGCCAGTGTAGGAGATCGCTCCCCACACCATGATGCCGGGTGTTGGCCCTGTGTGCCTCGGTCGTATGCAGTCCTGATTGTGGCGCTCACCTGCACGGCGCCAAACACGCATACGACCATCATTGGCACCAAGGCAGAAGCGACTCTCATCGCTGAAGACGACACGTCTCCATTCGTCCCTCCATTCACGCCTGTCGCGACACCACTGGAGGCGGGCTGCACGATGTTGGGGCGTGAGCGGAAGACGGCCTAACGGTGTGCGGGACCGTAGCCCAGCTTCATGGAGACGATTGCGAATGGTCCTCGCCGATACCCCAGGAGCAACAGTGTCCCTAATTTGCTGGGAAGTGGCGGTGCGGTCCCCTACGGCACTGCGTAGGATCCTACGGTCTTGGCGTGCATCCGTGCGTCGCTGCGGTCCGGTCCCAGGTCGACGGGCACGTGCACCTTCCGCCGACCACTGGCGACAACATCGATGTACTGTGGAGACCTCACGCCCCACGTGTTGAGCAATTCGGCGGTACGTCCACCCGGCCTCCCGCATGCCCACTATACGCCCTCGCTCAAAGTCCGTCAACTGCACATACGGTTCACGTCCACGCTGTCGCGGCATGCTACCAGTGTTAAAGACTGCGATGGAGCTCCGTATGCCACGGCAAACTGGCTGACACTGACGGCGGCGGTGCACAAATGCTGCGCAGCTAGCGCCATTCGACGGCCAACACCGCGGTTCTTGGTGTGTCCGCTGTGCCGTGCGTGTGATCATTGCTTGTACAGCCCTCTCGCAGTGTCCGGAGCAAGTATGGTGGGTCTGACACACCGGTGTCAATGTGTTCTTTTTTCCATTTCCAGGAGTGTATTTCAGAGCGCGGCTATTTCGCTGAAAACAATTTTTTTAATTATCCCTACTTGCTACTTTAGACAATCTCATCATTTTCAAAGCAATTTCTGAAATTTTGTTGTAGGTTGAAAATTGTGGCATTTAGAGCTCCCACCAACTGCCCTCGTACTCCACAAAGGCCTTTTGTCAATTTTGTGCAGTGGCCTCTGGGTGTAAGTTCTTTACTTAAAAAATACGTAATCCACACTGAAGGGTGTATAATAAAGATGTAAAGTCTGTTTTGTAATTTGTAATTTCATTGGAAAAAATCATCACTATCGGTTACAGAATGGAGAGTCACGCTGGTCTACCGTCTTAACGCATCTTTTGCCCGGAATGCCAGCATTCGGCATTCAGTGTCGCGGTGGGTGGTAGTCACAACGTTTTATCTCGTCGTTTTATGTCACAGAAACATAATGAAATTGTCACTGTTATTTAATTGCATAAGATGCTTCTGCTGCACTAGGTAGCGTTTCAAATTACAATCTGTGGTTATGCCGTCACATAAAGTCTCAATTAGAGTACAACTGCTTGAAATCCTGTCTTTTATATCCATTTGTACAGTTTCAGCAGGCTGAACCTCAACACCTACCCCGCTCTGCCATGACAGAATATGCAAGGACGTTACAAAATGACGTTAATGTTGCATTCGGCGAATAAAAAGTCCGACTAATTAAATTCACATCAATATATTCGTGTCCCAACCTCATAAACAGAATGTAGGAATGTAAGATATAACACTTTTGGACCTCAAAAATGATTGGACCTGCAATTTTTTGTGTTCACGGGAACCGTTTAACGAATAAAAGAGTAGAAATTATGATTACAGGCATTACCCATCAGTGTTTATGCACTTTTGCCATCGCACTGGCAACTTTTGCAATTGCATAGCAAATCGTTCTTTGAGGGCATGCTAACGCTCCTGTTGGACAACTGCATGTAGTTTGTCATTGTTGATGAACTTCTTATCCCACATAAACTCTCTTATTGCCTCGAATAATGCACAGTCGCTAGGAGCCAGATGCGGGAGTAGGGTAAACACTAGTTCACTCACAGTGGTAATAGTTTGCCGACTGGCGAATGGCTGTCCATTGCCATGTTAGAGTAGAGCGCCATGGTCCCATTTTCTGTGCGAGATGTTGGGTGAGATGGTGCAGTGAATGAACCACAGAGCCAGTCACTATGGAGGGTCGTTTTGGGAGGGAGCAAATCCACCAGCATTCTCACTTCCTGATACTATGACACAGTCGCCATATATTTCTGCACGACAGTCCCTCCAGTGACTTCTTGAGACGAGGCCTCACAGTATGCTGTTTTTTTTTGTTTTTGTTTTTTTTGGGGGGGAGGGGTGGCATTTTGTGAGGCCTACGTACGCCGCTGGTGGTCATGGAAGGCGCCTTACCGCCTCTGCGATACTTGAATGCCATCCTCTGACCGACACTGCAACCATATCGGCAACATATTGGCGTGCCATTCGTCTTCGTGGACGACAACTGCCCCCCCATCGTGCCCTTCTTGTGAATGACTTCCTTCAGGATAACAACATCGCTCGACTAGAGTGGCCAGCTTGTTCTCCAGACATGAGCCCCATCGAACTTGGCGTGCCATTCGTCTTCGTGGACGACAACTGCGCCCCCATCGTGCCCTTCTTGTGAATGACTTCCTTCAGGATAACAACATCGTTCGACTAGAGCGGCCAGCTTGTTCTCCAGACATGAGCCCCATCGAACTTGGCGTGCCATTCGTCTTCGTGGACGACAACTGCGCCCCCATCGTGCCCTTCTTGTGAATGACTTCCTTCAGGATAACAACATCGCTCGACTAGAGTGGCCAGCTTGTTCTCCAGACATGAGCCCCATCGAACTTGTCCAGGATGGATTGAAAAGGACTGTTTATGAACGGCGTGACTCACCAACCACTCTAAGGGATCGACGCCGAATCGTAGGAGTGGGACAATCTCGATCAACAGTGCGTTGATGAACTCTTGGACAGTATGCCACGACGAATATAGGCGTGCATTAATGCAAGAGGACGTGCTACTGGGTATTAGAGGTACCGGTGTGTACAGCAAGCGGGACGACCGCCTTTGAAGGTCAATGTGTGGTTTTCATGAGCAATAAAATGGGCGGAAATGATGTTTATGTTCATATCAATTCCAGTTTTCTGTACAGGGTCCGTAACTCTCGGAACTGAGGTGATGTAAAAATTTTTTGATGTATGCATTCGACAAAATGTGCCGGACTTCCCTAAATTTATTGCTCCTGTACTTTTCATGTTACGTATTTTCTGTGCATGCGAAATATTGTAGAGGTAAAACAAAAGTAAATACGTCTAAGTGCTTATTATTTTCCGGGCACGCACTGTGTCATTGAGGGTTCCACACATGTGGAATTTGGTATCACTCATTCATTGTTACACAACATCCTTATCACTTCAATAAGAAAAAAAGTTTTCGTTCTGTTGTACATCCAAAATTACGAAATCTTGCGTTGTGGTTATTAAATCCGTCCCCTGTCCCGTTACAGCTCCCCGTATCATTCTGCCGGTCCCGCGACAGGCACGCTGTTGTGTTATCTGCAAGGGTTCCGCGCCCTACGTCAGCCAACTGCACTCTCCCTGCCCCATTAAACTTCCATATGCTGTTATCTCCGTTGCCATTCTCCACACATCACTAAATGGCGACGCTTATTACGTCGTTTAATTTTACTGTGTTTTCTAACATTCATTTTTCCACCCGTGTGTGACCAAAAAAACTTCTCTTCTTTTTTTATTTGCCTTTGCACGCTACCGTTTACTGTGTCATTTTCATGAAACTGACGCACTTCTGTTAGTAATGATTCAACTACGTTGCACTCGTCTAGTTTGGTATTACTGTCAGCGAAGCTGAGATTGTAAATTATAGCGTGCGAACAACGTTCAGTGTCATCGGTACTTAACGGTGTAAGGGACAGTGTACGTAATTCGAGTAGAAGCAATTACTGATGCATCGATGCCTGGATCCCGCTCTCACGGTTTCACACCAGGAATAAAAGAAGTACGCCAGCATTCATTTTTTACGGTATTAATGCAGTGTTGCTTACAAACTTCGAAAGCTATTCATATGTCGTTAATGGGAGACAAAAATGTGTCACCTGAGACAATTGAGTGAATGTTTCATCATTTCCGTGCACTTAGTAACTAATAATCTCGGTATGTAACAGGCTATCGAAAATTTGTGTATTGTACACGGCTTTAACGAAAAAATGAGTGTGGAATGTACCACTCACTGCAAATAGTGCGAGACTGATTAACATCATGACCTACAGAAATCGTAACGCCTACCTCCGAAAACGTAAACAGAACAGTATGCATAGTAGCGGAAGTATTTCCAAAAGAAGCCAAACAGATTGTCAAGATATGCTGAATTTCCGTTCACCTCGTACTGTAATTTTTTCTTATCGATTGCAACATGACTGGAATTAGCATTCCAATGAACTCTGAATTTTTTTCTTAAATCGTTATTAGACAAGATCGCATATTGGAAAACGGGTAACCAATTTGGACTGTTTCCGGTCATCTTCAAATCAAGTTTTTTTTATAAAAAATATCCCTATGTTAAGATGACACTTTTGCATTCACATTGACAGTGACAAGTAACAACGAAATTAGCATTTTTCTATAGCATACAGGGTACTAACTGGCCGCTGCGTGCTCTCGCAAGTCACGTATACATCACGCAGAGTTACATGTATACTGGGATTTGACATTATTCTGCCCCAAAAGATAAGTGGATAAGAAAATTAGATCTCGTTAACAGTTCATTTTTTCTTCCATATTGTTTCAGCCCGTCTTTTTTAATGCGTTTACAAATATGACTAAGGCCTGCATATGAAGTAAAAGTACAAGAAAAGTTAAGAGGATTTTGTGTGAATTATTATTTGCGAGAGTAAATGAGTGACGGTTGGGAAGATGAGCCCAAACAATGCTCTGGGAAGCATACGAGCCGTAATGATAAGATGCCGTGGAGAGTGGGAACTGTGGGGAATCCTTAGGTGTACGAACAGCAAAAAGATCATTCTAAACCGAGATATTCACCGTATACGACACCTTGGCACGTGTTTACCAGATGTTCAGTCAGAAGGGTGCAGACAGCAAAGTTATCAAAATATAGTATGCTCTAAACTATCATTTTTCTTTCTCTGGTTCTCGTGGGGTAAACAAACTGAAGTTCGTGTGACTTCAAATAATTCCCACACGAATAATTATAGCAATACATCATTCAACAAGCAGTTGCTGCCACCAGAGAATTACTGTTTTGTAAAGCACATACAACGCAGCGCTGACTTAAGTCATTTTATTTATTTATTTGTTTAACCTGACCTGGTTATGGCGATCAGACCGTCTTACATCAGACCAGGATTTCACTCATACAGTATCTTTCTTACATCACAGTTTCCCAAGAAATAACAATTAAATTACAACAAATGATTTGAGTGTCTTAAGTGGCAATATGAGTAAATAATTCTGACTATGTAAAGAAGCTAACAACACTAGTAGTACCGCAGCTGCTGCCACTTATAGTAAGAACAGTAATAACAATAATAATCCGCCATGGCCGGTCACAAGCCCGGGGCCTCGTCTCGCAAGTGATGAGCAAGGATTAGCGGGAGGAGAATCAACCTCCTTATATAAACTAGGGTCGATCTGGTTCCCTGTTATAGGACCCCTTGCCAGGGTTACGGTGAAGACCTACGTCATCTACGGTGGAGAAGATGGACTTCAAATCAGCGTAGGTGGCGGAAGAGTCAGCCCAGTACTCGGGACTAATGGAATATATCAAATCTAAGTACATCAAACCCAAGTCGCGTCTGCAGTGGTAACCACCGGCGACTGGACACCGTCTGTTCACTCAGTGAGTGCGGCTGCAGTACATGCTTCAGGAACTGGCAGTCCCTGTTTCTAACAAACCCAGTGGCTCACCACTGGACACCAATGCTTACATGCAATCATGACCTATGTGAGTAGTAACAGCATTAAGGTGGTAACCAATCCACCCATCGACAGGAGGCAACCAGGCACTCGGATTCTGGGGGACCCAGACTTCCACGGCCACAGAGAAAGTCGGAGTTCTCTGGCAAACTCCCACACAAGACACCGACGTACATAGGCACCTTCAACACTCTCATACAACCTGGAAAGCTGCACTACCTAGTGACTGATCCTCACACTGCAAGAGACACGTAACACAGACGAAGACACCACAGACTACGGCAAGTGCCGCATCTTTAAGAGCACGAGTTGCCAAAGGTGCCCCACTGTTGGGGATGGCCTTCGTGGTCCATAATACCATTGTCGAATCCATCAGACAAGTCACACCAGTAAACAAACGACTGATGACCATGCGCGTTCGGTGCGCCCGTACTAACCAGATCAACAAGAGAGACCCACAGTCTGGAGATAAATTCTGGTCAACCCTTGAGAAAGTATTATCCAAAGTCCCCAAGGATGACACCAAACTTCTTATGAGCGATTTCATTGCACAGATCGGCGGAGAAAAAATGCACAGGAAAACAATTGGAAATTATCCCACATATAAATTCACCGACAAAAATGGCACAGGGCTCATAGAACTTTGCCACCAGCACAACCTCAAGCTCATGTCGACATCCCTCAGGAAACACCGCAGAAAATAGAAAACTTGGCGTTCACCAGTCCAGCAGTTAGGCGAGTTCCAAACTGACATATGACAATCTCATATTCAGTATAGAAAGAGATCCATGACATACAGGTACGTAGCGGATCCAACATTGATTCTGACCATTACCTAACATCCATCAAAGTCAAGTTCTCCCCCCAAGAAAATTTTCTGTAAGTAAACTTTTCTCCTGAAATTTGGCACGAAAAACATCGCTGACTCTGGAGCGAAAGAGACTTGGGAAAAAGAACATACAAATGACTGGCAAAATTTCAGCAAAAAATAACAGAGAAAGCAGAAGCCCTCATTCCTCTGAAGAAGAATACCAAGCACTCCTGGTAGGACACTGATTGTGAGAATGCACTCGTCACCGGGAAATAGGCATACCAGAAAAACAACAGTAAAAAGTCTCCAGAAAATTTACAGGTGTTCAACAAAACACGAAAGACAACAGCAAAAATTATTAGACAATCCAAGAGGGAATACTGTGCCGTGCTGCGGTTCACGTTGGTGCTGTTTGTAGGATTTTGGCCTCTGTTCAGGTCAGACGGTATCGTTTAGTTGGCATGGTTTCAGTTGTTTGTCTTCTTCTCGAGTTCACTGGCGCCACTCGGTTTCGCAAGCGCTGCCTGTCCGCTAGTGGAAGCAGAGGAGGTTATCGATATGTAGTAACTGTTGCCCTATCTTCGGGGCGACGTCTTTGTTTTGCCGGTTCGTGTCAGTGGCGAGTTGTGTTGGGGACTGAGGAGAAGACAGGTCGGCAAAGTGCAAACACGTCCGGACAGCTGGCGGCACGCATGGACTGCCGGATGGAAGGGCTGTGGTCACGAGGGTGCCCGACCTCGTCGTAAACCGGATCCAGCAAGCTTTAAGATGAGTGCATTTCAATCCAGGTAGAGAAACCTTCACTGACTTGGATTCGTGTTGCTGCTCGTAGTGTCGCCGAGGCGAAGAGCAGCGAGTGGAGTGCTTGGGAAAGGCAGATCTGATTAGCTTCCCTCGACTTCTTATTATTATTTACTGCTTTCAACTTTTACAATTTGTTACGTTCAACCAGCGGTAATTTTTGTTGCTTGGTGGCTGCTAACGCCCCAGTTACCTGCCCTGTAGGTTAGTGTATTTATCGGCAGTGTACGTTACCTCGCCTTGCGGCTGCTGTACGGTAAGGCGTGTAGTTTTGACAGCTTTCTTGACTGTAGGCCGGTTGGTGATTCTCGTACTCTGGTGGTAGTGATTCTTTTCTCGACCCGGGCGCTCTAAGCACAGTATTCTGGGGACGTAGTGCAGAGCGTCGGTTCCAGCTTTGGCGTATTGTTCCATCGTTACATATGGTTTATCGGACGTCGGATGGCTTCAGTAAGATTATCATTAGTCATTCGTTAGACTGCCACAAGTCTAAGTTACCATCTTGTGAAGTGAATGCAACTCTTGGCTGCCTATCTCATCGCTTGCGAAAGTGTTTGTTAGCGGACCATCTCAGAGGTCTCAAAGGTTTCAAAGTTTTTTTTTTTTATATTATTGCCGTTCCTGCGGTGTAATGCCTTCAGCCGTGATTGTGGTCATTTGCCTTAAAATTTTAATTTGGTATTTGTATTTTTGCAGTAAACCTTTAGAAGCTTATTTACTGCCATCCCTGGCGTGTGATGCCGTCTGCTGTGTTTGTGGCGACTTGCATTTAATATTTCAATACCTGTAATTTGTAAGTTACAGCGAGTTTTAAACGATTGTTAATTTAATGCCATTCCTAGTGTGTAAGGCCTTCTGCCAATATCACAGTGGCTTGCTTTTCAAACATTAGGCCTATCTGATGTATCTGTATTTAATGGTGGTTTGGTGAATTGTAACTCACTGAAAACACTATTATTTACACTGTTGTTTATCCCTTCATTAATAACATGTGGTATTTTTTATTTATTGTTGAGTCTGGAATTACTGGTTTAAAATAAATTGTGTGTAATTGTAAAAGGCAACCAATAGTAACTGATTACGGCCCGTCCACAATCGTAACCGAATCCTGCCTTCCCTTGACTACCACGAGGTTTCAAATACTTGAAGGAACAGCTAGACCCTATACAGGAAAACTTCCGCAACTACAGCGCAAGGGACTTCTACAGCACGTTTGCAGGACACATCCGAGGATACACAACACTTAACCTCTGCTTTAGAAATACTGACGGAAAATTGGCACTGACTGATAAGGAGAGGCCGGCCGAAGTGGCCGTGCGGTTAAAGGCGCTGCAGTCTGGAACCGCGAGACCGCTACGGTCGCAGGTTCGAATCCTGCCTCGGGCATGGATGTTTGTGATGTCCTTAGGTTAGTTAGGTTTAACTAGTTCTAAGTTCTAGAGGACTAATGACCTCAGCAGTTGAGTCCCATAGTGCTCAGAGCCATTTTGAACTGATAAGGAGAACTGTAAGGTGCTGGCACAGTACTTCTCGGAACTTCTCAGTTGCCCAGACCCCACAGAGAGATTCCCAGAACCCACAGACACACGTACCCACTACCCTCGACACAAGAGGAAGTCCACAGGCAATTCCTGAGCCTCAAAAACAAGAGGACATCTGATGAAGACGGCATAGTGGCCGAACTACAGAAAAACCTCGGACCAAACTCAGAGAATTCACACAGATCATCACAGACATATGGACGTCAGAAAAGTTGCCAGACGACTGGAAATGCGCACTGATCAACCCTCTGCATAAAAAGGGTGATTTGTGCAAAATTACAGAGGAATCCCCCTAATACAAGTCACATACAAGGTAGTCTAGCGTGCCTACTCCAAAGAACACGGAACCATCTGCAACATAAGATCGGCGAGTACCAGGCGGGCTTCCGCCCTGGTCGCTCCTGTGCACAACAAATCTTCAATCTGAAGGCTACCCTGAAAATCAAAGCCCTCAGGAACAGTCCAGTCATATGCACCTTCGTTGGCTTCAAGAAGGCATATGACGCCATCGACCGCCAGTCCTTGTTCTACATTCTACATGAACAAGGTTTGGATGGCAAGACACTGCGACTGATCAAATAGACACTGACAGACAGGACACCTAAGGTAAAGTTCAAAGGGGAAAACTTCGAACCCTTTGAGATAGGCGTTCTGGGTGTCGGACTCTCAACGCTCCTCTTCAACCTAATACAAGATAAGGTCATCAAGGAATGGGAGAAAGAGCTGCAAATAAAAGGCCATTGGTAGCCCGTGCGACTTGGACAAGCTGGGGCTCGGCTGTCTAGCCTTCGCAGACGATCTGGCACTACTCACAGGTAACGAAAATACAGCAATCAGACAGATAGAGGTACTCAAAGAGTGCGCAGAAAAAGAAGGGCTACAGGTTTACTTTCAGAAAATTGAGTTCTTCGGCACGAAATTAAACATTTCAAATTTTAACACAAACTATGGCAAGATCAACAGGGTCACACACTTTAAGTACCTAGGCGAAGTGCTCGAACCTACAAGAAAGGAGAAAATTGCGCAGAACACTATGTTATTGAAAATGAAGAGAGCCTTATACAAAAACACATGGTATTTACAACAAGAAATGTCTGTCCACCTGCACCAAAATTCGTCACTACAACACTGTAAACAAACCTGAGGTGCTATACGCCAGTGAGACACTGATGTTACACACAAAGGCCGACCTTGATAACATACGAACACAGGAAAGAAAAAGTTATTAGGAAAATTATTGGGCCAAAACTCAAGGACGATGGGTATAGGCTTCACTCCACGGACACCACAGAGAAGTTCCCCAACATCGCCACGGACGTTAGAAAGAGGCGACTAAAATTTTATGGACATATAAGCAGACTCCCACAGACCAGACTCACCAACAGAATCCTCAGGTACATCCGGAGACTCAACACCGCTACACCCTGGATGACGCAAGTCAAAACTGATCTGGAAAGAGCTTAGATAGATTCAGCGGACGTCATGGACAAAGGCGTCTATAGACACAAGGTGTAAAAGTGGGAAGTGATGTCAGAGGAAACAGCACCTAAAGCCCAAAGGCCAAAGTAGACGGAAGAAAGGAAGAGAGCCTTTAGTGAACTAATGAAGGAGTACTGGAAGAACAAGTAGTCATGAATGTTTCACGTGGTCTGATAATAGGCCTTTAATGTGTGAAATAATAATAATATTATTATTATCAGTATTATACTGGAAAATATAAAAACAATTTATTGATGTGAATGATAGATGTTTTCTGGTATAGTAAGTTCTGAAGACAGGAAATTTAAGAAGGCTGCACCTGCTAAGTGTACTAACAGATGAGGAATATCTGGTTGGCCAGAGGGTTGTACAAGGGTTACGATTGCATACGTGGACAATAGTATTCCTTACTGTTGCTTTAACAGATGTGTTATTAACTGTGTTACAAAGCTTGAGATGTTATTCAGTTCCCTAATATAATGAGACAGATTATTCTAGAGTCGGATCCCTGATACTGAGAAGTCTGTTTTCGCTACCTACCAAGAGTTTTAATTTACTTCAGTAGTACCGAATACTTCAGTATTTAAAGAGAGGAGGCTGTATCTCTGTAGCAACAGTTAAGTCACAGAACTTGTTGATCAGTATTCTTATTTCGGGCAGCTGAACGCAGAGACTGGCTGGGCCGGATGAGAAGAGGTACACAGTGATTTTTGTGAACTAGATATGAGTTTCAAAACTAAGCTTCGTTGTTGACATAAAAGTTTTCTGAGTATCGCACCGTGCAATACCATAAAAGACTGCACTGGAAAAACCTTTACATTACGACACGATTCGATAGTCAGAAAAATTTATAAAAACTTACTCCGGTCGCGGAAGCCTACGCTATTATGTAAGCTTCATTTCTTGTGAACAAGAACGATTACAATTAATGTGTGTTGGCTGAACGATGAAGTGGGGCGGGAAAAAATTTCTCAGATGTGAACGAGTGTTTCTCCAATGTTGTTCATATAAGAGTGTTAAGGTCGACGAGAGGTGTGATGGACAGTGTTCGTTGATAAGACAGTAGAGAAGTCAGAGTGTGCGGAAATCTTTGCACTTGTCTGTACGTAGCCAGGATAGCTGTTCATATGATGGTGAAATACAGGGTGATTCAAAAAGAATACCACAATTTTAAAAATATGTATTTAATGAAAGAAACATAATATAACCTTCTGTTATACATAATTACAAAGAGTATTTAAAAAGGTTTTTTTTCACTCAAAAACAAGTTCAGAGATGTTCAATATGGCCCCCTCCAGACACTCGAGCAATATCAACCTGATACTCCAACTCGTTCCACACTCTCTGTAGCATATCAGGCGTAACAGTTTGGATAGCTGCTGTTATTTCTCGTTTAAAATCTTCAATGGTGGCTGGGAGAGGTGGCCGAAACACCATATCCTTAACATACCCCCATAAGAAAAAATCGCAGGGGGTAAGATCAGGGCTTCTTGGAGGCCAGTGATGAAGTGCTCTGTCACGGGCTGCCTGGCGGCCGATCCATCGCCTCGGGTAGTTGACGTTCAGGTAGTTACGGACAGATAAGTGCCAATGTGGTGGTGCTCCATCCTGCTTAAATACGAATTTGCAGCTCTGTGCTAGCTCTGCGAGTCGATTTTCCTGGGCTGCGAACAGATGCTTGCTGGATGCGTGCTACATTTTCATCACTCGTTCTCGGCCGTCCAGAACTTTTCCCTTTGCACAAACACCCATTCTCTGTAAACTGTTTATACCAACGTTTAATACACCACCTATCAGGAGGTTTAACACCATACTTCGTTCGAAATGCACGCTGAATAACTGTCGTCGATTCACTTCTGCCGTACTCAATAACACAAAAAGCTTTCTGTTGAGCGGTCGCCATCTTAGCATCAACTGACGCTGACGCCTAGTCAACAGCGCCTCAAGCGAACAAATGTACAACTAAATGAAACTTTATAGCTCCCTTAATTCGCCGACAGATAGTGCTTAGCTCTGCCTTTTGTCGTTGCAGATTTTTAAATTCATAAAGTTGTGGTATTCTTTTTGAATCACCCTGTATAATCAGAAAGTCGAACATTACGAATATAACGAACAGAAGCATTCATAACACTTTCAGGCGCCGTGCGATTTCTTGAGGAGGGCCTTCCAGGATAACATAGCTGTAATCAATAATTGGAGGTACAAATGTCTGTAGGGGTTTCTTTTTCATGTCAATAGAGAATAGCTCTATACATTTTTGTAGAGGATGGGGAGATGCTAATGCCTTCTCACACACTGCAATTACTTGCTAAGTCCAGCTTATATTCTCATCTATTGTTACTTTGCTGAAGAAAATAAGTTGTTATGTGTCCTATTTAGGATTAAAGGTGATAGTGATTCCAGATATTTTAGACTGATGAGCCTCGAATGACCAACCAGTACCATTTGGGTTTTAGATGGGTTGGGCTTTCATTTTCCTGCACCGATTTTGATAGTGCACGCTTGGTTGGTGTTGATATCCCTGATAGCCGTTTTCAGACTTATTGGTTTTGCACTTGAGTACAACCGGAGATCGTCAGTGTTCATGTGGTATTTGCAGCAGGAAAAAAATTGATGACACATTATTTACATACAACAAAAAGCCTAAAGGATCAAATACTGAACCGCCGGCCGCAGTGGCCGAGCGGTTCTAGGCGCTTCAGTCTGGAACCGCGCGACCGCTACGGACGCAGGTTCGCATCCTGCCTCGGGCATGGATGTTTGTGATGTCCTTAGGTTAGTTAGGTTTAAGTAGTTCTAAGTTCTAGGGGACTGATGACTTCAGGTGTTAAGTCCCATAGTGCTCAGAGCCATTAGAAACATTTTTGAAATACTGAACCCTGGGGGGCACCTGATACTACATTCCTCGACTGTGACTTGACGGTGCTTTACAAAATCGTTCAAATGGCTCTGAGCACTATGGGACATAACTTCTGAGGTCATCAGTCCCCTAGAACTTACAACTACTTAAACCTAACTAAGGACGTTACACAAATCCATGCCCGAGGCAGGATTCGAACCTGCGAACGTTGCAGTCGCGCTGTTCCAGACTGTAGCGCCTATAACCGCTCGGCCACCCCGGCCGGCTGGTGCTTTACATAGTGCATTACTTGAGAGACGTCAGGAATGAGCGAAACCATTTCACTGCACTTGGCGAGAAGTTTAGGCTGTGATATTTGGCAACTAAAATTTCGAAGTCGATGTCTCAATGGCTTTGCTGAAGTCTAAGAAGCATATCATTGTTGCCTCTTGAGCATTCATGGCAAGCTTCAGGTCATCTGTTACCTCTATTATGGCAGATGTTCATTGAAAAATGACAGTTATTCTTCTAGTTTGTTGTTTGTAGATATATAGAAGGTACCTAGGTACTGTCACCTCTTCCAAAACGTTCTTAGTAAACAATTTCTTTCTTCTTTTACTGGGATGACCCATTTTGTGTCATCTTACAAATACTTTTTAATCTTTTTTATACTGGCCACCATATATCATCAGCATTTCTTCCTGAATGCAGGTGCATCTGAAACAATCATATTCTTGTTAATGTCATGCATGTCAGAAAATTTTATAAATTTATTTTTATCCGCAAATATATTTTGAATGTGGTACTTCATATTTGATGTATTGTTAGGTACATAATAATAAGATAGATCTATCCTTTGATGTTTTTGTACAATGATACAGACAACATACCATGCATAGTGGTGTGTCATTCCACACACACTGAATAGGGATAACATCATGCTGGAACAAAAGTAAATGTATATCAATAAAGGTAAGAACATGAAAACTTACACTTTAATCATTTCAGTATCTCCAGATTCACACACACACAGACATATGCACGCGCACACAGACACAATGTGAGCACTCCAATAACAGCACTTCAACATACTCGACCTCACTGTTGTTCTTCACCAGGTTCAATTCAGTAACTTTTTGAGGTCTAACTACACTGAAACAATCAAAATGAGAGAAGCAACTGCAAAATATTGTTTATTTGAAAACCAGGCGGCACATATTTAATTCATAAAATGGTTAGAATTTTTGTTGTGCTGTTGACACATGATATGGTAAACCCTTTGTAGAAAGGAAGACATGATGCAGAGCCGTGAGGTACTCCATAATCAACATTCACATATCTTGCAACATAATTTCTATTGTCGTAACATGTTTGTACCATCTCACAGACCCATGTACTGAGATGGAATTACGTTGGGTATGATATGATATTTGTACCATGCGTTGCCTGCAAGAAAGCCATGATGTAAAACATATGCAGCTAACTCATGCACAAGATCCTAAACAAGAGTACATTAGCAACAGGAAGAGCCATATTTGAGTGACATCCTTCTGGATATCGAGAAGCATCGTTGCAAAACACTAAGAACAACCACAGAACCGACCTTTCGACCATCAATACAGCTGTGCCTTTCACAATGTGGAGCGATGACCTTTGTAGTCTGGTCCCTTCAACACCTACAAACCAACCAACCAAACTTCACGCTGATTTGCCTACCATGTAACGACGAAAAGCATTTATTCCGATTGACACCGCCCACGGATGGCTCTGCACTTTAATGGGTTCAAATTATTTTTAGTGATATTCCCCGTAATAGAGCAATGTCCTCCACTGCAGACAAGTGCGTGCATGTGACAGACACCAACTGCAGACAGAACTGGGATCGTCTACATCCGTTGTGGATGTGCGAATCTCGCTCACAGAGGTTATATAATGGACAAAGCAAAGATAGGCACTGATAATCTCGTATTAGGAAATTTGTTCGCATTTCAGTGTGCAGTCGCACGAAGCCCCAGTGTGTCACGAATTCTGGAAAGCCATCAGCCTAATTGACGGATCGGCGAGGCGGCGGCCGGCGGGCTGTCGTTTTTCATCGGCTGACTCCCTGTTTCCGAAGGCAATGTTTCCCCCTTAGGCAGGCGGCCGGGCAGAGCCGCTATCGTCAGCAATCAGCGCCCGCGAGCCCTGCGTGCCGGCCACGCCCAGATTAGTGGCCGCGCTATCCTTTCAGGAAGGAAGCGAGGGAAAGGGAGAGGGTGCAGAGGGAAAGGGCGGGGAACGGGAGAAGGGAAAAGGCCGGAGAAACAGAGCCGCGCAGGCCGAGCTGCCGACTCTGCCGGATTAGCCGGGGTGTGGCCGGCGCGCGGAGACCGGCACTCTGCCGCTACTGTGTGACGTCACGCGGAGGACAGTAGGCGCCGGCTCCAACAGTCTCCGATATTCCTCCTGCGCTGGATGTGTCAAACACCACGCCTGCGGGATTTTAATGGATGTAATTTACGACAAATACTCATTACTTTGCTCCACAAAATGTCACAATACAACTGTAAGCAACCACTGCCTTCTGCTAATATGTGATACATCACTGTAGTATACATCTCTACCACCAATGTAATGTCCCTCCTGTCATTTTCCTTGTTCACACGCACCATTGGCTTGTCCTACAGGTATACACTCAAGTGACAAAAGTCACGTAAACAGATTGTGGTAGTACAGTGTACACAAGGTGTAAAAGGACAGTGCATACTCGCAGCTATCATTTAATTTATGTCAGAAGGTTTCCTACTTGATTATGGCTGCACGACTGCAATTTACAAACTTTGAATGCCGAATGATTGTATGGGACATTCCGTTTCGGAAATTGTTAGCGAATTCAGTATTTCTAGACCCACAGACCCAATAACGTTCAGAGAATGCCACATTTCGTACATTGCCTCACAAGAATGGACAATGCAGTTGGCGACGGCTTTCACTTAACACCCGAGGGCAGTGGCGTTTGGTAGTGTTCTCGGAGCTACATTGCGTAAAATAACCTCAGAAATCAAAGTCGGACGTACGACGAACATATACGTTAGGGTATTTCGGTGAAAGATGGCGTAATGGCCTTTGCAGCAGACGTCCAACATGAGTGATTTTGCTAACCACACGACATCGTGGACTTGTGAGCATACCTGTCGGACGCAACACGACTGGAATACCGCGAGTCCCGACTTCAGTTGGTAAGAGCTGATGGGAGGTTCGAGTGTGGCCCGGATTCTATGAACCCATGGATTCTAGTTGTCAACAAGGCACTGTGGAAACTGGTGGTGGCCGTGTGATGGTGTGAGCTGTGTTTATGTGGAACTTACTGTGTCGTCTGGCCTATCTGAACCGATCATTGACTGGAAATTGTTGTTTTTTATTAAAAATTAAACTCCTCCAGCTGTAAGAATTCATATTTATTTGGCTACTAGTTTCGACGCTGCGTCAACGCCATCTTCAGGCCCGTACACTTTGATGATATCAATTGCGTGTAGCTGAGTACTATAAGTCCGCATGGACTTCTGATGGACTTCTTTTCCGGAGTCTTTCCATATTTTTGGTAATGACTTAGAAAATAGTGATGTAGAGAACACCATTAAAAATGTACTTGATGCACTTCCCATCCGGTTCACACTCTGCAAACTGATTAGAAAAATTTATTCAGTTTGTCATTTGAACATCCTCAAAAATCTCAACACACGATGTACACCAACTGTATTGTTAGTCTTAATAGTTCCAATTTCTCTTTTTTAGTTTCTAAAACGTCAGACAATTTCTGCATTTGTTTTCTGTGATCTACGCTGTATCCCAGAGAACTGATTCAACCGTATCCTGTACTTTTTGTTGTAGAAGCTCATGTAATCTCTCCTCCAGACTAGTTGAGATTGCTTGGGGACTCAACATTTCACTCAATAAATTTCCCTACTCTGATATATCAACCCTCTCCTGTTTACCTGAGATCTGGTTGTCTACGGTTTGTAGTTCATCATGAACTTCTTTCAAATGGTCGTGTTCTCCGTCCATACATAACAGTAATTTTATTACCATGCCGTGCATGGTAGCCGCGCGGTCTCAGATGCCTTGCCACGGTTCGCATAGCTGCCCCCGCCGGAGGTTCGAGTCCTCCCTCGAGCATGAGTGTGTGTTGTTCGGAGCGGAAGTTAGTTTAAGTAGTGTGTAAGTCTGGGGACTGGTGAGTTCAGCAGTTTGCTCCTGTAGGAACTTACCACAAATTTCCAGTTTTATTACCATGTACGTTAACAGTCGACATTAACTCGTCATGAAACGCTTCTGCCTGCTATTTAATCGCCGCCAATGCGGTGTTGTTAGGTTCTAGCTTTTGGTTGATACTTTCTTTTAGCTTCTTAAGACTAACATCTTCACCCACAATGATAGCTGCCAGTTCTGCTTTCATATCATCCCCATGTACTGTAAGAGCTTGTTACATATTATATATATATATATATATATATATATATATATATATATATATATATATAATTTATCAGCATCAATTTTTCTTTTGTTAGAGCGTGATTCTTTCTCTCAGGGATATTATCTTTTCTTGTCACTTTTACTCACGTGCATAAGTAAATATGAAACGGGTTCTTGAAGGGCCGCTGTTATTCATGTACCAACTTTTGATTTTGAACGTGGTGACTAAAATATAGTTACCGTTAACTGGATTGAATGTAATTTTGTTAATTTCTATTTATTGATTACAAAGCAAGGCTCGAGAGAATTTCGATTGTGGCCATGGAGCGGCCAAGATTAAACTTACTGAACTCATGGAATCTGTATAATTTAAAAAATGAACTTTAACGTAAATTAATTACCTGTAGCAGTTTAGAAAGATTCTTACAACGAAATCTTTCGCATTTACAGTTACTGTTAACACTTTGAAAAATAAATGAATACTTCGGTGCATAATGGCTGACCAGAGGCTGCATCGGAAGATGAGCTCCCCGAAGCGCGAATTACTGAAAAAATGCTTATTCAAAATAATTAGCCACTGCGACCATTTGAGGTGACAACTATTACAAAGAACTTCATTTTGTGATAACAATAATGAGTTTATTTGTGCAGAATACCGAATAACTTACATAAAATATGTGTAGCCGCTCAATGGCTGCCTTCCGTATCGCGGAACAAAACAGTGTGAGCACCGTAATGTACGTCCTTCCTCCACGGCCGTACAATCTCGTCTCTTTACGATCCTTTTTTATTTTCATGCTACTTTGAAATCATCGCTTCATATCAGTTGTTTCAAGAATATTAACTGTATCTTTTATACTAATTATGTTTATAAAATATTTAATTGTTTATAAATAATTTTTAGTTCACCCTTAACAAAAAAGTGGTTCAAATGGCTCTGAGTACTATGGGACTCAACATCTGAGCTCATCAGTCCCCTAGAACTTAGAACTACTTAAACCTAACTAACCTAAGGACATCACACACATCCATGCCCGAGGCAGGATTCGAACCTGCGACCGTAGCGGTCGCGCGGTTGCAGACTGAAGCGTCTAGAACGCTCGGCCACACCGGCCGATCTCACCTTAACACTTCACAATATTGTTCACTGTTCACAACCGATGAAAACGTCAATATGTATGTGACGCACCGTCACAATCTGTACTTAAACTGGAGTTCAGTTCGCCTTTTAGGGCTTCCTGTGAGTTTCTTAACGTGTCTTCTAATTTTTTGTTAAATGCCTTTTTGTTTTCCTCCATGGATGATATTCCGATGCCTCGGCTGTCATTTTTCGAACACACACCGGCTTTCACCACTAGTTAAATTCCCAACCAATTAATTGAACTAACACACAGACACACACACACACACACACACACACACACACACAAAGAAAAACGTTGGAAGTTGACAAAGTTACAGCTGACCCCGCTCTAGAACAGTGAACTGGAGATCCTGCCGTCGACTACAAATGCGAAGCTGGTGCGTTGTGCTGACAGGCTATGGCAGGCAGCTGCTACCGTGGCGACGAGCCTCTGGCGTGATGGGCCGCGGAGCGTCGCGACGCCGCAGTCGGTGCGTCCAATTGAGCCGCAGTAGCACTGCCCTGTCCCCCTGCTGCTACACCGTCGTTACTCTTCCTCACCAAACCACTCGCGTACTCTTCCGCGACGTAGATGAAACGTGCATGCGTCTCGTTTGAACACTTAAAAAGGCGTTCTTGTTATCCGAAATATTATTAAATTGTTTCTGTTAGATAGCATTCTGGGGCACTACACAGCGTTCACTCACTCATATAAGTTCCGATGTTTGTTATTGAGCTGTCCCTGCCAACTATGGTGGTAAATCCACCATAATCAGCCAATTGTTGTTGGGCGGGAGGGCCGGGCCACATAAGCAACATTCACTCTTTATAACACTTTGATTAAAACTTTTTTGGGCAAACTAAAACTTTATCTTTAAAATTTTTGTGATAAGATAAGTTAGCAAAAAAATCCTTAGAAGCACGGGCAACCGCCCTCTTCAAAGTACATTAATCTTTAAACAAGCAGCCGGCCGGAGTGGCCGAGCGGTTCTAGGCGCTACAGTCTGGAACCGCGCGACCGTTACGGTCGCAGGTTCGAATCCTGCCCCGGGCATGGATGTGTATGATGTCCTTAGGTTAGTTAGGTTTAAGTAGTTCTAAGTTCTAGGGGACTGATGACCTGAGAAGTTAAGTCCCATAGTGCTCAGAGCCATTTGAACCATATTTTTAAACAAGCATTAATTGACTCACAAGTTAATTAAATTCTGTAAACAGTAAAGCTCGCAAAAGGAGATTACAATAATGAGATAAACTTTAACCGATAATGGACATCACAAATTTTTTTAACACGAAATAAAATACAAACAGATACCCCCTTCGTGACTCATTTTCAAAACAGATGACGTCACATAGGCACGGGCTAATTCAAGTAGCAGAAGGGGGCCCCACTGGACCCAGACCAGAGGCGGCTAGACCCAGATCCCACAGCAAGCGGACGAGCTGGACAGGGTGCCGCACACAGTACACTATAACAAACTGAAAAAAGGTCTTAGAGTCCGCGCTACTATACAATTTCAGAGAAAGGGGAGGGGGGGGGGGGGGGGAGAAAACGGCAGACGTTAATTCCTCAAACGTAAAATAACTACGATGTATAAAATGATAGCCAATTTCACGAACATTGAAATAAAATAGTGAAGGGTGAGTCAATAACTAATGCCCTTGACGTAACCTTAAAGGACAAGGGAGAATAACATAATACCAAGCCGGCTTAGAAATTTAAACTACACTAGTAGGTTAACATATGCTCACTGAAACTGGGGAGCTCATTTAATTTACCCTTTAACAGGATACTGATAAACTTAAAAGTAAGGTTACCATTTCACTGTTTACGAGTGAACAAGTAATATAATTAGATAACACAGAACGTACAGATTCAATATTGAGCCTGTGCTTTGAACCAACTATGACAACGTCCACACAGCTCACTGTACTAGGAAAAAATATTACCGTTTCACCATACTGGCTTATGCCGTCCGTCACTCCGAACAGCAATAGTACCAATTAATACACCTCTCTTGCTCTGACTGTATCACATCACAAAATCCAGATAGATCTTCAACCAACTACAATAACACGTGTTTACTTAAACAGCACTAAATAGAGGGGACCTTTTGGTAGCAAGGCAACAGTTTCCGGACATGGTGTCGATACTTGGGAAGCAAGGATCACTATAATATGGGCACCAAAAACTGACAAGCAATTCTCACCAAATCTTTTATGAAATCCTTTACAGATCCAAATCAGGGCTGCACGACTACATTCGAGTAATGGCTGAGTCCAGTTCCCACACTACAAGCCAGGTTCGGTCTTGCAAACGTGTCAAACACACCACTACCTCTGCTTCGTGCCCCGGCCTGCTCATCCACGCTCGCCTCCGATTCTCACGCGCCGTGCGGCTCTCCGGCTGTCCCTCTCGAGCGCCACACCCCCGTCGCGGCCAAAAGCCACGTCAAACGGCCGAGCCCAAGGAACACGCCATGCAGACCAGATCGATCAGTCGATACGAGACGGTACGGCTCAGCAATTATGCATTTCTCAGAAACAATTTCCAAAAAAATTTAGGGGAATTCTCCTTTCTAGCATCACAGTTTTCTCTTCTTTCAGTAAGGTCATCAAATGTGGTGTTTCCCTTATGTGTGTGTGAATCGCGAATCGAGTGTAGCGCCATGAGCGTGGCGAATCTGACAGTTTGATGTGGTCTAAGTCACCTTTTACCGTTCTTCTTCAAATACGGTCGTCTGTTTGTTTCGTTCTCATGGTCCGGCTACTCCATACCACAGCCATAAGCGAACATATTTATCTTGTCTTTATCTCCAGGCAGGATAATCCTGTAAGAGACTGTCTCACTAATTCTAACTACTGAATGTTAAACAGGTCTTCAATGATAATCTTCTCTATTGTTTCAACTATGTACATTAATTGTGATGACAAATTACCGTTAACTCATAACTTCAGATACATCATTCAACACGTCTGACCGCCCCGAACTCAATATCTGTCATTTCTGTTGAGCATTTATATTGTAGTATGACTGTTTTCTCTAGCTTTCTGTAGGTTGTTCATGACTCCTTCCAGGGGCATCAACCAAGGCATAAAAGTCCACGTCCTTGAAGTTCTCCTGCGCTCACCACATCGCGCCTTGAACTTGCTTTGTTACGTCATTGCACAAACCACAGATCGGGGCTCAAATAGTATAATTTTCACAGTACTTAAAATTTTTATAAAAGAAACGATGATCTTTCGTCACAATGAGCCTTTTAAGTGGAGCATAAGTCATTCTCATTAATAACCCATGTTACGCTGCAGGCATTCCCACTACTGTCAGTGCACCTGTTATTTCTGCGGAGTATGCGTTATAAGTAGCCACACAGAGCTGGGACTGCACAAAAGCTCAGTATTTTTTCTTGGTACCAAGCATTCATGTTAAACACACTGTACCACTCAGGCCTGTCAGCACAGTGTGTGGAGGCTGAGACGTGTACATAATTTACACTTTAAACGATTCGTATTTCTGTATACTGGTATGCCTATATTGGAATATGTTTCGATTTACAGCATCGTATAGGTGAAAATCTAAATTTATTTTAGCAGTTGCCATGAGCAGCACATGAAATGTATGGTAAATTCTTTCCTGATGCCTATAGGCTGGGTGGTTCGAATCTGAAGTAAATAAATAAATACAATTTAAAAAAAGCCGTTTTATTCATTTATAATCCAGTTTAAAAGTATTTGTACATTTTCTGTAGCACACATACAATTGCTGCAGCTATTATCGCTATACACATGCTTGAGTTTTCATGTGGTGGACAGTTGCACTGCTCAAGACTCCTTATTAAGGCACTCTTGAAGATAATACAGAGCCCCAATAGTTTTTCACAGCCTTTGAATGATCTGTACTGTCTGTGTGATAATAGGTTAAAAGCTATGTCACCATATTCTCATATGACACGCCATTATCATTCCACCATTTTCCATGTTGATGGAGAGAAAGCCAAATGGTTCAACAAGTCACAGCACAATGTACTGTACTAAATGCTTTGGACAGAGCAACGATTGTGGAGTTCTTCATGAATCCTTTTTCAGTGTTGGAGGCTGTAATTAGCTGATGTTTCACTTCATATCCAGCAAAGTTCACAGCGATGTGTCTGTTAGCAAGAAATGTGTCCGCAAGAATTGCTCCATAGCTGGTGAGTGCCCATTCACAGCCTCTGTGTCCATGTACAGCTAGGAAGTGATCCGTGCACATAGCATGCAGTATATCATAAAAATGGTGTATGCATGGGATACGACAGCCTACATACAGCACATGAATAGCATTTGTACAACCTATGTACAGTATGTGTATGGCAAAATATGCATGGTGTTGTGGCATATGTGCAGTGACCATATGGCATATGTACAGCATATCCACAGCATATTAGTGGTGTACATGTGTTAGATGTATATCGTTAAGATGGCATTGTATCATGTTGGAGTTAAATATAAAAAATCCACACATGGGAAGGTCACATCTCAGAACTAGACTGGTAAGAGCACACATCCAGCATTCTCAGTATTCATACTGTAGCTGTCTTGCTTCAGCCAGGCACTTCAAATCGACTCCTTGATATGTAGTACAGGTTTGTTACACTTCTGTCTGTCTGTTTCACGCCTTAATTTACATAGATGGACTAGAATAACGATGATTCTGTGTGTATTCTACCCATTTGCCTTACGAAATTGAAACCCCCCTTAATGTGTGTGTACTTGACATGTATGAGGTTGGGCGCATCCTGTATTAACACGACACATCTGACAGTTACAAGACTCTACTAGTAGCACTTTACAGACTGCAAGTGTGTATGCTGTCATTGGTTGCCATGGTTGAAAGTAAAAAAAAAACAAAATACAGTCTTACAGGACACATCTATTTGCTACTGAGAATTACAGTAATAACCACTCACTGACATATTATATTCCTCCTGATTTCACAGTAGTCAAAATAAACATGATGTAAAGGCTTCCTTTGTGGTTCAGACAACAGCAGTTCTGCTAGCACCTCTATAATAACACAGCCTCAATTATAAGGACATATGCATGAAACAATAAAATTAATAATTAGAGATGTACGAATAATTACTGACAGGTATTTCCACTACAACTCGTGTCTGTGTCTTGCATGGCAAGAGACAGACCATATATTTCAAAAAGGGTCTACAATTCCAGCAGGAACAACACACTGTGTTGGTGGATGCGGTCAAGTATCGCATCTTCTTGCCATTCTGTTGTAATGTCGTGATTTGTTAAACAACATTACTCTTGTTTGCATTCCTCTTGTTTGCAGTCATAAACTCCTCCATTATCATGCATTTCATTTCATGATGTAGAAAGCTGTGAATAAACGTCGCTTATCGTTGTTTACAACAAACATATTTGTTAAAGTCTCCTTTGCTCAATGTAAGCATCTTGTCAGCTGAGCACATTGGGCCTATGCATGTGTCCAGGCAGTGAAAAAATTACAGTGCTCATGCAGTCTAATTACGAAAATTAAAATTTTTAGAGGGTGCGGGGTTGAGATTCACGCCATTGGTGCCCCAGGGCACTGCAGCGATTGGCTAGTTGCCTGATGATATGACACAAGCCCATTGGCCACAGAAGAGGGGGAGTTGGAGGGGGCTAAGAACGAATGTGAGAAAATAATAGCTATTAGATGGTGGAAAATATTTATAAAACGTAAAATTGTACGACAGAAAATGAAACATTTATTAAATTATGCCAGGCTAAAAAGTAACGTTTGCATGAAGTATCCTGATAGTACATAGCTTCGATGAGATGCTCTGGAGGTTCGTGACTTAGATTCACAATGCTGCAATCAGAAAACTTATTAATAACATGCGAAATTTAAATATTGGGGAAGTACTGTTCTCACTGATTTTCCATCAATTACGTAACTGACGTAAATGACGGAAAGTGCAAGGGACTCAGTTTGATTAGTCCCATACAAAGCCAAACGTTTCCGATGTATTCAGAATGAAGACATGTCCACACATGTACAGCTGATGTGCCTCCAAGTTATACTGAGAGGCAATGATTAGGTTTCCGATGTATACGATAGCATCGTACAAAAATTACAGGAATGAGCGATTCCAAAAATCGAAGGAAAGGGGATATTTCCTGAGTGAGCTATTGGCAAATTCTGGAAAGACTGAAGTAGTAAGAGCGCGTACAAAACTTGAGAAAAGTGTTGACATGTTTTCCGTGATTCCTTTGACGTTCATACAGAGCTCGAAGCTTAGCCTTACCGGATAAATTACTATTTCGTCTTGAATTCGTCTGTACGTCTCCTTTTTAATTTGATATAGCTATTATACGCTTATAAATTGAAATAAAAATCTGTATTACAGGGCCTTACGTGAGCGCTCCTGATGATGATCAGTCAGTAAATCGTGTTCTTGGCTTCAACTGCCTCAGTGTACGCCTTTCATCCGCCTTACTCCGTTTAAGTGAAGACATCAGAGGACAATGAAACTGTGACTTTCGGTTTAAGAATTTTAGTTTATTTTCCAAACTGGCTACCTCAGGTTTAGCTAGTGGGATAACATGATAGTTTGGCAGCGCATTATTTTCAGCACGTGTTTCTCTACTTCCTATTCACGGGCGCAGTGACTTTTATCGGCATTCCTTCGAAAAAGGTAGTGATTTAACGTATTCAACATGGGTAGTGTGAGAGTGGTGGAGAGAGCAAGTGGAAGGGGGAGGGGGATGGAGGCGGGGAAATGGAGTTCGAGATAAAGTTAAATTGATGCCATTCCCCGCACTCCTTACTTTTAGTGAAGTTCCAAGAAATCAGTTACGCACGCAACTTGAAAACTAACTTTAGGAAACCACAAAGAATAAATCACTTGGAAAAGAAAACTTGGGCTGGAATTTTGTAGCGTCGCCTGGCTTTCGAGCCAAGGAGTGATCGTCCAGTCGTAGTTCAGAAGGTCCGCCAGCAGCACACCATTTGCAGTTACGTATGTTCGCCATTAATGGGGGGGGGGGGGGCAATAGGTAGTTGTTAAGAGACTCTTACCGCTAAATTTAGGGGAAGCGTACATCCGTGAGACAGCGAGGTACATTATGTGCTTTATCGCGGTGAGCAGAGGGTAATGCAACCCGCAGGTTTTCCAGTAGGAACCGAAACGAATAGGAGTAGTGGCACTGTACAGTGAAGGATTTCCATACGCGGGTCCCAGTCTGAAGCAGTTATCAAGTAGTCCTTAGATAATCGTACATAGCGTCGTCATTTAGATAACATTTTTTGTCAGTAAATCAAATTTCGTTCGTGAACGAACGTACTGCCAGCAAAAACCCTGCAAGATATAATAAAGGTAATACGTATTACGCTACGGTCGCAGGTTCGAATCCTGCCTCGGGCATGGATGTGTGTGATGTCCTTAGGTTAGTTAGGTTTAAGTAGTTCTAAGTTCTAGGGGACTGATGACCTAAGATGTTAAGTCCCATAGTGCTCAGAGCCATTTTTGAATACGTATTACGTTTCTAACACTTGAAACTGGACCATCATTTATTTCTTTTACTACCGGCTGTGGAACCTGTAGCTTAAGGAAACCCTGTTGCCACATCGAAGTACCTATCTTTTTTCATTGCATTTCTGGTGAAGGTAGCATATCTTATCGAGAAGTAATCATTTAAGCCAGCGTGACAAATGTATAAAACACACGAATAACTGCATAATTACCACATGGTTAGTGCTTATCCGCTCTACGTAAAGTGATAAGCGCTAGTATTTCACAATCCGCCCAAAATATCGGAATAGATTTCTTAAGACAAAACAATAAGAAGTGGCTAGTACATTTCTGGATAATTCACCCACGAAACCTTTTCGTCCCTTCCATGCAAGGAACCGTCATAAATCTCACTGCACAGTTTTATGTTAGAATATCTCAGGTATCCTTTACGAGCAGTTTTTGTGAGGTAGGAGCAGCTGAGATTAAGTTATTTACTAGGCTATAAACAGTCTTCTACTCCACCTAAAACCTCTCTACCGTTTCTCATCGAGTAAGTGCGTGTGACACTGTCGGTGGTGGCTGCTTCGCCTGATGGGGAAGTTAACCTTGATCGCTGTGTCGGTGCTATTGGGAATAGGCAATGTCTTAGCACTAGGTGTCACACTGCCTCCTCGCTCATAGTCGAAAACTACTAATATGACACAACACTGCCCAAAAATACATCCAATACGGTCACCAATATTCGGCAAATACGAAAAAGTTTGTGCATGGCTGCACGTTCGGAGACCGTGAATAGTTACAATGGAAAGAAAACAGTCATCGGTCACTATTTTTGATCAATTAACCCGGTTTCAACACTGCTAGGACTGTCTCCCTCAGAATGTAAGCCAAAGAATGGTCTATAACATGGTCACAGAATTATGACTGAAAACGTATGATACAGAGAATAAGTACAGAATCGTCGTGAAAGATTGGCAGTACTTATATGTCATTTATAAAATAATAAATATGCCAAAAGGGCATAAGTCACAAAGATATTTCAGATAAAAATTGTGATGGCGAGCCAGTAAGGGCTGCTCGAGAAGCAGTGTTGGTAAACCTCTTGCTGGATTGTGCAAAGCACAGCCTGCAAATTTTTCTTTACCTCATCTATCATGGAAGAGCTAAGAATTGTCTCACCACATTTAAGGCCGTTTCCTTCTCACATCTTTTTGCAGCGTCGCAACGCGACCCGATAGTACCATCGATTAACAGTTTGTCCCTGTGGCGCGAATTGATGGCGATCTAATCCTTCAAAGTCAATAAAACTATCAGCATAGCTTTGACATTTGACCTTACGTGAAGAACTTTTTTTGGTCTTGGGGAACGTTTCCTCACCCACTGTGAAGATTGAACCTTGGTCTCGACACCTTAACCATAGAACTACGGCTCATAACGATTTATGATTCTCTTAAGGAACACCTCATTCTTGTTTCCATGATATAAAAGCTCTGCACAGATTGCAAGTTGAAGGTGGCTCGCCATCACAATTTTTATCTTAAATGTCTTTGTGACTAATGCCCTTTTTTTATATTTATTGCCGGCCGGAATGGCCGAGCGGTTCTAGGCGCTACAGTCTCGAACCGCGCGGCCGCTACAGTCGCAGGTTCGAATCCTGCCTCGGGCATGGATGTGTGTGATGTCCTTAGGTTAGTTAGGTTTAAGTAGTTCTAAGTTCTAGGGGACTGATGACCTCAGAAGTTAAGTCCCATAGTGCTCAGAGCCATTTGAACCATTTTTTTCATATTCATTATTTTATAAATGACATATAAGTACTGCCAGTCTTTCACGATGATTCTGTACTTATACTCTATATCATACGTTTTTAGCCATAATTCTGTGACCATGCTATAGACCATTCTTTGATTTAAATTCTGAGGAAGACGCTCCTAACAGTGTTGAGCCCCGGTTAATTCGTTAAAAATAGTTACCGAGGGCTGTTTTCTTTCAATTGTTCGACAGATACACTTAAAACACAACTGTCACACACTGCGAGGAAAGAAGTTATATCCGCGGGGGAAGAATACCCTTATCCGATTAGGTTCCTCAACCTCATTCCCGAGGTTTCCCAGTCAAATAGCATTCTTCTCATTCTCTCTTTCGCTGTTCACACATAATGCGTCGTCTGTCCCTATTGCGAGCTGTTGCGATTACGTCACTGTCTAGTGATACTGAGCGAGGCGACGCATTGGTTAGCACACTGGACTCGCCTTCGGAAGGACGATGGTTGAAACCCGCGTCAGTCCATCCTGATTCAGGTCTTTCTTTATTTAGCTAAATCTCTTCAGGACAATGCCGGGATTGTTCCTTTGAAAATGCTAGGCCGATTTCCTTCCCCACTCATCCCTAATCCGAGCTTCAGCATCGTCTATAATGACCTCCTTGTCGACGGTACGTTAAACACTAATGTAATCCTCCTCCTCTTTGTAGTGATGGACTAACTTATTTTCTTATATCTGAAATAAAATATTGTATTTAGCGTACAACGTATAATTTTTGTGGTCTGGAACTATGTAAACACATGACAACTAGTCCTCTCGATAATGCAGTAACAACTGAATGTGTTTCACGTGATGTCTCTGACAGAGTTTATCTGTGATGGGTAAATGCTATGTACCCCTTTATTTGATGGATTTATTTATTTATTTATTCGTATGGCTCGTATGCAGTTTAAAAATACAGGCATATGACATTAGTAATAGCCGGCCCGAGTGACCGAGCGGCTCTAGGCGCTTCAGTCTGGAACCGCGCGGCCGCTACGGCCGCAGGTTCGAATCGTGCCTCGGGCATGGATGTGTGTGATATCCTTAGGTTAACTAGGTTCTACGTTCTAGGGGACTGATGACCTCAGATGTTAAGTCCCATAGTGCTCAGAGCCATTTGAACCATTTGACATTAGTAATAGTATATATAACAGGAATATGAAAATACAAAACTACGTATAAAACTAATTAAATGCCAATAGCTATGTTCCTATTCCATATACGAGCCGGATCATCAGCTACATTGAGGTCTCTCCAACTACCCTGGTAGGAACGCAAGGGGCATTCATCTTTAATGTGCTTCATTGTATGGTTCAGAGCCCCACAGTTAGAAACCGGAGACACTGTAGCACCCCATTTGTAAAGAGAGTCTGCGCATCGGACATGCCCAGTGCAAAGTTCAATTTGATCCACAGTTTCCTGTCAAGTTCTAATCCAGCAGTATCACAGTTATACTTTTGGAAATCACTCACACTCTTCAGGATTTTCAGTAAGTTGACAACTCTGGTCTAACAGGTCTCTCACCCCGTTATTACAGGCATCTAGCTGTTCTGCTTGTCGTAATGGTGCGTTTCTTGAACGGAGTCTATTTCGTCGAAAACTTGGTATGTCTTCCTGTATGGGTAATTCCACGTTATCCTGTAGTTTGCAGTATTCCTTAAGCAAGGTCTCGCTTCTGCGGACTGCCGGTGGGTAGATGCTGCTCAACAGAGGAAGTCAATAAATAGGTGTTGGTCGGATTGCCCCAGTTACGAGGGTTGTTTTTTAAGTAAGGACCGTTTTTATTTTTAAAAAAAGATACAAATACTTTTGTAAAAATACATTTATTTTCTGATTCTACACACATTTACCTATTTTTCTACATAGTTGCCTTGTTTATTTAAGCACTTGTCATACCGTACAACTAAGTTTTTAATTCCCTCTTCAAAGAATTCGGCCGCCTGCTCCGACAGCCAAGAGTTCACGACCGCTTTCACTTCATCGTCGTCATTGAAGCGCTGCCCGCCAAGATGGTGTTTCAGGTACCGGAATAGGTGAAAATCGCTAGGAGCAAGGTCGGGGCTGTATGGTGCATGGTCCAAAACTTCCCAGCCAAAAGAATCAATCAAATCCCGAGTCTTTTGAGAGGTGTGAGGCCTAGCGTTATCGTGCAGGAGCAAAACTCCTTTTGTCAGCATGCCGCGCCTTTTGTTTTGAATTGCTCTGCGGAGCTTCTTTAGAGTTGCACAGTAGGCATCTGAGTTGATTGTCGTTCCTCGTGGCATAAAGTCCACTAGCAAAACACCACGCCGGTCCCAGAACACAATTGCCATAATCTTGCACTTTGACAGCGTCTGTTTGGCTTTGACCTTGACGGGTGAGGTTGTGTGTCGCCATTCCATCGATTGTCGCTTGCTTTCGGGAGTGATATGGGATACCCATGTTTCATCTCCAGTGACAATTTGACTCAAAATGTCATCCCCTTCTTCCTCATAACGAATCAAAAAGTCCAATAAAGTGACAAATCTATTCACTTTGTGGTCCTCTGTGAGGAGTCTGGGTACCCACCGAGAGCACATTTTCTTCAAGTTTAGGTTTTCAGACATAATTTTGTACAAAACCGATCTTGAAAGTTGTGGAAATTCCAAAGAAAGAGTGGAAATTGTGAATCTTCTGTCCTCACGAATCTTTGTTTCGACTGCAGCCACCAAATCATCAGTGATCACATAGGGCCGTCCTGAGCGTTCTTCGTCATGGACGTTTTGACGGCCATTTTTAAACGCTCTAACCCATTGACGCACTTTACCTTCACTCACTGCATTCAAGCCATAAACTTCTGTTAACTGACGATGAATTTCTGCAGCTGATGGGCTTCTCACGGTCAAGAAACGTATCACTGCCAGTATCTCACACGCGGCGGGCGATTCAATAATCGTAAACATTATAAAGTAGCACAGCGATGCGTACACGTCAGCTACAGAGCTGCAACTTGCGTCAGTGTGAGCGGGAAGGATGCCGGCAAATGGCGCGGTGGCTTGTTGCGGCGTCCGCGCGAACTACGGGACTATACGCGCGAACGGCCCTTACTTAAAAAACAACCCTCGTATTAACGGCTTAGTGCGATTCAACTGGACGTCGATCAAGTTGGCGTGGCAGCTGTTTAGCCACACTGGGACACAATACTCGGCTACTGAGCAGACCAGTGCAATGGACAATGTGCGCAAGTTATCTGCTGAAGCTCCCCATGTGAGTCCACACAATTTTTGAATAATATTGTCAAGAGTTTTTATCTTGGCGGAAATATTTTCAGGATATTTTCTAAGTGAAAGGGTGCGGTCAAGGGTGACAACAAGGTACTTAGGGCACTTATGCCGAAGAGCGTTTTGTTAAGTTTCAGTCTGAGCTCCGCATTAGCTTCTTTGTTTGTAAGATTGAATGTACATACTTCAGTTTTACTTGTACTGGGTTTAAGTCGCCTCTTTATAAAATAGGCGCACATAACGGCTAGATCTTCCGAGAAAATTGTCATCACTTGTCCAAGATCCTTGGTTCTACAAGCAAGAGCGATATCGTCCACATGGCAGCACTTTGTTCTACTATTGGGAAGATCGGAGATTTGCCGGATATGAAGAACGACACAAAATTCACGAGCTCTGAGATCCACGGGTGACACACGAAGGTAGCAGGCATTTTCTCAACAGCTGGTCTCACATAACGTTGTAACCTCGGCCCTCGGCGACATACTTTAGTTCTGAATGCGTTGGCGTGATGAAGTCAGATTCCCGAAGACCCTTGTAGAGGGTCTGATAAGAATTTTTCTAAAAATTCAGAATTTATTTTACACCTAAGCATTAAGTTACTTCTGGACTTCTAATAGCAACAATTGTTTTGATCACGAGTAAAAAATTACTGCAGTTAATTATTTTTGGTTCCAGCTCATCTTAACAGAAAAGTTATTTAAATGATAATACTCATTAATGTTCAGCAAATTAAACAAGGTTTGTACTGTTAATTTGTTATATTGATATGCTCTATTTCACTACAGCTCGCAGGTACTAATGTCCATTAACGATGTTTGTTTGTAATATTTGATAAATTACGTTAGCCATCATTGCAGGTACTGCACGTTAATGTGTAATGTGTGTGTTGATGGTAATGAGCGAGAGAATCTTTTTTTTTTTTTTTTTTTTTTTGTTAGCGAGCAGAATTCCGTGACCAGTGTTGTCTTTGGTTTTTGTTTTTTATTTTCTATGATTATGTGTGAGTAATGCATCCTTTTCTGCGTAGTTAAAATATTGTTGGACGAATATTAATTCAGCGGGGTTTAAATTTAGTTTTCTCTGTATGATCGTGATAGGCAGTGTGTCCGGCTGCACTTTAATATTTCTGTTGCTACTATTTACAGCTATTGTTCTCCAGTTGCTACTTCAATTATGTATACCACACAGATAACAAAGTACCCGTCTCTTGCAACTAAACGTTTCACTTCTTTCTAATGAAACATGTTTCGCCTATACATGCTAGGCATAGCCACTGGTTTTATTTTTTATCCTTGTCATGTATCCATGTGCTCTTTTACAACTACAAAGTATATGCAAATGGAAATTTATACTGTGTGCATCTAATGCCTACAAAAGAACACATCAATACATGAAAAAGATAGGAAAACGAAAATTACTGATAACGCCTAGTATGAATAATCGAAATAATCCAAGACCTGTTTGGATTCACGTATTAATCCTGCAGTATGGCAAGACTACGTGTCTCCACGCTAGTATCTTAAAAAAAAAAGTAAATACATTTGTGCAATGTGTAATAAAACAGGTCTGCAAGGGGCTGACGTAAATTAGCTACGCTGACGTTGAATACGAGCTAGTGGTCAGGAAACACTTTTGCGCTTTATACTTTACTGACTACAGGTTTCGGACGACACGCATCCGTTACCAAATTTCACACTTTTATGGACCTATCACTTCGTCACCGAAACCGGTGCTAAGAAATCATAATGAGCAAGAGAGACTACAAGACACCTTATGGCGCCTCTATATCATATTCACAGCGCAGTCAGAGGGCCATCAAGTGTTGCAGAGTCTGTTACCTCACTCATAGAAGCATTGAATGAAAATGACACAGCATCAATTACAGTTAGACACAAACGAGCATGAGTTTTGTACCGTCTGACTAGTCTCCTCATTTCTTGAAATGATTTGCTCAAGTTACACTGTCCAGTCACATTAACGTGACCGCCTGTCAATAGCCTGAATAACAACTTTTGCAGCTTGGACAGCAGCGAGACGTGCTGAGAGAAAGACCAAAAGATTCTGGAAGATACCGACAGCGACGTGGAGTCATGGCGACTTCAGTGCTGTGGTCATTTGCACTAGGATCCTCGGTGCAAGATCCATGGCACCAGCAACGCTATCAGGGTGCTCTCACAGACTGTCGATTGGATTTAGGTCTGCTGAGTTTGGTGGCTTGCGCAGTCCAGTAAACTCATCGTGGTGCTCTTCGAACCATGCACGTACAGTGCGTTGTCCTGCTGCTCGTAGGTACCACTGTGCCAAGGACAAACAAACATGTAGGAGTGGACATAGTCCGCAGGAACAGATGCATACTTGTGTTGATCCACTGTCGGCAGAGTTTGGTAGCCAGCGGAGTCCAGTAAACTCGTCGTGGTTCTCTTCGAACCACGCACGTACAGTGCATTGTCCTGCTGGTAGGTACCACTGTGCCGAGGACAGACAGGCAACTTGTAGGGGTGGACGTGGTCCGCAGTGACAGATGTATACTTGTGTTGATCCACTGTCTGCAGAGTTTGGTGGCCAGCAGAGTCCGGTAAACTCATCCTGGTGCTCTTCGAACCACGCACGTACAGTGCATTGTCCTGGTGGTAGGTACCACTGTGCCGAGGAGAGACAGCAACATGTAAGGGTGGACATGGTCCGCAGGGACAGATGCAAACTTGTATTGATCCACTGTCTGCAGAGTTTGGTAGCCAGTGGAGTCCGGTAAACTCATCCTGGTGCTCTTCGAACCACGCACGTACAGTGCATTGTCCTGCTAGTAGATACCACTGTGCTGAGGACAGACACACAACATGTAGGGGTGGACATGGTCCGCAGTAACAGATGCAGTGTCTGCAGAGTTTGGTGGCCAGCGGAGTCCAGTAAACTCATCGTGGTGCTCTTCGAACCATGCACGTACAGTGCGTTGTCCTGCTGCTCGTAGGTACCACTGTGCCAAGGACAAACAAACATGTAGGAGTGGACATAGTCCGCAGGAACAGATGCATACTTGTGTTGATCCACTGTCGGCAGAGTTTGGTAGCCAGCGGAGTCCAGTAAACTCATCGTGGTTCTCTTCGAACCACGCACATACAGTGCATTGTCCTGCTGGTAGGTACCACTGTGCCGAGGACAGACAGGCAACTTGTAGGGGTGGACGTGGTCCGCAGTGACAGATGTATACTTGTGTTGATCCACTGTCTGCAGAGTTTGGTGGCCGGCAGAGTCCGGTAAACTCATCCTGGTGCTCTTCGAACCACGCACGTACAGTGCATTGTCCTGGTGGTAGGTACCACTGTGCCGAGGAGAGACAGCAACATGTAAGGGTGGACATGGTCCGCAGGGACAGATGCAAACTTGTATTGATCCACTGTCTGCAGAGTTTGGTAGCCAGTGGAGTCCGGTAAACTCATCCTGGTGCTCTTCGAACCACGCACGTACAGTGCATTGTCCTGCTAGTAGATACCACTGTGCTGAGGACAGACACACAACATGTAGGGGTGGACATGGTCCGCAGTAACAGATGCAGTGTCTGCAGAGTTTGGTGGCCAGCGGAGTCCAGTAAACTCATCGTGGTGCTCTTCGAACCATGCACGTACAGTGCGTTGTCCTGCTGCTCGTAGGTACCACTGTGCCAAGGACAAACAAACATGTAGGAGTGGACATAGTCCGCAGGAACAGATGCATACTTGTGTTGATCCACTGTCGGCAGAGTTTGGTAGCCAGCGGAGTCCAGTAAACTCGTCGTGGTTCTCTTCGAACCACGCACGTACAGTGCATTGTCCTGCTGGTAGGTACCACTGTGCCGAGGACAGACAGGCAACTTGTAGGGGTGGACGTGGTCCGCAGTGACAGATGTATACTTGTGTTGATCCACTGTCTGCAGAGTTTGGTGGCCAGCAGAGTCCGGTAAACTCATCCTGGTGCTCTTCGAACCACGCACGTACAGTGCATTGTCCTGGTGGTAGGTACCACTGTGCCGAGGAGAGACAGCAACATGTAAGGGTGGACATGGTCCGCAGGGACAGATGCAAACTTGTATTGATCCACTGTCTGCAGAGTTTGGTAGCCAGTGGAGTCCGGTAAACTCATCCTGGTGCTCTTCGAACCACGCACGTACAGTGCATTGTCCTGCTAGTAGATACCACTGTGCTGAGGACAGACACACAACATGTAGGGGTGGACATGGTCCGCAGTAACAGATGCAGTGTCTGCAGAGTTTGGTGGCCAGCGGAGTCCGGTAAACTCATCGTGGTGCTCTTGGAACCACGCACATATGGTGCATTGTCCTGCTGGTAGGTACCACTGTGTCGAGGACAAACAGACAACATCTAGGGGTGGACATGGTCGCCAAAGAGAGATGCATACTTGTGTTAATCCACTGTGCCTTCCAGAAAGCCAGGACCACCCAAAATATGCCATGAAAACATTCTCAACACGATAACACACCCTCCTCCAACCTGGACCTGTCCGACAAATGTTACGCGGTGTTAGCTTTTAGACGTTTCACGCTGATGAAGCATTAAAGGTGAATCATCTGACAATGCCACCTGTCGCCATCAATGGATGTTTATTTGCGGCATCGGTGTGCAAAATTCCAGCCTTCGTCGCCTATGAACAGCAGTCAGCATGGGTGCATAAGCCAGGTGCCTGCAGCGAAGGTCCAGACGCAGAAACGTTCGCTGAACGGCCGTTGAGGAGACCTTTTAGCCTCTTTGTTCATCTGCGAAGTCAGTTGCTCAACAGTGGCACGTCTATTCACCCGCACTGTCATCTATGGCCCGTGGTGCACCACAGTTGCCTCAGTGCCGGATTTGGTTAGCTCCGTTCAAAAATGGTTCAAATGGCTCTGAGCACTATGGGACTTAACATCTGTGGTCATCAGTCCCCTAGAACTTAGAGCTACTTAAACCTAATTAACCTAAGGACATCACACACATCCATGCCCGAGGCAGGATTCGAACCTGCGACCGTAGCAGTCGCGCGGTTCCGGACTGAGTGCCTTAACCGCGAGACCACCGCGGCCGGCTTGGTTAGCTCCGACTAGCCATGCGCAGTATACTTTAATTTCTACAGCCCGCGGACAGTTTACAAACTTATCGTTTCGGAAATGCTTCTGTTGTAACGGCGACCGGAACGGTCGCGAGTTGAAGTGACGGAAAACGCGGCGGTTCCCGCTGAGCGACCCGCAAACAACAACACAACGGGAGATGACGGACACGACCAACGAAGTACAGAACGAACAAAAACAAGATCGAAACAACAGAGTAACAAGAAAACATAACAACCACGTCCACTCGTACACAGACCAAGAAAGTAAATAAGCTGTCTAAGGCGAGGCGATGTGTCCAGAGACGTACGCAAGGTTAGACTGGCTGGCTGAGCGAGAGGCAGCCGCTTAAGTACCCTATGGGGGACGCCGCTATTGGCCGCTGGAACCACGTGTTCCACTGTGGCGCAATCACATTAAATGTGGGCCCAGAGGCGCGCGCCGCCACACCTTACGGTACGATGGTGTAGAGACCTGTAAGAGTCTTTTGACGTCCATGACGTCTGGCGGGGATTCAAATTCCGCGGCGCTCGGTACCAGATCCCTCCCCCCTGAAACTTGCGCGTAGGGGCGGAAAGCTTCCGGACGGTGCCGAGGTGGGCGGCAGTGGGAAGAGGAGCCGGGCTCATCAACCGATATTGGTGGGGAGGAAGGGACGCTCGTGGTATGCTTGAAAGCTGATCCAGTCCAGAGCGGGGGAGGGAGTCACCGATCCACCCGGAGGTGGCTGGCGGCAGGCCCGCGGGGAGACGGCAACGGAGGCAGGGACAGTGACTCGAGGACCACGTCAGTACCTGAAGGAGGTAGGGGAAGAGGCGGCGGCGCGAGCCCCATTTTCTTTATTTATTTCATCATTATCATGTTACAATTTAACCTACTACCTAAATACATTAGTAGGTCCTATATTTAACTATGTCTAAGTCTATCTGCAGCAATTTGATGTTTAACACTACAGGCTTTTCTTGCTATACTCTATCACCACTATGGAGGTTAATCTACCATACTCACTATACTATGTTACTGTTTGTATAATATTCATTAATTTTAGCTTGTTTTGATTGTGATACTACTTGCTAATGATTATTATTATTGTGACTATTCTACCTGCAGCGTTACAAATGTGCCAGGATAGATACAAACCTACTTTTTGGCCGTTCCCACTGAGCTAATCCCAGTGGGAGTGCCCCTGGCACTGGGCTGGCCGATGACGTATTCGCTGCAGTTCTATACTAATTCTATTACCCTAGTTTGATTTTAACTAATCTTATGTCTAATGTCGTTTTCGGTGCGTGGTCAAGTCCGGTGGTGATGTACTACCCCCCAACCTATTCCGAAAACCTGGCGGATTCCAGCCGTGAGACGGCTGGCCAAGTCCACGTCCCGGCGGAAACGGGGGGCGTACGCGACAAGTCTGGTGTTTATTTATTTATCGATTGTTCTCGAGATATTCTCTGAGGACTTTACTCGATATTTTATTTGTTAGGTGGTTCAAGATATTGAATGTGTTTTCGTGCCTGAGCAAGTGGTACGTGTGGTTGTTCGGCAATTGTTCCCTAAGTTGTTGTGCAACATCGTCGAAGAGGGGACACTCGTACACCAAATGGTCTGGAGTGCCCAGCACTGCTCCACAGTCACACGCTGGTGTTGCCCTTTTCCCGAACCGACAAAGATATGTCGGATAGGGTCCGTGCCCAGTAAGAAAGTGCAGCAGTCCCCGTGTTGGTTTGATATAGGTGAGTTCTAGTCGTTCTTTTATGTTGGGAAGCAGTTCGTGTGTCCTTCGGCCAGTTTCATCATTGTCCCAGAGATTTTGCCATAATTCCATGCCCCTTCTTCTGATGCTTTGTTTGTCCCCTACGTATATCCCCATAATTTCCTCTATTTTTTCCCTTCGATTTTTCTTTATCCAGTACCAGGTGGCCTGCTCCCTGATTTTTATGTCCAGTGGACATAGCCCCATTAGTACTGAAAGTGCCCCTCCTGGAGTTGTTCTGTATGCACCCACTGAACGTAGGAGCATGTTTCGCTGCACTCTTCTTACGGCCACGGCAGGCATGACCCTCGTGAGCCTGTGTGCCCAGACCGCTGACCCGTAACCTACTATGGATGTGAGAATGCTATTATGGTATAATTTAATAAGATCAGGTGGTAGGTGGAATCTTTTATGTCCTATTCCTATTAGGTTATGTAGTACTGTGAGTGCTCTTTGCGTTGCAGTGTCTATATGCGATGCATAGTTCCGCCTCTCGTCGACGATGACACCAAGATACCGGGTTTCACGGCGCCTAATGACCGGTAGGCCATTTATTCTTACGGTAGGATTTCTTGTGAGTTGGCCTTTGAGCAGCAGGTAAGTTGACTTATTGGGTGCTATAGTCATTTTAGTTTTGTGACACCATGTGGTCAGTATTGTAATAGCTCTTTCTATTTTCGGCTCCAGATCTTCGCGGCTTCGGCCGCCGACCAGCAGGAGGAGGTCATCTGCGTAGGCTATGACCTCTAGCACATCTTCACTGCTCTTTAGTTCTTCCAAGAGTGGCTCCATGTTTATATCCCAAAAGAGTGGCCCCAGGACTGAACCCTGAGGACACCCCTTGGTGATTTTCTTACTGACTTTGCCGCTAGGGGCCGATAACCAGACCTCCCTGTCTTCACAATAGCTCCTCAGACAGCCATATAGCGGCCCTGGGCATACTTTCTCCCGCAAGCAGGAGAAGAGCGAAGGCCACCACAGGTTGTCAAAGGCGCCACTGATGTCCACCATGATGCCGACTATGTACTTGTGCGGGGCAGAGTCACAGACATCCGCAGCCAGGGCGATTGCGTCAGACGCAGACCGCCCCGTCCGAAAACCGAACTGCCTGTCACTCATCCCGCACAGGACTCGGTGTGCAGCCAACCTGTCTGCCAGCAACCTCTCAAAAAGCTTGCCCAACAAGTCCAGCAGACATATGGGTCTGTACGACTTGGCTTCTTTGGGGTCTTTGTCCGGGCCCTTCTTGATTATAACTACATTCGCCTTTTTCCAAATAGAGGGGAAGGTCCGAAGCCGTAAACACTCGTTGTACAGCTGAGTGAGAGGTGCCACCAGCTGGGGGGCGAGGTACTGTATCACCTCCGCAGTAATGCCGTCTGGGCCAGGAGCTTTGCCTTTTTTGAGCGCTTTTATTTGGGAGTTTACCTCTTCTTCAGAGAAGGGGTAGACCACACGGTTATTTTCGTAGACCCGTTGGTTCTCTCTTCTTATTCTCTGTTGCTCTTCAGAATCATCTTCTTCTCTATCGTCAGGTAATAGGGCACGGAGTAGGACTCCCGCAGTTTCCTGCCAGGTCTCCGTCATCCGGTCCCCACTCCTGACGGTAGATAGCACCATAGGTGATTTAATTTTTTCCCTTACTATTTTGTAAGGTAGTCCCCAAGGGTCTGTAGCCAATTGGCTTTGCACGTATTTCTCCCAGCTCCTCGTCCTGACTGCCTTGAGTTCCTGTTGGAACTGTTCTTTGGCTTCTCTGTATATCTGCAGCCATCGCTGCTTTTCGTGCCAGACGACACACCGCTGGTAATACCTCCTCGCCCTCCGTACTGCTTGGCGCATTTGCCCCAGTTCGGGTGACCATGGTGAAGGGGCGGCCGCGATAGCCCTCCTCCTGGTTGGTACAGCTGCCTTAACTGCCCCAGTTATCGCACTTGTGAGATCTCGGGCGTATTCTTCTATATTGACATCACCCTCCAGCAATGCAGGGATGTCACACTCCCTAGCCAGCCGGTCCCAATCAGTTTTGTTGTAATTGAGCTGCGTTTCCCACCCCGTGTCCCAGTGGCACTCGCTGTCTCCAATGGTGAATGTTATGAGGTTATGATCGCTTGTGGTAATCTGGTCCCAAACTGTCCAATTCGATATTTTTGTTGCAAGGTTCGGCGTTACCAGGGTAACGTCGATGTTTGTACCATGTCCCCCCCCTCCGGTGTAGGTGGGAGGGTTTCCCTGTTTATGCCCGCATGCGGGCATGCGGGCATGCCCGCATGCGGGCAGAGCTGATTATAATGGCGGCGCTCCAACCCTTTCGACGTCTGCACCGACGTCACACGCCGCCCATGGGCCGCGACGACCGTGAAGGGTGTCCAACCCGCCTTGCACCCGTACTCGCGGGCCCACACGGCCGTGCCAGGGCCATATCGCTGCGAGGGCCGGGAGTGGGGGCGGGAGGAGGATGGCATCAGCAAATGGAGCAGGGTCCGCGGCTTTGGCCAAAAAAAGGAGATCTGCCGGACGGCGTCCATCAATTGGCGTAGGGTGATAGGTGTTCAAAACCAGGGTGAGGGCCGACATGGTTGGAGATGTGTCGACCACCTTAGTCAACTTGTGCTTGAAAGTGTGGTCAAGCCTCTCCGCTGCGCCATGGACGAAGGGTGGAAAGGGGGGCTACGGACACGTTTGATACCATTGGCCTGATAGAAGTCATGGAAGGAGGACACCGTGAATTGGGGACCATTACTGGAGACCAACGGTTGTGGCAGGCCGTCGATGGCGAGAACCTGGGCCAGGGCCGTGATTGTAGCCTCCGTGGTGGTGGATGCCATTCGGCCAACATATGGGTATTTGTAGTAGGCATCAACGATGAGTAACCACATGGACCCCAAAAACAAAATCGATATGGATGCAATCCCAGGGCTAGCGACGCACAGGCCAGGGTGCTAACGACTCAAGGGGGTTTGCCTGGTGACGCACACAGGCTGTGCACCCAAGGGCCAGGCGCTCAGTATCACCATCGGTGCCGGGCCCATACACATGCCGGCGAGCCAAAACTTTCATACGGGACATACCCAGTGCCCGTGGTGTAACAAACTGAGCACCTGAAACCGCAATTCCGGAGGGATGACCACCCGATGGGCATCCGTGGCCAACAGTAGGACATCATCGCCCATGGAGAGCCTGTGGGACAGATGGCGCCAGGGGCTGAAATCGGAACGCATTCGATGAGTAACATAGGACAGCCACCTGTGGACCACGTAGTTGAGAACCTGCCGCAAGACAGAGTCGCGGCCGGAGCCACAGCAATGTGAGCAGCCATATGAGGCAGACCGTCCAGTGCGTCCCGTCGGGCGGAATCAATGTGAAAGCGTAAGATCTCCTGTTTGTCAAAAGCAGGATCGGGACCCGCTGGGAGAAGTGACAAAGCGTCTGCGTTAACATGGTGGACGATGGGCTTATACCGGATGGTGTAAGCGTAATTACGTAAAAACAACGACCAGACCTTGAGCCGTCCGCTCTGGAAGGTGAGAGTGGGTTCCGAAAAGTCTAACCAAGGGTTTATCGTCCGTCAGGAGGGTGAACTTTGCCCCAAATAGATAGGCGTGAAATTTTTGGACAGCGAACACGATCGCCAGAGCCTCCTTTTCAATCTGGGAGTAATTGTGCTGGGATCAACGTCTTAGAGGCATAAGCGATGGGCTGTTGGGAGCCATCGGTATCCCGGTGCGCAAGGACGGCCCTAATGCCGTATGCCGACGCATCAGCCGCCACAACCAAGGGGCGGTCCGGAGAAAAGAGAGTAAGGTAAGGGGTGGACTTCAGCATCGCCATTAAACAGGGAAAAGCCTGGGGACAGGCAGGAGTCCAATCAAAAGGTACCCTTTGCGACACAAGTGATTGAGTGGTTGAGTAACGGAGGCAGCCTGGGGCAAGAACTTTAAGTAATAAGTAACCTCGCCCAAAAACACCTGGAGTTCAGATCCTGGGACGAGGAAGGGCCTCAATGGCCGCGACATTACGACCCAAAGGGCGAATGCCATCTCTGCTAAGCCAGTGGCCTAAGTATTCCACTTCCGGTTGAAAAAAAAACAACACTTGTCCAGTCGACAGCGTAAACTAGTAGACTGCAGAGCGTGAAATAAGGCTCTGAGGTTTTGCAAGTGTTCCTGGTGGGAACGCCCGGTGACCAAGATGTCATCCAGATAATTCACACAGGCAGGGGTAGGCTGTGTAAGCTGACCCAGGAATCGCTGGAAAATGGCCGGCGACGACGAGACACCAAATGGAAGGCGCTTGTACTTACAAAATCCGAAAGGCGTGTTGATAACCATAATGTTCTGAGATTCAGCATCGAAAGGCAACTGGTGGTCTACCACAGCCAGGTCTATCTTGGAAAAATGCTCTCCCCCCCCTCCCCCCGCCACCGGCAAACTTGGCAAAAAAGTCTTCCTGGCGGGGAATGGGGTAAGTGTCAACGATGGACCGAGCATTGACTGTAGCGCCGAAGTCCCCACACAGCCGAAGGGACCCATTGGGTTTCCGTATGACCACCAGTGGTATCGCCCATGCACTGTAAGTTACAGGCTCCGTGCTGGAGCCAGCGGCCTGGAGCCGATCAAGTTCCTGCTTGACGCTGGCCGCAAGGCCACCGGAAGGGGCCGGGCCCGGAAAAAGCGAGGCTGTGCATCCGGCCGTAGGGTGATGTGCGCCTGAAAGCCGGAAGCACATCCGGTGCAAACAACGACGCAAAAGCGGAGCAGTCCTGAAAGGGAACAGCCGTGGAAACGACCTTAACTTCATCGGAAATTGAAAAGCCAAACAGATGAAACGCATCCAGGCCAAAAATATTCGAAGCCGATGGATGGTCGATGACAAAGAGGGGACCAACACACTAATGACTAAGTGAACATAACTCAGAAGGGGTGGACACAAAGGGACCCAAAACGACAAGGCATGACACTGAATGCCGTAACACAGCCACAAACAACATAACAGGCCGCAACAATCATAAAACAAAGCTCCGAAAGGAACAGTGACACAACACACTAAGACTCTAGTAATAAGGTAACGTCGCTTGGGAGGAGAAGGCTTGAAGAATTTATTTCTGAGGCTCCTCCTTCCCAACGACACATTGCATATTGTTTAGAGTATACTGTACACAAGCAGTAATGTATTATTCGTGTTGTTATGTGTAGGCAGAATGAATTTTATAAATTACATATATTTTGTGTGTGAACTATGTATAAAGCAAAAATGTAATTTATTGAGTTATTTAAGGAATACTGTACTCAAGTAGCAATGAACTACGCTCTGTTTCTACAAAAAAAAAAATAATAAAAAAAATAAAAAAAAATAAAAAAAATAACAACCTTAAGTGTATTCTTCATGTAAAGCTAAAATTCATGTATTCCATGTATAAAATGCTTAATCAGTATTTCATCTGTGTAATATCAGGCATATGTATCTAAGATATCACATAGAATACACCACAACAAACAAAAATAAGACAATCAAACAGCTACTAAATATAATTTTAGTGTCCCGACATGCAGCACTCCAAGTAATAGATCAGTTACATCAATATACACAAACAATAGACATACATAAACACAAACCATTTACCGAGCGAGGTGGCGCAGTGGTTAGCACACTGGACTCACATTCGGGAGGACGACGGTTCAATCCCGTCTCCGGCCATCCTGATTTAGGTTTTCCGTGATTTCCCTAAATCGTTTCAGGCAAATGCCGGGATGGTTCCTTTGAAAGGGCACAGCCGATTTCCTTCCCAATCCTTCCCTAACCCGAGCTTGCGCTCCGTCTCTAATGACCTCGTTGTCGACGGGACGTTAAACACTAACCATCACCACCACCACAAACCATTTCAGATGACAATAGCTGAGGTTCTATCGATACTTTCTCACCTGAAATAGGTAGAAAGAGGCTATTATCAAGCAATAAGCTACTTAGAGTATATTACACATCCAAATATAGTATATCGCTTCCCTCTGCATGTTGCAACTTTTTCTCACCCCACTTATTGTATTACTTTTTCTCTGTGACATTTGCATTAGGCTATATAATTATATTTTCCACAATTACGCAAAAACTAATTTAATAGAACCAATTTTACAATGGTTAAGCATTCATTTCCCTGTAACCTTAGAAAAATTTGATATATTATCCCCTTTACATTATTTAAAAAAGCGTTAACAACTATATACCAATAAGACTGTAGTAATAAGAAGTCTTTGCTTGTTAGATTTAGAAGCATCCTACCTATCTTGCATTTCAAGGTAGTGGGTTACTCTGTAGAGCTAATGAAATAAATAATAAATAGTTCCAAATTCCCAACCGAATTAGTGCATCTATAGAGGCCAGAGTGGGTACAACGCCACACAGAGAAGTGGACTCATACTCGTAAGTTCTTTGTGAAACCCAACTCGATTTTTATATCACTCAAGTATCCTTACTCACGGTCTCAAAGCGTGAACTTCAGTTGCTTTCCTCCTTCTCTTCCTTGTGCCTCACCTATCCTGTCGGGCAGTGTACATGTGTGTGCTTCATGCCATTTGCACGAAGTTTTTCCTTCTTGTGTCTGAACATTTTTTCTGACTGAAATAAGAGGTAGTCCAGTCTCAATGCATCCAGGCTGGACTTACGTCAGTCGCAATCTTCCTTCGTAGTTTTAACATATGATATAGTGCTCTCGTCTTTTTGCGCTGCGAAACAGATAATTTGTATCATTTAATTTTCATTTTTTCCCAGTTTATGTTACAAGTGTTACAAGAACATGAGTATCATGTAAGACTGGGGACAGTAACAGAGAGTTTGCAAGTATCGCGACACTCAGCTCGCTCAGTTCGTCCACCAAGCCCAGAACTCAGCACATACCTAAGCTCACGTTCATGCATTTCTTAACCTCCGGAAGAAGTTCTGCACTGTCATCGTGGGAAGAAAATGCAAGCGTACCTAATATCAGACCAGACTGTGACTGGACTAAAGAGTTCCTAGGAAACAGAATACAGGATGTCATTCTTCACGGAACGCAATCTTCAGACGTACAACTAACTTCGGTCTAGTCCATGGGAGTGTTATAAAACCACTATTTTTCCCTATAAAAATAACTGACGGGTGCGGGAAACAATATACACTCCTGGAAATTGAAATAAGAACACCGTGAATTCATTGTCCCAGGAAGGGGAAACTTTATTGACACATTCCTGGGGTCAGATACATCACATGATCACACTGACAGAACCACAGGCACATAGACACAGGCAACAGAGCATGCACAATGTCGGCACTAGTACAGTGTATATCCACCTTTCGCAGCAATGCAGGCTGCTATTCTCCCATGGAGACGATCGTAGAGATGCTGGATGTAGTCCTGTGGAACGGCTTGCCATGCCGTTTCCACCTGGCGCCTCAGTTGGACCAGCGTTCGTGCTGGACGTGTAGACCGCGTGAGACGACGCTTCATCCAGTCCCAAACATGCTCAATGGGGGACAGATCCGGAGATCTTGCTGGCCAGGGTAGTTGACTTACACCTTCTAGAGCACGTTGGGTGGCACGGGATACATGCGGACGTGCATTGTCCTGTTGGAACAGCAAGTTCCCTTGCTGGTCTAGGAATGGTAGAACGATGGGTTCGATGACGGTTTGGATGTACCGTGCACTATTCAGTGTCCCCTTGACGATCACCAATGGTGTACGGCCAGTGTAGGAGATCGCTCCCCACACCATGATGCCGGGTGTTGGCCCTGTGTGCCTCGGTCGTATGCAGTCCTGATTGTGGCGCTCACCTGCACGGCGCCAAACACGCATACGACCATCATTGGCACCAAGGCAGAAGCGACTCTCATCGCTGAAGACGATACGTCTCCATTCGTCCCTCCATTCACGCCTGTCGCGACACCACTGGAGGCGGGCTGCACGATGTTGGGGCGTGAGCGGAAGACGGCCTAACGGTGTGCGGGACCGTAGCCCAGCTTCATGGAGACGGTTGCGAATGGTCCTCGCCGATACCCCAGGAGCAAGTGTCCCTAATTTGCTGGGAAGTGGCGGTGCGGTCCCCTACGGCACTGCGTAGGATCCTACGGTCTTGACGTGCATCCGTGCGTCGCTGCGGTCCGGTCCCAGGTCGACGGGCACGTGCACCTTCCGCCGACCACTGGCGACAACATCGATGTACTGTGGAGACCTCACGCCCCACGTGTTGAGCAATTCGGCGGTACGTCCACCCGGCCTCCCGCATGCCCACTATACGCCCTCGCTCAAAGTCCGTCAACTGCACATTCGGTTCACGTCCACGCTGTCGCGGCATGCTACCAGTGTTAAAGACTGCGATGGAGCTCCGTATGCCACGGCAAACTGGCTGACACTGACGGCGGCGGTGCACAAATGCTGCGCAGCTAGCGCCATTCGACGGCCAACACCGCGGTTCCTGGTGTGTCCGCTGTGCCGTGCGTGTGATCATTGCTTGTACAGCCCTCTCGCAGCGTCCGGAGCAAGTATGGTGGGTCTGACACACCGGTGTCAATGTGTTCTTTTTTCCATTTCCAGGAGTGTATGTTAATGAGCCAATGGAAAACTTCGGAAGATCCATGGGATTTTTCTCGGACGTTGCTATTATACACAAAGAAGTCGCAGCGTTAGAAAAAAGTTATAGAGAACTGCAGAAAGAATTGTCGTTTTCTGGAGGGTTTGGCAGTTGACCCCTAACATAAACATGTGTAATGTACTCGGCATAAATCTGCAGGAAGAGCCGAATAGTGTATTTATGATATTGCGGGCCAATCACTGGACACATTCGAAACCACTGAATGAATGAGTGTATGCAAGGGATGATTTTAAGCGGAACGACCACATAAAACTAACGGCAGGTGAGCAACATGGACCGAGGTTTTCTAGAAGAATCGTTAGGTAGAGTAGTCCCCTCCACAAAGGATGTAGTTTACAAAAGCTTCGTTGCACCAACAGTTAAACACTGCTCGACGGTTTGCGCTCCATACCAGATAGGATTGATAGAGGAAATAAATAATATTCAATGAACGTTTCGTTACAGGTTCATTTATTAAGTGTGAAACGGTTACAGAGTTGCTCAACCAACTTCAATGGCTGGCGCTAGAAGAGAGGCATTCTGTGTCGCAGTGCACTTTACTATTCAAGTTCCGAGAGCCTTAGTTCCTAGAAGAGTCAACGAAAGTAATGCTGCCTCCTACATATGCCCTGCTTGGTACACAAAGTATTCTCGTAAAGTGGCTTGTGGAATGGTGTAGCTGTCGATGTAAATGGTCTGCAACTATTTCGGATGCATCTTCGGGATACCGTTCACGGGAAAACAGCGCTCAAAATTAAACTAAAAGTTGAAAAAAAGTTTAGGGTCACATGTAAGTTGTCAAAATGTAAAATTTATTAATTAGGTGACCAGTTTAGACCATAGTACAATAATCTTTGGATCATTAAAACTCTATCATGAGAACAGGAAACAGTTTTAATGGTCTGAAGATGATCATAACACTATCGAAACTGGTCATCGAATTAATAACTTTAAAACTTTAACAACTTGAATATGATCTGAGACTGTTGTTGTTTAAAAATTATTTTTTCCTATGCCTCTGTTGTCGCCCTTGAACCGTGATATATCTGCTTGCTTTAGTAAAGGGGTGGATCAGCTACACCATGCTACATGTGCCATAGCGCTCAGCCTTGCTGCACAATTCCCCCACCACCACGCCACGTTGCCAGAGTGCAGAGAGGGGCAACAGGAGGAAACTGTGAGTGGGATAGATTTAAATGGCAGTATGGTCACACTGCATACGATCTCGTTTCGTATTTCATATTTCTCAGCAATATAGACACAAAAAACAAGTTTCCAGTAGTATTTAATTATTTTTGAAGCGCTGAAGATACAATATAAATTTATCTGGTACAGACTCTCAGCATGCAGACAAACACAATTTCAGTCAGATTGCCACATAATCGAGACTTATTTAGTTTCATAATTGAAATAAAAAGTCTTTCACACATATATATCGATCGAAATATTGTACCATTTCTGTAACCTCATTATGGAGGCGTGGAAACTCTATGTGAGGAAAATAATGTAGATGCCCTGGAGAGTTTCAGTGTAAACGGATTTGTTATCAAAAAATGCATTACTTTGCTGGTGAATCATTTATCTGCACATCCACAGGGGCGATTTCAGCTGAAACCGCAAACGGTCTCGAAAGCAGCTCGGAAACATATATAAGATGGCAGTGTCCTCAAAATGTGTAGCAACCGAACCTTGTAATTCTTTCAAGGCTCCAACCGTTTCTTCAAACCTCGTGTTTTCTTTAGTAGCATACGGAACTGGACTGTCTGTCAGAATGTGTCACTTCTGCAGTTCGATTTTGTTTTTAAATGCATCGACATCAAATCAGAAAGTAGATTTTTGCTCACCTTGTAGGGTCTTACTGTGGGGAGTCTGCAGTCAAGAGCATTTAAAATGCGAAGTGTGCAATCCATTCAGGATGTTGTAATTTTCGTCCCTGCACTCCGTTTTCCATCATAAATTTAACCACAAAGAGTTCTAAATCTAAAACTAGTTACTAGTTATAGGTATATCCGCCGATTCAAACAACTTATTTGTCAGTAATACATAAGGTCTACATATTCTTCGTTAAGTTCCATCGAAAACTGTTGCAACTAACAGTAGAATAGTGCATGCGACTTCAGAACTTTTACTGTTCGTGTCATCCGTTTCTTAACGTGCTACACGCCTGAAAATATAGTACAAAGTGCTTCTTGATGTACAGAACAAGGAATGACGTCTACCGCTCGTTGTAATTATTTTCTCTTACATTGTAACTAAATCTTGAAATTATTTCTCGATGTTACTATGATTTGGTTTCATAGCAAATTTGCATTATCTGTTGATTATGTCACAGCATAACATACACTCCTGGAAATGGAAAAAAGAACACATTGGCACCGGTGTGTCAGACCCACCATACTTGCTCCGACAACTGCGAGAGGGCTGTACAAGCAATGATCACACGCACGGCACAGCGGACACACCAGGAACCGCGGTGTTGGCCGTCGAATGGCGCTAGCTGCGCAGCATTTGTGCACCGCCGCCGTCAGTGTCAGCCAGTTTGCCGTGGCATACGGAGCTCCATCGCAGTCTTTAACACTGGTAGCATGCCGCGACAGCGTGGACGTGAACCGTATGTGCAGTTGACGGACTTTGAGCGAGGGCGTATAGTGGGCATGCGGGAGGCCGGGTGGACGTACCGCCGAATTGCTCAACACGTGGGGCGTGAGGTCTCCACAGTACATCGATGTTGTCGCCAGTGGTCGGCGGAAGGTGCACGTGCCCGTCGACCTGGGACCGGACCGCAGCGACGCACGGATGCACGCCAAGACCGTAGGATCCTACGCAGTGCCGTAGGGGACCGCACCGCCACTTCCCAGCAAATTAGGGACACTGTTGCTCCTGGGGTATCGGCGAGAACCATTCGCAACCGTCTCCATGAAGCTGGGCTACGGTCCCGCACACCGTTAGGCCGTCTTCCGCTCACGCCCCAACATCGTGCAGCCCGCCTCCAGTGGTGTCGCGACAGGCGTGAATGGAGGGACGAATGGAGACGTGTCGTCTTCAGCGATGAGAGTCGCTTCTGCCTTGGTGCCAATGATGGTCGTATGCGTGTTTGGCGCCGTGCAGGTGAGCGCCACAATCAGGACTGCATACGACCGAGGCACACAGGGCCAACACCCGGCATCATGGTGTGGGGAGCGATCTCCTACACTGGCCGTACACCACTGGTGATCGTCGAGGGGACACTGAATAGTGCACGGTACATCCAAACCGTCATCGAACCCATCGTTCTACCATTCCTAGACCAGCAAGGGAACTTGCTGTTCCAACAGGACAATGCACGTTCGCATGTATCCCGTGCCACCCAACGTGCTCTAGAGGGTGTAAGTCAACTACCCTGGCCAGCAAGATCTCCGGATCTGTCCCCCATTGAGCATGTTTGGGACTGGATGAAGCGTCGTCTCACGCGGTTTGCACGTCCAGCACGAACTCTGGTCCAACTGAGGCGCCAGGTGGAAATGGCATGGCAAGCCGTTCCACAGGACTACATCCAGCATCTCTACGATCGTCTCCGTGGGAGAATAGCAGCCTGCATTGCTGCGAAAGGTGGATATACACTGTACTAGTGCCGACATTGTGCATGCTCTGTTGCCTGTGTCTATGTGCCTGTGGTTCTGTCAGTGTGATCATGTGATGTATCTGACCCCAGGAATGTGTCAATAAAGTTTCCCCTTCCTGGGACAATGAATTCACGGTGTTCTTATTTCAATTTCCAGGAGTGTATATACGCAAGGAGGTGGCAATTATCACTTTCGGTTCTCCACAGCTGGAAGCGCCAGATATAATGCATCTACTTGTATCTAGAAATAGATTGCCACATTTGCAATTTTTTGGTTGGAATCTGTTTTCATCACTAACAGGGCCGATGGGAAGTTGCAGAACTTTCTTCTTGAATCTTATCTTCAAACTCACTAAGGATTCTTTGCTTTGCAGTAAATAATATCTATGAGGTATCTAGTACCAAAACTATCCACCTGACTAAGGACATCTTACTCAGTATGAACGGAAAATCTCTAGAGACAAACGCAAGACAGTCAAAAAGGTTGTTCTCTCATAGTCACATACTTAACGATTTAATGTTTAATTTATACTATTTTGTGCAACCTAATTGGTAATGAAACTTCCTTTTCTTCATTTAAGTTGTTGCTTGGACTTCCTTGTTGCAGATAACGCTTTATGTATAGAAGTGCACTCTATTTAAATTTCAAAAATTTGGTGGAAAAAGGAATTAAACGAAAATAAAGTCCTTTACAGCAATAAAAAAAAACTCAACATAAATTTTTTAGAAACATGACAAGAAAAACATAACACTGACAGGAATATAAGTTAGGATTTCTCTCATTAAGATTTTATAATTCTCTTAGATCTTGAACACAATAAAAAGAAAATGATCCGCAAAAGGTCAAGTAGACTACTAGAATCATTATTATGATGGACATTGCTCAAACGTATTGGATAATGTAGTTGTTTTGAGTTTTCATTTTGCTGTCATTTAGATTACAATATCGGACATTTCACAAGAACCAGTAATGTAACATACACAATACACTACACAATAATGATGGATACTAACTCACAGGGAACAAGATTGCTTTGCTCCAGTTGCAGGAAGAAGTCTGTGGAAATAGTGCAAAGCACTGATGTTGCCTATGTACAAATTAAAATATTACAACTTCAAAGAATACACAATGTAAGGTTCTGTTTCGCTTACAGACATGCTCACATTATAGGGTAATCTAAGAATCAAAACAAAACTATTGCAACATGAAGATTATTGCTTGTTCCTTCACATGGTCGGTTACAAATTCACTGCCAGGAAGACATGACCCATTGTGTGCAAGAACAAGAATTCCGTTCTCTATAGCATGAATAAATGGCCAATTTTTAAGCATATTGTTGTTTTATCTAATACAACAATACTCCTAATTTAATACAATAACTTGATATCATTTACGTAAATTTAGTGACTTGGCCAGTTTTGATACTCAGTGCCTCATATACATAAGAGCACACCATAGTTATAGTAAATCACTTGTGAGGTGATTATCGAGAAGTGAACGACATGAGATCTTTTGCGGTATATATCTACTACTCAATAGCTACAGAAGAAAATGTGTGCCAGACTATGACCCGAACCTGGATATTTCACTATCATGAGCAGTCATGTTAACCACTTCGGATACCTGTGCACACACTCTGGACTGATCACAGATTCCATATATCACACTGTCTTCATCCTTGTCTCGAAGTCCATAGAACCCATATGTAGCTATTGGGCAGTAGATTTACACCCAATACAGCTGATGTCAAGGAATTCGCAGTGAGCGAATTAATTTCTAAATATTTTGTACGGCTGTGGATCGTCAGCAGTGTGTGCACTTTCAGACGTACATGTAAATATTACAAGCCTAGGTAGCACATACTGACAACAACGTTGGTCTCGATTCCTCGTTGTCTCATCCTCCTTGTTGGAGGAATACAAATAATGTTGCGACTATTAGGTGCTGAATTCAAGGGACTAAGATCGAAGTAAGTAGACAGTGTGACGTATGGGTGTTTGGGTCTGCCTGGAATAGCCAAAGTGGTTAAGGCGACCTTCGTAGTAGTTGGAAAGTCCGGGTTAGAGGCCCGGTTTGGCATAATTTTCATTTGTCTTTATTGGGTTGCAGATCCATACGTAACACATTTGATGTCAATGATTTCGCATGCTGCGAATTAATTTCGAATTGTTTCATGCAGGTGTAGATGGTCTACAGTGTCTGTTCTTTCCAACATGCTTCTATGTGTATTATTAACTACTTGCCCGCAGAATTCCATATACCTGACTGTTCATAATATTGTCCGGGAACAAAGCTGATGCCGGCCGCGGTGGTCTCGCGGTTGTAGGCGCGCAGTCCGGAACCGTGGGACTGCTACGGTTGCAGGTTCGAATCCTGCCTCGGGCATGGATGTGTGTGATGTCCTTAAGTTAGTTAGGTTTAAGTAGTTCTAAGTTCTAGGGGACTGATAACCACAGCAGTTGAGTCCCATAGTGCTCTGAGCCATTTGAAGCATTTGAACAAAGCTGATGAAATGGTTAAATAGTTGCAATGTTCGAGAAAGTCCTTCAGGTTCAGCGTGCAAGGAACACAACATCTCTGACGCAGTGCACCCAGAGCGTTCGTCAGACAGGTATTATACAGACTGAATTCTGGCTGATAGAGAATGGTGTGGAGAAAAAAGATGCTCAAGTCAGTAAAACAAAGTAGCTGCTTTGGCGGTAAATGGCGCAATGAAAGCTACAGTTGAACCGGGCTTAGGTATAAAAAACATAAAGAAGAGTGCAAATCCACGAGAAGTTAATGAATAAAATAATTAAGGCAGCTTTAAGTAGCTAAAGTGTATTAAGTTTGGCATTAATCTCATAGCTGCAATGAACATTGCCCGGAAAATTGCTTCACAAGTGGTTCCAAAAGCAAAATCTCTCAAAGGAGAGCGTATAATACCAGTCATTACAACACAACTAGTATTATCAGGACTTGAAGGATTTGCTGGTGGTGCAGCGGGGATTCCTAAGGTTTTTAACTATGGAAAAGTCGCTTACTATTATTAACTTAGAATATTATGCTAAAATACTTAATTTTCGAATTGTGTTTATGACAGATTCTTCACCCAAAATACTTAACAGGTGTGAAAGTGTGTCTGTTAATCTAGAGGCTGAAAATGAACCTGGTTCACATCGAGTACTTCGCTAGAAGAAGGATTTTAATATCATCGCCTAATTCAGACAACAATACAGTATTGGCCAACCAGAGTTGTATGGCTCCTCAGTACATGTGACTGAAGGCTTTTGGTCAGTGATGTTAGTTTTACTCACACAATAACAAGATCGCTTAAGTTTACTGTCTTGGTTTTGTGAGCTAGGTTTCGTTGACAGGCTGTTGTTTCTTTCGGCTTCACGTTTGTTTTTCGTCTCTGTGTGCCTTTTTTGATCAGGTTTTAACTTGTCATCGTCCACAAGGTCCTTTCCGGCTGCCCAATATATTTTAAGAAACCTTGTAGAGGCACTGCCGACCCGTGTATTGCGTTACAAAAATGGTAATCTAATGTATTATTTTGATAGCTTTGACAAGTTTCCACTTCCTCCTGAAATAGTGAGATATTCCAAACACTACACAATAAAGTGAAACTACTATAAATCAATTACAAATGCTGTCCTAAACACACAACAAGTTTGCCTCATGGTGCGTACGGTATTTGCGAATGTAACTAAATTACTTGTAATTCCCTACTGAATATAGCTTCAAAGAACTATATCCTCAAGTTTTATGATCTGACACACAATCAGGGAATTGAAGACAGAGTTACATTAAAACGTGACAACGCATGATTTCTATTACACTTCCTTAAGAGTGATCACTATTGATGATCATGAGATATCCATCTTGGTGTCTGATTGACGTACATCAGTCAGAAATGTACCATAACTGGTATGTAGATGAGAGAATTTGGCAATTTCACAATACTATATACGGATGGTACGGCCGGTCACAAAAAATGTACCGTGTGTGTAAGAGAAGCACCGTGGAACTGACGTCCAGAAATGTTACGATCAACGCATATGGCATTAACATTCTATACATTTACTCGATGTTCAGATGTCTTTCTTTTACACCTACATATCACTTGAAACCTGCAACCGATCCTATATTATTTTTCAGCTTAAAATTTACATATATGTTACTCTACATACACATTATCTATATCGTTGGAGAGTTTTATTGTAACTGACATTGAGGTTCACATTTAATTTTTTGTTTTTCTCCAGAACGTCTTTGTAATCATTGTTGATGTTGTACGATTGTCTGTCTAAACAATGTGGAAACAATGTCTTCTGAGAAAGAAGAAACAAATATAAAACAGAAGACAGAGAGGAATAACAATGTGATGAATGTGTTAACTCCTCGAAATTGACAAACACTATTGTCACTAGGACATATGATACTATGAACATGATGTAAGCTCTGTCGACATTGTGGTGAGTGAAGAAGAAGAGCGACAGAGACGAAGAAGATGATTAGTTACATACTTAATGTGAGAGAAAACAGTGATTAACAGCAGTACAGAATGTTTGGGCTTCTGCATCCCGCTCATTGAGGTACGTAGGTTCACAGAGGATTACAGGAAGGTTTTAAAAGCTCGCCATGAAATGGCACTGAATCGCAAACTGCAATATACTAGTTGTATTAGATCAGGCACCATGTTGAGAACTGTGCTCTACATGAAGAAATGGGAAAGGCCGAAAATATGAGTGTCAATTGAACAGCAAATATCGTTATGGAACATCTTAAGGGGCTCCGGAACGCCCTATACTTGCAATGTTAAAATAACGCTTATAAATTACATCTTTCCTCACAAAGTATTTGAGGTAGGAAGTTGAACTTTTTACAGATTATTTATTGGAATATGGGCTACAACTTAACACAGGGATTTTACAAAATTTCAGTTCAGTTATTAAAGATGATTTTTTTTCAATTGTAATGAAAATTCACAACATTTTTTTGCAATTTTTTATTTATGTATTAAAAAATATACAGTTTTTTGGAAAAAGGGTGTGTTAAATTATGCAGAAGGTACTGTGTAACATTTACTGAAAGTTTGAAACAAATATGTTTGGAAGATCCTTAGAAAACATGTAATTAGTATGAGAAAATAAAAGTTTTGGGAATCGAGCGACAAAGATTGGATTAACTTTTTAGTGCATTCCAGGTCCATAGGATGGATTATCTTCATCCTCTGCAAACTCCTCCTCCAGCTTCCTCATGTTCCTCCTCCTGTTTACCCTTGCTTGTATTTCTAGACTCTTTACAGCCCTGTCTGCAGCCCGAAGGCGTTCCTTGTCTAAAGCAAGCATCGCTCGTACCATGTTAGAACTTATCTTCATTCCCATATTTCTAAATACCTTGCACCTTACAATGTTGCCATCATTGAAAGTCGCAACAGCATCATACACACCAAAGTGAAGTGTTTCTATTCCAACAAATACAGTCTTGGGGATTCTCGACCATATAACACTATTTACACTTTCATTGGGGTTTTGAGTTTTTCCGTGAATACACTTTTTCAACAGTTCAGGTGCTGCTAAGTCTCTGAAAATAGGTTTTATCACCTCCATTATTGCATGAGGCAGACTACGCTTATGAGTGTACACTTCACCAGTTAGCAATCCTTTGTTATATTTACACCAACTGTCTTCTTCTTTGGGACACAAGCTATGTTGGGGATTTTCATCGTCTGTATTGTTTACAGTAATAACACATACCTTTGGCTTTCCAACATTTCTCCTTTTCTTAAAAGCCTTCAGAGGATTTCTAATAACTTTACTTTTACTCATTATTATACTTCAACAAAACAGAGACTCAAGAAACAGAATTAATTACGAATATTTTCGAGATAACGACAGAGTAAATAAACATGAAACAATCGACAATCACACCAGCGGTATATATTGAACCATCACAGGTTAGCCACAACACATACTTTATCTCACATCACTAAAATGTACCTGATGAACACGGACGTTAATAATAACACCATTTGACAGCAGTTTAACAGCGCCACAGTGGGTCACGCCCATGTAGAACACATTTCAAAAAAAATTTAAAAATAGTTGTAGTATTCGGAATTGAATAAATTATATATCTATTAAAAGGTAATAGTCTGCAGATTCAGAAAACGCAAAAAAGTAAAAATTGAACTTTTCATGATTTTGAGCCTTTCCGGAGCCCCTTAAATAATGATCAAAATCTGAATCTAGCAGTCCGCCACTGGGATTTAAATCAATGCGTTGCATCAGAAATTAGCACACGTGTCGTGGAAAATTAAATTCAGTACAATGTTCGAAACAGCAAGATAAGTAGTTTTAGATTTTCAGTAAAACGAATTCGACGTATGATGATTGCAGTAAATTCGATGGAATAAACATAACAGAGCTGGGATATATGTGAGTCCATGTAAATATCCTGAAGAGAACTAGGGTGTCTGTTCTAGCAGAAAGAAATACTGCACTAGCATATAGAATGTGCTGCAATTTTCGATCGCTGTATTATGGAGAGAGAGAGGACCAGTGAGGAATCAACTGACGATCAGTACAGAGATTCATAAGTATCCTACACACGTTATCGATTGTTCTCGTCAAGAGGAAGGAACACTAAAATCAACTGTCATGAGAACTGAAACAAAAATAAAAACATCGTTCCCAAGTATAACGATAGCATACGGCCTTGTTATTCATGATTTTGCTATAGAAATGACGCCTTCAATCAACGCCACAGCCATTCTACTCACACCTCTCTTATAGTCAGCCTGTAAGTTGTAAATACGATACACATTTTTCTTGAGATCTCGCCAGCAGTTGAAGGAATCAGTAAATCGAAATTTTGAAATCAAGACGAGAATAAAAGTTTCTGAAACATGGTGCTAGATAAGACTGCAGTGAATTAGGGTGATACATCGAGTAGGTAATGAAGACATACTGTTCTTGGGAATACAAGAGCCTTCTGGCACAAATTTGTTGTAAGAAGGGATCGGTTAATGGGACACATATTGGGGTATCAAGGAGTAATTAGGTTGGTATTGGAGGGATGTGACAATAAAGGGCGGGTGAGTGTATCGATTCCAGATGGAAGACATAGACGGATATGCTTCACTTCCATGCGATGCTATCTCCAAAACGCTCAATGTTGAAACTTTATGTGTCTGTTGCTTGCACCAAGATCCTACTAATATCTGCACTTCGTTCTACGAACTTGTGTGTTTTTGATTGAAAGCCAGTTTGTGCTCGTGGTTACAAATCAACGATTTTTATAACCTTAACATAAAATATAAACAACAGGCGTCTCTGAACAGAAAGACTATCAGCTAAGATATAGTTTTCAAGTCGGAACACGCACAGGTATTGCATATGCCAGGAAGCCATGGATGAACGATTTAATTGAAGAACAAAGCGTTATTATTGCTGCCAATATTCGGCGGTATTATGCTTTGAAGGCATTTGTTCTGTCAATAATACGGGGTACACACAGTTAGCCTTTGTATGAAAGCAGGTAATTATGTGCAGATCAGTTAATACCAACTGCACTTAATTGGACTAATTAAACGAAATGCCGTGAACACACTGTTTAATTTTAGTGCCACAGAAATACGACGACTGTGGAGTAAACAACATTCATATAAGGACACGTGTCCACCACATATACCTTTTTCTCTACCACGCAACTATTATAAAACGTTGCCCAAGGCTCCAAATGCAGGTGCTCAGTATAGATACCGAAGCGAAAAATAAATATTTTTCTTTCTGTCATGGAATGAATTTTATATAATTTGTAAACTTTTTTTAGGAGGACTAAAAACTTTTCTTTCGGTCGTTTACTATGTTCTCTAGTCATAGAAATTGAAAAACATTAAGAAACTACCTTCAAATGTTCAGATATATAAAACTCCGCACCCATAAAAAGCAAAACCATGGAGTCCTACAACTACAATTTCAGATTAAACTCACACAAGCATCTGCATCTAAGATTTTATAGCGATATAACATGTAATTTTGGGTAAAACAGATAGCAGACTACAAACCACTGGTAGCGCAGTAAGAAATTGCAGTCCATGCATATATGTTCCGCATCTGCTCCTAAACCACTAGACTAACTTCAACCAAACATAGTACACATATTCCTTACTGTCACACAAAAATCGGTGGAGATATTTAAACAAATTATCTAAGGTAGTTCAGGAGATATCAAGTCATAAACTACGAGCTGCGTGAAAAACTGACATTAGTGGATGGCGTTTAAACACATTACTTCTGTGCTACTAATGATGTTCACAATAAATTTCGTAGGCAGTAACCACATATGCCACCAAATGTACCTGCATTAGCATATCACGGTACCACAGATGATTTAGGAGATATGGAATCATAAACACTGAGATGCTTGAAAAACTGCAGTATCATGCATGATGTTTAAATTTATTAATTCTTTTCAATTATACTATTCAGAACACATTATGCAGAGAGTGTCTACACATGACGCCGAATGTACCAACAAAATAAATTCACTGTATGACACATAGATCAGGAGATGTTGTTGTTGTTGTGGTCTTCAGTCCTGAGACTGGTTTGATGCAGCTCTCCATGCTACTCTATCCTGTGCAAGCTTCTTCATCTCCCAGTACCTGCTGCAACGTACATCCTTCTGAATCTGCTTAGTGTATTCATCTCTTGGTCTCCCCCTACGATTTTTACCCTCCACGCTGCCCTCCAATACTAAATTGGTGATCCCTTGATGCCTCAGAACATGTCCTACCAACCGATCCCTTCTTCTGGTCAAGTTGTGCCACAAACTCCTCTTCTCCCCAATCCTATTCAGTACCTCCTCATTAGTTATGTGATCTACCCATCTAATCTTCAGCATTCTTCTGTAGCACCACATTTCGAAAGCTTCTATTTTCTTCTTGTCCAAACTATTTACCGTCCATGTTTCACTTCCATACATGGCTACACTCCATACAAATACTTTCAGAAATGACTTCCTGACACTTAAATCTATACTCGATGTTAACAAATTTCTCTTCTTCAGAAACGCTTTCCTTGCCATTGCCAGTCTACATTTTATATCCTCTCTACTTCGACCATCATCAGTTATTTTGCTCCCCAAATAGCAAAACTCCTTTACTACTTTAAGTGTCTCATTTCCTAATCTAATACCCTCAACATCACCCGACTTAATTCGACTACATTCCATTATCCTCGTTATGCTTTTGTTGATGTTCATCTTATATCGTCCCTTCAAGACACCATCCATTCCGTTCAACTGCTCTTCCAAGTCCTTTGCTGTCTCTGACAGAATTACAATGTCATCGGCGAACCTCAAAGTTTTTATTTCTTCTCCATGGATTTTAATACCTACTCCGAATTTTTCTTTTGTTTCCTTTACTGCTTGCTCAATATACAGATTGAATAACATCGGGGAGAGGCTACAACCCTGTCTTACTCCCTTCCCAACCGCTGCTTCCCTTTCATGTCCCTCGACTCTTATAACTGCCATCTGGTTTCTGTACAAATTGTAAATAGCCTTTCGCTCCCTGTATTTTACCCCTGCCACCTTTAGAATTTGAAAGAGAGTATTCCAGTCAACATTGTCAAAAGCTTTCTCTAAGTCCACAAATGCTAGAAACGTAGGTTTGCCTTTCCTTAATCTTTCTTCTAAGATAAGTCGTAAGGTCAGTATTGCCTCACGTGTTCCAGTATTTCTACGGAATCCAAACTGATCTTCCCCGAGGTCGGCTTCCACTAGTTTTTCCATTCGTCTGTAAAGAATTCGTGTTAGTATTTTGCAGCTGTGGCTTATTAAACTGATAGTTCGGTAATTTTCACATCTGTCAACACCTGCTTTCTTTGGGATTTGAATTATTATATTCTTCTTGAAGTCTGAGGGTATTTCGCCTGTTTCATACATCTTGCTCACCAGATGGTAGAATTTTGTCAGGACTGGCTCTCCCAAGGCTGTCAGTAGTTCCAATGGAATGTTGTCTACTCCGGGGGCCTTGTTTCGACTCAGACCTTTCAGTGCTCTGTCAAACTCTTCACGCAGTATCGTTTCTCCCATTTCATCTTCATCTACATCCTCTTCCATTTCCATAATATTGTCCTCAAGTACATCGCCCTTGTATAGACCCTCTATATACTCCTTCCACCTTTCTGACGTCATAAACACTGAGATGCGGGAAAAAGTGTCCAACATGTATGACTTTTAAATGTATTACTTCTTTTCTAGTAACTCTATTCTTAACACATTTAGGTGACTGTATCCACATATGCTGCTGAATATACCTGCACAAATATATCGTCGTAGAACACATAGTTCAAGAGATTTGATTTCATAAACACCGAGATACAGCAGAGCCGAACCAAGTTAAGAAAATCCCTGATATCTGGTAGCACTTCTGACAGCTGTAGGGAGAATCAACAGCTGCTTACAGAGATATGAAGAGGCGTTGCGACAGAGATGTTTACAAAATCGCAATGTAGACAGGAGAAGCAGTTGCACCCAGTGTATAGAAAGTCTATAGACCATGTTTATTAATTTAGATTCTGTACTTATAGATTTATACTTTACGAATATTTCTTTGTGCCACCGTTCAATCATTTCAAAGGCGTTTTCACCAACATACAAACATGAATTTTTTTTATACTTCACTAAAACACAGTTCATTTTCTGTTTTGGTTCCCAACAGAAAATTGACTATCCGGCAATGCCGGATTTGTGAGCTTGTTACTCTAGATTTTATAAAGACGATTACTTACAAAACACTGGTGGAATCCATCGTAATACTACTGTTGAAGCGTGTGTATTCCATATGGCGTTGGAGATATTGGACCTATACAAGGAAGATCAGTACGAGTAGTTCAAAGATTTGTTTGATCCACTAGAAAGCGTCACATAAATATTGAAACGATTTAAATGGCAGACGCTTGAAGACCGACGTCAAGTATGCCGTAGAGGCCTCCTTACAAAACTTCGAGAACCAGTATTAAGTGAAAAATCTAGAAATATACTACAACTTTCTATGTATCGCTCCGGTAGGGAGGTTAGTCTAATTACAACGCACACACAAACATTAATGGAATCATTCTTCACGCGTGTCATTCTTCATGCGTGCCTACACAGCATAGGGTTTTACAGAGTATGGTTGTGGATGCTTATTTATATCTGTAGCATTTGGAGTATTACCCTCCTCTGTAATATTTTCAGTCTACGGAAGTCTTAAGCATGATTCCGACACTCTAGAAATACGTTTCGTCGTACCATTTGGCGAAATCAGTATTAGTCATATACGGAAGCAGCGAATATGGAGTATAGGACGATAGCCATGGTGTCCGTAGTAAATGCTGCTCGCAGTTGCTGACGTACCGTCACCTATGTAGTGCCGATTATCCTTTGATATAAAGTGGAAGACTGTGACGCGTCTTGTACTGCGCAGTGTTACGGTAATGTTGTTAGCTCTGTTATTACGTGTGAAATAAGCTAACGGCAGATGATGAACCCCAGGCAGAAACGTAGCCAGCTTGTCATAAGCAAGGACAAGCTACTTATTTCGCTGATCTTTAGTATACTAGTCTAGCGTCACTTCAAAGTGAGAGGGCTTGCGCCAGTTTAGACGCAGGATGTGCTGAGGAAGGTCGTGGAAACTCGGCCGAAACATCGATTTATTTGAGTACTTTAAGTACAGGGTATCCGGGTTTAATGAATAGTAACATGAAATGCAATAAATTGAGAAGTAATTCAGATATTTATTGACGGTTTGCTTCTACATGTATGGTTACTCAAAATGTTTTCATCGTTTACTTTCTGCAGTTGGTACCGCTTGCGCAAGCGTGTAACTTCTTTGTACACGTAAACCCGAGTCGGTAGGCATGTGGACTCCACAGTAGAAGGCGTGATGAGTGCTTTCTGTCAAGGAGCTAACGTCTGTTACAAAGATACAGCGTTATTTTTGGTGTGAGTATGGACTGCGACCAACTGACGACATTCCGAGTTACGTAACAATCAAGAAATTGGAAAAGTGGCTTCGGCCAACTGGGAGTTTGTTTTTGATGGTGGACCACCACGCCAAGCAGGCAGTTCCAGACGCTTCTGTAGAATTAGTCCTCACGACCTTCCAGCGGGGTCCTGGTAAGTCAGTCCGACAAGCAACAAGGCACTTACATTTACTTCCTTTCGTGGTATACGATGTCGTCCATAAAATGCTGCGCCTACTGTAGCTTCGTCACAGAATCAAGCCAGAGGACAGACCGCAGTGGAAGGCATTTGAGAGACAATTCTCGCAAAAATGGATGAAAACGAGGCATTCCTCGATTTCGGCTGTTTCTCAGACGAGGCTAGATTCCACACATTTCGCGAACACTATGAAAGATTTCTTGGATCAAGAGTCCATCGATTACTTGGCCCGCCAGAAGCCCAGTCATTGCTGCACTTGATTATTTTCTGTAGGGGTTTACCGAGAGTCAAGTGTAGCAGACACCAGTTCGTGATGCATAAGATCTGCGCCATCGCATTCGTACAGCTACGCCCACAATGCTGCGAAACACTGCGAGAGAAGTGGAATTCTGTCGCGCCAGTAATGGTGCACATATAGAGGTGTATAAGGTTTGCACGTGAAAATAAATAAATAAATAAAATAAAATAAAATATTGAGTGACCATATTTGTACAAAAGTAGCGTCAGTAAATATCTCAATTACTTGTCAAGTTATTGCATTTTATATTGTTATACATTTAAACTGGACATCCTGAATTTTATAAGATGAGTACCAAGACGGATTTTAATGAGTGTAACACCAGCTGCAGCCTTATACAGTGTTGTTCATAAATACCTCCAGGGTTTCAGAAGATGACAACGCGAAAAAGTACAACACATACGGAAAATAAACACGTATCAGAGGATAGAGAATCTCTACAACTTTTTAACTCACATTGCTGATGCCCAGTTTGCGCACCATTTGTGAGCTTCATGCCGGGCGATCTGGGTGGCCTAAATCATTTGTTCGAATTGTCCAGAATGTTCTTCAAACCAATTGCGAAGATTTGTGGCCGAGTGACACGGCGAGTTGTCATCCATAAAAATTCCATCGTTATTCTGGAACATAAATTCCATAAATTGGTGAAATTTGCCTCAAAATAGCCGATCATAACCATTTCCAGTGAATAATCGGTTCAATTGGCCTAGAGGACCCAATCTATTCCATATCAACACAGTTCACACAGTTATGGAGCTACCACCAGCTTGGACAGTGTTTTGTTGACAACCTGAGTCCATGGCCTTGTGTGGTTTGCGCCACACTCGAAAGCTACCGTCAACTGTTACCAACTGAAGTCTGGACCCATCTAACAAGTCTACCGTCTTACAGTCGTCTAGCATACCATGGCTAAGGTCACGAGCCCAGTAGAAGTGCTCCAGGAGATATCGTGTAGTTAGCAAAGGCCGCCTCGTCGGTTGTCTGCTGCCATAGCCCATTAACGCCACGTTTCACCGCATTGTACTAATGGATACCTTCGTCGTTCATCACTCATTGATTTATGCGCTTATTTTACGCAGTGCTGCTTGTCTGTTAGCTCTGACAGCTCTACGCAAAACGGCGCAGCTTTCGGTCGTTAAGTGAAGACAACCGGCCACTGTGTTGTCCGTGGTGAGAGGTAACGTCTGAAATGTGGTGTTCTCGGCACACTCTTGACACTGTAGATCTCGGAATATTAAATTCCCTAACGATTTCCGAAATGAAATGTCCCATGCGTCTAGCTCCTACCATTCCGCATTCAGAGTCTGTTAGCTCCCGCAAGGTGCGGCGGTAATCACTTCGGAAACCTTACCACATGAATCGCCTCGGTACAAATGACATCTCCGCCAATGAACTACCGTTTTATACCTTCTGTACGCTGTACTGCCTCCTCATGTATATGTGCATATAGCTATCCCAAGGTTTTTTGTCACATCATTGTATGGTGCAGTTGATTTGTCTAGACGCTCTGAGACACCTACCCTTACCGAAACTGTGCCATGGCGTGTACTATGAATCGAAACATGGACAGATGCATAGTCCACTAAAACTTGTCGTTCTCCTTTATGTTTTACCGTTTTCTCACAGTCCGCTTCTGAAACCCTGTAATTACCGCGAAAGCGATAAGTTAGTGATTTTGAAACGCAGAGTGTATACTGTGCTGGAAAGTGGATTGTGGTCAGATGCTAAGCGGCCTGCATTGATATCATAGTTATGTTCCATATACGAGCATTCGAATCGCAGCCGTTGGCTGAAGAATAAACAACATTGCAAAATTTACATACGTTATTTTCAATTCATTAAGTTATATTGTGAATAAAAAACTCAGAATCAACAAAGCAACAGGATAGGAAGGAATAACATGAGACTCAAGGAGGGAGGTGACAGTTTGCCCTTAGAGGTAAATAAACTGACCCATTTGATATGGAATCATGAGGCATTGCCTAAAGAATGGAAATTGGCCATAAAATGTACAAGAAGTTGATTAAAATGGAATATGGGGCCTAAGAGGTATCAGCTTGCTGAATGTAACCTATAAGGCACTGTATACCACTGTCGTCGAAAACTGCAACCGTTCATAGGGAACAACATACAGGAATACGAAGCCCGCTTAGACCAAACCAGCCGACAATAGATCATGTTTTCACTCTAAGACAATTGTCCGAAAAATACCTTTAACATGACAAACGTATCTATTGTTTCATTTTCGATTTACAACGTGCATAAGACAGCATCAACAGGAATAGCCAATACAATGCACTGTGTGTCTTTAGTTTCCCTGAGAAGCTCGGGAGAATGGTTGTATGGATAGGTCAAGGGGAGCAGTGGGTTTCTTGGGGGAATATCCGACATTAACCTGTAGCACTACATCTCAAATGCTTCGGTTTTCTTGCTCTCGCACAGCAAATGTTTCCCTGCCATTCAATGATATGGTCAAAGCGTACATTTTCAGCAGTTTCTTCCCCAAATTAAGACCGATGTTTGATACTATGATCGCCAGGAATGCCTTTTGCCAGACTTAGTCTTCTTCTAATGTCCGCCTTGCTCCTTTCGTCATGGGTTACTTCACTTCTTAAGTACCAGAATTCCTTATCTTCGTCTACTTCGTGATCCCCAGTTCACATATTAAGTTTCCTGATGGTTTCATTTCTGCTACTTCTCATTACTATTGCCTTTCTTCGATATACTTTCAGTGCATACTCTGTACTTGTTATACTGTAATTTCATTCATCACACTCTGTACTTCATTCACCTTCACATTCATTGAGGCTAGCAATGTCATTAACGAATCTTGTGACGGATATTATTTCACTTTGGTTATTAATCGCACTCTTGAACCTTTGCTTTATTTCTGTCATTGCTTCTTGGATGTATAGATTGAGCAGCATGAGTGAAAGACTACATCCTAATCTTACACCCCTCCTAATCAATGGACGTCGTTCTTGGTCTACCATTGTTCCTTCTTGGTTCCTGCACATATTGCATATCACCCGTCTTTTTCTATAGCTTACCCCTATTTTTCTCAGAATTTCGAACATCTTGCACCATTTCAGGTTGTCGAACTCTTTTTCCAGTCTAAAAAACTTATGAACGTATCATGATCCTTCGTGAGTCTTGCTTTCATTATCAACTGCATCGTCATAACTGCCTCTCTGGTGACTTTACCTTTCCTAATGTTGAGTGGTACTTAAGTAAATAAATTAATGAAATCAAAGTGAACTAGAAATTAGGATATAAATGAAAAACTTGGTTTAGTTTAGAGAGTTACATACTCGCAAACAGCGGGCAGAACAGCAGAACAGAAGAGACAATGACCGTGAAGTCAGCAAGTTCCACATAAGCGGGCGCTGTCGATTCAGCCGTCAGGGCATCGCCCGACCGGCTCACGTGTTTCTTAGTTGTCGTATGTGAGCAAAGGCCCTCGCCTACATCCCAAGAGCCAATGACCGACGTTAAGAAGATTCTTCGAGAAGTTTTTCAACGTGACAGAAGAGGCAATGACCGGCTCACGTCCTTCTCAGTCGTCACATGGGATCAAAGGCCCTCGCCTACATTCCAAGAGCCAATGACCGACGTTAAGAAGATTCTTCGAGGAGCTTCTCAACGTGACAGAAGAGGCAATGACCGTAAAGTCGTTCACCTCCAGTAAACTGAAGTGAATAAATACGCGAGACGCAGTGGGCCAGACAGATGAAGGAGACGGAGACGGAGTCGAAGACGAAGATGGAGACGGAGGGAGACGGAGACGAAGAAGACGAAGAAGTAGCAGTAGTTTTCAGTCAGTTTCGGTGCTGAAGACCGTCATGCAAGAAGAGTCTACATCATGCACAGACGCACCAAGTCCGTCGCTGTAATGGAATAGCAAGCAGCAGCCTCGGCGCCAGAAGACAGAAGTTAAAAGGTATTTGAAGTCTGATTTTTACGTACCCGGGTGACTCGTGAGGACGGGAAGGAGACGGCCTCTCCTCAGCAGTCACCTGTGAGCTGGGATGAAGACCTGACAGCCGAAGACTGGCAAGCGGGAGTCCGTTGTTCGAGTCCAGGACACTGGCCTTCCCCCGCCGCGCCGCTCCGCTGGCTGACGCACAACACACGCGGCCGCTTAGAGAAGAGAAACACTGGGACGCCACATCCAAGGTATCACCATCCGATGCACGATTTCGCTCGCAATAATTAAACGGGCCACCTCGCGCTGCGCGTCTCCAGTCAACTGGGCGAGACGGCGACACGAGATACACACCGCTACGCGTAATCAGACGCCGCCGCCGCCGCCGCTGCCGCCGCCGCTGCCGCAGCAGAAGACTTCACAAACGACACAGCTGCCGCTCTCCGAACCAGAACATTCCGTAAGATACAGTTGTACAAATCTTCAATAAAAGTTATCTTATGTAAAAATGATGTTTCATTCGACCTCATACCCGAGCCAAGGAAGAACCCACCCTGCCCACATGTTGTTAAGAGAGAAAAGTTAATTTATTTAATATTTTCACCCTGACAGAATGCTTTAGAATGCTCATCCTGACAATTGACTTGCATCAAAAGAGAAAACCCAGTTACATTTAGTGACAGAAGTGTCACACTTAGTAACACAACTGTTACACTAAAGCTAAACTGATCGTCATCTAACAGATCCTCAGTTTCCTTTTCCATTTTTCAGTGTGTCATTCTTTTCGGCGACTTGGGTGTATGAACTGTAGTTCTCTGCTTGTCAGCTCTAATTTTCTTCGAAATTGTATGGATTATGTTTTTCCGAATGTCTGATATTATGTCGACAGTCTCATACATTCAGGACACCAACATGAATAGTCGTTTTGCCGGCCGGAGTGGCCGTGAGGTTCTGGGCGCTACAGTCTGGAACCGAGCGACCGCTACGGTCGCAGGTTCGAATGCTGCCTCGGGCATGGCTGTGTGTGATGTCGTTAGGTTAGTTAGGTTTAATTATTTCTAAGTTCTAGGCGACTGATGACCTCAGACGTTAAGTCGCATAGTGCTCAGAACCATTTGAACCATTTGAATAGTCGTTTTGTTGATACTTCCTCCCAATGCTGCTAGATATTTCGATGGAATATCTGTCCCTTCGGCCTTATTTCATCTTAAGTCGTCCAAAACTCTTTTAAATTGTGATTCTAATACTAGATGTTCTATCTCTGCCCTGTCGACTCCTGTTCGTTCTTCTATCGTGGCATCAGAAAAGTCCTCGCCCTCGTAGCGGCCTTCAGTGTACTCTTTCCACCTGTCAGCTATCTCTTCTGCACTTAACAGTGGAACTCCATTGCACTCTTAATGTTACCGCCCTTACTTTTAATCTCACCAAAGGTTGCTTTTACTTTTGTTTGCCCATTCAGTCCTTCCGACAGTCACTTCTTGTCCCATTTCTTTACATTTTTCATTCAGCCTAAGTGATTTCTACTTTTGTGTTCTTAAATATCCCTGAACGTTTTTATACTGGCTTCTTTCGTCGATCAAGTAATGTACTTCTTCTGATACCCACGGTTTCTTCACATTTACTTTACTTGTACCTACGTTTTTCTTTCCAGCCTCTGTGACTGCCCATTTCAGAGACGTCCATTCCTCTTCAACTGAACTGCCTATTGAGCAAATCATTATCGCAGTATTTGTAGTATGAGAAAACTTCAAGTGCAGCTCTTGATTTCTTAATAATTCCGTATCCCATTTCTTTGCACGTCGGTTCTTCCTAAATACTCTCTTAAACTTCAGTGTTCTCTTTATCATTACTAAATTGTGGTCTGAGCCTATGTCTGCTCCTGGGTACACCTTACACTCTCTTATCTGATACGGGGTTCTTTGCTGACTATGATGTAATCTAACTGGGTGTCTTCCCGTATATTCTCGCATTCTCCAATTATAGAAACTTCTCTTGTGATTCTTGAACAGTGTGTTCTCTATCACTAGCTCAAATTAACTGCAAAACTCAACCAACCTTTCTGCTCTCTCATTCCTGCAACCAAGTATATTTTTGCCTGTTACCATTCGTTCTACTTCTTCCCCTAAAAACACATTTCATTTTCATCTCCCTTTACGTACTGAATTACCCGTTCGATACCATCACATATTTTCTCTTCATCTTCTAGTCGCGACGTCAGCGTGGATATACTACTAGACGGAATTCTATGTCGTTTTCACTGGTAACTACAGCGTAACTCGGAGCAACGTATAGGCTTTATTCCATAAAGATCTTATCACGATAAAAAGTTATCGTAATTTAATTTCTCGCTAGTATTTCTTGTCTGTCTGCCTGTTTGAACATGTTGATCAACGAAACAACTGGACGAATTTTAAAAGGGATTTCGCATGTAACTTGAGTACAGTTTTGGACACCATATTAGGTTTATTTCATCAAAATTGGATCAAGATAAAAAGTTTTATCTATACATAGTATAAAAATATACTTAATTTCCACACCTCCTTCGAAACTACTGGACTGATGCCAAACAAACTTGGTACATGTTGTGGCTGTGCCCTCTTGTAATATGTCATGGTTCCTGGCTGGATGAGGAGAGGGTGGTATGAAAGCCTCTCACTACAACACAAAAGGCACACATGGTTAAAATACAATTCATTACAGGAACCAGTAGGGTAATTAACTTCAATGACGTCCAGTCTGTAGTTCTGTGGGTATCAGCAATCAAATAACATGTACTTATTCTTCAATCTTGTCCGTATCCATATCACAACCAAATACAATGACTAACGTTTTAACATGTGTGAGACTGGTTCTGATCTATATTCCCACCACAGTTGCGCAAGGACGCTCCGTGAGTGTGGCGATTTGTTGGTTCTGCAACTGGCAAATTGGAGTTAGTTCCAGAGCAGGAGCAGTCTGTGGCTGAGGCGCATGGGTAGGGGTGGAGAGGGTGGGGAAGCCAGTTTAACGCTAGCGAATTACAGCAAAATATGAAGAGACAAATAGAAAATCAATGTGCAAATTCAGTGAAAAGAGAAATAGGTTAATACACAACAAGAACAAATTAGGAAATAGAATCACTATAACGACAGCACCCATGCAGCTTACGCACTATATCTAACTTAAACTAGCTTACGCTAAGGACACCACTCACAACCATAACCGAGGGAGGACTCGAACCTACACCGCGACTAGCCGCACAGTCCGTGACTGCCGCGCCCAAGACCGCTTGGCTAATCCCGCGCGGCTATACAATGTTTCCTAGTGCCGACCCGTGTGCTGGCGAAGGCATACGCCAGCACAGTAAACGTATCAATTACTGTCTGGAAAGAATAGCGGGGAAGGTGAAAACCAACTATCTATCAAAGGGGTGGGGGCGAGGGTGAAAAAACGTGTATTCAAGGATGTGCGATGCCCATATTATACTCATCCAATGGTTGAGAACGAGAGCAGTTATTGACTGATAACAAACTTTGCAGAAAATTTCAAACCTTCATGAAACTTTGTCTGTCTGTCACCACCCATAAAGTGATGAACATTTTCGCATCAGGCATGACGTTTCAGTTTATTACTCCTTTGTCACTACTAACTGTATCCGCGACTCATTTTTCAGACGGTATTCACATATGCCACTGAATGTACTTGCAAAGATATATCACTGTACGACATTTAGTTCGAGATATGTGACGTTATAAACACTAGGATGAGTGAAAGTTGACGCATCATGCATTACGTTTATCTTCACTATTACTAACCCAGTGAACCGACTTCGATGAAATATGGTAACAAGATAGCTTTAACCGTGAGAAATAACGCAGGCTGCTTAGAAAATATCTAGTAAAAGACACTTATTGGTTTGTAGGACATTATGCGAATTAGGGAAAACAATTTAGTCCTTGAGAATTCTATTGAGAAATTTTTACTTTTGAACTTTATCACATTTGTGAAAACGCTTTTATTGGTTGATATATGGTATGAGATACGATTCACAGTAGTAAGCACAATGTTTATTCCATACTTCCACACTATTTGTTGATGGTTCAAATGGTTCAAATGGCTCTGAGCACTATGGGACTCAACTGCTGTGGTCATAAGTCCCCTAGAACCTAGAACTACTTAAACCTAACTAACCTAATGACAGCACACAACACCCAGCCATCACGAGGCAGAGAAAATCCCTGACCCCGCCGGGAATCGAACCCGGGAACCCGGGCGTGGGAAGCGAGAACGCTACCGCACGACCACGAGATGCGGGCACTATTTGTTGAATTATATACACGTTGCGTAGTGTGTAGCTACACCGGGCGCTGTCCAGTATTCGAGAACGAGACCATTTAGTGACTTGTAACAACATTTACACAATAATTTCAAACTTTACGAACCTTTTCCTCGCTTACAAACGATGAAAGGAAAAAAATTTGTCACTTACTACATTTTCTCTGCACATACAGTAAAATCGTTGCGTCAGTCATGACGTCGTGAAGATAAAAATGTATGCTACTAATTCTGTTCGCAGCACATTTTGCGGACAGTATCCACATATACCGCCGAATGTACTTATTGAATTATGTCACTGAACGACACAGGAAGAGGGGGAGGAGCGGAGGGACAGAAAAAAGGGAATTGAAGGACACGGAAACGGAAAGGGGTGAGGGAGGAGACGGACTACTAGAATAAATATCAATACGTATCCGCGTGAGGTTGGATACTCAGCTATTCACTAACAAATTTCACCATCTTGAAACGTACAGAAGGTCGTAATAGTAAGAGGGCTTTCAAATTATCGTAGTAGTTGCTACGTACTATTGAAGCTCAACATCACTTGACACTATATAACTTGACGCTAAGAGCACGATCGTTTAAAATCTACTTTGACCACTCCCGTTAATAAACATTACGCTCTTTGTCTCTTTTATGACCTAACAGTCTTTGGTAAAGATGTGTTACTATCAGTTGTCATTACAGGTCACATTGCCATAGCTCCTAAATACATTGTTTGACACGAAAAAAAGTTAGCCGCCTTGTTGATAATAAACACCAAAGATAACAAGCATATCCACTCCGTGCGGCTGATTCCGGCGGAGGTTCGAGTCCTCCCTCGAGCATGGGTGTGTGTGTTTGTTCTCAGGATAATTCAGAGTAAGTAGTGTGATGACCGTAGCATTTAAGTCCCATAAGATTTCACACACAACATATCCACTCCACGCAAACTAGCAATATTCCTGTCTAGATGCAGCCTACAGATATAACGAAAATGCGTTTGACTAGGAGTAACAAAATTTCCTGTAAGGTTATCTGGTGCACACAGCCACGGTTACAGCACAATGGAAGTGTTTCTGCCCGGTAGAGCAGCCTGTGTAACAGTGCTTACACATCACCCGACCTGACAGTTTTAAGGCATAGAGGCTTTAAGCTATTTCTTGTTCACATTATGTAAACAACATAGTGAATAAACCATTAATATAGAGGATGAGGCAAATAAAAGCGGCACGGAGAAGAGAGTTCGAGGGAACAAAGAAACACAGCAGAGGAAAGAAGATATACTAACCTGACTATAGTAGATGTTGAAAGTGACCACTACTCATCTCCTTGCACCTTTGGACCCCTACTCCACAAGTTGATGCAGGCGGATCGAATCTGGACTGTTGTAATTGCTGAAGTCGCGACCTAAATGTTCTTCTGCAGTTCTTGAAGACTATGAGGGTTGTTGCGATGTATCTTAGACCTGAGGGCTATCCCCACAAAGAGTAATCTCATACTTGGGTGGCCAGCTACGGCCTCGAACAGACTGCAGGTCCAGGTGGAGTATTCGTCCACATGGTCGACGTGACATGCAGGTCTCTTGCAACAGGCGTCGGGTTGATTTAATGCGACTCTGAAGCCTTTGTGAACTGCAGCCACATTTTCTGGTGTGCGGACACGTTTAGGCGTGTTTTTTGACTTGTTCAAAACAGCCGGCCGCGGTGGTCTAGCGGTTCTGGCGCTGCAGTCCGGAACCGCGGGACTGCTACGGTCGCAGGTTCGAATCCTGCCTCGAGCATGGGTGTGTGTGATGTCCTTAGGTTAGTTAGGTTTAAGTAGTTCTAAGTTCTAGGGGACTTATGACCTAAGATGTTGAGTCCCATAGTGCTCAGAGCCATTTTTTTTTTTTTTTTGTTCAAAACAGATCCTGTCTGACGCTGTTTTCGGACTAAGCCCTACGCGGCACTCTGTGCGCCATTAGACTTCTCAGCAAACAATCGACCACACCGTTTCCATGACTCTGTTGCCACGTAATCTTCCAGCACGAACGCGCACTGCTCCACTGTTAGTACCATCGTCCCTTTTGCTCTGCTCCACTCACACTGACGCAGCCCGCACTTTCCTCTGAACCGGTGTAGAGACCACGAGGCGGGCGTACGCGTGGTGTGCGCGTCACGGGATGTGGTGGTTATGTGCATACATTCACATCCAATCGTATCGACTCGGCCGGGCCACTTTTATTTGTCCTACCCTCTACATTTAAGCCTCCCTGTGCAATTACTAACCGTTATGGAGGACAGTCACCTAACAATGAAATTAATAATGCAGGAGTTTGCTGTGTCTACATAACTCCTACCTGCTCTTTCGGTAGTGTACAGTTGCCCTTACTACCCATGTACTACATCTGGTATGAATCCACAGCTTTTTTGCAAATTATTTATGTCGATTTCAGGTTGTAACAATTGTTTCCACTCGTGCAGATGAACTTAATAACATCTTCTAATATCATTACTGCCCAGTCTGAGAGTGTCCATTTTCAAATGAATTTGCATAGGTAAAATGTTTGTCGCCATCTACAAGTACTACGTACGAAAATGGATACACGTGCAAACAAACCAATAACGTATTACGTCACGTAATAAAGTTAATGTTTATAAAAATTTCTTACAAACACTACTGGCCATTAAAATTGCTGCACCAAGAATAAATTCAGATGATGAACGGGTATTCATCTGACAAATATATTATACTAGAACTGACATTTGATTACATTTTCAAGCAATTGGGGTGCATAGATTCTGAGAAATCAGTACCCAGAACAACCACCTCTGACCGTAATAACGGCCTTGACACGCCTGGGCAATGACTCAAACAGAACTTGGATGGCCTGTACAGGTTCAGCTGCCCATGCAGCGTCAACACTATACCACAGTTCATCAAGAGTAGTGACTGGTATATTGTGACTAGCCAGTTGCTCGGCGAAGGTCCCGAGTTCGAGTCTCGGTCGGGCACACAGTTTTAATCTGCCAGGAAGTTTCATACCAGCGCACACTCCGCTGCAGAGTGAAAATCTCATTCTGGAAGAACCTGGATTCATCCGAAAAAATGACGTTTTGCCATTCGTGCACCCAGGTTCATCGTTGAGTACACCATCGCAGGCGCTCTTGTCTGTGATGCAGCGTCAAGGGTAACCGCAGCCATGGTTTCCGAGGTGATAGTTCATGCTGCTGCAAACGTCGTCGAACTGTTCGGGCATATGGTTGTTGTCTTGCAAACGTACCCATCTGTTGACTCAGGGATCGAGTCGTGGCTCCACGATCCGTTACAGCCATGCGGATAAGATGCCTGTCATCACGACTGCTAATGATACGAGGCCGTTGGGATCCAGCACGGCGTTTTGTATTACCCTCCTGAACCCACTGATTCCATATTCTGCTAACAGTCAGTGTATCTCGACCAACGCGAGCAGCAACGTCGCGATACGATAAACCGCAATCGTGATTGGCTACAATCCGACCTTTATCGAAGTCGGAAACATGATGGTACGCATTTCTCCTCCTTACACGAGGCATCACACAACGTTTCACCGGGCAAAGCCGATCAACTACTGTTTGTGTATGAGAAATCGGTTGGAAACTTTCCTCATGTCAGCACGTTGTAGGTGTCGCTAACGGCACCAACCTTGTGTGAATGCTCTGGAAAGCTAGTCATTTGCATATCACAGCATCTTCTTCCTGTCGGTTAAATTTCGCGTCTGTATCACGTTATCTTCGTGGTGTAGTAATTTTAATGGCCAGTAGTGTAATAATGGTTTCAGCATTCGGAAGATTTTTCTGCCTTCCTTGGCCGATTTTACTGTACTTTTGTTTGGCCAGTTTTATGTGGTTCTCAGCCGCTGATATAGGTGTATGTTATTACTGCTCCCAAAACTAATCTGCATCAGTCATCTCTTGAACTCTCCCATATACTTTATATGTAAACGATATCGTTGTCGGTAGAACAGCAGTAGTTCCAGTCCTGCAGATAAGTTGACCGGTCGTTCAACCAAATGACAATTTGACTGGCAGTACCCAACATAGACTTATCGGGGAAAGCCGAAGAGAGTGTTACCCAAGCAGAAAGATTTAACGAACTCCTCGTTCCAAACAGTCTACAATGTTTTTAGATGTTTTGTGGGCCTTACCAAAAAAATTAATAGCAGGGATGGAAATAATTTAAAAAACGGGGACGGGCGGATATAGCTAGTATACTAGACAAATTAGACTTAGTGCTGGAATAATAATGTGGTGAGATGACATTCACATGATCTATGCGAGTTACTGGTGTTCTTGGGCGCTAAGGCGCCGATGAAGTGGACATAGTGTATGGGAGTCATGTAACGTGTCTATCTTAAACCATCCTAGGTTCGAGTATGAAACAGGAAACTGGTCACGTAGACGGGTGTGACAGATGCAACGCACACAAGTTTTCATGTTACTTCTAATCATCTTATAGCAGTTAACGTTTCACATCATGTGGATACATGTTGCGGAGTTTCTATAGGGCATAAAGGCAAGCGCAAGTCTTCCTGGTTATGAGACGGCTCGGTAGCGGACTGCTCATTCAAAATAAAACTTCGGTTCTTCATCGTTTCCTGTTACTGGGATACCGTCGAGTGCCATGGGACGAAACTTGCCGAAATTCAAAACTAATTTATCTGTGATGAGATACTAAACTTACATAGGACTTTTCCACACCTAGGTTATCAGGTTTTGCGTCCATCTGGACACTGAACATAGATCGGCATTCACATGGACAATGATGGTATTGATATCTTTCGGTGTGTAACTCAAGTGTACAGCTGGAGGTCGTCGGTATAGAAATGATATCAACGAGGTGACAGAATCAGTGAGTTATCAAATGGTTCAAATGGCTCTGAGCACTATGGCACTTAACTTCTGAGGTCATCAGTCCCCTAGAACTTAGAACTACTTAAACCTAACTAACCTAAGGACATCACACACATCCATGCCCGAGGCAGGATTCGAACCTGCGACCGTAGCAGTCGCGCGGTTCCGGACTCAAGCGCCTAGAACCGCTCGGCCACCACGACCGGCAGTGAGGGATCGCTGGCACACAAAAGAACCTAAGTGGACCACTGACTGACCGCTGCGTCACTCCCAGAGAGAACATGAATTAAGGCCGACATTTCATTCACACAGACAACATGGAGCAATGATTAACGAAGGTTTGCTGTTTTATCAAATAAATGGAAAGCGCTGTTCGATCTCCGTACTACTGTCACCGACTGCACTGCTCTTTTCCTACTACTCACTTCTCTAAATTTGTCTACGTACACCTTAGTGTGGATGATGACAATATTACTCTTTACAGTAACGAATTGCGACTTCACTGTATTTTAATTAAACGTAGCGGTATTGCTTTCTGTTTAGAACACATTTGAACACCCATAAAACATCGTTACTGCTTTGCTCATTCCAAATTAATCCATCACAAGATACACTGATAAACTAACCCTGCAGTCTCACATTACCTACGTAAATGTTATTAGTACAAACACACACATTCACAGAAAGAAGCCAGCGTACAAAAATGTAAGTCAAATGTAATACAGTAGCTATAAACTGTATCGAAATGTAATATAGTACACTACTGGCCATTAAAATTGCTACACCACGAAGATGACGTGCTACAGACGCGACATTTAACCGACAGGAACAAGATGCTGTGATATGCAAATGATTAGCTTTTCAGAGCATTCACCTACAACGTACTGACATGAGGAAAGTTTCTAACCGATTTCTCATACACAAACAGCAGTTGATCAGCGTTGACTGATGGAACGTTGTTGTGATGCCTCGTGTAAGGAGGAGGAATGTGTACCATCACGTTTCCGACTTTGATAAAGGTCGGATTGTAGCCTATCGCGATTGCAGCTTATCGTATCGTGACATTGCTGCTCGCGTTGGTTGAGATCCAATGACTGTTTGCCCAGGCGTATCAATACCGTTATTATGGCCAGAGGTGGTTGTTCTGGGTACTGATTTCTCAGGATCTATGCACCCCAATTGCGTGAAAATGTGATCACACGTCAGTTCTAGTATAATATATTTGTCCAATGAATACCCGTTTATCATCTGCATGTCTTCTTGGTGTAGCAATTTTAATGGCCAGTAGTGTTTCGAAATGTAATACAGTAGTTATAAACTGTGTCGAACCCCATTTACTCAGAAGTTACGTGTGACCTTGATTCTGTACTCAAGCTTTCGTGAAATACGTTGAAGAGTCTCTACTATTTAAAATATACGTTTACTCTGTACTGTTTTAATTGTACATGGCATATTTCTATTTTGATGGAAAAACAATAAAACTTAAGTAAATTACGCATAGTATGAGTATGATGTACGATTCCTTGAACAACAAAGACCGGAAACTTGTATCTTAAATTGTAATAGCAGGTTTTTACTGGAATGGTACAAATGCAGTGGCTAGTGTAACTACCTAACGGTTGCACTGGAGCACGTGGAATAATTATAACCCTTAAAGTGCTCTATGTTGCACAATATAACTTCATCTAATTGCTTTTCTTTGTTCATTTAACTCTATTTCTTCAAAATGTCTCTGTTTACTGTGTGACATTATCTTCGAACAGAAGTGAACACGTTGTATTACGTATTCATCACCAGGACCAAATTTGTAAAGTGTTCTCTGCGGCAGGATACTGTTGGCTGCTTCGGTGGACCGCTTTACCGTCGCTCAGCTGTGATCGCCACGAAAATAGCGGAGCCTCCTCCTTAATTTACACACATTAAGCTGAAAACTATTTCACAACCAAAATACTGTTCCGAAAATCATCCTGAGAATGAGAGATGTTTTAAATAACTCCGAGAACCCGTCGGAACGGAGTTCGATGTAATATTTGGAGAAAATTCACTTGTGTTCTTAACATGTATATGGCAGCTGAACATTCGATTATTATCAAACGAAGTGATAATTTATTTAGGTTCATTTTCAAACGCAAACACGTACTACACCCACAAAAAATAATTGCCTCCAATGTAGAATTGTAAGGTTCAAGTAAAGTTTGTAAGTAGGCTGTTTAGGTTTTTACATTAGTAACGTCACCTAGCGCTCTGTATGAAAATCACTGGCTGTGCTGTGTGCAGTCTGTGGTTGGTTGCATTGTTGTTCGCTATTGTAGTGTTGGGCTGTTGGCTGTTAACAGCGCGTACCGTTGCGCAGTTGGAGGTGAGCCGCCAGCAGTGGTAGATGTGGGGAGTGACATGGTGGAGTTTTGAGAGCGGATGATCTGGACAGAGACAGTAACTTTGTAAGACTGGATATCATGAACTGATATATATATATATATAATGACTTTTGAACACTATTAAGGTAAATACATTGTTTGTTCTCTAGTAAAATCTTTCATTTGCTAACTATGCCTATCAGTAGTTAGTGCCTTCAGTAGTTTGAATCTTTTATTTAGCTGGCATTAGCTTGAGTAACGAAGATTTGTGTGAGGTAAGTGATTTGTGAAAGGTATAGGTTAATGTTAATCATGGCCATTCTCTTGTAGGGATTATTGAAAGTCAGATTCCGTTGCGCTAAAAATATTGTTTGTCAATTTAAGCACAGTAATTTATAATTTTTCTAAGGGGACGTTTCATATGGCGACCCTGCCAGGATTCTTAAATGTTTTTAATTTATGTGTAGTAATGAACAGCTTACAGTCAAAATCATCATGTCGGCGAGTCGCATATCGGTCATTGTTATGTCGTGTCAGCGGTTCCATCTCAAAATTCGGTGCACCTTGCCAATTTCTTTCATAATTTCCGAAATGTCCTTTGTTATTATTTTGTGGCTTTTCGTATTTCTAAGTCCCACTTCCCGTGTTGGAGCACGAGTGTCCTCTGAAATATGTAATTCTTGTATTACTTGTGTCAACTGATCTTGTACTTCCCAGATTTCTCTTTTGTGTTGTGTATTAATTTGATTCTGATTTTGTTTGAATTCCTTAACTTGTTCATACTCTTCTGTGTCAGTGTAGGCTACAGGTCTTGTGTCATTAAGATCATCATCCACTTTTGTCGATAAGTTTGTGAACTGATCCGAAAGCTTGGCTACTTTCTCCGATAATGAACTTATTTCCTCAGTGTGTTTTTCTGAACCAAGTTTCAGAGTGTCTATTTGTGTTCAAATTGTATCTAATTTGTACTTTAAGTTTTCCTGAGTTTTTGCAAGTTGCGTAACCGAATTGGTAGATGCAACTGAATCAATTTTAGCTTGCAAGGTCTCATGATTTTCATGAACAATAGTTTGCAGCTCTTTTATGGCTGCTTCGTGATTCTGTAATGTATTTTCACGCCGCGAAAAAATAGGTAGGAAATGCTCACAAATTTGCGTTTTTATGTCATTACACACTGAAAATTTTTTTCAAAAATATATTGGCCACTGCCGAAAACAATTTGTAAAATTTTTGGTGGGGAGCATGGGGGCTATGTAAGTAGGCTGTTTAGGTTTTTTCGTTAGTAACATCACCTAGAGATCTGTATGAAAATCACTGGCTGTGCTGTGTGCAGTCTGTGGTTGGTTGCATTGTTGTTCGCTATTGTAGTGTTGGGCTGTTGGCTATTAACAGCGCGTAGTGTTGCGCAGTTGGAGGTGAGCCGCCAGCAGTGGTAGATGTGGGGAGTGACATGGTGGAGTTTTGAGAGCGGATGATCTGGACAGAGACAGTAACTTTGTAAGACTGGATATCATGAACTGATTATATATATATATATATATATATATATATATATATATATATATATATAATGACTTTTGAACACCATTAAGGTAAATACATTGTTTGTTCTCTAGCAAAATCTTTCATTTGCTAACTATGCCTATCAGTAGTTAGTGCCTTCAGTAGTTTGAATCTTTTATTTAGCTGGCAGTAGCTTGAGTAACGAAGATTTGTGTGAGGTAAGTGATTTGTGAAAGGTATAGGTTAATGTTAGTCATGGCCATTCTCTTGTAGGGATAATTGAAAGTCAGATTCTGTTGCGCTAAAAATATTGTTTGTCGATTTAAGCACAGTAATTTATAATTTTTCTAAGGGGACGTTTCATATGGCGACCCTGCCAGGATTCTTAAATGTTTTTAATTTATGTGTAGTAATGAACAGCTTACAGTCAAAATCATCATGTCGGCGAGTCGCATATCGGTCATTGTTATGTCGTGTCTGCGGTTCCATCTCAAAATTCGGTGCACCTTGCCAATTTCTTTCATAATTTCCGAAATACCCTGTGTTATTATTTTGTGGCTTTTCGTATTTCTAAGTCCCTCTTCCCATGTTGGAGCATGAGTGTCCTCTGAAATATGTAATTCTTGTATTACTTGTGTCAACTGATCTTGTACTTCCCAGATTTCTCTTTTGTGTTGTGTATTAATTTGATTCTGATTTTGTTTGAATTCCTTAACTTGTTCATACTCTTCTGTGTCAGTGTAGGCTACAGGTCTTGTGTCATTAAGATCATCATCCACTTTTGTCGATAAGTTTGTGAACTGATCCGAAAGCTTGGCTACTTTCTCCGATAATGAACTTATTTCCTCAGTGTGTTTTTCTGAACCAAGTTTCAGAGTGTCTATTTGTGTTCAAATTGTATCTAATTTGTACTTTAAGTTTTCCTGAGTTTTTGCAAGTTGCGTAACCGAATTGGTAGATGCAACTGAATCAATTTTAGCTTGCAAGGTCTCATGATTTTCATGAACAATAGTTTGCAGCTCTTTTATGGCTGCTTCGTGATTCTGTAATGTATTTTCACGCCGCGAAAAAATAGGTAGGAAATGCTCACAAATTTGCGTTTTTATGTCATTACACACTGAAAATTTTTTTCAAAAATATATTGGCCACTGCCGAAAACAATTTGTAAAATTTTTGGTGGGGAGCATGGGGGCTATGTAAGTAGGCTGTTTAGGTTTTTTCGTTAGTAACATCACCTAGAGATCTGTATGAAAATCACTGGCTGTGCTGTGTGCAGTCTGTGGTTGGTTGCATTGTTGTTCGCTATTGTAGTGTTGGGCTGTTGGCTATTAACAGCGCGTAGTGTTGCGCAGTTGGAGGTGAGCCGCCAGCAGTGGTAGATGTGGGGAGTGACATGGTGGAGTTTTGAGAGCGGATGATCTGGACAGAGACAGTAACTTTGTAAGACTGGATATCATGAACTGATTATATATATATATATATATATATATATATATATATATATATATATATATATATATATATATAATGACTTTTGAACACCATTAAGGTAAATACATTGTTTGTTCTCTAGCAAAATCTTTCATTTGCTAACTATGCCTATCAGTAGTTAGTGCCTTCAGTAGTTTGAATCTTTTATTTAGCTGGCAGTAGCTTGAGTAACGAAGATTTGTGTGAGGTAAGTGATTTGTGAAAGGTATAGGTTAATGTTAGTCATGGCCATTCTCTTGTAGGGATAATTGAAAGTCAGATTCTGTTGCGCTAAAAATATTGTTTGTCGATTTAAGCACAGTAATTTATAATTTTTCTAAGGGGACGTTTCATATGGCGACCCTGCCAGGATTCTTAAATGTTTTTAATTTATGTGTAGTAATGAACAGCTTACAGTCAAAATCATCATGTCGGCGAGTCGCATATCGGTCATTGTTATGTCGTGTCTGCGGTTCCATCTCAAAATTCGGTGCACCTTGCCAATTTCTTTCATAATTTCCGAAATACCCTGTGTTATTATTTTGTGGCTTTTCGTATTTCTAAGTCCCTCTTCCCATGTTGGAGCATGAGTGTCCTCTGAAATATGTAATTCTTGTATTACTTGTGTCAACTGATCTTGTACTTCCCAGATTTCTCTTTTGTGTTGTGTATTAATTTGATTCTGATTTTGTTTGAATTCCTTAACTTGTTCATACTCTTCTGTGTCAGTGTAGGCTACAGGTCTTGTGTCATTAAGATCATCATCCACTTTTGTCGATAAGTTTGTGAACTGATCCGAAAGCTTGGCTACTTTCTCCGATAATGAACTTATTTCCTCAGTGTGTTTTTCTGAACCAAGTTTCAGAGTGTCTATTTGTGTTCAAATTGTATCTAATGTATCCTTTAAGCTTTCCTGAGTTTTTGCAAGTTGCGTAACCGAATCGGTAGATGAAACTGAATCAATTTTAGCTTCATGAATCAATTTAGCTTCATGAACAATAGTTTGCAGCTCTTTTATGGCTGCTGCGTGATTCTGTAATGTATTTTCATGCCGCGAAAAAATAGGTAGGAAATGCTCACAAATTTTCATTTTTACGTCATTACACACTGAAAATTTTTTTCAAAAATGTATTGGCCACTGCCCAAAACAATTTGTAAAATTTTTGGTGGGGAGCATGGGGGCTATGTAAGTAGGCTCTTTAGGTTTTTTCGTTAGTAACGTCACCTAGCGCTCTGTATGAAAATCACTGGCTGTGCTGTGTGCAGTCTGTGGTTGGTTGCATTGTTGTTCGCTATTGTAGTGTTGGGCTGTTGGCTGTTAACAGCGCATAGCGTTGCGCAGTTGGAGGTAAGCCGCCAGCAGTGGTGGATGTGGGGAGTGAGATGGCAGAGTTTTGAGAGCGGATGATCTGGACAGAGACAGTATATTTGTAAGACTGGATACCATGAACTGATATATATATATATATATATATATATATATATATATATATATATATATATATATAATGACTTTTGAACACTATTAATGTAAACACATTGTTTATTCTCTATCAAAATCTTTCATTTGCTAACTATGCCTATCAGTAATTAGTGCCTTCAGTAGATTGAATCTTTTATTTAGCTGGCAGTAGCTTGAGTAACGAAGATTTGTGTGAGGTAAGTGATTTGTGAAAGGTATAGGTTAATGTTAGTCATGGCCATTCTTTTGTGGGGATTATTGAAAGTCAGATTCCGTTGCGCTAAAAATATTTTTTGTCAGTTTAAGCACAGTCATTTATAATTTTTCTAAGGGGACGTTTCAAGTTTAATTTGTTCCACCAAAATACAGTCCATGCACCTTTGCACAGTTCTCAGCCAGTTCGGCATCTATAACGATCAATAAAAGTAATCTTAGATGCTCTTGCCGTTAGATTCTTCTAACATCCCTTCCACCCGTACTTCAATAAGAATCTCTACGGACGGTGCTCAAGCCCACGCCAGAGTCGAGCAACAGAGCTGACCGAACGGCGGACCCGACACAACAAGCGCAAGTCAATAGCAACCTAAGCAACAAAGAAGTGCAACGAACCTTTGACACAACGTTGACAACGGGTAAAGTCCGAGCTATAACCCAAATCGAGACCAGAGAGAATAACCGATGTCAAAGCGAAGTCGTCGACGAGTATGTATTGCGGCGGAGATAGTAACTAACGCTATCAGACGAAGTACACGACTGACTTAGCGCTCGAGGTGCAGCGTTATTGATGCCGGCTACGAGGGACGCTACTGGCCGGTGTACTCACGTGGCGAGACGGTGGAGCACTCACTAGGTGTGTGCAGCGCTATGGCAAACAGTACTGTGGTCCAATTGTTCCCTTGGGCATTCAACTTCTGTACGGCTTGATACCAGATAATCCCCTCCCCCCTCGACCAAACTTATGCGTACAGGCGGAAATGCCCCAGACGGCGATGTGGAAGGTGAAATGAAGGTATGTGTGAAGGTGCAGTATCTCCGACTGTAGTGGGTGGGGAGGAAGTGGGGTCGGCAATGTCAGACGGAATATCCCTGTAGATGAGTGTTCCAGGGGAACCACTGATCCGCCGGAAGATAGAGAGGAGGGCCAGGGCGACAATGGGGCATGCACAGTAGCCGCAAGCGGTCCGGCCCTTGTGTCATATTGGCACCAGAATTCAGTGGAAGAGGGGGCTGTAGAGGGGAGCCTTGTGTCCGAGATCGAAGCTGCTTATGGAGATGGTGCTTGGGCTCCTTCTGTGTCTGGACTGACGTAACTTGTCGCCCATAAGTGGACACTACCGTCGGTCGCGTCTAAGCCTCAGCACTCCTGTAGGAGAGTGGCCACACCACCACTCCAGGGGTGTGATGTCCAAAGTGACGCAAGCGATGTGTCGATGCCGACAATGTCGGCAGGTGGAGCAAGTTCCGAGGCTCTCAACCATGAAGCAACTCTGTGGGGGCTATGATTGTTAGTTGGCGTGATGCGATAAGTGCTCAGCAGCAAAGTAAGGGCCACTGTGGTTGGGAGGATTCGATAGCCCTCTTTATCTGCTGCTTAAAAGTTCGGACCGGACATTCAGCTTCACCTTTGGAGAAAGAGTGGAGCGGAGGGATTCAGATGTGTTTCATGCCAGTGGGGGCAGCCAAGTCCTCTAAGGCGGAGGCCATGAATTGCAGGCCATTGTCAGAAACAAGGCAAACCTCTGAGCCCCAAAATCTGGGTAAGGCAGTAAGAATGGCGACGGTCATGGTGAATGTCATGTGTACGACATCAGGGTACTTCGAATAAGCATCCACAATGAGTAAAAACACAGAATTGAAGAATGCGCTTGCAAAATCGAGTTGGATGCGGTTCCTCAGGAGGCAAGGAGTCGGCCATGGAGCAAAGGATGCGCTGTCCGGTGCCAGGCACATCCTGAACAATTACAGACCATCTTTCCGATATCGCCGTGGCTCCTGGGCCAGTACACATGGTGGTGTGCCACCATCTTTATGTGGGACTTGCCCCTATGACCCTGATGGAGCAAACTCAAGACTCTAAGACGCAGTTCCGCTCGAATTACCATGCGATGTGCATCCATCTCAGTATAAATGGGTGACACCATCCACAACCAAGAGGGAATAGGAAAGCTGTTTCCAAGGGCAGAGTTCTGTCGCGAACAGACGAGTGACATAATGAGGCCAGTCATGGATTACATAGCGAAGGACCTGTCGCAAAGCAGGGTCCCAATGCGTTGCAACAGGAAGATGCAAGTCGGTAAAGGGAAAACCGGCCACCATAGGTCGACGTTTGGTGTGTATGTGGAAGTAGAGGATCTCCTGTTGATCCAATTTGGGGTCTGGGCTAGCTGGTAGATGGGACAATGCGTCAGTATTAGAATGCTGGGCTGTTGGCTTGTACTAGACAGTATAACTGAGGCGCTGAGGAACAATGCCCATTGCTGGAGGTGTAACGCAGTTCGTTCTGGGAGATTGCAATGCAGCCCGAATAACGCCACCAACGGGTTGTGACCGTAATTAGAGATGAGTCTCAAAAAGCTAGACATCAAGTTTCTTGACTACAAACACTATTGCTAAGGCCTCTTTTTCGATGTGGGAATAGCTGCACTGTGCCAGGTGTTGGATTCATAAGCTATATGTTGTTTGTAATCACCCCTATTCCTGTGTGTGAAGAGTGCTCCAACACCATAAGTGGACGCATCGGCTGCCACAACCAACAGGCGATCAGGAAAAAAAAAAAGGAGTGAGGTAGGGTGCAAATGTCAGTATGCTTTCCAGTTTGATAAAAGACTTGTCACATGTAGGGGTCGAGGTACAAGAGACCTCCTTTTTATGCAACCGGTCGAGAGGTTGTGCATTGTGAGCCTCCTGGGGTATGAATTTGGCATAATAGTTGAGCTTGCCCAAGAACACTTATAAATCATACACGTTCATCGGGTGGGCTAAAGAAGTGATGGCGACAGCGTTCTGATTGGTAGGCTGGATTACCTCTTTAGAGAGCCAACGCTGCAAGCATCCCACTCCTGGCAGTTCTCCAAACGACAATGCAGGCCCGCATCCAGCAGGGTCATGAACAGGGTGTGGAGATTTGCCAGGTACTCATACCGGGAGGATCCTGTGGTAATAAGGTCATTCACTGTTCCAGAAACTCATCACTGGTCCAGAAAGCCCTACAGTATTGCAGGGACTGAGGAAATGCCAAAGGGAAGACACTTGCATAATCCAAATAGTACGACAGTGTTCTGAGATGCCTCACCTAAGTGGAGCTGGAGTTAGTGAGGTAGATCTTGGGAAAATATGCCCCCCTCCCCCCAACCAGTTTATTTACGAGATATTCTTGCCAGGGGACAGGACAGGATTCAACATGCGACAGAGTAGTGATGGCTGTCTTGAAATCCCCACACAAGCGAAGCGACCAATTTGGGTTCTGGATGATGACAAGAGGCGTGGCTCAAGCACAAAATTTTATGTGTTCGACAATTCCAGATGTGTGCAGATGATCGAGTTCCTGCTTCATGGGACCCTACAAGGTCAGTGTAATCGGTATGGTGCGATAAAAACGAGGTGTGACATTCGGCCGAAGGGGTATGTGTGCCTGATATGTCGGAAGCACGCCCCTAACGTCGCCGAAGGAGAGACCGAAACTCCGTAACAAGGTCGTTCGATTACTGTAAAGGGTCTGCTATGGAAATCATACATAATACAGATTCCGTAAAGGAATGGAGGGCAAAAATGTTGTAGCTGATAGACAGTTGACGGCAAAGAACGTCAAAAGCCAGGTAACTTATTTGTAAGTTCCCGTAATCGAGAACGAGAACTACCCACGAAGGGGAATCGCACTGTCTCCGTAGGCCATCAAACTGCGCGAGGGCATGGACAAGTCAGGTCAACCCAGTTGGATATAAGTCGCCTGACTGATGAAAGAGACGGTGGTTGGTCCTAGTGTCGACGTGAAAATGGATGCGTGGTGACATGCAAAACGTGAGAAACAGTTTCTGCATGAAGGGGTTGCCCTGAAGGACAGCTGTCTGCAGTGCGTGTACTGTATCCTAGTGTGGTCGCAGCGTCGGGTGGGTCCGGGCCATGTGAGGGCAACATCCTAGGCGGAGGTGCCCCTCCTGGCCACAGCGTTATGTGGACAGTCCACTCGGGTACGAAGGGAGCGGTCCCCATAGCCGCCGTCGAGGAGAAACTGGAAGCTCAAAAGTCACGGAGGCATCGGACAAAGACGAATAACTGCGTTGCTGCAACCTGGCGATCGTACTACGTTTAGGACACTGAGGTGGCACATGTGGTGCGGTGTGAACAGCCGCCGCTTGCGGCGTTGCCATGAGCTATTCGTTAGCCACCTGTGCAGTTTCGAACGAATGAGCAATGTGCTGTCCTCTAACTACGGGATGTCTAGTTTCATGGCCGTCGTGCACTCCTCCACATCAGGATCCAGTTGAAGTACCAAATCACGAATAAAGGAAACGGCTCAGGAAGCCATGCAGCCTTGACAAGCCCACGTAAAGCCACATTTTCGACTGAGTCCTTGTGACTCAGTGACCACGAGCGGTATGACTGTCAAATGGTTCAAATGGCTCTGAGCACTATGGGACTTAACATCTGAGGTCATCAGTGCCCTAGAACAGAACTACTTAAACCTAACTAGCCTAAGGACATCACACACATCCAGGCCCGAGGCAGGATTCGAACCTGCGACCGTAGCGGTCACGCGGTTCCAGACTGAAGCGCCTAGAACCGCTCGGCCACACCGGCTGGCGGTATGACTGTCCCAGCTGTTTATGGTACTGATGAAATTCTATCCTGGAGCTAACCACTTGCTACCGGTGGGAATAACAGAGAGCAGAGCGCAAATCTCCTGGACAGAGAGGATGACGGGGTCAGACAGAGGCGCCATTTTCGGATGAGAAAAAACGGATCTGGCAAAGTCCGAGATAGAAGAGTGATCACCGCAATGAATCGATCGTGACTTGAAATGCCGTGAAATGTCGCAAATACGTCACTGAAAGGAGGGAACGACACAGAAGGGAATGCGGTGTCGAGTGCAGGGGCTGCGGTCCCTGGGGTGCCGCGGTCTCCTGCACACGAAGTTTGTCAGCCAAGAGGTGTAGCGACCTTTGTAACAAGTCCGTCTTTATCAGCTGCTGCTGCTGTTGCTCGAGCACGCTAACCAATTTAGTTCGCTTCCTTGCTGCAAAAAACAACTTCGTTTTTCCTCATCGCCAACTGCGATATCTGCGGGTAACGGGATGCCGGCGCGCACGTCAGAAAATCGGAGAGAATCCGTGACGACACAAGGCGGGAAGACCACCTGCGGACGGGACTCAAACCCACGCCGGAGTCGAGCAACCGGGCTGACCGAACTGCGGACCCGACACAACAAGCCTAACTCAGCAACGAGATGCAACGAACCTTTGACACATCGCCGTCAACGGGTCAAGTCGTCGACGAGTAGTCACTAGTACGGCGGAGATAGCAACCACCACTCTCAGACGAAGTACGCAACTAACAGCGGTCGAGGTGTGGCGGTACTGAATCAACGGAAGCGTCCGATCCCACCCGTCTACTTTGACCCTTAACGTAATGGTTTTGTGGTGTGTGACATCACTATGGCACGGAGTTCTTGAGTTGGTTGTGTTTATAGATGTCGTATTGGTCTGGTGGTGGATGTAGACGAGCTAAATATAATGTGTATTATTGGGTTCATTTCTGTTCTGGATGTCATCGTGCTAATGTGGCGTTGAGATTAGGTAGTTGGTGCGGTAACGTGGGTTGTGGATGTGTTTTCAGTGAGTTATTAAGGTTTTTTTTTATTTATGTGTCTGTTGTTGTTAGGTCTGACAGTGAAGTTCAAGAGCGTACCATTACGTTCTGAGATGGATGATGATGATTATGATGTTTGTCATACAGTTTCTGCAGATGCTCGATCTTACTGCTGATAATGTTAAGTGTCACGTTTGTGGCAACAAAATCAGCATGACGAGGCGCAAGCGCATGCGCGTTTGTGTGTGTATGTGTGTATTGTAATCAACCCCCTTCTTCCTTCTTCCACCTATTGTCCACATTAAACAATGCCCAGTCGAAGTAATTAATGAGCAAATTCTTTCATGAAGATTTGAGAGAAGTGATGGTGATAGTAAGCTTTCAAGTTCACTTAGCTTGTCGTGTCGAGATCTCTCCACTTCTTCTTGTCTTGGGGTCTCTTCCTTGAAGCTGAAAATCTAACGTCAGGTCCCTACGGTTGGTTTGAACTAAATAAATCGGAATATAGTTGTTGCAGAATTTTTACGCAATTTTTTTTTCCACTGCTTATTCTCTTTTTAGTATATCATACAGTATTTCGATTTTTCTCATTAAGAAAACCGAAATTACGTTGTATATTATACATTATTACATTATGTACATAATTAATACATGACTATTACATAACGTATATTATACATTATTAATTACAATACACATTATACGTAAGATCACATCAGAGGCAAGATCACTACTGTCACACTCTGCAGAAATAACAACATTCCAAAGGGTTTACAATTTTTCTTAATAAATGAATTCCTATTAGCTTTCGTTACATTATTAAGTTGCAATAATATTCTTCTTGGTTGGCTCTACAGTCCTTGAAAAACCTTGGCCTCCTGTATCACCTTAAATGCATTCACAAATAAACAATGTAAACAGTACATGATTGTGTAATTAATAATAGAAATTTTGAGTGTGCAAGAAATTCTTAATTTCAAATGTTTCTAAAAAAAGTAATTTTAACTGTACGTTCAGAACTAGTACTAATCAATTCATAGAAACTAAAATATTTTATAAAGCAATTCATTTTCATAAACCTTAGCTCGAAATATAACATACTGTGAACAAATTATATAAGAGTTTTCAGAAAAGCAACTGCGATAATACTGACATGTCCAGAATTATAAAAATAATACTGGTATCGACAACTACTATTAAGGAAAAGTACTGCTAGATGAGGACGTCCCTTTTCGGAGTGTATCTGTGTGTGTGTGTGTGTTTTATTTCCGGCGCCTTTTGTTGGTAAGTAACTTTTGTTTCTTTTTTATTCTATAGTAATTGTGATGTTGCGTGTCTCGTACATTTATGGTACGCCGTTTGTGTTTTAAATGATGTAGCGATTACGGGGTATTTGGGTTTTTGAGTTGTTTGGGTTTTGGTTCCACTTTTCAAAGTTGTAAGTGTTGGTTTTATGGCATCGATAGCTGCTGACGAGATATAGGTGGAGGGAAATGTCCGACTCGTGTTGTTTTGTTGATGTAGCGGAATGCTATAATTTAATTTTTTTTTGAAATTTTTTGTTTTGGGATGGTGCGGAGCCCTTTTTATTGTTGTATATTTGGCGTGTCCCCTCCCAAAAACCCCAATTTCCAGCATTGTCCCGTTAGTTTCTTTTTAATTTTGGAGTGAGAAATTATTGTGTCATTTTTATTTTTGTTCGCGTTTGTTGGCGTGTGTATGTAGTGAGATCATTGTCGTCATTTTGTCTGTGCCTGAAGTAGCCGTTTCTGTCGTATTGATGACGTCATGGGTCAAAGCAGATGGGTAGAATCGGACGCTTCTGTAGTGCCGCGGTATTTATGCCGGCTGCGAGGGACACTATTGGCCTTGTATTCACGCGGCGAGGCGGCAGCGCATTCAATAGGCGAGCGCGGCATTTCGTCTGTCGTCCATCGAGACCCATTTGTTCGGGCAGGCGTTCAACTTCGACACAGCCCGATACCCGACAAACAATTAGTCATTTTCTTGAGGCTTGATGCAGCTGCCGATCGCTATTTAAACAATTCCACTCTCGTCCCTCTTGGAAATCTTATTTGTTTGTTTTATAATTCTTTTTATTCTGTAGGGTTCTGACCAGAGGGTCCTTACACCCAGCTAACAAACATTTGAGTACATCTAGCAAACGTGACAGTAATGAGGCGAAACATTTGCCATTAACACAATAAAAAAAACCGTGTTTCGCCTCCGACTGCTTTGAATAATTTACATACGGAACGTTTCGACTGAAAGTCCACCGACACCTATGGGATTACACAGTCTTCAATAACAGTCTTAGTTACAAAGATAAGTTCTCAACATGATATACTTTCATTTTCTTGCCATAGCAATACTTTCTCTTTTAATTTCTCTTCACGTCAGAGTCTATCTGTTACTTTAAAATCTTCCCTGCTACACTACATGACCGTCATGCATCACTAACAACTGTTTTCCGTCTCCTGCATCGATTACACAATTCAGATGTTAATTCTGGGCTAATGGGCTTAGTATTTGACTAAATATGTTGTAGAATTTACATTGCAGAAATTTACCAGAAAAAGTATGTGGTGTCACCGCCAGACACCACACTTGCTAGGTGGTAACTTAAATCGGCCGCGGTCCTGTAGTACATGTCGGACCCGCGTGTCGCCACTGTGTAATCGCAATCCTAGCGCCACCACATGGCAGGTCAGAAGACACGGAATAGACCTCGCCCCAGTTGTACGGACGACATTGCTTGCGACTAGACCTACCAAGTCTTCCTCTCATTTGCCGAGAGACAGATAGAATAGCCTTCAGCTTAGGCCATAGCTACGACCTAGCAAGGCGCCATTTGTATCAGTGCTCATAGCTTACTACTATTCAAGAGATGTATTCCAACAAGAGAATAAAAGTTAAGTAACATCTACGTACTTTTCTTCTTATTCATTAATAAGTCTCATGTTTCAGAATTCACGCCCGTCTGCGTTAGTTTAGCGTGCACCTAGCTACCTCATTGTGTCTATGCTGTAGGAGCTAGACACAACAAAGTACGTCTACAAATAAATTTTCATACAGGATGATTCATTTGCCCCTACCCAATGGTTTTTTGCACGCACAACACCTTCAAAAACCACATACTGTATTTTCAAATCCTCTCTTTCTATAGGTACAAATTATTAGTCTTACAGGAAAAAAATTAACAGTACCTCTTTGTAGGAAGCTTAATGTAGTTTAATGTTATACTGGGATATGTGTTCGCTAGGGGCCATAGTTTTCGAATTACTCACGAAAATCGTCAAAAGTGACCTTCAAACGTGTTCTTCTTGAATAACTCTAAAACCAAAAATATATATCAGTACAAAATTTAACTACATTAAATTTGCTACAAAAAGATTATTTTTCATTTTTTCTGTAGCGTTAATAAATAGTTCGCACGTAGTGAGGGAGAGAACATGATAATCTTGCACGGGTTTTTGAAGACGTCGTGGGTTGCAAAAAACCTATGTGGAGGGCAGCTTATTCACGCTGTGTAGGAGGAGACATTCATTAACTTTCTTTTTGCGTAATAAGAAATCGGTAAACAAATGTGTAATATATATATGAAATAGTAACTGTTCTGGAAAAAACAAATACCATTGCTGACCGTGCAGCTTCTCTAGAATAAATGATAATTAACTGAAACCCTCAGCTATCGACAGATGTTGTTGATATACGTCCATTGGGACAACTGAAAATGTGTGCCCCGACGAGGACTCGAACCCGGGATCTCCTGCTTACAGGGCACACGCTCTATCCATTTTTTAAAAATCTCGTTTTGTTTGTTTTCGTTCGTTGTATCTGCTCGGGGCGGACGTCACAAAACACCAGTTTCAGTTGGTCTTTGACCTATTAACTCAGTTTTTTTATTACAGAGGTCAGCTAACACTCTGACCGAACACGCTGAGTTACCGTGCCGGCTATCCATCTGAGCCACCAAGGACACAAATGAATACCACGGCTGCAGGGACTTAACCCGTACACGCTTCCCGAGAGACCCACGTTCTCAACCGTCCATAATCTACATACGTAATGTACCTAACAGATATTGTGCCATCCACTCATTACTCGCGCACACTAAGGCGACGATTCCCGTAAGAGTTCTGGCAACCTATGCTCATTTGCACAGACGAAGGTCAATGGCTGGGTCGCCTAACTGTTCTCGAAAGAACAGATACCATTGATGACCGTGCAGCTTCTCTAGAATAAATGATAATTAACTGAAACCCTCAGCTGACGACAGGTGCTGTTGATATACCTCGATGGGGACAGCTGAAAATGTGTAGAATAAATTATAATTAAGTGAAACGCTCAGCTGCCGACAGGTGTTGTTGATACAAATTTTTAGCTGTCCCCATCGAGGTATATCAACAACACCTGTCGGCAGCTGAGGGTTTTAATTAATTACCATTTATTCTACATGTTTTCAGCCGTCCTAATCGAGGTATATAAACAACACCTGTCGGCAGCTGAGGGTTTCAGTTATCATATACATGTGTAATAACTTTACATTCGAAACTAAGGTAATTAGAGAAACAGAGACCACAGTCAAATTAACAGAAATAAAATACATGAAACGGAAATCTCAGCCACAAACACGCTGTTGTCCGTTTTTCTCAATTACATTTCAAGGCACTTCACTGTCTACATTTTTATTTGTGGGGCATCCTGAACTGTTGCGAAACATGTTCATGGTATACAAATTCGCCACAGTTGTATAGTACTTTATTCATCCAAGTCTTACATGAAACAAGTCGATATACACTGCCGCGTCCTAGATTTCAGGTACACCTGCTGATGGGGCAAACACCTCGAAACCGACGTACTGTACAGGGTGAAAAGTATTTATACCGACAAACTCTGGGAGATTGTAGGGGACATCAAAATAAACATTTTTCCCTAATGTAATTTATCCCTATGAGATGTATTTACCGCTAGAGGAAGATTTCTTTGGCGGTAAATTAATTAAACCAACAAACACTTTTCCTTTTTTATGACCAAGAGACAACACACTAACACAACCCTATTTCAATTTCAGTAGATTTTCAAAAATGCATCCATTGACACGTAAACAAAGATTACACCGTCGGATCATGTTCTGTCTGACACAGGCAAAAACCCCAGGAGTACCCTGAATTGTTCCTGCTGCTGCTGCTGCTACTATCAAGGCAAGCAGATCCTCTTCTGATGCAACAGTGCGAGGTGCCGGGGCTAGCAGTGTATTTAACACTAAATTCTTCTCAAATCTTCATATGGAAATGATGCTCTAAGCCCCCCGCTTTTCTAACTCCTACTTTTGCTGTTGCATATGGATTAAGAAGAAACGCGAACTGACTGTAATCGACCCTGCAAGCGGAGTAGAAAAGAGTTAGGCACCTGCAATAATTTAATTTGATAGCCATTAATTAGATAAAGGAAAGTTTCAGTAACGTAGTGAGAAATGAAAGGGTTGCTCTACCGATTAACACAATGAAAGTCCTGTCCAAAATAACAATTTGATTTATTCTGATTAAACTCAAAATCATAAACAAAACACATGAAACATTTACAATACATCAAAATGGATCAAATTGGATACTCAAATAAATGCTGTGAAGGTGAAGTTGTCCATAAACTAGATTGTGACATTTATGACGAAGTGGTATGTGGAGCCAATCCCTTGCAACTCAAATCTTAAGAGAAAACACACAGCCAACTCAACATTGATTGCTGCTACCCAAGACAGAACAAAGTTAGAGAAAGACGAACAAGCGTTCTGCTGAGCTTTGATTATCACAGTGCAAATTCCCTAATCAGCTGGTGCTGCGGACATACGTTACCAAGCTGTCTTCTTAACTGCAAGGACACGATCTGGCGTACCGGAAGCGATGGCTGGTTGCTTCGCCATCCCGTCATGGTGATGATAATGTCGCGAGTATAGCCCGAAACAAATTGTCCTGGTCTGGTTGTTCCAGACTAAAGACTTCCTATCAATGCAAATGCGCCTCTGATGGAGATGAAGAAGGCTCGCCACACAATCACTGACGATACAGTGATTGATTTTATCAAGCGAAGTCACACAGTCACTCTGATACAGTCAACTTTAGCCAAAACTGCCCAAGACAGACAACATACAGTAGGCCGCTTGTACGCAGAACGCTCAATTGCCAACTGTACTCGGAAAGTTAGGTTGAAGTCGAAACTTCTGCAACTTCGTTAAACAGTTAAAATCAAATAAAAGTATATTAGACAGCCAACGGAAGGCCGGCTGTCCAGAGCAGCGAGAGCTCAATCTTGTAACCTACTCCGACCGAAAGGCGAGAGCCGACCCCCACAAGAGCACCCATACAAACCGAACACAGAACATTCGCGCCCCCATGACAGTGGCTGTGGTTAAACGTTCCAATCAGCAAGTCGAAAACCGGCGGAAAATTCCACTCTATTGCCGAAGCACTACCTTTCCACCAATGGAGATTCTTGGCGTCAATTTCTGCGCCGATTTTGCTACGTCACGGAGCTATGCCCTCAGCAAGCCAATCACAGTTACGATTTTTCAGAAAACGCGGGAATTTTCCCGCCAAGACTACCTGGCAACACAAGTCATTCCCACGCCTCACTGGTAGCCCGCCAGAAAGTGTTTTCGCTAAGTTTCTGCGAAGTAACGGAATCTCTAGCCCAGCCGCTCCTTCAGGCCCCTGCAGGCGTGTCTCCGCGCTATTATGACAATGTCGGCGTCTGGAAAGCATTCACTCGACTCCCTCACACCCGTCGGCTTAACCCTTTCAAGATCAGCAGAGCCCGCCTGTCACCGGACCACCCGGGTGATGAGAGACGCTGCGTGGGAAGTCCGCGTGTGAAGGAATAGCAACTTTTCAGTGCATGCAATTAGAGAGGAAAATCGAATTACTGAGAGTAAGATAGAAATATGAGAGGGGGCTTCTGCCACCTCTCAACAGGAGTTGCGTAAAAAAGGTTGCGCATCTCTCCCCACACAACAAGTCCAGAAGGGACATGTCTGGGGATCGACCAAGCCATGGTACAGGACCACATTTGCCAATTCACGTTTCTGGGAACCGTAGGTCCAGGAATCGACGCACACGACGACTGAAAGGTGCCGGCGCACCGTCATGTTCGAACCACATGCGTTGTCTTGTAGGGAGCGGGACGTCTTCCAGCAATTCTGGCAATGCTCTGGCGAGAAAATTGTAATACTTTCATTAATGACCTAAGTAGCAGATACAGCCCAATTAAACAGTCCCCAACAACACCGACCCGCACATTAACAAAGAACCGCACTTGATGAGCGCTGGTAACCGTGGCATGTGCGTTATACTCTCTCCAAACATGCGAATTGTGCATGTTGAAGACTCCATCATGCCCGAACGTTGCTTCATCAGTAAACAACACAGAGGACGGAAATGTAGGATGCATTTCACACTGTTCCAGGTACCACTGCGAAAACTATGCTCTGGGTGGATAATCAACTGGTTCCAGGTTGTAGACACGCTGTATGTGAAGTGGACGTAACAATTGCTCTCGGAGGACTGTTGTTAGATTGGTCTGATTCATCCCCATGTTACGTCCAATTGCACCAGTGCTGATTGAAGGATCCCGCTCCACATGCTGCAAGACAGCTTCCTCAAATTGCGGCCTTCAAATGGTTCAAATGGCTCTGAGCACTATGGGACTTAACCTCTGAGGTCATCAGTGCCATGGAACATAGAACTACTTGAACCTAACTAACCTAAGGACATCACACACATCCATGTCCGAGGCAGGATTCGAACCTGCGACTGTAGCGGTCGCGCGGTGCCAGACTGAAGCGCCTAGAACCACATGGCCACACAGGCCGGCATTGCAGCGTTCTTACCGTGCGACGGCGTCCCTGTCCAGGTAATCTGCTAAATGACCCGGTCTCACGCAAACGTTGGTACACAGCCGGAAAGGTCGTATGATGCGGGATACGGCGATCAGGATATTGTTTTTGATAAACCCGCTGTGCAGCTCGTGCGTTGTGGTGCGCTACGTGGTACGCACCAACCATATCAGTATACTCACTCCAGGTGTATCGGTCCATTAGTAAACAGAGTCATTGCGTTACTACACTGGTCGACAGCAGTTGCCTACAACTGAAGAGCGTAATATGCCCTCTAACAACTGAAGAGCGTAATACGGCCTCTACCGGTTTAAATAATCCTCATACGATAAAATGACATTAGGGAAAATATTTGTTTTGATGCTCCCTGCAACCTCGCAGAGTTTGTCGGTTCGCAGCTCGTGGTCGTGCGGTAGCGTTCTCGCTTCCCGCGCCCGGGTTCCCGGGTTCCATTCCCGGCGGGGTCAGGGATTTTCTCTGCCTCGTGGTGACTGGGTGTTGTGTGCTGTCCTTAGGTTAGTTAGGTTTAAGTAGTTCTAAGTTCTAGGGGACTGACGACCATAGCTGTTAAGTCCCATAGTGCTCAGAGCCATTTGATCCATTTTGAAGTCCTTTACAATTGTGGCAGCTTAGTTTACCGTGAGCAGTTCACTGCAGTGTCTAAATGTTTCAGCTGTGTCTGTAACACGGGGATCGGTGAACCACGGTGGTGGTGTCGAGCGCTCGGAACCGGTATCCCGGCAACGCAGCCGCCCGCACTTGCCCCTGCCGTCGGTCGCGGCTCTTTGAAGGTCGATCGCGAGGCACCGTGCGTGTCGCGGCGGGCCCGTGAATTATGCATCCATCATCAATGCGGCCTCCCGCAGGCTCGTATTAGCGGTGCGGGAATGCAAATAAGATCTGCACCCACGGAGTCCGCTAGTGGCGGCGCCGGCGGCCGTGCGGAGCCGCTGTGTCCGCCTGCTCCACTCTCTAACTGCGAGACTGCGGCGCGAGGCGCACGCAAATTTATGGCCTAACAATTTTCTCGGCCCGCACTCTCATGTCGGGGCGGTTTTCCCCACCCCGTGTACTCCCCTCGTCACTTCTCGCTTGCTCCGTATCCGACTCCATCGCCACCTCCTCCCCGTCGCGCGTGGACTTACAGAAAAAATAATTAACATACAGGCGGCATTATACTTTCAAAGCAGACGTTACGTATGTAAGGAGAGTAATAAGAATTAATGAGAGTTTTATTCCTGTGTAGGCGGGACCTTGAGGCCGGCGCCAGGTCGTTAAGCCGGCGTGCATGCATTAGCGCCTCCTACCCCTTTTCCCCGCCCCCTCTGCACCGGGCTACACGTGGCCGTAAAACTCGCCGAAACAAAACAGCGCCCTCGGAGCTGAACGGAAAATCTGCTCCCTCTCCCCAGCTGTGGTACGGCGTCCCTCGGTGCTCAGCGAGCGAGCAGCGCTGCGTTCTCAGTTGCGTAAGCGCAGAGAACACAGGTGAACAGGCCTGAAAATTATGTACAGCATAATTTGTCTGCCTGATTACGAAAATTTTCATAACCGTCAAACCATGCACACATCCTCGAGTTAGGAAGCAACTTGTGTTGAGTTACCAATCACGGATCCCCTTTCCCGCGCCCTACAATAAAAACAAAGAAAAATCTCTGATTCATTCGATTGAAAAATCAGAAGCCCTTATATTCGAAATCAAAAGTCTGTTTCTCAAATTGCTAAAAAGTCGGAATACCGTCACGAAGTGCATGCCGAAATACAAGATGATCAAAGATTTAGACATCGGAGTTATTTCCTAAGTTATACAATTAAGGCTTGGAATGAAATTTTCACTCTACAGCGGAGTGTGTACTGATATGAAACTTCCTGGCACATTAAAACAGTGTGCCGGACCGAGACTCGAAATCGGGATCTTTGCTTTTCGCGGGAAAGTGCTCTACCACCTCAGCTACCCAAGCACGACTCACGCCCCGTCCTCACAGCTTTAATTCCGCCAGTACCTCGCCTCCTACGTTCCAAACTTCACAGAAGCTCTCCTGCCACCTTGCAGAACTAGCACTCCTGGAAGAAAGGAGTAGACGAGGTACTGGCGGAATTAAAGCTGTGAGGACGGGGCGTGAGTCGTGCTTGGGTAGCTCAGTTGGTAGAGCACTTGCCCGCGAAAGGCAAAGGTCCCGAGATCGAGTCTCGGTCCGGCACACAGTTTTAATCTGCCAGGAGGTTCAATTAAGGCTTGGTTTCTCGACATGTGCGGTAATACAAAGTCTACAGCACTTAATTACTTTGTTTACTTATAATTAAAATGCAAGGAGATCCAGTGTGGTCTGTAATTGTAGTATGGCAGCGAAGCTTGATATACGACGGTGAGTCAACTGAAAACCTTAAATATTTTTTTTTAAATATTACTTACTGTGCAGAAGTGGTACAAAGCCGTATCACTTTTCAATATAATCTCTCGTACGCTCAACGCAAGTACTCCAGCGCTTACAAAGTGCGTGGATTCCTTTAGAAAAAAATTATTTTGGTAGTCCGCGCAACCACTCATGCACCACGTGGCGTACCTCTTCATCAGAACGGAACTTTTTTCCTCCCATTGCGTCTTTGAGTGGTCCAAACATATGTAAATCACTTGGGGCCAGGTCTGGTGAGTATGGTGGATGAGGAAGACACGCAAAATGCATGTCTGTGGAGTCACAACTCGTTGTACCTGACCTAGACTAGGAGCATCATCCACTGAAGTCACACCATTTGCGAACTTCCTCCTACATTGGTAGACTTGCTGCTGTGACAAACATGCATCACCGTACTGAACCTTCATTCGTCGATGAATTTCCATAGGTTTCACACCTTCACTGCGCAAAAACCCAATAACAGAACGCTGTTCTTCCATGGTGCAAGTCACAAGTGGGCGGCCATCTTTATACTGATACTGCGACGGTGTATGTGCTTCTGCGCTATGCTGCCACCTACAGGTCATACTGCACACTGTTTGTAGCACGCTTACCAACTTACAGGATAACGGCCCGAAATTTCGATTTGTTATTACAAATTTAAGGTTTTCATTTGACTCACCCTCGTATATGCTGAAGGGTTAATGCGGAACGCATTTACGGTGGAAAACAAATTAGTTCCAGTTGTCGCCATCAGGTGCATATCTGGCGCTGTACGCTGTTTGTACGAGCGTATGACATCCGCCATTTGACGAGCCACAACGTATGGCTATGGCTAAGAAAGACCGTACACTATTAGTGAAAATGGTTTATGTGAACGACTGAAATTACACTGTTCCATTCAGAAAGAATCGCCGACTGAAAGGTCAGAGGTGAGGCCCGATGTCATGAAATGTTTTAAGGGAGATGAAATCAGAAAACACGGGTGGGCTTGGTGTAGCACCTGGAAGAGGAAAGCGTCCTATCGAGGTGGAGCTCATTGACGAAGTGGCCGTTGCTGTAACTGACCATGCAGGACGTGTCGCAGGTAATGCTAATGCTCGTCCAATCTCACGAGAACTGCGCGCGTTTTGCGGCCTGTTTTCCACTGGGATCCGTACAAGGCTCAGACGGTGCCACGGATGAGACCTCAAGATCTGCAGCACTATTCTGAATTTCCTCTTCGGCTTCTGATATAGATCAACGTTGAAGACACGTGGCCGAGCAATATTTTATGAAGTGACGTAGCACATTTTACATTACAGGGCCAACACCTCATGTAGTCCACCCACTGAAAGATCTGCTAAATGCAACGTTCCGCGAACGAGTTATCCAGATGCATGGCCTGCAAGATCACCTAATATGTATCCTTATAACTTTTGACTCTGCGAATATCTAAAATAGCAAGTTTAATAGAAACACGTTCTGTGTTTACCCGGTCAGAAGGCCAGTATACAGGAACACGTTGCTCATATTCAGCCTGAACTGCTTGCGAGCAACTGTTCATCACGTCGTTTTACGGATGCAGAATTTGTCGACGTCTCCAGTACTCATACTGAAGAAGTCGTGCAAGCTGCGTTTAACTTCTTCTGCCAATTTCCCGTTCCTTATCCGTTGCATACGTAAACATTTCTTTATTTCTTTATTGCATTCACAGCGCCAGGTTTGCACCTGCTGGCGAAAATTGGAACTTGTTTTCCAGAGTAAAGGTTCCGCATTAAGGCATTAGAATATCTGCCAAGTTACGCTGTCATATGATAATTACAGCCCACACTGGGACCTCAGTGCGTAGCTTCGTAGCTTCACTGCCCGGTATGGTCCGCCCAGTATGAACTAGTAAGTGGTGTCCCATTAAAATAAAGGGCTAACAAACATTAGTGGTTTCATTCCTCGTTCACTTGCGTACTGCGTGAAGGCTTGTTAATCATACTGTCGGCTAATTATCCCAAAATCCCATTTTGCGTGGACTACTGGCATGAGCCTGTTAAGTGGGGATTGGGTAATTCGTGACAAAGCATGGATTGTTAGAAAAGTGAATGCAGTGATGGACAGGTTGGCGACGGAAAGGTTCAGACAGAATTACTACAATGCAATGGCAAGTTGTATAAGGTGTCTGTCACGCAGCCTGCAGTGTTTCAAATGGTTCAAATGGCTCTGGGCACTATGAGACTTAAAATCTGAGGTCATCAGTCCCCTAGAACTTAGAACTATTTAAATCTAGCTAACCTAAGGACATCACACACATCCATGCCCGAGGCAGGATTCGAACCTGCGACCGTAGCGGTCGCGCGGTTCCAGACTGTAGCGCCTAGAACCGCTCGGCCACCCCGGCCTGCTGCAGTGTTTCCATGGAATTGAGTTGAATTGAATGAAATTTAATTTCTTTTAGCTATTACAGCAATTGACAAACACAGGTTACATAAACACAAGTTATACAGCGTATTTACATGGGGTGAAGATCAATATGTCACTATTGGTTTTCCATATAATACAATATTAAAAATCAAGTAATATGAAAAACATTGCGTCATAAATTACTCAGTTAAAGAAATTATCCTGTACTCTCCAAACCGGTACCACTACGGTATTTTACAGTCATAAAAGTCCTGAAGTGAGTAGCAAGGATTTGCAGCTAACTAACTGAATAATTGTCTTTAAATAAATCAAATGGAGCTTCTACCCATTCTAGTGACAGTTCAGTGACTTGGATAATCTGTAGTAAGGTATGTCAAGATGGCTAGTATTTCTGGTGCCATGAGCGTGTACATCTCTTCTACACTGGTATTCTGATAAGTTCATAAGTTCATCTTTATGTGCAGTAGGGCAGTGTAAATATACATGTTTATAACAGTTAATATTTTCAAGTTGATAAACAGTGGTTTGCAGTGACCAGGTTACCATGTTTGTAATAATTCGAATTACTTTCTTCTTGAAGTACCAAAATGTCCTGAAGGTGTGAGCTATTGCCCCATATTAAAAGCCCATAAGGTAGAATGCTTTGAAAAAAAGCAAAGTAGGCCGATCTTACATAGGCCGCAGGTACATGGTTTTCTAAATTCCTTAACAAATACACCATTCTAGACAGCCTTGCACTAATGTATTTAATATGTGGCTCCCAAGTCAATTTATTGTCTACAGGGTGAAAAGTATTTAAACCGACAAACTCTGGGAGGTTGTAGGGGACATCAAAACAAATATTTTTCCCTAATTTCATTTTTTCCTACGAGAAGTATTTAAACCGGTGGAGGCCGTATTACGCTCTTCAGTTATTAGAGGGCGTATTACGCTCTTCAGTTGTAGGCAACTGCTGTCCACCAGTGTAGTAGTGCATTGTCTCTGTTTACTGATGGAGCGATACACCTGGAGTGAGTACACTGATATGGTTGATGCGTACTACGTAGCGCACCACAACGGACGAGCTGCACAGCGGCTTTATCAACAACAATATCGTAATCGAGATATCCCGCATCATACGACCTTTGCTGCTGTGTACCAACTACTGCATGAGACCGGGTCATTTAGCAGATTACCTGGACAGGGATGCCGTAACACGGTAAGAAAACTGTATGTGGAGTGGGATCCTTCAATCAGCGCTCGTACAATTGCACGTAACATGGGGACTAATCAGACGAATGTAAGAACAGTCCTTCGAGAGCAATTGTTACGTCCATTTCACTTACAGCGTGTCCACAACCTGGAACCAGTTGATTATCAACTCAGAGCACAGTTTTCGCAGTGGTACCTGGAACTGTTGCTTACCGATGAAGCAACGTGCGGCCATGGTGGAGTCTTCAACAGGCACAATTCGCATGTTTCGAGTGAGGATAACCCTCATGCCACAGTTGCTAGCGCTCGTCAAGTGCGGTTCTTCGTTAATGTGTGGGCCGGTATTGTTGGGGACTGTTTAGTTGGGCCGCATCTGCTATCTAGGCCATTAAATGGCAGGCACTATTACAGTTTTCTCGCCAGGGCATTGCCAGAATTGCTAGAAGACGTCCCACTCCCTACAAGACAATGCATGTGGTTCCAACATGACGGGGCGTCGGCACATTTCAGTGGTCGTGTGCGTCGATTCGTGGACCGACGGTTCCCGGAAACGTGCATGGACTGCTCGATCCCCAGATATGTCCCCTCTGGGGGAGAGATTCACAGCCTTCTTTACACAACTCCTGTTGCATAAGAAGATGATCTGGTTGCCCGAATAGTAGCAGCAGCAGGAACAGTTCAGGGTACACCTGGGGTTTTTGCCCGTCAGGCAGAAAATGATCCGACGTTGTAACCTTTGTTTACGTGTTTAATGGAGGCATGTTTGAAAATCTACTGTAATTTAAATTGGAATGTGTTAATGTGTTTTCTCTTGATCGTAAAAAAAGTTGAAAAGTGTTTGTTGGTTTGATTAATTTTTCGCCAGAGAAATCTCCCTCTACCGGTTTAAATACTTCTCATAGGTAAAAAAGACATCAGGAAAAAATATTTGCTTTGATGTCCCCTACAACCTCCCAGAGTCTGTCGGTTTAATTACTTTTCACCCTGTAAAACAATACCTAAGAACTTTATCCAAGAAGTCTGATACTGGCATGCAGTCTGAAAGGTGCTGTATCCCCTCTCTTTCATTTCCTCATAGTACAGGGTGATTCAAAAAGAATACCACAACTTTAGGAATTTAAAACTCTGCAACGACAAAAGGCAGAGCTAAGCACTATCTGTCGGCGAATTAAGGGAGCTATAAAGTTTCATTTAGTTGTACATTTGTTCGCTTGAGGCGCTGCTGACTAGGCGTCAGCATCAGTTGATGCTAAGATGGCGACTGCTCAACAGAAAGCTTTTTGTGTTATTGAGTACGGCAGAAGTGAATCGATGACAGTTGTTCAGCGTGCATTTCGAACGAAGCATGTTGTTAAACCTCCTGATAGGTGGTGTATTAAACGTTGGTATAAACAGTTTACAGAGAATGGGTGTTTGTGGAAAGGGAAAAGTTCTGGACGGCCGAGAACGAGTGATGAAAATGTAGCACGCATCCAGCAAGCATTTGTTCGCAGCCCAGGAAAATCGACTCGCAGAGCTAGCAGAGAGCTGCAAATTCCACAATCAACTGTATGGAGAGTCCTACGAAAAAGGTTAGTTATGAAACCTTATCGTCTGAAATTGGTTCAAGCACTGTCTGCAGCTGATAAGATTAAAAGAATCGATTTCCTCCAAGAAGCCCTGATCTTACCCCCTGCGATTTTTGCTTATGGGGGTATGTTAAGGATATGGTGTTTCGGCCACCTCTCCCAGCCACCATTGATGATTTGAAACGAGAAATAACAGCAGCTATCCAAACTGTTACGCCTGATATGCTACAGAGAGTGTGGAACGAGTTGGAGTATCGAGTTGATATTGCTCGAGTGTCTGGAGGGGGCCATATTGAACATCTCTGAACTTGTTTTTGAGTGAAAAAAAACCTTTTCAAATACTCTTTGTAATGATGTATAACAGAAGGTTATACTATGTTTCTTTCATTAAATACACATTTTTAAAGTTGTGGTATTCTTTTTGAATCACCCTGTATATCTTATCTTTTAGTGAATAGCGATACTTATTTTACTGTAGTCTATGAGAACTCTCTCTAAGCAGTTTCACTACAGACTCTAGGCGTTCCGGCGTATCGACAAGCGCTGGCACGAAGAGGAAGAACACAACAGCAGAGAAGGCTGTGACACGTCATCAGCCAATGCTACGATGACTAGCACCGCCAAACGGAAGGAGCGACCTCTACAAGAGAAGAGTACAAGCGCCGCTCCTGCCAGCCTCGGGCGCACAGTACTAGGACGGTACTAGGAGAACACTATGATAGCACTACGATAGCAGTTATTTGTGATCCATATATATTGCAACCACAATGGAGGGGTATCTGTTGAGAGGCCAGACAAACATGTGGTTCCCGAAGAGGGGAGCAGCCTTTTCAGTAGTTGCAGGGGCAACAGTCTGGAATGATTCACTGATCTGGCCTTTTAACACTAACCAAAATGGCCTTGCTGTACTGGTACTGCGATCAGCTAAAAGCAAGGGGAAACTGCAGCCGTAATTTTTCCCGAGGGCATGCAGCTTTACTGTATCTTTAAATATTGCGGAGGTAAAATAGTCCCCCATTCGGATCTCCGGGCAGGGACTACTCACGACGTCGTTATCAGGAGAAAGAAAACTGGCGTTCTACAGATCAGGGCATGGAATATCAGATCCCTTAGTCAGATCGGTCAGAAAATGTAAAAAGGGAAATGGATCAGTTCATGTTATAGTGGGAATTAGTGAAGTTCGGTGGCAGGTGGAACAAGACTTCTGGTCAGGTAAATACAGGGTTATAAATACAAAATCAAATAGGGGTAATGCTGGAGTAGGTTTAATAATGAATTAAAAAAAGGAGTGCAGGTGAGCTACTACAATCAGCATAGTGAACGTATTATTGTGGCCAAGATAGATACGAAGCCCAAGCCTACCACAGTAGTACAAGTTTATATGCCAACTAGCTCTGCAGAGGACGAAGAGATTGATGAAATGTATGATGAGATAAAGGAAATTGTTCAGATAGTGAAGGGAGACAAAAATATAATAGTCATGGGTCACTGGAATTCGATAGCAGGAAAAGGAAGAGAAGGAAACGTAGTAGGTGAATACGGAATGAGGGTAAGAAATGAAAGAGGAAGCTGCCTGGTAGAATTTTGCACAGAGCGTAACTTAATCATAGCTAAAACTTGGTACAGGAATCATAAAAGAAGGTTCTATACATGGAAGAGGCCTGCAAACACTAGAAGGTTTCAGATAGATTATATAATGGTAAAACAGGGATTTAGGAACCAGGTTTCAAATTGTAGGGCATTTCTAGGGGCAGATGTGGACTCTACCCAAAATCTATTGGATATGAACTATGGATTAAAACTGAAGAAACTACAAAAAGGTGGAAATTTAAGGAGATGGGACCTGGATACACTGACAGAACCAGAGGTTGTAGAGATTTTCAGGGAGAGATTAAGGGAGCGATTGACAGGAATAGGGGAAAGAACTACAGTAGAAGAAGAATGGGTAGATTTGAGGGATGAAATAGTGAAGGCAACGGTGGATTAAGTAGGTAAAAAGGCGAGGGCTAGTAGAAATCCCTGGGTAACAGAAGAGATATTGAATTTAGTTGATGAAAGGTGAAAATATAAAAATGCAGTAAATGAAGCAGGCAAAAACAAATACAAACGTCTCAAAAATGAGATCGACAGGAAGTGCAAAATGGCTAAGCAGGGATGGCTAGAGGACAAATGTAAGGATATAGAGGCTTATGTCACTCGGGTTAAGATAGATATTGCCTACAGGAAAATTAAAGAGACCTTTGGAGAAAAGAGAACTACTTGTATGAATATCAAGAGCTCAGATGGAAACCCAGTTCTAAGCCAAGAAGGGACAGCAGAAAGGTGGAAGGAGTACATAGAGGGTCTATACAAGGGCGATTATAACACTACAACAGCGTATTTACGTAGCTTATACTATGAAGTACCAAGTTTGGTTTATTACGTAGTATGTCCCCAACAGAACAAAATAGTCCTGTCACGGAAAAGCCACGTATAACACTCCCGTCTGCTACCGCTACACCATAACCTCGAAACTGGAGGCAGTTTGCAAACAGAATTATTTTGTTATAGCGATTATGGTATAAAGCAACAGAGCAGTGTTACCCTCTGGGAGGATTTTTGTTAAGTTGACCGTGTTGTACCTAACGGAAATGGCTTACCGGAAATGAAAGAATTACGTAAATATTTGAACAGTACCAAACAAAATTTTGCCTATCTGCACTGTTCAATGGATAAAGAAAACGGCCGCCAGCCTAACTAGGCAAGAGAAAGATTAACATTCTCGTTCAAGAAAGTAGGTATAAGTAACTATAATGGACAAACACAACCTAGACTTGGCCACACGCGAGTGCAATGAACTCCGATACACATATGCTTTAAGATTAAAGCTAACAACTGGAGCATCGCAAACTATCTGCTAAATTATAAGAGATACCGAAACACCCTATTACTTTCAGGCTTACATAAAGTGAATGGTCTTTATAATATTACTATTAACATGTACTTCTAATGCACAAGATACACAAACACTTAGCAAACATGAATATATAAAGTTTCACAACTGCAGCTTTCTCACTTTTACTACTGCGAAACACAATACTGACCAAATTGCAAGAAACTGACTCACCTTTTAGGATTTATTACAGACAATAATGTGATCATTTACTAAGCAAAACGTTATAAGCCTCAGTCTTGAGAAATTTTAATTTGAAGTTGGCAACAAAACATTAATAAGCATTTTTACTAAGAATGTTATTTTCAGCAAGCATCATTAACTCTAACTCACTTTCTTGCCACATTAACTTTAACTTTACTACGTTCAAGAGGCATTAATTAGAAAACTGGAATTTTAACGTACTTTCAGTAAGGACACTCGGTAATCACTTTACTTCAAACGGAGAGGACCCTGAGAGGTGTTATGATGAGGAGAAAAGTCAAGGTAGGTACATAAATTCAGATATAAATTACCTTATATTTCAGCACAATAACACATCCATTAAGCTGATCCTTCACTGTACATCCTTATCATATTACGTTGCAATGATTGCGCAATGTGGTGGCAACTGCATGTTGGTAGGTGGAATTGCAGACAGAATTACTGGACTCTGTCATTTCTTGGTGGCGAAGATAGGTACAAATTCCAGAATAGCCCAGCTATTTATCCATCCATCCGAGGCATTGCAAAATGACAGAAAAGCCTCTCTCGAAACCAGCACTATGCAACTTTTACACGGCAGTGCACGGACTCGTAGCTCATCTCCGACTGCTGGCTCGTCCCCGACTGGTAGCTCGCCTCCGACTGCCTAGTTCCACCTTTTCCACCTAGGCCAACCATATTTTGCGCGCGCTACTCTGTTCCGTTCCCGAGGGGAACCCCTACACCTTTTACATACAGAATAACTAAGAGCCCTAAGTGAAGGTCACCAGTTTACATAACAGCAAACAAACACATTAAATAAAACAGAACATTTGCACATATTGACACCTCTACAAAAAATTATTCACACAGAATTGCAATTATATACAGTAAGTTTTGTTCCCTCCAAATGGGACAAAGTATTTACAGTACAGATACACTACTTTGCATAGAATCAAACTACAACATCAAAGTTTTAACATAGAAAAGAGTATACAATTTTGTGTTATCTATTCAATCAAAAACATTTACAGGTTCTTAACGATGTAATATTATATAAAGCAAAAAAAATATATATAAATAAATCCATACAGCATAAGAGCTGTGGTGTTACACATGCCCCATGTTTCGTTGAAGTTTCCTGTAAGGGATACTTCAAGGAAACATCTATAACACCTAAGTGGTGTTGGCTGCAAAAAAAAAATAATTTATTCCATCCAACTTTAGTTGGGACATAAAAAAAATACATATTACATACATACAGCATATACACTAAGAAATTTTATACTTTTATCCAAAAACATTTTCAAAAATGAGACATTTACACTAATTTTCATTTTCACACTGGTTTAAGGAAACTAATTTTGCATCGTTACACAAGATACCTTTAAACATGTTCATTCATACCCATACAGTTCAAATACAAGACAAAACAGTACACAAAATAAGCTTCATATTAGCAGAATAGGTATGGCCTTCAAACAAAATAAAAAAGTAAACACATATACAATAGCACAAATAATAATAATAAACACATAAACAACAGAACAGAACATTTTAACTCAACAAAGCAGAAATTTGTCTTTCAATATTTCTGAAGGAATGTAAATTTTCAGACACACAAGCATATTAATGATCATAATACATTTTACAAGGTTCAGCAATTAATGGAATGTTGAAAATTTCAGTTTGCTTTCACATATGCACAAGTATTTACACAAACAGCTATGAGAACCCTTTTCCAACTGACTCTTTAAATACAAAAGTAACTTTTCAAGGTTTTCTCAAAACAGTTAACTTTAAATCTGCTCTTCATTAATAGTAGTCCAAAATGTTTGTTGTACATAAACACATTAACCTATTCAGAACCTATCTTTAATCATCACTGCTGTGTTCTAAAACAGACAGTCCAAAACTTTAAGTTATTCCAAAAACCCTAGCATCAAAACATCTACATCCATTTGAATAAGAATCCATTTATATTTTATAATAAATTTTCACTGACTTCAGAAAGAATAGTCAGTTCATAACACATTGACCAATAAACCTAACTACGTTCACTGCTTGCCTCAGCACTAGCAGTCTATGTTATACATTCTGCCCATTATTGTTTTGGCAGTCTTTATCTATAAACCTTTAGGCACAAAAACACAATTTAGATTAAGAACACTAAAACAGACATTTTTCAATTCATACACTGCCTCATCCTCTAGGTTTGGCAGTTAGTAACCACTTATCAATTTTTTGCCCCACAATGGCAAGTCCTTTGGCTACTGCTCACACTGCATATTTGGGTAGCCCTCAGCTTTAGGTCCACTGCAATTTTTATTGTTTTGTCTTGTTTAGCTGCCCAACAACATACTTTTGAGCAGTTTATTGTCATCATCTCTGTGTTTTTCATCATTACGTCACATCTTTGGTAACATTTGCATTAATGGTACAAAATATAAAACCTGCAACTTTGAAACAGTAATTAGACACTGGCAAAAAAATCATTTCTTTTCAAGTGACAACATCAGGAAACATATACATTAATCAAGAAACAATTGAATGTCATACTTGGTATAAGGACAATAATCAGGGGTTATTTGAGAGTTCCTGATTTGTGGTTTTTCTCCCCACTTTCTTACTCAGTAATATTTCTTTTAAAGTCAGTAACAAGTTGAACTACACATTTAGGTCATTAGATATGTCAAGCTCAGAACAATAATTTTAAATCCTATTGCAAGTGATTTCTGCCTACCTTTTTGTGGTACTAGACACATGCCTCTCATACCTATTTTTACATACATTAGTCAGGTTCATCTCCTCAGTTTTTGACACACACAGTTTTTTCAACATCATATTTATCCCTATTTTCAAAAAAACATTTACATTTAGTCATAATATAGTATTCATTTACCCTGTTTTCAGTATTCTTACATTATTTCTACACTTTTCAGTTTACTCTGATAGAGAAGAAGGAAAGAAGATAGTAAAAGTTCTGAATGATGAAGAGGAAGGTTGGCAGCACGAAAAGAAACGGAAATAGTACTGGCAACGACTTGGGTCCCTGGTGCTCGTCAGGCATCTGACAATGCAAAGAGTGCATTGTCCCCTGAGGGTTCAACAACCCTCATCTGAGGACATATACCTTTAAATACACAACATAGTGTAAACATAAACCCTTTCTGGTCTTTAAGTATATTATGAATTAATTATTATCTTGAGGAGTTCTTTGCACTTGCATTAAGTAACCATAAGCATCATTATTCATAAAGTTTTAAGGTTTGCCACACTACATGCCCCTAGCCTCATAATTAGGCTGGCAACAATAAGTATTCAATTGAAAATAAACAGTTCCTAAGTAAAAACAAACAGTGCACTACAGTAAATAAGCAACAAACTGCCACAGGCCTCAAGGTCAACAAAACAATAATTCACTTTCAGATAACACTCAGATACAATAATAATACTAAAGTCATGCATTATATTAACAAAATATATACATACATCCTGCCCCCAGTCTCTTTATTAACAAGGCAGTCTTTTATGGTTCATAAAACAGTCACTTAAGTCAGGTGGCTTTTTAGGCCTCCCATTTTCTACATCTTTCACTAAGCTATTCAGATCTTGCCAACGTTTTGTTTCATCAGGTGGCTTTTTAGGTTTTGGAATTTCAAAGTCCTTAGCAAGGTACAACATCTCCTGTCCTGCTATCATTTTATCAGGTGGTTCTTTTTGTTCCTGTAATTCACACTCAGTTAAAACATTTATTAAGGCTTGCCCCAGTATAGTATCATCTGGAGGTTCCTGCAAATTATGCCCCTGTGTTACATTACTAAATAACTCATTCGGTTTTGGCCCAGTTCTACTTTCTGTATCTTGCTTTGGAAAAATGTCACTAATTTTCTCATACCCTCTTTCAGTAAATGTATATTCACTTTCGTTTACACCTGAAAATTCATCCTCACTGGAGTCATCACTACTCTCTTCCTCACCATCAGATTCACTTAAGTACGCGACTTTTGAACAATAGGGAAAGTTAGTATACTCATTCTTATCTGTATTCATATACCCTTCATCATCTGAAATATCACTGATTTCATTTTCGTTATCAGATTCTAGCAGGAATGCAACTTTTAAACACTGAGGCAAATTATCACTAGATGTTTCAGTCACTTCGTATTTCGACTCATTTTCTACACAATGTACACCGTTTGGACAGTCAGACACTTCTGTTATATCACTTTGAACGATTTCGGCCTTAACTTCATATTTAGTATAATCGTCATGTACTTCGATAACTTTCATTTCATTTTCTTCCATGCTATCAGTTTCAGGCAATCGTGCGAAATTACCACACCCTTCTACCTCAGAATCACTAAACACATTTCCATCAACAACAATTTTGTCTGCACTGTTTACAATGCAATGTTCACTGACGTCCTCCTTTACATCATTTTTACTTATTATTAATTGAGCACACGTCTTTTGCGTGGCATATTCTACCTCCCTTTCCTCTTTATTCCTCATAACTCCTCCCACATCTACGTTCTTTACCTCATACACATCATTAATAGTGTCAATATTTCCCTTTTCACTCGCCTTTTCTGTCTCCCTTTCATTCTTTAATAAAGTCTTTTCGCACGAATCCGATACGGAGTTATCTTTATCATATGACGCATTAACTTTATTTTCATTTCTACGTTCATTTACTACTGAAACCGGCCATCGGAAGTGTCCGATCCCGCCTCTTCTGTCTCTCTCTACGACAGCCATCTTGTTCTGACGTCTGCCATTTGTGTCTGCTGCCAAATGCAATGTACGCTGCTCCGGCAAGCGCTGGCCCGAGCACGAACAGTCACGTGACTTTGCACTGGGAACGCCACTATGTATCACTCCGCGCCCGTCTGCTATAGGCGCGCCCTTAACCTTCTTGCCCCGTAACTTACATCTTTCTTTCTCGAATCTAATATTTGGCATCTTTTCTTTGGGCCCAAAACCGGTTTCCGCGTGAATCCGGCCCGTAACACACGCGGTTTTCAGTTTTCCATTTCTTCTCTATTTTGGAAATTCCGCGCCATGTATCCTCTGCCGCGCGTCGTAAAATTTCCCCTGCCTCTCGCACGACCTCTTTGAATCGTGTTTACGCGAAATCTATCATTCTCCTGTCGTTCGTTTTGGTCATTATTTTCGCGCGAATAATTGTTGTTATGATGGGGACGGGACTCACGATTTCTGCGCCAGTGATCTTCATCCTCTACCCTTTCCAAAAACGCAGAAAAATTTCTGTGTGTACTTCCAACATATCGTTTAGAATCCTCAGGCAGTTTCTGCCAAAGAACCCAACCAATCTCAGCTTCAGTCCTTCTAGCCTTCAAATGTATTAGTTTTCTGTACCATGATTCGCAGAATTCTTTCATGGTTTGCCTACCTCTGACATCAAACAGTCTGGCCATTAGAAATTCACGCCACAACTGGTCTTGCTTTTGTTCTGACCAGTATTCGTCAATAAATTTTTGCTTAAAATTTTCAAAAGACATCTGGTTTGTATCCAGATTCAACCCCCATCTTTTTGCTTCTCCCGTTAGTGCACTAATTACGACATTAATTTTTTCCTGGTCAGATAAATGTTCAGGAAAATTCCTTTCGCAATTCTTTATAAAGTCTAGGGGGTGCCATCCGTTATGCCTCTTTGCAGGGTCGAATTTCTCTTCGCCCTCTAATATTTTACTGAGAGGCATTCTTTCAGTAATATGTGTAGGTCCGGTTTGTATTTTTCTTTCCAAGTCATACATTTTGCCTTGGATTTGTGAAGTGTTATGTTCACACTTCTTTTCGCAAGTAAGAATCTGTTTGGTTAGAGCCCTGCTTGTTTCTGTTACAGACTGTCTGATCTGTGCAAATTCCTCGTTACATTCGGTTTGTATTTCGGATTTAATACCGAATATCTTTTCATCCACTTTAGTACAGATTAAGGGTTCTATTTGATCTTGGATTTTAATTACTTCAGTGTCAAATCTTTCATTAATGTCATCAATCTGTCCCTGTATGTTGGCAATATTGCCATTGATGACAGTAATTTCGCTTTTGAGGTTTTTAATTTCATTACTCACAACGTCTACTTTTACATCAATCTTCTCAATCTGTTTACTAAGATTCTTGCCCTGCTCTTGCATTTGTTTACTAATATCACTACCCTGTATTGTAATTAGCTGCCTTGTTCTGCATTTTGTTGCCCCAGTGCTGCGATTTGTGCATTTATATTGTCACTGTGTGCTGCAAATTGCGCAGCATTTTGTTGTCCCTGTGCTGCAATTAGCTGTCTTTGCTCTACATTCTGTTGCCCCAGTGCTGTAATTTGTGCAGACAACATTTTTAACAAATCAGTCACATCTGGTGTCTTTTCACTTTTGGTTTCAACTGAATTTTCGTGTTCAAATCCTACAACCCTTTCTGTTTTTGGGGATGCAAATATATCCCGCGATTCATTAACATAGCCACTGTCTTCCGCAACATCGCTCATATTGTCTTCCTTAGTACGAGCGACATTCATAGCTTCTATCTGTTTATTAACATCGGCGTGGTAGCGTACGTAATTTAACTCGCGCACACTGCCATCTGTTGGTGTGCCGCCTGAACTACTCTCGATTGCATTCTGCTCTCGCGTATTTAGATTTATTTCTAGTTTCCTGTCCATTTTAACTATTATTAAGTACTGATACCTTTAGTTCCCAATCTAAACTGAACTTTTACTATCCGTTCTGTCAATTAAGTTACAGGTTCGTGCCGCTGGACGTTTTATGTTCACTCGATGTTTGTAAAATGCTAACTACTTATAATTTTTTTTTTTTTTTCCGCATGTAGATGCAAATCGAACAACGTCCTGTCACGCGGCGCCACGTATAACACTACAACAGCGTATTTACGTAGCTTATACTATGAAGTACCAAGTTTGGTTTATTACGTAGTATGTCCCCAACAGAACAAAATAGTCCTGTCACGGAAAAGCCACGTATAACACTCCCGTCTGCTACCGCTACACCATAACCTCGAAACTGGAGGCAGTTTGCAAACAGAATTATTTTGTTATAGCGATTATGGTATAAAGCAACAGAGCAGTGTTACCCTCTGGGAGGATTTTTGTTAAGTTGACCGTGTTGTACCTAACGGAAATGGCTTACCGGAAATGAAAGAATTACGTAAATATTTGAACAGTACCAAACAAAATTTTGCCTATCTGCACTGTTCAATGGATAAAGAAAACGGCCGCCAGCCTAACTAGGCAAGAGAAAGATTAACATTCTCGTTCAAGAAAGTAGGTATAAGTAACTATAATGGACAAACACAACCTAGACTTGGCCACACGCGAGTGCAATGAACTCCGATACACATATGCTTTAAGATTAAAGCTAACAACTGGAGCATCGCAAACTATCTGCTAAATTATAAGAGATACCGAAACACCCTATTACTTTCAGGCTTACATAAAGTGAATGGTCTTTATAATATTACTATTAACATGTACTTCTAATGCACAAGATACACAAACACTTAGCAAACATGAATATATAAAGTTTCACAACTGCAGCTTTCTCACTTTTACTACTGCGAAACACAATACTGACCAAATTGCAAGAAACTGACTCACCTTTTAGGATTTATTACAGACAATAATGTGATCATTTACTAAGCAAAACGTTATAAGCCTCAGTCTTGAGAAATTTTAATTTGAAGTTGGCAACAAAACATTAATAAGCATTTTTACTAAGAATGTTATTTTCAGCAAGCATCATTAACTCTAACTCACTTTCTTGCCACATTAACTTTAACTTTACTACGTTCAAGAGGCATTAATTAGAAAACTGGAATTTTAACGTACTTTCAGTAAGGACACTCGGTAATCACTTTACTTCAAACGGAGAGGACCCTGAGAGGTGTTATGATGAGGAGAAAAGTCAAGGTAGGTACATAAATTCAGATATAAATTACCTTATATTTCAGCACAATAACACATCCATTAAGCTGATCCTTCACTGTACATCCTTATCATATTACGTTGCAATGATTGCGCAATGTGGTGGCAACTGCATGTTGGTAGGTGGAATTGCAGACAGAATTACTGGACTCTGTCATTTCTTGGTGGCGAAGATAGGTACAAATTCCAGAATAGCCCAGCTATTTATCCATCCATCCGAGGCATTGCAAAATGACAGAAAAGCCTCTCTCGAAACCAGCACTATGCAACTTTTACACGGCAGTGCACGGACTCGTAGCTCATCTCCGACTGCTGGCTCGTCCCCGACTGGTAGCTCGCCTCCGACTGCCTAGTTCCACCTTTTCCACCTAGGCCAACCATATTTTGCGCGCGCTACTCTGTTCCGTTCCCGAGGGGAACCCCTACACCTTTTACATACAGAATAACTAAGAGCCCTAAGTGAAGGTCACCAGTTTACATAACAGCAAACAAACACATTAAATAAAACAGAACATTTGCACATATTGACACCTCTACAAAAAATTATTCACACAGAATTGCAATTATATACAGTAAGTTTTGTTCCCTCCAAATGGGACAAAGTATTTACAGTACAGATACACTACTTTGCATAGAATCAAACTACAACATCAAAGTTTTAACATAGAAAAGAGTATACAATTTTGTGTTATCTATTCAATCAAAAACATTTACAGGTTCTTAACGATGTAATATCATATAAAGCAAAAAAAAAATATAAATAAATCCATACAGCATAAGAGCTGTGGTGTTACACGATGTACTTGAGGACATTATTATGGAAATGGAAGAGTATGTAGATGAAGATGAAATGGGAGATATGATATTGCGTGAAGAGATTGACAGATCACTGAGAGACCTGTCGAAACAAGGACCCGGCAGTAGACAACATTCTATTAGAAATCCTGAGAGCCTTGGAAGAGCCAGCCCTGACAAAGCTCTACCATCCAGTGAGCAAGATGTATGAGACAGGCGAAATACCCTCAGACTTCAAGAAGAATATAATAGTTCCAATCCCAAAGATAGCAGGTGTTGACGGATGTGAAAATTACCGAACTATCAGTTTAATAAGTCACGGCTGCAAATACTAAAACGAATTATTTACAGACGAAAGGAAAAACCGGTATAAACCGACCTCGGGGAAGATCAATTTGGATTAGAAATATGGGGACACATGAGGCAATACTGACCCTACGACTTATCTTAGATTATAGATTAAGGAAAGGCAAACCTATGTTTCTAGCATTTGTAGAGTTAGAGAAAGCTTTTGACAATGTTGACTGGAATACTCTCTTTCAAATTCAGAAGGTGGCAGGGGTAAAATACAGGGAGCGAAAGGCTATTTACAATTTGTAGAGAAACCAGATGACAGTTATAAGAGTCGAGGGGCATGAAAGGGAAGCAGTTGTTTGGAAGGGAATGAGAGAGGTTTGACGCCTCTCCCCGATGTTATTCAATCTGTATATTGAGCAAGCAGTATAGGAACCAAAAGAAAAATTCGCAGTAGGTATTAAAATCCATGGAGAAGAAATAAAAACTTTGAGGTTCGCCGATGACATTGTAATTCTGTCAGACAGCAAAGGACTTGGAAGAACAGCTGAACGGAATTGATAGTGTCTCCAAAGGAGGATATAAGATGAACATCAACAAAAGCAAAACGAAGATAATGGAATGTAGTCGAATTAAATCGGGTGATGATGAGGGAATTAGATTAGGAAATGAGATACTTAAAGTAGTAAAGGAGTTCTGCTATTTGGGGATCAAAATAACTGATGATGGCTGAATTAGAGAGGATATAAAATGTAGACTGTCAATGGCAAGGAAAGCGTTTCTGAAGAACAGAAATTTGTTAACATCGAGTATAGATTTAAGTGTCAGGAAGTCTTTTCTGAAAGTATTTGTATGGAATGTAGCCATGTATGGAAGTGAAACATGGACGATAAATAGTTTGGACAAGAAGAGAATAGAAGCTTTCGAAATGTGGTGCTACAGAAGAATGCTGAAGATTAGATGGGTAGATCACCTAACCATTGAATAGGTATTGAATAGAAATGGGGAGAAGAGGAGTTTGTGGCACAACTTGACAAGAAGAAGAGACCGGTTGGTAGGACATGTTCTGAGGCATCAAGGGATCACCAATTCAGTACTGGAGGGCAGCGTGAAGGGAAAAATCGTAGAGGGAGACCAAGAGATGATTACACTAGGTAGATACAGAAGGATGTAGGTTGCAGCAGATACTGGGAGCTGAAAAAGCTTGCACAGACTAAGTAGCACGGAGAGCTTCATCAAACCAGTCTCTGGACTGAAGACCACAGCAACAACCACATCTCTTACTTATATGGGCATTGTATATACAGGAAGATCCTACATGATTTGATCCATTATAAAGGGTTCTGAAAGCCTGTGACTGTGAAAACGATAGATTTGTTTATAAATATCTGCTACCAGTCGCGATTTTCTTTTTTTTCGCATGGCGCGTTTCGGGAAATGATTCTCATTTTAAGTCTGTTTCTTGTGCTTGTTATCTCATTCCTATGTGATGTTGTCCATGTGTGAGATTCTGCTTCATTTCGTTGACTTTACTTCATTATACAAGAAAACACGCGATTTTTAGTTGGTTGTCGATCTTTTTGTGAAGTTAGTGGCGAAATTTAGCAGAATTTGTACTTACAGTTTCCTTATTGTCCACTTGTGCAGAGTCTCACACACACTAAACATCACACATAATTTGTTGTACAATTTTAAACATCGAAAACATTCTACATAAACAAAACAGTTACACAGATGTTTCTATAAGTAGTCACCAGAGATTACATTATACGTCCTCCACAGAGTATGCTATGCTTTTTTATAGGGGTTATTTACCTTAACAATTTGGATCATAATTTACTTACGTCTGTTTCACAATTGTGCTTATTCCTATGTATTACTATTTTTATTTAAGTACACTGTCGATACATCTGACGAAATGCACTGATTCACTTTCCAGTTTCTCGTTTAATATTTTATCTTCGTATTTTCTGTAATGTGAATATATCTCCAGTTCTAGCAAATCAATTTCACGCCCTTTATTTAGACGGTGGAGTACTTTGAAATCTTGCTCTATTTTTCCTAATGGGTGTCCTGTACATGTGTTGCTATGGCTAACGTAGTGTGTCTGTTGTGTGTGTAGGCTTTTATGTGCTCTGAGTACCTGGTGTTGAAATATTGCAGTAAAGTCAACGAAATGAAGTAGAATCTCACACATCGGCAACATCATACAGGAATGACATGACAAACACAAACAACGCACTTGAAAATGGGAATCATTTCCTGAAGCGCGGCGTGCGAAAAATAAAATAATGAAAATCGTGACTGGTAGCAGATGAGTTATTTATAAACAAACCTACAAAGATACTGCCTGTTTGCATGTCGCCCACCGCTTGCGACATGTTCTCGTAATAGAAAGTTTTGTCTCTCTTCTTTATTGTTACAAAAAGTAATTTGCGTGAATTGTTGCATAGCATTCCGAGAACACAGCATCCTTTAGGCAGCCTATGGGAAACAAGTGGGCAGGACGCCACACTAGTTACTTTACAACTTCTTTACCTAGTCACTGTGTCGGTGCAAAGTCTTCGTCGAGTCGTTATCCTATCGCCCAACAGTAATCGTTGCAAGTCGGTTGAGAGCCATGTGGCTGACTACTTCGTTTTGTAACTGAGGTTAGTTTCGGTTTGTTTTCGGGTATCGGTCCGCATGCAGGTCTGGTAGCGTGTTTTCGCCCAGTAAAATAGGAGCAGACAGGTTGCTAATTCAGAATTGTTTGGTAGCAGGTTAACGCATTACGTACTACGTATTTCGCTTCGTGCTGCCATAAATTTGGGCTGTTGACTCTCCTGAAGTGTAAAGATTAATTTTGTCGAAAATTTGGAGTTACATGTTTCACTAATTTTGTTAAGTCTTTTTGTGAACCCAGTACTCGGAATAATAGACTGAGAAGTTTACTTGTGTATGTTTTTAACGATATGGTCTTCGTTGAACTCAGATTTTAGCAAGAAATCCGTTATTCTTTGTACACGATCCATTTTAAGGCTGGCAACCATCTTGTTATTTTGTCTCTCGTAAAAAACTGTTGGAGTGAGAGTCACTCTGATGACTAAATGTAGTGGTACTAAGCCTTGGTTCAGGCACGATAGTAATTGACAGATGTACTATGCATGCTAGTTAAGTTTCAGTAACTATGTGAGTTAGGGCTGTGTATAATGCTGTGCTACATACTGTTATGAGACTTGTGATTACGCCGGAAATTAGCATTTTGCTAAATGATTGTTCTCTTAGTTAACAAAAATTTACATTTCGTATTTATGTACACAGAGTTGGTAAGACTGCCCCATTGTACAGCTGCATCCAGCAAGTGGAAGGCTAAGATATTTTAAGAGTATTCAGTGCCGTTTCCAAAAGTAACTTATTTATGTATTGTGTGCAATACCTCGACATGCAAGACCTCAATTCTTACCGTTGCACTTAAACAAGTTTCGAGTCAGATTGTGCTGTTAGCTTTTTTCTGATAGACATTAGATGGAGGGTCCTATGCCAGAGTGAACCAACTACAAATTACATGTTTCGAGATATTCAGCTCTAAAGTTCAACTACAGAAAAAAAATCTGATGACATATTGAGGGCAGTAAATGATCTTCAACAGATTGCTAACATACACTGAATCTTGTTTGTTGGCTTTTCAATCAAAATGCACCTATTACAGGTCTGAAAAAATGATGGTGATTATAAGAAAGTGAAATAAAGTTTGAATAAGTACATTGTCTCAGCACAGATGTAAGTATTAAAGCACTTTTGTTTCGACACACATGTCATGTTTATAGCAGTCTTGTTTCATTCTTCAACAGAAAACGTCATATACTATAAGGAAACTGTGTCTGGTACATTTTATACAGAATTTTCGGGAATCTCATTCATCTTCTGATAACTCATCTTCACTGGTATTTCCAGCTATCTCTGCAGCACTTCGCAAGTTCTTGTTAAAAATCATGGTAGAAAGGGGAATGAAGCACAGCATTGACTCAAGATCTTTCTTCTTTGCACTCGTAAGTGGTCTTCCTCTGGGATACTTGAGATTCAGTGCTATGTGGTGAAGATTGTGTGTCCGACGTCCAGCTCGTTTAGAGAAACTAACTTCGTAGTACTCCACATCATCATTGTGTGTGTACTTGAACTGCATTACGTTGGGCTTCTCTTTGCTTATTCTGATAAATCTTATTTTCATCCAAGCTACAGTTAGTCCATCAACTTTTTTTCTGTTTCTTAAAACTGATGTTAAGCTGTCAGAGCTGATGAAATCATCACGTTTCATTTCCACCACGCCAAACTTTTGTTTCTCGACTATGCATGTTTTCATTATGCTCCGGATTTAATGCATATGGTAAATGTTTTGGTTGCATCTCGTTCTCAATATGACTGAAATCAGTGTCATTGGGCAGATAACTGTGGCCTGGCATTAAAAAGTTTTTAATGATTTCTTTGACATGCTGAGCTGGATCTTGAACGATACGCATTAGTATTGTTACCAGTTTGAAATTTCTATTTTGGCCACCACATGAGTCTGACGAAAACACCACAGTTTCTTTCGTAGGATTAGCATTTAGGTGTTCATAAGACACGATCCTATCTCATCTGGTCCTCGACCCGCTATTCCCTCATCCCAAAGGTGCATAGTTTTTTTGGATGTACCCATATCATGGATACCCAAATTGAAGTAAGAAAGTTGAAGTTTGTAGTACACAACACCAGTGGGAACTTTTGGGAGCGAAATTGTCTTTTTCAGATCAAACGCAAGGACTGTGCATTCACCATTAAATGCTTTCTCTTTGTCTTTTCGTAGTGTTGCCCTTGCAAGGTCAACCTGTCGATGATGTAGGTCTCTTTCCATGTTTACATCTTCAAGAGCTTTCACACTGTCAGAGGTGTTCTCTAGTGCATTTAGAGAGTTGGTTTTAATTTGAAAGATATCACATTTCTTGCATGTGTCTTTGTGTGGCAATTTAAATGAGAGGTTGAACTTAGTTTTGAAAACTTTTTCATACAACGATTGTGACACAATGTCAGACTCTGCATTTTCTGCTATCAATTGCTATTTATACAGCCTGTACATCAAGCTCAAATTGAGGTGACAGGAGAGATACTTCCTATCGGGACTATCCTTCCGACAATAGTGGCTCCTATAGCATGTAAATGAATTAATATGATCTCTGATACGACGAATTATTTCTTCAAGAAATTTATTATGCGGCTCATGTTTTCCTCTTCTGTCTTGTAGTTGACCAGACTTCACTTTCAGAAGAGCTCTGTGAATCTTTGCACTGTTAACACAGTGTGTGTTTAGGAACATATTTTTGCAAACCTTCACATCACCTGATGTGGTAGGAATAAAGTAATGTCAAGTAAATGTTCTTAGGGGATCTTCAGCATTTGATCATCTGTCCTTCATAATGAAGGACTTTACAAATCGTCCAATCAAAGCAGTTTGTGTTTCATACCGTCCATCAGTGTAATACATATCAAAAAATAACTGTCGATCCTGCAGTGAGACTTTTTCATAACATTTGCGACGACATGTACAGCAGTAGTCCTTTAACGTTTTTCCCATTATTGTTCGTCCCGTCGATGATGTAAATGCGTTTCCGCTGTTTTTGCGAGTCTTCCGACCATTCTTTTTCCAGTTACCTGGATTGCTTTTCTTGCGCTTCACCCTAATTGGTTCTTTGGATTCTGCAAAAAATAAAAATGTTTCTTAATGTAAAACTATGGCGTACATGTTTTCCACTTACATCATTACGAATACAATTTAGCAAGTAAAATAGTTAAATAAAAGTTGACAACAGATGTGCAGTCAAAACGATGCGTTTTCGTATATTTCATTTGCCAAAGTGTACCAAATACGCTCCTAACGCTGACGGCATTCTCGATGTTCAGTGACTGTAATAATTGATCAGGAACATGTCCCTATCGGTAGTTGTATTCCACTACGTGGTTCACAGTTTACTCCCTAGATGGTAGCACAGCACACCATCATGTAGTTAGTTCACTTTTGCATATGACAGTAGCCTTCAATAATCGCATACAACGAAGTACTGTTGTACACCATTCTTAGCCAAATTTCTGCAGTTTTAAGTATAAAATATACCTTTACTGCTTGATTGACGTGAGGATGGCACATATTCATCGCTGGAACCACACTCAATGTCAACATTACTGTCATTTGACTCTTCTGAACTCCTGTATGCAACTTCGTCTGCCATCTTGTTACTGGATTTAGTTCACTCTGGCACTAGAGATAAATGTAGATCTGAGACACTCCGGAAGTGCCAACATAAAAAAATCGCTCAGTGTCCCTCAAGAGTCCTGGTTTGTTTTGCCATATGAATCTTTATAATTTTCTGCACCATTATCAATTGCTAACCTAAAATGTCAAAATTTGTAGTTGGTTCACTCTGGCATAGGACCCTCCAGATATTTCATTCTGCATATCTTCCAAATATCAAGGACTGTTTCCCACTACCTGTGAGTATAGTCTGTGCTTCTTTTCAAACTGACGCATAACGTTCAAATTGAAAACGTGTGCCTTGATATGAGTCTGCATTGATCTTTTCATTCGCTGTCGTATTTTAGTAATTTCTTTCATTTAATCAGGTCCGACAGCTTTCAAGTCGGGTTACTAGTGTTCAGTGTAGACATTGATGAAGCAGCAAAGGGTATAAAAGAAAGGTTCGAGTGCGATTAAGATTCAGCATGAATGGATATAGAAACATTAAGCAAAGTCACATGGTGGACGAAACAAGAAGGACACTAGCACAGGCAAAGAGGGCAGACCTGACCAAGTATCGAACATCGGCTTTGACCTCATGAAGAAATTTCTGAGAAGGTACGTTTGGAGCACAGCAGTTTATGGTAGTGAATCATCTACTGTGGGAAAATCTGTACAGAAGAGTATCGAATTATTTCAGAGTGGTGCTACAGAAGAATGTTGAAAATTAGGTGGAGTGATAAATTAAGGACTGATCACTTTCTTCGCAAAATCGTCGAAAAAATGAACAACTGTAGAAGATTGACAAGTAGAAGGAATAAGATATGACAGGACGTATAAGACATCAGAGAATGACGTCCAGGGCCTAGAAGAAGCTGTAGAGGGTAACAACTGTAGAGGGAGACAGAGCTGGGGATACATCCAACAAATAAATGAGGACATAGGATGCAACTGCTACTCTGAGATGAAGGGGTTAGCACAAGAGCGGGATCCGTTGCACACTGCATCGAACCAGCCAGGAAAAAAACTTAAATAAACAAAAAAACTTAAAAAAAATTACTCGAAGAGGTTTCTGCATAACAGTGAACATATTTGTCTTTGGTCAAGGCAGGTAGGGAGCGAAAGAAAGAAAAGAGGAAAAACCAAAAAAGAACCATGAATTTGAAAGCAACATTGCTATACATATGGTAAATCAAAATCAGCTTCTGGATAAATTTTCCTCCTAGTGATTTGTAACATAACTGGATCCGCCGTCGCACGCTGTCGACACGGAGATTGGGCGTTCTTCTGACTGTTCTGTTGACTACGGGCTGAACAATTCGTTGAACGAACTTGTTCCATCCTGAAATTACTCTCGACAGCAGTGAATGGCAATCGACATACGTGAGTGAAAATGGCTCAAAGCAGTATCAATCCACCGCCTTATTAGCCACTTGGCACTGCATCCCTAAGTTGTGCAGTGCTGCAAGACTGGGTCCAGTACTCAAAAAATATTGAGACACAGATTTAAGGTTTAAAAAAGAGCACCAACAATGCGAATAGTTTTTTGAACAATTTATTGGAGGGACATATCTCACAATTGTAACAGACTAGACAAAGTATTTTAATCACTGTATCTAAGATAGTATCGAGAGTAACAAAAAGACTATATTTCTACACAAAGAGATAAATGTTAGGCAATAGTGTTAGGTAACTCCGATCATAATGCTGTAATTATAAAGAGCAATTGATATTTAAATGAATGACGAATAATTCGCGCCATATCTCAAATCGGTACATTGACATGTCAGGAAATCGTAAATTGAACAGAATAAGTAAGTCAGAGAAGGTTACAAGAAACAAACGTTTCTGACAGTGGGTCAGTGTAACAAGCAGGGGAGGGGGGGGGGGGGAAGGGGGGGGGGGACGGACGAGAACAACTGGCCCAGAAAATATTTAATGTACCTTAAAATAGGCAATAAAATTTATATCACCCGCAGCCTGAGGCAAATAATGTGAGTTCAGCTGTCTATCTTAAGGTGCATGAAATTATTTGCGGGTTAGATTTATTTTGCCTATTCCGTGCACCATGAGGGAAATTATGAAAGTTGAAGACTGGAAACAGATGCAGGAATGACAGAAGCAGAATGCACTTGATAGGAGACTCTATGCTCTTACTGATTGTAGAAAGAAGGAAGTACCGCAGTCCACTAGACGCTCAATGAGCAGTGAAATCTATGGTGATGCAAAAGAGCGCAATTAAACTGTCTCAAAGGGTAATGTGAAGACACCTAGAAAAATTGTCATTCACACCTCATACGACCGACAGAAAAAGATTACTTACTTCTGAATGAACCAAGCCACAAGAAAAAATGAATAAAGTTAATCAGAATAAATTATGGTACCTAGCTAGTAATCAGTATCTGTGAAGATAGAAGTAATTAATTTTTATGACAGGGGTAAACTTTCATGCAAATGAGAAACCAGTACGCTGATTGGCAAACGAGGTTCTGATTATGGCTAAATATGTGGAAGATTGGAATGGAATGGGCGAGATCGTTGGTACAGAATTTGGGTTGAGACCAGTGAAGATGAGGGAAAGTAACGTAAAAGGATGCAAACGTTTGAACTAAACTGGGAAGGAAATTTCAACTTGGAAAGAAGAAAGCAGCATCCAGAAAGAAAGGAAGATTAAAGGGCTTAGTCAGAAATGAGTAGGAAGCACTATTGGACTTGAAAATATTGTTTCATATCGAAGGTAGAAGTTCTTGAAAAGAATAAAGTGGCGTGATAGCTCAATCCTACCAATACACAGAAGCCAAATAAGACAATAGTCAAATAAGACTGATAGAAATACGTACTGCAAAATGGAGAGGTTTTTATTGGAAATGACTGGTCAGCCTTCCACAAGTCTTATATTTAATGAATGGTTGTAGTCCAGAAGCCAAAGGTCTTGTCGCAATGGTAACACCGGTTGCCGGCAGATCACCGAAGTTAGGCGCTGTCGGCCTTGGATAGCACTTGGGTGGGTCACCGTCTGGGGCTGCCGAGCGCTGAAGGAGGCGGGGTGCACTCAGCCCTCGTGAGGCCCATTGAGGAGCTACTTGATTGAGGAGCAGCAGTGTTGGTCACAAAAACTGACCACGGCCGGGAGAGCGGTGTGCGGACCACATGCACCTCGGTATCCGCTTCCGGTGACGCCTTAGTGCTGAGAATAACACCGCGGCCGGCCTGGACCCTTGGGACTTGGAGGCCTGTTCGGAGGGTGTTTGTGTTTGGAGGCCAATCACTGAACTACGATCAGTATGCTGTAGTACTATAGAATAATTGCTGCGCTCGTTTGTAAGACCTGACTTTCTCCCAGCGTGTACAATGTTTATATAACTTACGGGAATGCAGCCGGCTGCTTGTGATTGCTTGTTTGACAAATGGAATAACTTTTTTATGCCAAGTCAGCTCGGATACAGCAGACAACGAAAACCTTGGTAGTTATTATATAGATACAGAAGTCAGCATTCTGCAGGTTTCATGTTGATGTGGTGTTTTTGGCCTCAGCTAAGGGTCTCAAACAGGTCGCATTTGTCGGGGAGTAAATAAAATTCTTCGCAAGGGAGAGTTACACCAATGATTGGGCAAAAAGCTATTTACGGAACTAAGAGACTGTTATTTCAAATGGTGAGAATCTACACTACTAAATATGATGTGCTTTCCTTACACGAGAGCTGAGCGGAAAGTAAGTTCCGATCGGTTGGGAAATGAAAATCACGGTGAAAATCCGATGAAGCTTCACGTCGTCCTTTTCGGTTCTGAGTGCACAGTGAGCTCGTGAAGATGCCTAGACAATAGCGTCTCCTCCCAAGTGAAAGATTTCGCCTGATATCATGCCGTCTGCATAACACAACTGTCATACCGTTCCTTCTTCATGACAGTTCTCGGCCGCACTCTGCATCGACAATGAAGATGCTTCTACACCGTTTCCGATGGGGAGCGTCTGATGACCCACAACACAGCCCGTAAATGGCTGCCTCTGAGTTTCACCTCTGTTCACAGGAACCGCTGGCTTTGAAGACAACATTTTGCCAGAGACAATGAGCTGTAGACCAGCATATAGCATTGGTGGAAAGCACAGGCGGCTGCCTTCCATGACGATGGCATAGGAAAGTTGGCACAACGCTACGAGAAACGTCTCAGTCACAGCAGCGACTATGTAGAGATGTAGCCGGAAGGTGTAGCCAAATGTTGCGAATAAAACATTTTTGATTTTCACTGTGGTTTCCATTTTGCGACCGATCGGAATTTACTTCCCAAATATCCCTCGTATTTATCAAATTGATTTATGAGATGCGTATGTTGACCGACTGGAAACAAAGACATAATGTAAGATGTTTCATGCCAGACCCAGTGCCACTGTTGTGACCCATATTTCGTGCTGTTTGCCGTGCAGCCCTATCTTCACAGATTATTCACACAGAATCTGTACTCACGCTGCTGGAGGCACCAGAGACTCTTCCTGCTTTGCTGTCAGTGCCAATGAACGGAAAACTGTCACACAGTAATATGATTCCCGCCAGCCAGTTAGTAGTATAAAATTAAGATTTCTACAGCGTTTTATTTGGAATGAGGACTAAAATCACATTTTTCAATGGCGGTGATTGTCGAATGAAATATTCCATGAGGAGTACCTATTTGAGCTGATTCCATCTTCATATCAAAAGAACGAAACTAATATTTCTTCATGAAGCTCGCATCGCTAGAGAATTTAAAAAGAAATACAGGAATACCAACAAGTGATATACGCTTGGTACAAAACTGACAGCAAACTATCAACATAATCCATTTAAATATGAGTACGACGGTGAAATTCGCCGATATTGCTTGACTAAGTTTTTGTGGTCGAATCAGTAGAATTAGTTTCAAGCAAAAATGGTCATCCGTTCTGAGCGATTTTGATGGAGCGGTCAAATAAATCCCGAATCATGATGCTAGACAGAATAAAGAGGAAGTTTAATGGGAAGAATATGGCTATAATAAATAGGAGAAAGAGAAAAGCAAGCAAATGTTTGAATACACTAACTGAACTACAAGTTTTAATTATGAGTGCAGTAAATATGAGATGTAAGTTGGCGGTACATGCAAGAGGTAATTGATGAAAGCCGCAACGAGAGGTATCTTTGTTGGACACCAAGATACATGAAAAGAATGAGACGAGGGATATGTACAGGGGAAGAACGTAATGCATGGAAAAGTCTAGAGACTGTCTTAATTCAGCGGTTGACGACGTTTTACTAGGACGTCGATCAAACTTGAAGATAAACTTCGTCGTCTCATTGAAATGGAGGGCTCGCAATTTCATTTACACTTTCCCACCACATCTGAGGAATTCACAGTTTAGATTAGATTAGATTAATTATTCATTCCATAGGCCCATAAAAGAGGGAATCCTCCCGGGTGTGGAACATGTCAGATAAATACATTACAAAAATGTAATTAGAAAAACTTGAGTTCGATTAATTTTAATTATCCTCAGTCAATAAACAGTAAAATTATATACATGAATTAAATTTAAACTTCTAATATTTACAGGTTTAATACTTACATCTGCTTTCATAAAAACCCATCATTGAGACATTTGCTAGTTTCTTGGTTATTACAACCAAGTATTGTCAAAAATTAAAGTAAGTTATTCATTTCAGTGATCCTCAGTTCAGAGCAGTCATATTATGTACAAGATTTAAAATTAAACTTCCACTATTTACAGGTTTAAGACTTACATCTGCTTCCCATACATCCATAATTCACCTACTGTGGTAGGTAGTTACTTCGCTGTTACAACCAAGTGTTGTCAAAAATTAAAGTATAATAAATTTCCATTAAAACGGTCTACTGTAATTGTTGAGAAACTCATGGCTGGAATAGCAGGAGTTGGCCACCAAAAATTCTTTTAAATTATGTTTAAATTGTGCCTTGTCTGAAACTAAACTCTTAATGGTTGTTGGTAACTTATTGAAAATGTGCGTTGCTGAATACTGGACTCCTTTCTGGGTAAGAGTAAGTGATCTTAAATCGTCATGTATATTGCTCTTATTCCTAGTACTGATACTGTGTACTAAGCAGTTAGTTGGAAAAACAGATGTATTATTTACAACAAACTTCATTAAGGAACAAATATAATGAGAAGCTGTGGTTAATATGCTCAATTCCTTGAATAGGTTTCGACATGATGTTCTTGGATTTACACTACTCATTACTCTTACTATACGCTTCTGTACTCTAAACATTTTTTTCTCTGTTTGCGGTGTTACCCCAAAATGTGATACCATATGACACAATGGAATGAATAAGCAAAATATGCCAGTTTTTTATATTGATATCTCCTATGACTGACATCATTCGCATTGCAAACACAGACTTGTTTAGGCGATTTCGCAGTTCGTTAGTATGTTGCTCCCAACTGAATTTATTATCAAGTTGTAATCCCAGAAAGATTAAACATAGAAATGCTCTCCGTATTGTGCCGCAAATCTTGCACGTATTATTCACTGTTTCATGTAAACGTGGAATATTTAATTTTTGTATCAGCAATCAGCTTTAACTAGAATACTGTCACAGTCTGTTCGGAAAGCTAGAAGATGGTTTCTAAATGTAATTTAGTTCAACTCAATACTCCAGCTAATTCCTGTAGTTAACGTCGTACATAGAGTTGCAGTATACGTTCATAATTCAGTGTGGTGAACGTGTCTGTGCTCCATTTAAGCGTCATTAAGTTATATAACGGCATCATATTAATTAGCTGCCACCTCCAGTTTTCTGACGCTTTTGCAGCGTCATTGATAGGTGAATTTCATAACGTTCAGAACTGATGAGTTACTAATTTTATGATTATTTAATGAAGAGGTAATTGGAGGCTGATAAGCCACCGAGTTAATTATTCGGTCACAAATTACACATTTACCGATAGTCGGGAGTCTTTAGCTGATGATGCGGTTAATATTTACAGTGGATCGAAGCGTGACCGCACAATAGGCAGCAAAATCACAGCCCGATATTGTGCACGTAGAAGTCGGGTTATTTTATAAAATACGTACTATAGGAATCATGCGCAGAAAGATATGAGTTAGGTGCTCATTCAGTTGTGGCAGTTAGTGATCCAAAATCATTGCACTATGACAGGACTAGACAGTGAGACGGACTGAAGGAGGAAAGAGAGAGATGTAGGCAAGATGGAAGATGTGTTATTGTACTTACGCACTCGTAATCGCCATGGGGTACTACGTAAGTTCAACGACACTTATCTGGCCGCGTTCGAGTTGTTCGATGTTAGAAAGCCCAAGGAAAACTTGGATATTGCACCTCATTTGTACTGGGTTCTAGTTGCAGACCAAAGATACATAATTATAAAAATAGGTGGTGCTGTTTCCGTTATGTCGTAGGCAAAGATTTTTTGTAACGTGATTTCATTAGTAAGGACCAACTGCGTTAATCTTGAGTACTGCGAACATAGTATTCGCCCTTTCACCGGGAAATTACTGTTGTAAGTTGTATCGTGTCAAGTAGACGGGTTCGCTTTGTTATTAGAGGGCGGATTATGCAGCTCGTGTTCGGTTCCCGAGTATTATCGTTCAGTATTAACTACCGTAAACAGTGTGTGTGTGTGTGTGTGTGTGTGTGTGTGTGTGTGTGTGTGTGTTGGGTTGGGTTGTTTGGGGGAAGAGACCAAACAGCGAGGTCATCGGTCTCATCGGATTAGGGAAGGACGGGGGAGGAAGTCGGCCGGGCTCTTTCAGAGGAACCATCCCAGCATTTGCCTGGAGCAATTTAGAAAATTCACAGAAAACCTAAATCAGGATGGCCGGACGCGGGATTGAATCGTCGTCCTCCCGAATGCGAGTCCAGTGTGCTAACCACTGCACCACCGCGCTCGGTGTGTGTGTGTGTGTGTGTGTGTGTGTGTGTGTGTGTGTGTGTGTGTGTGTTTGTGTGTGTGTGCGTTGCTGCACAGTTGTAGACTTAAATCTGACACACAAAGCACCGCCATGGATGACTGCCGAAGTACCAGCACTGGGAGATGTTTTATTTTATCTATTAGGGAGTCCACGAATCACTCCATAGCCACAGTGAATTGCGGCTCCAGGACACGGATATTATATTCAGTTTCGTTGTAGACTCCCTCTTTACGAGAATTGCGCTTTCTGATACCATGGAACTAATCGCGGAAAAGTTCGACGATTGTTTTACAGACCTTCTTGGACACGTTCTGACATCAGCTTATTTTCTGTTCGACGGAAAATGTTATGAATGAACCGATGGCGTGACGACAAGTAGTCCTTTATCGCCTGTCGTGGTGAACCTATACATGGGACACTTTCAAGCAAAAGCAGTAGAATCTGTCAATTTGAAACCCACCTGTTTCTACATGTGCGTGGTTGACACGTTTGTATTGTGGCCACATAGAGCGAAACATCTTCAAGAACTCCTGGAGAATTTAAACTCCGTCCATCGTAAGACAAAATCTTGAAAAAGACGGCTAACTACTTTTTCTCGACGTACGAATCCATGGCTCGCAGTGTACATAGAAACTCTTCACATACTGATGGCTATCTACACCTCTCGAGCCATCATCATCCGTCACAAAGACATTGCGTGCTGTACAGACTCTGGTCCGCAGAGGTCGAATCGTTTCAGACAAGGAGAACCTCGCTGGAGAACTTCAACACATACAACTGGTTTTCCGAAGGAACGGGTACTCGGAGCATCGAACTGAACAGGCTATGCAGTCAAAATCAAGAACGCCTGAGAGAACGGCTGAGAGTGAGTCAGAGAATCCAAATATCACTTATCTGCCTCACGCTGGACAGTATTCAATAAGTTGTGTAGACTCCTACAGAAACATGGAGCCCATTGTACTTTGCTCCCTTCAACTAAGATAAAAAGTGTTCTTTATAATGTTAAAAACGATCTAGACATTCGAAATCCGGGTATTTCACAAATTCAGTGTGAATGTGACGTGTCTTACGCTGGGCAGGTGTTCAGAAAAATCGAGGAGAGACGCAACGGTCATCGGCGACACACCAGACTAAAGCAACCAAACACGTCAACTTGTCTCCGAACACTGCCTCTAACACAGTCATGAAATGAAATAAGATGAAGTGAATATTATACAAAATAAATTGTTGATGGTGTACAGCAACCCATACAAATTGGTTTTCCTTTACTTTATTCAAAAAGTACCGTTACCGGTTTTGAATTCACCATGAGACAATTTTTTCATGCTTTCATCAATACAGATTATACATTTGTTTCCTGTAAGTAACCTTAGGATAAGGAATAGTCAGTATTATTTATGGTACTAAATACTAATATCAAAATGTTCAAATGTGTGTGAAATCTTATGGGACTTAACTGCTAAGGTCTTCAGTCCCTAGGCTTACACACTACTTTAACCTGAATTATCCTAAGGACAAACACACACACCCATGCCCGAAGGAGGACTCGAACCTCCGCCGGGACCAGCCACACAGTCCATGACTGCAGCGCCTTAGACCGCTCGGAAATACGAATAAAATCTAATGAAATGACAAAGGACTCTGTCGAAATAAAGACGTCAGAAAATCAATGAAAGAATGATGGAGCTTTCAATTTATATAAACTTGGGATGAGGCACTCAGTTTATTAAAATCTCGTCGACAGTTACTTCCTTTAGCACTGGAAAACGCTGGAGAGGAGTTGCGTTTCTTCGTGTATCAGTGCGTGCTCTGTAAAACAAGAGAGCATCGAAGGGCGTATTACACGTTGAGAATCGAACTCGGCTACATAAATAGGGGCAGCATGAGACGAAAAATAGAACAAGAGCGTCTCTACACCCAGAGAAACTCACAGAGGCCAACTCAGACAGTTGGGCCCAATACTCAACAGAAATGTTTACACAGGAGGAGCAGCCAGGTTGCTTACCCTGCCTATACCTGGCTTACGAAACCAGGGTTTTGAGAGAGCAAAACGAACAACAGAGTCTGATTGGCGTTCACGCAGCGAATACACAGAATGGTAAAACTCGCAACACCTTAAGAAGACAGGTGTGACGGTCGGCGAAATATTGTGCAGAATATGGAAACAACACCTTGGCTGAACACCCGGAAGCCTACTTTAATATCCGCACATGTCTTTATTTCTTTATTTTATATTTTTTGGCTTTTCCGCTAGTACCGTATCACAAAGGGACTTCAAAAACTACAGTAATATGAATGGGCTTCAAAAACTACAATTCGGATGAACACTCGGATGCGTATTATTAAAATTTATAAATCTTTTTATTTATTGTTGGCGTTTCCGCTAGTACCGTCATACGCACGGATTACAGAAACTTTGTTATACGTTATTACTGTAGGCAAAGTAACTTTTATTGAAGGGTGCACTTCAAAGGGACACAGATACATTACACTATTTTACAACATGTCAATGTGTAATTAACCTTCGGAAATTTCTATGAATAGTTTAATTCCTCGACGACGGAAATCCTCTCCTTCGTCTTGGAGTCATTCCATCTACATCTACATGTATACTCCTCTAGCCACCAAGCGGTGTGTGGCGGAGGGCACAATTCGCGCCCGAGTCATATTCCCCCCCTCTGCCCACCGATCCTCTCGCGGATAGCAGGAGGAAGAAACGACTGTCTGAACGCCTCAGTACGAGCATGATTATCATTACGCGATTTGGCAGTTGGTGAAAACTCGATGAAGATTGGATTTCGGAATTTAGTGAGCAGCCCCTTCTGTTTAGCGCGTCGTCTATCTGCAAGTGTGTCCCACTTCAAACTTTGTATGAGATTTGTAACGCTCTCGCGATGGCTAAATGTACCATACGAATCTTGCCGCTCTTTTTTGGACCTTCTCAATTTCTCTTAAGACTGGACGAACTAACGTATTGTAAGCTATCTCCTATGTTGAAGGACTGTATCGCTTCAGGATTCTACCAATAAACCGCAATCTAGAGTTCGCCATACCCGTTACTTGTGTAATCTGATCATTCCATTTGAGATTATTTCGGATAGTCACACCCAGGTACTTAACTGATGTTACGCTTCCAAAGGCTGATCATTTATTTTGTGCTCATCATTAATGGGGATTTTCACCTTGTTATACGCAGTAGGTTACACTTACTAATATTGAGAGATAACTACCAGTCGTTACACCACGCTTTTATTTTCTGCAAATTCTCATTGATTTGTTCACAACTTTCATGTGATACTACTTTCCTGTAGACTACAGCATCATCGGCAAACAGTCTAAGGCCCTGTCAGTACAATAATCCAGATCGTTTATGTAAATCGTAAAAAGCAGACGACCTATTACGCTGCCCTGGGACAAACCTAAAGTTACTCTTGTTTCTGTTGAAGTTACCCCGTTCAGGACGACATACTGCTCCCTGTCTGTTAGAAAACTTTCTATCCAATTGCATATGTCATTGGATAGACCGTAAGCGCACACTTTTTGTAGCAAGCGACAGTGCGGAACTGAGTCGAATGCCTTTCAAAAGTCGAGACATATGCCATCAACCTGGGAGCCGGTATCTAGAGCCTGTTGTATATCATGCACAAAGAGGGCCAGCTGTGTTTCGCATGACCGCTGTTTCCTAAAACCGTGCTGGTTTCTGCAGATGAGCTTCTCAGAGTCTAGAAAGGTCATTATGTCTGAACACAAAATATGTTCCACGATTCTACAACAAATCGATTTCAGTGAAATTGACCGGTAATTATGTGCATCCGATTTTCTACCCTTTTTATAGATTGCTATGACCTATGGCCTGAAGTCCCTGATGTCCCTAAGTGGCACGTCTGATGATTACAAGGTTTACGTCAGAATGTCATAATAACACGTCATCATAACTGGCAAAAAATGCTATTGTATTAGATTAGAGAGGAAAAGTATCCAGAGAACAGCATCACTTCACTAATTCATTCGGAAATAATACGTTGAATCACTTCTTCTTATAAAATGGACCAGATAACAAAAACGTTGGAAATTATTTACATATGAGACTATCGCTTCATAGACTGTCTTTTGGTCGTGAAACACCCAGTTATAATTTTAGGTCCAAATCCCTAAAAATATTGATGGTAATTGCGTTTTTATGCGACGATAGTGAAGATTATATTGAAAGGGTACAGTACCGCCCGACATTGAAAATAGGTACAAAATACTTCATTATTCTTGTCAGAACAACACATTTTTTTTTTGTAAAATAACTCAATTTCAATTAATACAGCGAAGCCGGATACCAGTGTGGGAAAGAATGACAATTTATTTATTTAATTGATCACATGTGCACTCCCACAAAGTAAATCCCTACATCCAGTTTGGTGAGATCTGTGAAATGAATGAATGTATGGTCGTCTGCTAACCGCAGATAGTGAATGTGAATATACGATCATCTTTGAGTCGATCCTTTGGCCACCTTTGGTGGGACCAAAGAGATGAAATTTACCAGAGCTTTGAGCGCCTGAAATGTGGCTGACCAATACGATAGCAAGGTGCTTCCCCCACCTCGACAGAGATGGGAGATGACCTGAAGAACGGCCATATTTCAGCACTCTGCCGCTGGATCTTGTGCTGTTAAAACCTGTTTTAGTTGTGCTCCGTAATGACGAAAGAGTGGAGACATGGTATGCATGTGGAATATTTAAGAGTAGTTTGAAATAATAATTTCTCTATCTCAGGAACTTTTGTGGGGAGAATTAAATGTCAGGCAGGTAATATTAAGGGGATTGTAGTAATCTTCGGTAGTGACCAACGGTCACAATGAAACCACGTGTAGCTATTAGTTGAAATACTTCCGTGTGCTTAAGCTGAATTACTAGCATGTGTACAATAAGTTGAAATATTTAAGAAATAGCGTGTGTACCATAAGCTGAAATATTTACGAAATGGCGTGTGCAGGACTTGAAATTAGAGACGAGTACTTCCACGTGGTGAGTACTGTGTGAGTCTCAATCTGTGTATGATACAAAGGATAAAGAGAAGTACTCGTCCATGGTATCAGTTGAGGACTCGCGTGTGTGATGAATACATTCTTAATATTACCTTGCGTGATATAATTCCGTGTGACGCTAGATTTAAAGTCTGAGGGAGAATCAAGGTGAGTCGGCCGTCTATCCAGCAACGCCACTTGGCTTGCATTGCACAGGAAGACGTGCATATATCTCCAGAGTTCACAGTAGGAAAGTAGAATTACAAAGTGGGGCAGTGTCGTGTGAAACTGGGATAAATATTAATTGAAATGGGAAAGCTGAATGTGATAATGTTGTAACCATTCTCTGTGTAGTATTTCATACTGTTGTGTGGTGTATGTCATGTAATTTGGGTATGTGTGGTTTGCATGGGAGAGTAGCAAAGTAGTTTCAAAAGATTAGCGGGTTATGCTTGTTCCTTCTGTACCGCTCGGTCTGGAGGATAGTTTCGTGATGATGGTTGTGAGAGTCGAAGTGTGAGAGATAATAAAAGATCCACCATCCTATCCAGAAAGTGCACTGTAGCGTTAAATAATTACGAGACCATAATATAGAGATTCACTAATGTAAAGCCATGCCCACTGGGCGGAATTTCTCATGTGATATTGTTGTAGGTTATAGAATTTGTGTGTTTAGGTTAGAGAATTTATCGGAATAAATAAGATAGTGAAAAGAAAAAGATTGGTGGCCTTTTCCTTCGAATTGTATGTTGTCATAATGTCCCGAATTTATAATGTGTGCGCCATTCATATTCAGTGTGGTGGCCACGTGTTGATAAAAGCCGTTAAATAAAAGACAAAAAGGAAATGTGGTATTGCCAGTGCGTAGTGTACAGTCAGAGTTCTGTAAATTACTGATAGTCAGATGCGTGTTTCCGTTGCGTATTATTCATACAGGAGGATAATTTGTAACTAAATAGTAAGATACGAGAGTTCATGTTACTCGATAAATTAAGAATGAATCCACTCGCTTGGCAGACCACTCATCTTGCAGGCCTGACTGCTTGATGCCACAGTATGAGCATGGCATGTGGGTGCCTCTCAATATTTAGAAAATCGTCTTTCAGCTTGCATTGTCTCTTCCACATAGTGGTTTTATGATTGCTGTGTCGTTCCGACTAAATGAACAGCTTTTAGTGTTGAAGCGTTGGAACAAGTTGGGTTGTCCATGACAGAGGAAGTTTTCGTGATGGGAGCGCGCTCCTATGGTGGAATTTTGGCGCTGTCTAACGTTGTTTTTCGGCTATCAGTCTTCTCACTAGTTTGATCTGGAGCACCGCGAATTCCTCAACTGTCCTGACCTGTTCATCTCAAGGTAGCACTATCTCCCAACATCGTCAGTTACCTGTTGAACACACTCTTGTTTCTTAGAGAGTTTACTCACTGCAGTTTCCTTGGCCAACACAGGAGTTACTCCCTGACGTCTCACCACATTTACTTCATCCTCTCCTTTCATGTCACTGCCTTCCATGTATTTCTCTCATCACCGACTTCCTGTAGAACCACCTTACTTATTATCTTCGCAATTTACGTAACTGTCGACATGCCTCTTTGGCACATCTGAAAAGCTTGGGTTGTCTACTTTCCCGTTTTCCCAACGCCCGTGATGCACTTCTATGCGATACGAAAGTCAATACATACTTTCTCAGAATATTTTTCTGCAACTTTAAGCCGATTTTTGATACTAGTTGATTTATTACGGACAGGAATGACCTCTTTGTTCGTGCTCATCTGATTTTTATGTCCGCCTTTCTTCGGCCGTAACTTGTTATTTTGATTTCAACGTTACAAACGTTCCTCACCTGATGTACTTCGATTTTCAAGTTAAGTTTATCACCAATCTCATTTTTGCTACTACTGATTATTTTCACCTATTTTCGGTTTACTCTCAATTTATATTCCGAGCTCATTAGGCTGTTCATTCCAGTCAACAGGTATTGTAATTTTTCCTGGCCCTCACTAAGGATAGTAATGTCATCAGCGAATCTTATCATGAATATTAATCCTTCTCCTGAAACTTAGTTTTTCCGCTATTCCTTATTCTATGTATAGACTGATCGGTAGGGGCGAAACACTACAATCCTGTCTTATCCCCTTTCTAATCCGACCACTCTGTCCGTGGTTTTGCATTTTAATTTGCCGTCTTGGTTTATTTACGTATTTTACGCGACCCGTTTTTTCTTTACATTTCACACATATCTTCCTGAACGTTTGGAACCTTTGCAGGCGATGTGTCTAGGTCGACAGATCATCTTCCTTCTGTTATAAAGCTCTCCGCCAGACCCTGCCCTATGGCGCTCTTCTCCTTCCCTAAAGCGAAACTGATCATCAGCATCATAGTCGTGCCCTGAGGAAGGCCCTTGTAATTCGGCCGAAACGTCGGTTTTAGTTTATTATTGTTGTTAGTTTTTAGCAATGACGCGGCGTAATTTTAATCACTATGACACCGGCCGCGGAAGCCCACGTTCTTATAATAGAACACGAGTTTTCTTCACCATTCTTCTGTACATTATTGTTGTCAGATTGTGTGGATGATATTTTTCTGAAATTCTCATGGCATGTATTCAGACTCATCGACTCCAATAATGTTTGAAATTCCGAAGGAATGTTATCAGTGCCTTCTCGCAAGTATCCAATATGCACACCACAGTCTGGTGGGGAGTGTGCCGTTGTGTTTCTTCCGAGTATTCTAAAGCTATTAAGACACTGATCCACCGAGCCCATAACATCTTAGATGCCGAAAGCCTGCAAACGGACATGGAACACCTTCAAATTGTGATCCGAATAACACATATTCGTCTTAACAACTCAGCTACAACAGGCAGGATATTAAGAGAACGTAAAGTTAAACTAATCTCTCAATTTCCTTCAAAAATATCAGCGCTTTTGGGATCGGTTTGAAACGACTTAAGAGTTGGCAAAGCACGTATTCACAGGACTCCGGATCAATATGGCAAATCTTACGTAGGACAAGCGACACGCATTGTGCAGAATCGCATTGTATAATATGAGCGACGTACCCGCCTTCTCCAAGCGAGTAAGTCCTCTAAGCTGAACACTATATTGTAACTGGTCATTCCATTAAATACAATGCAACAACATAATTTGGCCCATTCAATGAAATACAACGAAACAAAACATTTTTGCCCATATGTAAATCTTTTAGAACTCAGTTATCAATGAATCAGTAGAAACGCGACTGTCTGAATCCCTTATGAATCGAGACGGCGGTTTCCAGTTAAATTCGGCATTGGACCCGCATGCGCTCAAGTAACGTATGCGCAGTGCCAATTAGGAACACCATGCCTGTGCCGGTGGAATCTTAAATAGGGGACCTTAGTGTATTGCTCATCATTATTCACCTGAAGATGGCCAGAATACTCTGCGCCGAAATATCGTACCAACATGTTACAGACATCCGATAATTGTCCCACAATTTTGTACAACAATCTGTACGCCGGAAAGGTTTTGAATAATCCAGTTGTGTCAGTGGAAAATTGAAAACCCACTCTCTCTTTCCCTCTCCATATCTCCAGACAATCCAAGATGAGAGAAATAGAACTGTAGTTTATATCCCCGCCCCTCACCTCCACTTTCCGACCACTCAGAATGCAGTATTTAAATGATGTGAAGAAACTGTGACAAATTACATTATTTCAGACGTACACATCAAGCCACACCCCTCCCACTCTTTTCTGACCAGGCTAATACTTGTAGACAATACATGCTAGCTAACATACTAAACTGAGCAAGCAAGCACACAAATAGTCAGACCGAATGTAATTAATTAGGCCTACTCTTGACGTAAGTCACAGTGCACACTTAAATTAAATAATTCCACATGTATATTGTTTCAAGCACCATTGTAGCAGGGATTAAGACAGTGCATTATGTTATACAATAGAAAATAATAATCAGTGATAGTTATTGGATTATTGCTAATGATTGGATCCTGCTTAAGGTAATGCAGAATACCAACTTTCGTTGAAGTTTACTAATCAGTACTTCGGTGCAAAGACTCTCTAAAATGTTCATAGACTGTATCTCCTATAATCAACGCTCAAATAACACCATCATCCAACAAAATTATGCCACGTGAAAATGCACACCCGAAATATCCGAAAGACATACAGATTTGAAGAAGATATTTTATCACTTCAATTTTAGAAATGACTAAGGGGTTTCGTTACTATATATCACTTAAAATGCAGACAGACATACTTTGTTTGTACACAATGATGAGATGGCCAAAGACAATAACAGAGAGTTGTGGAATCTCCAAAGACAGTGGTAGATTCTATATCCAAAAAGTAAGTAAAATTATTTATCACCTATGTAAGTCTGCAGGCTTTCGTGGCCGTTGTCACTGAAGTTAAAATCTTCTGGGTTATTAGGCCGCGTCATGTTTCTTCTAAAATGATCGACGTTTTGACCCCTCTGCTGGGATATTCCTCAGGATCTTCTAGTTTCCACTACTGCTAGAACACTGTCAGAGACGAGTGTCACGTCCTCTTATGAAGGGGGAGTTTTCATATGGCTACCATCGGTGGGCCATAGTCTTAGGCTAATATTCCCACTCAGATGCAGAAGACGGGGCGTTGTTAGGTAATCTCCTGTGGATACCGTTGGCGGGCCATCGTCATTGGATAGAAAGGCGCTATTCCACACTTACGGTGGAAAAGGGTTATTGGTTGAAATTCCTGCTACCGCTCGTCATCATTGGCTAGATTCGAAGCGGACAGAGCAAGAGAGGGGGAATGTTTACCCAAAATATTATTGTCCGCCGAGATGACTTGCCGCGCGTTGTTTATGCCGCTCACACACCGCGACTGCATATTTACTTCCTTGATGGCGGGGATCCACGATGCCGGAAGCGTATAGCCGTCCTGTCTATTGAAATTAGATGCATTCTTAGAAATTTCGACAGCTTTTCGGACATTCCTTCTATAAATGTTTGTTTCCTTAGCCAGTACACGTACGTTATTACATCGATGTCAGAGCCACAGTTCTCATGATGTTCCGCTACTGCCGATTTTTCACTTCGCTTTAGCCGCGTGTGCCGTTCGTGTTCCTTAATACGTTCTTTAACAGTTCTTCCCGTTTCGCCTATATAAACTTTGCCGCAGCCACATGTGACTTGATAGACTCCTGCATTTTGGAGGCAATCAGGTGCATCCGTTTTCCGTCGGAAAAAAATCTTTTATTTTGTTTTGACTAAAGAAAGATGTCTGAATACCATTTTTCGTTAAAATTCTGCTTATGCGGTCAGTGACCCCAGAACGAACGGTAACCTGACGGAGTATAGCGGTATAAATCACCTACTTTATTATGTGTGAGATTTCACACACTTCACACGCTCAGTGTTTTTTCCTGCATCTAAATTGTCTGTATTACTTCTTAAAATGCATTGGCATTAGTGATAGGACCTTTTAGTATAAGTAGCACTCGTTTGTATCGAAAGTTCGATATGTATACCACGCTAGCAAGCTCTATGGACCTCCAAACTTAATGTTTGCGCTTCTGAACTGTCTGCAAAGATGATTAAAATATAAGTCCGCGGCTGGTGTTCTTGCGGTAGTGTTGTTGCTTCCCGCAGACGGGGTGCCGGGTTCGATTCCCGGCGGGGTCAGGGATTTACTCTGCCTTGAGATGACTGGGTGTTGTGTGTCTTTCAACACCATTTCATCCTCATTCACTCGCAAGTCGCCGTAGTGGCGTTAAAGAACTTGTGGAGCGGCGGCCGAACCACCCCGAGAGGGGTCTCCCGGCCACCAATGCCATACGCTCATTATTATTAAAATAGACACAACTTGCAGGTTTATTGTAACATGCGAGATCTCTGTGAACATTCGAGCAAAATGAATTTTCATTATGTGTAAGATGGAGATTCAATTTAAATAATTTAAGCAACTAAATTGTCTCCATTACTTATTAAAATAGGATAGGAGACGGCAGTAGTTCGGTCGCAATAAATTAATCTAAATAGGTAATAACTGGTCTCATATAACCACTAGTGCTGAAGCTTTGGGTGCAAAAATACTACTCTCACATCTAGAAGCTCATCTACAGTTCGACACACTTTACAGGCAAATTTAGTGTTCCCGCAGTTAAATTATCAGTATAAATTACTCTAGAGAACTACTTCACGTTTAACTTACGACTTCTAGGGACACAATACTATTTAAGATCAAGTAGCCGACATCCATCTGGTCTAAAATACTATTTAACATCCAGTATCGGACAACCATCTGGTGCTAGAATACTATTTAAGACTCAGCAACGCCTAATACCTAATACAGGATACCCAGCGCCTAATACATAACGCCTAACGCTTCCAGAGATAAACACTCCATCAAGATGCTGCACCATATCCTTTGACACCAAGAAAGAAATTTATAGTACTAGTGTGTTCGTCATATTATGCTGAGCACACTGTCATTCACAATTGTGGGCACAGTGGTCTCCTGTATGTAAGAAAGCTGTCTTGTCTGTTGTTGTCTGGACATCGAGCAAGTACCAGTGTTAGCGCACATCACAGGCCATCATTGATTACTTTCTATAATTGATCACTGACTACCACTGATCACTGGCTATCATTGGCCGCTGACTATCGTTGTCTACTGACCATCATTGATCACTGACTATCACTGAACTGAACGTCATTGTCCATAAACTGTTGGTCGGTGTCTGTCGACCTTTATTGACAGAATGATGTTCATTTTTAAATTTCACGGAGGCTAGACTTGGCTGCAGAAGATGGCAAGACAAGCTGTTGTTCAGCCAGCCGCGGTGGTCTAGCGGTCCTAGGCGCTCAGTCCGGATCCGCGCGACTGCTCCGGTCGCAGGTTCGAATCCTACCTCGGGCATGGATGTGTGTGATGTCCTTAGGTTAGTTAGGTTTAAGTAGTTCTAAGTTCTATGGGACTGATGACCACAGCAGTTGAGTCCGATAGTGCTCAGAGACATTTGAACCATTTTGAACATATTTAAGAGCAAGATCATTGGTTTATGTACGTGCGAGATAAGCTGTTGCAAATGTGGAATGCTGGTACATTTTTAAACGGTATAACCACCAGAATCTCGAATGCTAGCATGCAAACGTGTTGTACGGGTGCTGGATGTCGGTTTGTGGAATGTAGTTCCATGCCTGTCGCACTTGGTCGGTCAATACAGGGACGGTTATTGCTGTTTGTGGGTGACACGGGAGTCTTCCAATGATGTCACATATGCGCTCGATTGGAGACAGATCAGGTGGTCGCGCAGACCAAGTCAACGTGTCGACACTCGGCAGAGAATGGTGGGCTACAACAGCGGTGCTTGGGCACTCGGTATCCTGTTGGAAAACACCCCCTGGAATGCTGTTATAGAATGGCAGCACAACAGATCGAATCACCAGACTGACGTACAGATGTGCGCACGGGGTGCGTGGAATAAGCACAAGAGTGCTCCTGCTCTCATACAAAATCACGCCCCAGACCATAACTCCAGGTGTAGGTCCAGTGTGTCAAGCTGGAGGCAGGTTGGTTGCAGGCCCTCAGCTGGCGAATACACGGCCAACACTTGCAGCGAGGCAGAAAAAGTTTTCATCAGAAAACACCACAGATCTCCTCCACCTTGCCCTTCAATTAGCTCTTGAATGGCACCACTGAAGGCGCAAACTGTAGGGACTGTGGTCAGTGTATGCGCGCTTCAGGGCGACTGGTTCTGAGTTTTCCGTCAAGTAACCGATTTGCAACAGTTCCTTGTGTCACTATGGTGCCAGCTGCTGCTCAAATTGCTACTGCAGATGCTGTACGAAGCGCCTGAGCCATACGCCGAACCGATGTTCTTCACTCTCGGTAGTGCCACGTCGCCTTGTAGACCCTGGTCTTCTTGCACCCGCACATTCTCATGACCACCACTGTCAGCAGTCATGTGCAGTAGCTACATTCCTGCCAAGCCTTTCTGCAATATCGCAGAAGAAACATCCACCTTCTCGTAGCTCTAGTACACGATCTCGATCAAACTCAGTAAGGTGCTGCTAATGAAGTCTTTGTCGCCTTAAAGCCGTTTTTGACTAACAACAGTTCACAACGTCCAGTCTCAAAATAACGCTCACGACCGTTACAGTGAGTGTTTGAATCGAATCTGATTTAAATTCCCCTAGTGGCGCTAGTAGCACCACTACCATGCAACTGCCGCGAAATTTCAAAAGAGGTGGTCACAAAGAGAAGATGGAGGAGATGGTCGGAAACGGGTTGGAAGCAGGAGATAGAGGAGTGGAGGAGGGGATGCTGAGACGAGCAAGGAACCAATGGACATAGGGAAAGGAGCAGATGAACGGTGGGAGGGACATAATAAGGTGGACAGAGAGAGAGACAGAACCAGGAGATGGATCAATAGAAGACTGGAATTAAAATATATCCGCACAATGCTGGTACTTCCTATATACTCCAGAAGCTGCCCTGCCTAAAGAGATAGTAAAACAGCATTTTGGTTTCCACCATACAGTACGCTGAATATCTGGATATCTGGTAGAGGCGGTAGCTCAGCGAATGGTTTTTTTATGAGACACGAGTAGCATACACCACTGGCCATTAAAATTGCTACACCAAGAAGAAATGCAGATGATAAACGTGTATCCATTGGACAGCTATATTATACTAGAACTGACATATAATTACACTTTCACGCAATTTGGGTGCATACATACTCAGAAATCAGTACTGAGAACAACCACCTCTGGCCGTAATAATGGCCTTGATACGCCTGGGCATTGAGTCAAACAGAGCTTGGGTGGCTTGTACAGGTACAGCTTCCCATGTCGCTTCAACACGACACCACAGTTCATCAAGAGTAGTGACTGGCGTATTGTGACGAGCCAGTTGCTCTGCCACCATTGACCAGACGTTTTCAATCGTGAGAGATATGGAGAATGTGCTGGCCAGGGCAGCAGTCGAACATTTTCTGTATCCAGAAAGGCCCGTACAGGACCGACAATATGCGGTCGTACATTATCCTGCTGAAATGTAGGGTTTCGCAGGGATCGAATGAATGGTAGAGCCACGGGTCGTAACACATCTGAAATGTAACGTCCACTGTTCGAAGTGCCGACAATGCGAACAAGAGGTACCGAGACGTGTAACCAATGGCACCCCATACCATCACGCCGGGTGATACGCCAGTATGGTGATGACGAATACTCGCTTCCAATGTGAATTCACCGAGATGTCGCCAAACACGGATGCGACCATCATGATGCTGTAAACAGAATGTGAATTCATCCGAAAATATGACGTTTTGCCATTCGTGCACCCAGGTTCGTCGTTGAGAACACCATCGCGGACGCTCCTGTCTGTGATGCAGCGTCAAGGGTAACCGCAGCCATGGTCTCCGAGCTGATAGTCCATGCTGCTGCAAACGTCGTCGAACTGTTCCTGCAGATCGTTGTTGTTTTGCAAACGTCCCCATCTGTTGATTCAGGGATCGAGACGCGGCTGCACGACGCGTTACAGCCATGCGGATAAGATGCCTGTCATCTCGACTGCTAGTGATACGAGGCCGCTGGGATCCAGCACCGCGGTCCGTATTACCCTCCTGAACCCACTGATTCCATATTCTGCTAACAGTCATTGGATCTCGACCAACGCGAGCAGCAATGTCGCGATACTATAAACCACAATCGTGATAGGCTACAATCCGACCTTTATCAAAGTCGGAAACGTGATGGGACTAATTTCTCCTCCTCACACGAGGCATCACAACAATGTTTCACTAGGCAACGTCGGTCAACTACTGTTTGTGTATGAGAAATCAGTCGGAAACTTTCCTCATGTCAGTTCGTTGCAGGTGTCGCCACCGGCGCCAACCTTGTGTGAATGCTCTAAAAAGCTAATCATTTGCATATCACAGCATCTTCTTCCTGTCGGTTAAATTTCGCGTCTGTAGCACGTCATCTTCGTGGTGTAGCAATTTTAATCGACAGCAGTATATATATATATGGGACCAAACTGCTGAGTTCATTGGTCCCTAAGCTTACACACTACTTAATCTAACTTAAACTAACTTTCGTTAAAGACAACACACGCACCCATGCCCGAGGGCGGACGCTACCCTCTGACGGTGGCAGCTGCTCGAACCGTGACAAGGCGCCTAAGACCGCACGGCTACCCCGCGCGGCGAACTGTGTTTATTGTCGCAATGAATAGACCAGTGTCATAATTGATCTTCGAGGATTTTCTGGTCGCATTGTAATGTGAGTGATGGAAACACACGGAAATTTGAAGATCTTCAGTTTTGAAATTTCCTCGCAGATTAAAACTGTGTGCCCGAAACAGGACCTTTGCCTTTCGCGGGCGAGTGCTTTAATGGCAGAGCACTTGTCCGCAAAGGCAAAGGTCCAGAGTTCGAGTGTTGGTCCGGCACAGAGCTTAAATCTGCCAGGAAGTTTCGCATCAGCACACACCTCGCTGCGGATCTTTAGTTCTGTGCGGTGATGGAATCATCGCCCGTGAAACGGTATTTTAATAGTAAAAATATATAGTTTTCTATTACTTAAAAACAGCTACAGTATTTCAGTCTGTTTCCTAAAGGACCCACGCTTTAGCACGGCCAGGACCATGACCGCAGCTTATAGATAGGGTGACATCACTAATATCAATGAACAGCAAAGTGACGCAATTTGCAGATGAGTCTCATGGTACTATTACGTTTGCTGTTGCGAGCTGGAGTGATGCTAGTAAAGAAGCAGTGCTGATATTCATCAATTTCTATGTGAACCGGGTAGTATGATCCATTTAGTTAATCTGGTCAGCTCATAGTTTCATGCATCTAAATGATGTGACCTTGAACTAAGTTCTTCACTCCTCATTATTATTGGACAAATGGTGTACGTCACTTGCACCTTGCTTTCTCCCATAGACCTGACGCTTCGTGCAATACATCTGAAAAACGACGAATCCGTCGACTTAGAAATACAGATGCTTCTGCCTCTAAGGAATGGTGTAGCATTTCTTTCCAGTTGACGTTTTGCAGCCTATCGATTTGTCTTATTCTGTACCAGTGGTCAGTAACGTACAGAAGGCTATTATACCTTTTACCTGCGGGACTGGTAAAAATGGAATTTGTCCAGTAGTAAGCAATGGAGAATTTGTGATTCAGAAGACCCGGTGATATATTTCTATTGATCCACGATCCAATCTCGATGTTTCCTGTGGCATCTGAAATCGTAACTGACGATGTCGCTGGGTCAGAAAGGGAAGACGTAGTGGTAGACCCATCGTGGGGTGCCGTTTTGATGTTTAGCATTCCCCTAGATGCTATAGTTCGATCTCTGGTGATCTACAGGGAATGGAAGCACCCCATGTATATAGGACACGACATCTTGGTAGATGATTGTTGCAGTGTCTGTGTGTTTATGGGTTGCATTTTTTCATATGACTTGTCAAGCCAATGGCAGCACGGCATGTCTTGCCGCAATTGTCACAAGTGTATCTGGCTGCTGAGGCAGGAGCAGTGGTAGCACTGCGAAGCTTTTTCTGCCTTAATCTGTCTAACAAGCCTTCATCATGCTTCGACATTCCAGATGATATATCATCACGACACTCTGGTCTCATGCTAGACCGTGCCTCCTATCTGTTTGTGTCAATTCCAAAGCTCTCCCTATCTCGTTTTCAGACTACCTAACAGATCAAAACGAAAATTTCTGTTCCGACACTGACAATGTTGTTGGGAAAATACTGCGAAAGCAAAGAGAGCTTCACTCCAAGTTTAAACGTAGCCAAAACCTCTCAGACAAACAGAACCTAAACGATGTCAAAGCGTAAGGAGGGCTATGCGTGAAGCGTTCAGTGAATTCGAAAGTAAAATTCTATATACCGACTTAACAGAAAATCCTAGGAAGTTCTGGTCTTACGTTAAATCAGTAAGTGGCTCGAAACAGCATATCCAGACACTCCGGGATGATGATGGCATTGAAACAGAGGATAACACGCGTAAAGCTGAAATACTAAACACCTTTTTCCTTCTCTAAATCCTCGCACAAACGAAAAAATGGCTGACATCGAAATAAGTGTCCAAGGAATAGAAAAGCAACTGGAATCACTCAACAGAGGAAAGTCCACTGGACCTGACGGGATACCAATTCGTTTCTACACAGAGTACGCGAAAGAACTTGCCCCCCTTCTGACAGCCGTGTACCGCAAGTCTCTAGAGGAACGGAAGGTTCCAAATGATTGTAAAAGAGCACAGATAGTCCCAGTCTTCAAGAAGTGTCGTCGAGCAGATGCGCAAAACTATAGACCTATATCTCTGACGTAGATCTGTTGTAGAATTTTAGAACATGTTTTTTGCTCGAATATCATGTCGTTTTTGGAAACCCAGAATCTACTCTGTATGAACCAACATGGATTCCGGAAACAGCGATCGTGTGAGACCCAACTCGCTTTATTTGTTCATGAGACCCAGAAAATATTAGATACAGGCTCCCAGGTAGATGCTATTTTCCTCGACTTCCGGAAGGCGTTCGATACAGTTCCGCAGTACGTTTGATCAACAAAGTAAGAGCCTACGGAATATCAGACCAGCTGTGTGGCTGGATTGAAGAGTTTTTAGCAAACAGAACACAGCATGTTGTTATCAATGGAGAGACGTCTACAGACGTTAAAGTAACCACTGGCATGCCACAGGGGAGTATTATGGGACCATTGCTTCTCACAATATATATAAATGACCTAGTAGATAGTGTCGGAAGTTCCATGCGACATTTAGCGGATGATGCTGTAGTATACAGAGAAGTTGCAGCATTAGAAAATTGTAGCGAAATGCAGGAAGATCTGCAGCGGATAGGCACTTGGTGCCGAGAGTGGCAACTGACCCTTAACATAGACAAACGTAACGTACTGCGAATACATAGAAAGAAGGATCCTTTAGTGGATGATTATATGGTAGCGAAACAAACACTGGGAGTATACGTGCGGAACGATTTGAAGTGGAATGATCATATAAAATTAATCGTTGGTAAGGCGGGTACCAGGTTGAGATTTATTGGGAGAGTCCTTAGAAAATGTAGTCCATCAACAAAGGAGGTGGCTTACAAAACACTCGTTCGACCTGTACTTGAGTATTGCTCAACAGTGTGGGATCCGTACCAGATCGGGTTGACGGAGGAGATAGAGAAGATCCAAAGAAGAGCGGCGCGTTTCGTCACAGGGTTATTTGGTAAGCGTGATAGCGTTACGGAGATGTTTAGCAAACTCAAGTGGCAGACTCTGCAAGAGAGGCGCTCTGCATCGCGGTATAGCTTGCTCGCCAGGTTTCGAGAGGGTGCGTTTCTGGATGAGGTATCGAATATATTGCTTCCCCCTACTTATACCTCCCGAGGAGATCACGAGTGTAAAATTAGAGAGATTCGAGCGCGCACGGAGGCTTTCAGGCAGTCGTTCTTCCCGCGTACCATACGCGACTGGAACAGAAAAGGGAGGTAATGACAGTGGCACGTAAAGTGCCCTCCGCCAAACACCGTTGGGTGGCTTGCGGAGTATAAATGTAGATGTAGATGTAGATGTAGTCCTTGTACCTCAATACAGAACGTCCTACAGGTCTTTTGGCTATAGAGATCTCTCCAAGCATCACCTTATAACACTCCCGTCTGCTACTATTATTCCATAACCTTAAAGTTGGAAGCAGGTCGTGAAATAACACTATCTTGTTAAAGCAATTGTGGTATAAAGCAACAGAGCAGTGTTACTCTCTGAGAGGAATTTTGCTGTGTTGACCGTGTTGTTCCTAATGGGAGTGGCTTATCGGAAGTGAAAGTCGGAATTACGTAAATAATTAAACGTGATAAACAAAATATTGCCTATCTGCACTGTTTAATTGATAATGGAAAACGGTCGCCAGCCTAACTAGGCAAGAGAATGATTAACATTCTCATTTAAGAAAGTAAGTATAAGTAACTATAACGGACAAACACGACCTAGACTTGGCCACACGCGAGTGCAATGAACTCTGACACACTCATATGTTTACGGTAAGAGTGAAATTTACAGTTGGAGCAGCACAAACTATTTGCAACATTATAACAGATACAGAAAAACACTATCACTTTCAGGGCTTACACAAACTGAGTGGTCTTTATACTGTTAATATGCATTCAAGAGAGACAAACACTTAGTAATTATGAACATATAATTTCCTACTATGCAGTTCTCCACTTTTACTACATCGAAACACAATGTTAACAAAATTGCAAGAAACTGACTCACCTTTTTAGAATTTACTACAGATATTAAGGTGATCATTAGCTAAGCAAAACTTTAGAAGTCCCAGCCTTAAGAACTTTTAATTTTGCAGTTGGCAACAGCACTTTAATAAGCAGTTTTAATAGGAAGATTATTTTCAGCAAACAACATTTACTTTAGCTCACTCTCTTGCCACATTAACTTTAACTTTCTTTTTACTAAGTTCAAGAGGCATTAATTAGCATAACATTGGTCATAAAAGTTCTTTCAGTAAGGACACTCGGTGATTACTTTAGTTCAAACGGAAAGGAACCTGAGAGGTGTTATGATGAGGAGAAAATCAAGGTTGGTACATAAATTTAGATATAAATTACCTTATATTTGAGCACAATAACACATCCATTAAGCTGATCTTTCACTGTACATCATTATAGTATTGCTTTACTGTGATTGCGCAACGTGGTGGCAACTGCATGTTGGTAGGTGGATTCGCAGACTGAATTGCTGGACTCTGTCATTTCTTGGTGGCGACGACAGATACAAATTCCAGAATAGTTCCAGCTATTTATCCATCCATCCGAGGCATTGGAAAGTAGCAGGAAAAGCCTCTCTCGGAACCAGCACCATATGCACCTTTTACATAGCAGTGCACGGACTCGTAGCTCGTCTCCGACTGTTGGCTCGTCCCCGACTGACTATCAGTTCCACCTTTTCCACCTAGGCCAACCACAATTTGCGCGCGCTACACAGTTCCGTTCCCGAGGGGAACCACTACACCTCTTATACACAGAATACTAAGAGCCCTAAGTGAGGATCAGCAGTTTACATAACAGCAACCAAATACATTAAATAAAACAGAACATTTGCACATATAGACATTTCTACAAAAAATTATTCACACAAAATTACAATGATATACAGTAAGTTTTGTTCCCTCCAAATGGGACAAAGAATATAAATTGCAGATATGCTACACAGCATACAATCAAATCATGATATCAAAGTTCGTACAAAGAAAGGAGTATACAATTTTATGTTATCGATTCAAGCAAACACATTTACAGAAGCTCAATGATGTAACATTAAATGAAACAAAGGCAAAATAAATCAGTAGAGCAGAAGAGCCATGGTGTTACAACCTCACGTGGTAATCTGTCAGGATCCATACGGTGGACGTGCCACAGCCAGCGGAGTCATCTCTGCTTCAAGACAGCTGAAACACTATTGCAGTTAGTTTTAGATAGCACTGCTTCGTTAGTCACTCGATCCTTCCACGTTACTCCGAGGATGGATCTCAGGTACCGCATGTGGAAAGCATTAAGGCGACGTTCTTGCTTGACATAGGTAGTCCATGTTTCCGATCCATACAGAAGTGATGATGTCACACACAGAAGTGAAATGATAAGGGTGGTCCAATCAAATGCGAAAAGATAAGTACAGTACCAAGCACATGGATGTATTAATTAGATGTAGAGGGTTGAATGATTACAGTGAGTAAGTTGGCTAAAGGTAGAAGTTTTACAAATGAAATTAGTTAAAATATGAAGTAATATTGGGAGCCAGAAGTAGTATGTGTGTTACACTGGTATGGTACGGTGATGCATGCAGGTCGGTTGACCGTTGAGTTAAGCAACGTGAAGAAAAGTGTCATGATGAGCGGAGGACGTGACAAAAAGCAGTTCGCCGCACGCCACGGTGCCAACATAGAGGCCAGTACTCGAGTTATTTACGCCAGTCGAGCAGTACCAAAATATTCCCCCAAGCTACTGGAGAGGAAGAACCACAAACATAAGCGGCAGAACGTCGTACTTGAGGATCGCCAGCCAGCTTGTCATCATCAACCGTTATGAGGCACTGGAGTGTCGCTTGTGCCACTCAGCGCTGCCACCAGTACGGAGCCGTCACTGTCATCGCAGTCCCCGTAACAGTCAACGTCGCAATGGAGGTCGTCGCCTAGAAGGCGCCGGAGCGACGCCACGGCTGTAGCCTTCGGCATCACTATCGTCGGACGCCGGCAGCAGGCAGCCACTTGTAATGCGGATCAACAACTTGGACGCGTCGTGCTAAAGCACCGTCGCCAATGTCCGGGAATGCTTGCTGCCTTCAGAAATATCGTGACCGGGGCCGGAGCCCGGGACTCTGGCTGGCCGACGTCAGACAGCCGCCGCCGGCGATGGTCTCTTAGACAGGTCCCTGACCTGTCCCACTGCCACCGCCGCACGCCCCCGGCTGCGATCACAGCAGAGCCCCGCGGCGCGTGGTTCCAGCCTCCGCGGTACGATCCAGCAGGAGCTTAGCGCGGCTACTGAGGAAGTGGATTTCAGTCAAGCCAGCGCCACTACATTCGCAATAGCAGGTGCAGGTGTGAGCCTCTGCTAGCCACCTTCATCGATGCCGAGAATATTACTAGCGGAAACAAACGTCACCCTGAAGTCCAGCGACCAAAGTATTGCACTTCATCAATGAATGTTGTTATTCTGTCATCAGGAATCATCCATGGAGACACCCCCACCATCCTCTTCCTCATGCCCAACAGAGAACCCACGTTCGAATCCGAAAAATGTTCAAATGGCTCTAAGCACTATGGGACTTAACATCTGAGGTCATCAGTCCCCTAGACTTAGAACTACTTAAACCTAACTAACCTAAGGACGTCACACATATCCATGCCCGAGGCAGGATTCGAACCTGCGACTGTAGCAGCAGCGCGGTATTCAAATCCGTTGACGATCAGTGGAGTCCGGTGCCTGTTTAGGGAAAGAAGGGTCCCGTACCTGTTTAGGGAAAGGAGGGGGTCATATACACTACTGGCCCTCAAAATTGCTACACAAAGAAGATGACATGCTACAGACGCGAAATTTAACCGACAGGATGAAGATGCTGTGATATGTAAATGATTAGCTTTTCAGAGCATTCACACAAGACTGGCGCCGGTGGCGACACCTACAACGTGCTGACTTGATGCAAGTTTCCAACCGATTTCTCATACACAACCAGCAGTTGACCGGCGTTGTCTGGTGAAACGTTGTTGTGATGCCTCGTGTAAGGAGTAGAAATGCGTACCATCACGTTTGCGACTTTGTTAAAGGTCGGATTGTAGCCTATTGCCATTGTGGTTTATCGTATCGCGACATTGCTGCTCGCGTTGGTCGAGATCCAATGACTGTTAGCAGAACGTGGAATCGGTGGGTTCACGAGGGTAATACAGAACGCCGTGCTGGATCCCAACGGCCTCGTATAACTAGCAGTCGAGATGACAGGCATCTTATCTGCTTGTCTGTAACGGATCGTGCAGCCACGTCTCGATCCCTAAGTCACAGATCGGGACGTTTGCAAGACAACAACCATCTGCACGAACAGTTCGACGACGTTTGCAGCAGCATGGACTATCAGCACGGAGACCATCGCTGTGGTTACCCTTGACGCTGCATCACAAACAGGAGCGCCTGCGATGGTGTACTACTCAACGACGAACATGGGTGCACGAATGGCAAAACGTTATTTTTTTGGATGAATCCAGATTCTGTTTACAGCATCATGATGGTCGCATCCGTGTTTGGCGACATCGCGGTGAACTCAAATTGGAAACGTATTCGTCATCGCCATACTGACGTATCACCCGGCGTGATGGTATGGGGTGCCATTGGTTACACGTCTCGGTCACCTCTTGTTCGCATTGACGTCTCTTTGAACAGTGGACGTTACATTTCAGATGTGTTACGACCCTTCATTTGATCCCTGCGAAACCCAACATTTCAGCAGCATAATGCACGACCGCATGTTGCAGGTCCTTTACAGGCCTTCCTGGACACAGAAAATGTTCCACTGCTGCCCTGGCCAGCACATTCTCCGGATCTCTCACCAACTGAAGACGTCTTGTCAATGGTGGCCGAGCAACTGGCTCGTCACAATACGCCAGTCACTACTCTTGATGAACTGTGGTATCGTGTTGAAGCTGCATGGGCAGCTGTACCTGTACAAGCTACCCAAGCTCTGTTTGACTCAACGCCCAGGCGTATGAAGGCCATTATTACGACCAGAGGTACTGATTTCTCAGGATCTATGCACCCAAAGTACGTGAAAATGTAGTCATATGTCAGGCCTAGTACAATATATTTGTCCAATTAAGACCCGTTTATCATCTGCATTTCGTCTTGCTGTAGCAGTTTTAATGGCCAGTAGTATACGTCTAACGGGAACAAATAGTCACGACAAATACTCATTAACATATGAGCTACCCACTGACGTAACAGGATGAACATTTAAGAACGGGAGCAGGGTTTACAACTGTAAAATTTAACTTCGGCACACGTGGATGGGCACGATAAAATCATAGTCAAGAAAGCATAGGTTAAAAACCAACAAGATACAAGCAGCAACAGACTACAATACACTTGCGGTATTGTATGGTTGTGTACCAGAACAAATTTGTAAAAGCCTTAAAAGCACGTGCACAGCAAATGGATCTGTAGAAGTGACTGCTAAAGCTTACCCTAAATTCTAATGTTCAGAAACTTCTGCTACTGTGTAGACAGTGTGAAGTACGTTTCGGTAAATGAGTATTGTATTTGCGACATCATTTTATACAGTCTCAAGCATAAATGACCTTCTCGTCGTAAATATTACAAATTTACAAGTATTCACAAATTTTTACACCGCTGATGACATGTGATAGAATTAATATGTGTGTGACGAAAAAAAATATGACATCTCAACAGTAAACAAATTTGCAGAACCGCTCATGGCGCGCATTACAATTAGTGAATAAATACTCCTCCAGCCTAATGGCCAGTCTTTTAACATTGTCCCGGAAAAGTCCAGAAAAAAACTGCAAAACACAAAACAACTGTCACTTCACTGGTCTCAAAAAATACACTGTTTGTCACCTGGATTGTTTCCACAGAGCGTTCGACACACACTCACACACACACACACACACACACACACACACACACACACACACACACACACACGAGAAATGCGGAAACTATACTAGTGTTTATGGTTTTAGCAGGTCTTCTCAACATAAAGTTTATGTCAGTCTGCTTCTTGCTGTAATCAGCTATTCTCCACATCACTTATAGTTCCAACAACGTAAATTTCGAGTTCCCCCCCCCCCTAAGATTTGACCAGTAATCAATAAATTTGTGAGCAACAGGAAAGTGTTCATGACCCACGAAAGATTTGCGGTAATGGTGAGTGTCTTCAAAATGTGCATTTTTCACAAAAGCAATAATGAAAGATGGTGTCGTTCCTCGAATTATTGTGCACGTATCTGAAAAGCATAACTCACGTTCGAAAAGGAAAGTTACAGCAAGAGTTCATCTTCTCTGACGGACACTTAATATTTACCTGGTGGATGCCTCAGTGTCTACGGAAACCCATTGAATAGACCTCCCACACAGGGTCGTTAATTGTTCAGATGAACTAATAGCCTGCTTGGTAGTTCACCTAGCCGATGCAGATTCGATGACGTATACAGTGGCACCTCGTTCTCTGCAAGACAGATGTGTTGGTGGCCGCAGTAAGTATGTCGGGCGCGACGTGAACGTTAAGAGTGGAATCTCAGTGCGAGTGGTATGGCCGGTTTTCGAGGGTTGCGAGGAGACAAGTTTTCACTTGCCGACAAGGAGAGTGTCTTCTTTAGAGCCCATCGCAGCTGCGGCTGGTAACGGCCGTTTACCCAATGGGACCCGCTCATCGGGGCATCCACGTCTCAGCTTTTCGGTTGGCCGGGGACGTGTTGCTTTCAATGGGTCAGCTGTGTGTACTAGGGGCCACGAATCTCCCATGTAATCCGGTATCTGTGTCACAGTGGTATACAATGACATTAGACAAACAGTAATGAAATTCAACATAAAAATTCTCAAAGTATAGTGGAGACAAAGGAAGCACAAATTGCGGATCAGTGGACTCAAAGGTTTAATACACTAATGGCCATTAACTTTGCTACACCAAGAATAAATGCAGATGAGAAACGGGTATTCATTGGACAAATACAAAAAAATGGCTCTGAGCACTATGGGACTTAATATCTGAGGTCATCAGTCCCCTATAACTTAGAACTACGTAAACCTAACTAACCTAAGGACATCACACACATCCATGCCCGAGGCAGGATTCGAACCTGCGACCGCAGCGCATGTGATTACATTTTCACGCAATTTGGGTGCATACATCCTGAGAAATCTGTACCCAGAACAACCACCTCTGGCCGTAATAACTGCTTTGATACGCCTGGGCATTGAGTCAAACAGAGCTTGGATGGCGTGTACAGGTACAGCTGCCCATGCAGCTTCAACACGATACCACAGTTCATCAAGAGTAGTGTCTGGCGTATTGTGACGAGCCAGTTGCTCGGCCACCATTGACCAGACGTTTTCATTAGTGAGAGATGTGGAGAATGTGCTGGCCAGGGCAGCAGTCGAACATTTTCTGTATCCAGAAAGGCCCGTACAGGACTTGCAACATGCGGTCGTGCATTATCCTGCTGAACTGTAGGGTTTCGCAAGGGCCGAATAAAGGGTAGAGCCACGGGTCGTAACACATCTGAAATGTGACGTCCACTGTTCAAAGTGCCGTCAATGCGAACAAGAGGTGACCGAGACGTGTAACCAATGGCACCCCATACCATCACTCCGGGTGATACGCCAGTATGGCGATGACGAATACACGCTTTCAATGTGCGTTCACCGCGATGTCGCCAAACACGGATGCGACCATCATGATGCTGTAAACAGTACCTGGTTCCATCCTAAAAAATGACGTTTTGCCATTTGTGCACCCAGGTTCGTCGTTGAGTACACCATCGCAGGCGCTCCTGTTTGTGATGCAGCGTCAAGGGTAACCACAGCGATGCTGCTGCAAACGTCGTCGAACTGTTCGTGCATATGGTTGTTGTTTTGCTAACGTTCCCACCTCTTGACTCAGGGATCGAGTCGTGGCTGCACAATCCGTTACAGCCATGCGGATAAGATGCGTGTCATCTCGACTGCTAGTGATACGAGGCAGCGTTCCGTATAACCCTCGTTAACCCACCGATTCCATATTCTGCTAACAGTCATTGGATCTCGACCAACGCGAGCAGCAATGTCGCGATACGGTAAACCGCAATCGCGTCAGGCTAAAATCCGACCTTTATCAAAGTCGGAAATGTGATGGTATGCATTTCTCCTCCTTACACGAGGCATCACAACGACGTTTCACCAGGCAATGCCGGTCAACTGCTGTTTGCGTTTATGAAATCGGTTGGAAACTTTCCTCATGTCAGCAGGTTGTAGGTGTCACTACCGGCGCCAATATTGTGTGAATGCTCTGGAAAGCTACTCATTTGCATATCAGAGCATCTTCTTCCTGTCGGTTAAATGTCGCGCCTGTAGCACGTCATCTTCGAGGTGTAGCAATTTTAATGGCCAGCAGTGTACAAACAATGTTGCTCTTGGGACTTCAAAACGGCAACAACTCTTTGTAAAGTCTTTGGAAACAAGGTTGGGCTCCACATCCTTATAAGGTACACGTTATTATGTTCAGGCTCCTAGGCCCGTTTAAAATTTGAAATTGTTAAAGCTTTCGTTGTTACTTGTCGACAAACTGCCTGTTGGATTCTGTCTCTCGTTCTTCGGCTGACGTTTCGCCAACAATAGTAGCTGGCATTGTCAAAGTTTCAAACTCCACTGTCGGTAGTGGGCTGTAGTCAAGTCCGAGTCCGCAGATTATATGCACCTTGCGCACCAACTTGCAAGGGTGTTTCCGTGGTCATTTCCGGTGCGGTTCTCCCTTGCTACCTGAAGCGGTCGTGCCCTGCAGCATGGGAAGGCAGGTCCTTTCACCTTGAAGCTTTCTTCTTTCTTGTTGAAGCTACTCTCATGTTTGTGAATTTCTCGTCTTTGTGTATCTCTATAGCTTCTCTGAACAAGTTGGTGTGACATCTCTTCTCTACAGAAAGAACTTCTGCATCGTCGAAAGCTCCTATGGCGTATGTCTCGTACAGCGCATTTTCTGTCACGGCCGATTTCTCCACCTGCCCCAACCTGCAATACCGCTTATGTTCTGTGTTGATTGATCGACCAGTCATTCTCACATAAATTTTTCCGCTTGTACATGGTATGCGGTATATTCGACATTGCAAAAAGGTTCATTTTCTCCTTTGTCGATCTGAGACAATCTTTGACCTTCTTTGTCGGTTTAAAAATAGCCTTTATGGAATATACGAACGAGTCTGTCCGTCACTCTGGGAATACGAGGGCAGTTCAATAAGTAATGCAACACATTTTTTTCTGAAACAGGGGTTGTTTTATTCAGCATTGAAATACACCAGGTTATTCCCCAATCTTTTAGCTACACAACACTATTTTTCAACGTAATCTCCATTCAATGCTACGGCCTTACGCCACCTTGAAATGAGGGCCTGTATGCCTGCTCGGTACCATTCCACTGGTCGATGTCGGAGCCAACGTCGTACTGCATCAATAACTTCTTCATCATCCGCGTAGTGCGTCCCACGGATTGCGTCCTTCATTGGGCCAAACATATGGAAATCCGACGGTGCGAGATCGGGGCTGTAGGGCGCATGAGGAAGAACAGTTCACTGAAGTTTTGTGAGCTCCTCTCGGGTGCGAAGACTTGTGTGAGGTCTTGCGTTGTCATGAAGAAGGAGAAGTTCGTTCTGATTTTTGTGCCTACGAACACGCTGAAGTCGTTTCTTCAATTTATGAAGAGTAGCACAATACACTTCAGAGTTGATCGTTTGACCATGGGGAAGGACATCGAACAGAATAACCCCTTCAGCGTCCCAAAAGACTGTAACCATGACTTTACCGGCTGAGGGTATGGCTTTAAACTTTTTCTTGGTAGGGGAGTGGGTGTGGCGCCACTCCATTGATTGCTGTTTTGTTTCAGGTTCGAAGTGATGAACCCATGTTTCATCGCCTGTAACAATCTTTGACAAGAAATTGTCACCCTCAGCCACATGACGAGCAAGCAATTCCGCACAGATTGTTCTCCTTTGCTCTTTATGGTGTTCGGTTGGACAACGAGGGACCCAGCGGGAAAAAACCTTTGAATATCCCAACTGGTGAACAATTGTGACAGCACTACCAACAGAGATGTCAAGTTGAGCACTGAGTTGTTTGATGGTGATTCGTCGATCATCTCGAACGAGGGTGTTCGCACGCTCCGCCATTGCAGGAGTCACAGCTGTGCACGGCCGGCCCGCACGCGGGAGATCGGACAGTCTTGCTTGACCTTGCGGCGATGATGACACACGCTTTGCCCAACGACTCACCGTGCTTTTGTCCATTGCCAGATCACCGTAGACATTCTGCAAGCGCCTATGAATATCTGAGATGCCCTGGTTTTCCGCCAAAAGAAACTCGATCACTGCCCGTTGTTTGCAACGCACATCCGTTACAGACGCCATTTTAACAGCTCCGTACAGGGCTTCCACCTGCCGGAAGTCAATGAAACTATACGAGACGAAGCGGGAATGTTTGAAAATATTCCTCAAGATATTTCCGGTTTTTTCAACCAAAATTGGCCGAGAAAAAAAATGTGTTGCATTACTTATTGAACTGCCCTCGTATATGGCGAATTTCTGTTCCTGATGCGTCAGTTCGCCGAGTGTTTGTCTATGTGACACCTCTTATGTAACTGGTTGAGTACCCAATGCTCATCAGATCATCTGAGATGCTGCGCTCACATATTCGTTTTGCTCACGTTACGAGCGTATTAATCATGCCTCTTTCTGGGTTTCGTGGAAATAGAAATAAGAACACCGTGAATTCATTGTCCCAGGAAGGGGAAACTTTATTGACACATTCCTGGGGTCAGATACATTACATGATCACACTGACAGAACCACAGGCACATAGACACAGGCAACAGAGCATGCACAATGTCGGCACTAGTACAGTGTATATCCACCTTTCGCAGCAATGCAGGCTGCTATTCTCCCATGGAGACGATCGTAGAGATGCTGGATGTAGTCCTGTGGAACGGCTTGCCATGCAATTTCCACCTGGCGCCTCAGTTGGACCAGCGTTCGTGCTGGACGTGCAGACCGCGTGAGACGACGCTTCATCCAGTCCCAAACATGCTCAATGGGGGACAGATCCGGAGATGTTGCTGGCCAGGGTAGTTGACTTACACCTTCTAGAGCACGTTGGGTGGCACGGGATACATGCGGACGTGCATTGTCCTGTTGGAACAGCAAGTTCCCTTGCCGGTCTAGGAATGGTAGAACGATGGGTTCGATGACGGTTTGGATGTACCGTGCACTATTCAGTGTCCCCTCGACGATCACCAGTGGTGTACGGCCAGTGTAGGAGATCGCTCCCCACACCATGATGCCGGGTGTTGGCCCTGTGTGCCTCGGTCGTATGCAGTCCTGATTGTGGCGCTCACCTGCACGGCGCCAAACACGCATACGACCATCATTGGCACCAAGGCAGAAGCGACTCTCATCGCTGAAGACGACACGTCTCCATTCGTCCCTCCATTCACGCCTGTCGCGACACCACTGGAGGCGGGCTGCACGATGTTGGGGCGTGAGCGGAAGACGGCCTAACGGTGTGCGGGACCGTAGCCCAGCTTCATGGAGACGGTTGCGAATGGTCCTCGCCGATACCCCAGGAGCAACAGTGTCCCTAATTTGCTGGGAAGTGGCGGTGCGGTCCCCTACGGCACTGCGTAGGATCCTACGGTCTTGGCGTGCATCCGTGCGCCGCTGCGGTCCGGTCCCAGGTCGACGGGCACGTGCACCTTCCGCCGACCACTGGCGACAACATCGATGTACTGTGGAGACCTCACGCCCCACGTGTTGAGCAATTCGGCGGTACGTCCACCCGGCCTCCCGCATGCCCACTATACGCCCTCGCTCAAAGTCCGTCAACTGCACATACGGTTCACGTCCACGCTGTCGCGGCATGCTACCAGTGTTAAAGACTGCGATGGAGCTCCGTATGCCACGGCAAACTGGCTGACACTGACGGCGGCGGTGCACAAATGCTGCGCAGCTAGCGCCATTCGACGGCCAACACCGCGGTTCCTGGTGTGTCCGCTGTGCCGTGCGTTTGATCATTGCTTGTACAGCCCTCTCGCAGTGTCCGGAGCAAGTATGGTGGGTCTGACACACCGGTGTCAATGTGTTCTTTTTTCCATTTCCAGGAGTGTAGTTAGTGCAGGCGTTGGTCCGTGTGTGTTGGTATCGGACAACGCTGTATCCTCGCTTTCCAACATCCCTTGTGACCAGCACATGTAGATAGGGTAGCTGTTTGTCCTTTTATACCTCCATTTCAAATATTACGCTGGCACGGAAACTGTTCGTCTTAGAAAGTCACTGAGATGTTCCTCACCATGGCTCCACACGACGAAGATATCATCGACGTATTTGTACCACACCTCAGGTTTACAGGGTGCAAAGTCCAGTGCCTGCGCTTCGAAATGTTCCATGGAGAATACGGCTACCACCAGACAAACAGCGGTACCCATGGCGACACCTTCCAGCTGTTCGTAGAAGTTGGCATTCCACGTGACACAGTTCGTGGTGAGACATGCATGAAAAAGCTTGATGATGTCTTGCGGCAGAATGGAACCGGATGGTCGTCTGTGCAAGGTTTAGTTTCTTTGGCCTCTTATGTGTGTATTTGTTTCACATATATATTTCACTGTACTTTCAGGTATCGAATAAGACAAATTGTCCCTACTGACTAAAATTCTAATTTACTCGTTGCGAAACACAATAAAATCTGAAGAAAACAGAAACATTTAAAAATATTTTGCCCAAAGCTGCAAATCTCAGGGCATCGTTGGGCTTTTGTTCACCAACCTTACCTCGGAAGAAGTAGAAGCTAGCGCTCGCCACTTACAACTAATTTAGATTGGTCACGTTCATTTATTTTTGTTTGTCGTTAATTTTACCAGTAAAATTTTGCATGAGTTAAAGAAAAATTTTACTACGAAACTCAGATGGTTCCAGGTTTGGAAAATCCTGGCTAAGGGTCGATAATTTAAGAGCAAACCTGCCCCATAACATCACGTTCAACAACGAGAGCTGGACGATGTACTCAGGAGCAGTTGCGCCTGCACCAGCATTGCACTCCGCCACCGGTAGCCGGCTCCCTCTCCTGTTTTACAGGTCGGGTAAGCCTCCGACCTCCACATTCTGTGACGTGGCATGGACGCCCAACACTCTGTCGGCTACCCGTGGTTTCATCGTCCTTCAACCACTTTCCACAGATGCCCATGTCAGCAGCACGCATGCACCCGACCAGCTTTACCGTTCTCGAGATGCTCGTTTCCAGATTCTGGGACGTAACAATCTATCCTTTCTGAAAGTAACTTACGTTGGCGAATTGCCCCATCTTGCGATGCGTATCTCCAGTAAACTCATTCACCATTCGTCCCTGCGCCGATTATACAAAGCGTAAATTATAATTGTTTGTAAAGTACCACAGGTAAAGAGTGCGTCGAGACGAACTGTTTGACATGCAGCACTTGTGGTCCGTCAAGTAGGGAAACGACCATAGATTGGCCTACAATATTCACTAAGCTACAAAGCATGCCCGATGTGTGAGATTTTCAACATTTTCTTTCTTTATCTGTCTCTGTGCACTTACTGTTTCTTATATAGAAAACAGTGTAAGAGCTTATGTGTAGGAAATTTACTGTAGTTTAATTTTGTGCTAGGAGCGGTTTTTTCTGGTCACAGCTTTTGCGTGTTATTCAAGAAAAACTTATGAAAGCGACTTAACTCAGCCACCCATCCCACCACCCACATGTCAAAATTTTTAGTACGTTGTTCGCGGCACTCTTTCTTTACCATGTACAGAATTCTGCAGCTACACCTATTGTTTCCCATATTCGACCTTTTTTGAAGATAATTGACTAGGATATTACGCAAGGACGTAGGCATGATTCTGTCAAAGGGGTGGGGGGAGGTGTCCGATTTGTTAAAGAGGATCATAAAAGGCTCATTTTCATTTTATTCTGAAAACACACATATCTATTTTTCTTTTATGTGCATAATTTGCCTCATGAGGTCTTCATACAAATAGTTTTGGTCTATAAAATAAAAACTTTTCATAAGAAAGTATAACACATTTTCTAAAATATATGAAAAGAAATACCCAAATCCATATTCAAATATTCCTTTATTTGGCAGTATGATAACGTCACTCTATTGTCAAACGAATTAAAATTGGAATACAACGAATTGACTCTTCGCTAACAAAACAATTTAGTTTTCTAATATGAGGTTCACTGTCGCAGAGCACAAGAATTTTAACGTTGGCCTGAATAATGAAAATGGTTCAAATCTTTTTTTGGCAATAGCTATCTTTCTCCTACTACAATCCTGTGTTTAAATTAACGACTTATCTGAGACCAAGTCAGAATTCCTTCAGCTTTTCAAAGTGTCACAAGATCCTCAAACTTTATTGAAGAATCTTTCATTTGATTAAAATTCTTCAGCTTTCTCAAGTGATCAAGAACTTTATTGAAATTGTTATGTACACAGTCATCTTGAAAATGTAGGAACCAAATTTATTCATCAAACAAAACGGCATACGCTAATACTATGTGCTACAGTTCTGGTATCTCAACACTGATCCACGCCTTTTCTTCAACTTGACTTCTCTTGCATGCTGTCTCAAATATGGGTTTGTATTTCTCCATGATGATACAGTTATACAGTCTTTGGTGCTTATAAACTTCTCTACGATATACAACATACACTGACGTTTATGTGATGTTTATTTACAGACACGTTAGGATTGTGACGGTTGGGCCTGCTATTCCAAGGACATTATGAATAATATATTTCACAGTAGTACATCGTTCTTGTAATAAAAGTTGAGCCTACTTTATGCAATGATGCACAGTCCAAAATGACGATCGCTAGCCGCCTTCCAATGTAAATATGGCTTCCAGTGGTGGGACTCTCCAAAGAGGTGTTTGGCTCGCCTTCGATGCAACTTTTTTCATTTAAGCAGAGACACTACATCTTCAATGGAAGCGAAATCTGTCAGGCAAGAAAGGTATTTAGAAGGAATTGCCTATGACCTATACTAAGGGACCAACTTCAGCATCTGCCTAAATCGAAAACGGGAAACCGCAGAAAACCATTTTCAAGGTGGCTGGCGGATGGAATCAAACCACTTCGTACGCCGAATCCAGGGATTGCTAGTACAGCGCCTCAAACACATAGCTGCCCCAGTCGGCAGAGAATCTAGCAAAACTGATAGTTGTACATTCATTTGAAATAAAAGTGAAATACATCACAAGAAAACATTGACTTCTGATATGGCATGTTTTTCCTTTCATAGCGTATGTTTGGTCATTTGAAAGTGCACGGATGCATACATATTTTAAGATGTAATTGTGGATGGATTCCCTGGCTTCAGTTATTACAGTACAAGACCGTAAAGGGAGGAGCGTGAGGGAGGGATGCAGGGTGCAGTCGGCCCGGACGAATTCAAGCAGACCGCTAAAAATATCTTTCAGAAACGAACAATAGAGTAAGATGTCTTCAAATACCTCTTGAGCTCTTCACAAAACCCCCGCCCACATTCTGTATCGTAAAACCATTTTCTTACCTGAGTATTGCCCGGGTGACCAGACTGAGCGCTATTTCTCCATTTGGGCTCGAAGTGATATAATTTTGAGCAATTTTTTTAATGAAATGCGACTACCACCGTATGGGCGATATTTTTGTTGACCAACGGGACTTTGGTATGCCACAGACAAATTCAACTGTGTTTTTATGCACTGATTTTAACTGAATGTTATTTGCAATGATATTTGCAACTGCGCTGCATTGTGGAATACTGAAACATTACATCCCCAATGTTCTTCCACTGACTCCAGTGGTATCATTAAACTGTTACAGACAGGTAATTAGGCTATTGTAGTATTGCGTACAAATTTTTATCTTATCATATTGCTAACAGACTTGGTCTTCTTCTTCTTTCTTGTTTCAAACTTATTCTCAATTGGAAGCTATTACCACAGAACACAGCACCAAAACAACACACTCAATGCTTACATTAGATTCTATTGCAAGTAAGAACTGAACTGATTAACAAAATAACAAATGAATTCATGTAACGCCATCAAAGTACAACATTTGGACTTGGCTAAAGTATGGATGGGCGATAGTGCTCTATCGATAGCTTAATCCTATAGATGGCCTCTTTGACTATTGACAAAACCTATCCCTGTTTCGTCGTACTACTAAGACTCAAAAATTTTTCAGTTTCATTACACGACAACTGAGTGGCGTGTAATTTCATTTAAGTGATTGGGGGGAAGAGTCTGGAACCCTGGATCCCCCCCCCCCCCTCTCTTTGGCTACGTTCTTGCATTACGCCACCAGCTTAGTTGGCCCTTCCGTGAGGGTACTGAAAGAGAAAAGCCTTTTCTAAACGTAATGAATAGACTAATTACCTCTACAATTCTTTATCAACTTTCTTCTACAAGCACAGGCCTACAAACAAAACTATTTCATTGTTAGTTTTATTCTGTTAAAATTCACAAAATTGAGGTAAAATTTACGCAAACGTTATTTTTAAAATTTGTAAGTGCACAACTAAGTCGTTTGTTAATAACAGTTCAATGTCTTATATGAAGTTGTTGGTGTCGACTTTCTCTGCACCCTGGTTGTACGTTGTAAACAACTATCGTTTCCCCGCCATACTGTTTCCTTACGCGTCACGTGCCCGCAGCACTACCGACTGGGATTCAGTCTTGAGTTGGCGTGTGGTGAGCATTCAGATTTTAGCAAGACCAGTTCCAGTACTAAATTATTCAATAAAATTTTATTCAGTCTCTGTGTAGCTACGCTGGATGGCGGAAAATCGCGAAAGAGTGTAACTTAGAAAAATCAGTATGGTACAGAGATATTTGTAGCACACTATTTTCTTATCTCACAACTGCTACACGAATATTTCAACACCGAGTAATCAGTACCGTGGGAGATTGTTTGCTTTACCGTTGTACTACCTGAGTATCCGGTGTTGCCCGCCCATGTATTTATTCCTATCTTCTTTTAATCCATCATATCCTGCTTCCTCCTCTCTGTGTCCCTCTCCTCCTTCTCCCCCTCCCTGTGCCTCTCCTCCACTTGCCTGTCTCTGTCGGCCGTCCGGAGTGGCCGTGCGGTTCTGGGCGCTACAATCTGGAACCGAGCGACCGCTACGGTGGCAGGTTCGAATCCTGCCTCAGGCATGGATGTGTGTGATGTCCTTAAGTTAGTTAGGTTTAAGTAGTTCTAAGTTCTAGGCGACTAATGACCTCGGAAGTTGAGTCGCATAGTGCTCAGAGCCATTTGAACCATTTGAACCTGTTTCTGTCCACGTCCTGACTCCCCTCTCTGTCCAACTCCTCCTGCCCCTCTCTTTGTCCATCCCCTCCTTCCAACATCTCTCTGTCAATCTGCTTTTTCCGCCTCTGTCAATCTGCTCCTTCCCTCTCTGTCTTTCCTCTCTGTCCATCTCCCACTCCCCCTCTAATTCCATCTACGCCTCATCTCCTCTTTGTCCATCTTCTCCACTTCCCTCTTTCTGTCCATATACCCCCCTCCCTCTCTCTCACTGTCCTCCTCCCTCCTCTTGCATTTGCTCCCGTTTCCTTACCATCTCTATCGCCTGCTCTCCTGTCTCTTTCCCTACTCCCCGTTCTCTTTATCTCCTCTTCCTATCTGTAGCTATCTCTTCCTTTCCCCTCTCTGCCTGTCCATCTCCTCGTCCTCCCTTCTCTTTCCAAGTTATCATGCTCGCCCCAGTATTACGCTGATGTTTCTTACCCCACTCCCCTTGTATTTCTTTCCAGAACATATTTAATAAGAATACCAAATTTTACTTAAATCTTTCCAAGAGTTTAGTATAAGCTGTTCTCCTGTATGTGTATTTACACACATATTTCACCTCTATCCCTAGAGAATTTCGCCTTGCAGTTTCATTTCCATGCAGCTCAGTGGTAACGATTTCGTTTCTTCTGAAGTATGTTCTCTACAATATTATAACTTTGCAGGTATATCCAGTGTTACATTGGCTATCATCTGCGAAATGTATTGTGAAATTAGTAGTAAAGAAACAATAAATTATGACGTCGTTCATGATGCTGCAGTTTTCACGCATTTCTGTATTTGACCTCATGTTTCCTGCACCATGTGTCTTACAGTCATACAGTTTTTCAAATACATTCAGTGGTAAGTGCGAATAGCGTCTGAAAAACGTGTCGTGAACACAGTGAGACGTAACTAAATTAAAACGTCATTCTTCATGTGACAGTATTACTGCACGAACAGCAGAAAAGTTATAAGCGACAAATTTTCTTATGTCGTCGTTTAGGGGGTGTTGTCAGCAAGAAAAAGTTACCTATCTGAAATTATCTGCAAAGTTTGTTGTAAGCCTTCATGTGCTTTCATTCTCAAATACTTTATGAGTCAAGTATGCGGATTCGCACGCCATAGGCTACTCTGCTTTTTCACCCAGCCCCTACCCCTTTGATAGGTGGGCGGTTCTTACACCCACAGCGATGTTTTCCAGACAGTAAGTGATAGATGTACTAAGATCGGTTGAAATCGGTTCGGTGATTTAGGAGGAGATGTGTAACACACACACACACACACACACACACACATACATACACATGGTTTTTCAGTAAGAACGAGCATAAATGTAACGGGACATAGAGAATTCTCCAATGCACAATTTGAGGTAGGGAACCTGGGAACGGACAAGCCAGCTTAAGGAAATATGGATGTAAACTTGTCTACCGTTTTGTCTAGCTTACTGTTTTCCAGCTTATTTACATCTAGCATGCATTTAACTTTACACGTCCTGCGCTGTTTATTTACACGTAAATTTCAGCAAGAAAACGAGGAGGAGGAGCCTGATTACCAGGAAGCCATGACGCAGTATTTGCTTACGAGGGCAGTTCAATAAGTAATGCAACACATTTTTTTTCTGAAACAGGGGTAGTTTTATTCAGCATTGAAATACACCAGGTTATTCCCCAATCTTTTAGCTACACAACACTATTTTTCAACGTAATCTCCATTCAATGCTACGGCCTTACGCCACCTTGAAATGAGGGCCTGTATGCCTGCACGGTACCATTCCACTGGTCGATGTCGGAGCCAACGTCGTACTGCATCAATAACTTCTTCATCATCTGCGTAGTGCGTCCCACGGATTGCGTCCTTCATTGGGCCAAACATATGGAAATCCGACGGTGCGAGATCGGGGCTGTAGGGTGCATGAGGAAGAACAGTCCACTGAAGTTTTGTGAGCTCCTCTCGGGTGCGAAGACATGTGTGAGGTTTTGCATTGTCATGAAGAAGGAGAAGTTCGTTCAGATTTTTGTGCTTACGAACACGCTGAAGTCGTTTCTTCAATTTCTGAAGAGTAGCACAATACACTTCAGAGTTGATCGTTTGATCATGGGGAAGGACATCGAACAGAATAACCCCTTCAGCGTCCCAGAAGACTGTAACCATGACTTTACCGGCTGAGGGTATGGCTTTAAACTTTTTCTTGGTAGGGGAGTGGGTGTGGCGCCACTCCATTGATTGCTGTTTTGAATCAGGTTCGAAGTGATGAACCCATGTTTCATCGCCTGTAACAATCTTTGACAAGAAATTGTCACCCTCAGCCACATGAAGAGCAAGCAATTCCGCACAGATGGTTCTCCTTTGCTCTTTATGGTGTTCGGTTAGACAACGAGGGACCCAGCAGGAACAAACCTTTGAATATCCCAACTGGTGAACAATTGTGACAGCACTACCAACAGAGATGTCAAGTTGAGCACTGAGTTGTTTGATGGTGATCCGTCGATCATCTCGAACGAGTGTGTTCGCACGCTCCGCCATTGCAGGAGTCACAGCTGTGCACGGCCGGCCCGCACGCGGGAGATCGGACAGTCTTGCTTGACCTTGCGGCGATGATGACACACGCTTTGCCCAACGACTCACCGTGCTTTTGTCCACTGCCAGATCACCGTAGACATTCTGCAAGCGCCTATGAATATCTGAGATGCCCTGGTTTTCCGCCAAAAGAAACTCGATCACTGCCCGTTGTTTGCAACGCACATCTGTTACAGACGCCATTTTAACAGCTCCGTACAGCGCTGCCACCTGTCGGAAGTCAATGAAACTATACGAGACGAAGCGGGAATGTTTGAAAATATTCCACAAGAAATTTCCGGCTTTTTCAACCAAAATTCGCTGAGGAAAAAAATGTGTTGCATTACTTATTGAACTGCCCTCGTACTTTGCTTGTCCATCAGGTGGTATTTACATTGCCCCATCTCGTGAGAGGGCGTGGGCGCAACATGACGGTGCACCGCCTCTCTTCAGTGTGGTTGTCCGCAACCACATCAATGCAGTATTTCCTGGACCCTGGATCGGAAGCGGACGGTCAGCTGACCTAAATCACCTTGATTATATCCTATGGAGATGGAATTAGTTGCCAGAATTGTGGTTGCATGTGATCTGATTCGAAACACACCAGAATCTTGTTCACCGATGTCATGGTTGCACTGAGGTTGATGGCCGTCAGTTTAAGCACATTATGTAAGATACATTGTGTCAACGATGGTACACTACTTAAAACTGCTACACCACAAAGATGACGTTCTACAGACGCGAAATTTAACCGACAGGAAGGAGATGCTGTGACATGCAAATGATTAGCTTTTCAGAGCATTCACACAAGGTTGACGCCGGTGGCGACATCTACAACGTGTTGACATGAGGAAAGTTTCCAACCGATTTCTCATGCACAAACAGCAGTTGAGCGGCGAGGCTTGGAGAAACGTTGTTGTGATGCCACGTGTAAGGAAGAGAAATGCGTACCATCACGTTTCCGACTTTGATAAATGTCGAATTGTAGCCTACCGCGATTGCGGTTTATCGTATCGCGACATTGCTGCTCGCCTTGGTCGAGATCCAATGACTGTTAGCAGAATATGGAATCACTGGGTTCAGGAGAGTAATACGGAACGCAGTGCTGGATCCCAACGGCTTCGTATCACTTGCAGTCGAGATGACAGGCATCTTATCCGCATTGCTGTAACGGATCGTGCAGCCACGTCTCGATCCCTGAGTCAACAGATGGGGAGATTTGCAAGACAACAACCATCTGCACGATCAGCTCCACGACGTTTGCAGCAGCATGGACTATCAGCTCGGAGACCATGGCTGCGGTTACCCTTGACACTGCATCAGAGACAGGGGAGCCTGCTATGGTGTACTAAACGACGAACCTGGGTCCACGAATGGCAAAACGTCATTTTTTTCGGATGAATCCAGGTTTTGCTTACAGCAACATGATGGACACACATCCGTGTTTGGCGACATCGCGGTGAACGCACATTGGAAGCGTGTGCGTGATGGTAGGGGTTGCCATTGGTTACACGTCTCGGTCACCTCTTGTTCGCATTAACGGCACTTTGAATAGTGGACGTTACATTTCAGATATGTTACGACCCATGGCTCTACTCTTCATTCGATCCCTGCGAAATCCTACATTTCAGCAGGATAATGCACGACCGCATGTTGCAAGTCCTGTACGGGCCTTACTGGATACAAAAAATGTTCAACTGCTGCCCTGGCCAGCACATTCTCCGTATCTCTCACCAATTGAAAGCGTCTGGTCAATGGTGGCCGAGCTACTGGCTCGTCACAATACGCCAGTCACTACTCTTGATGAACTGTGGTATCGCGGTGAAGCTGCATGGGCAGCTGTACACATCCAAGCTCTGACTCAATGCCCAAGCGTATCAAGGCCGTAATTACGGCCAGAGGTGGTTGTTCTGGGTACTTATTTCTCAGCATCTATGCCCCCAAATTGCGTGAAAATGTAATCACATGTAAGTTCTAGTATAATATATTTGTCCAATGAATACCCGTATATCATCTGCATTTCTTTTTGGTGTAGCAATTTTAATGGGTAGTAGTGTATTTGCAGTTAACTGTAACTAACGTAAATAAAAAAGTACACAGTGATGCGATGTTATTCCTATTATCGCGTTAAGTTAGCTTCTCCGACACCAGGCTCTCTACCTCAAAATTGTTCAGAGGAGCATCCTCTATGTCCTATTAAATTTTTCACGCTCTTACTGAAATACCATATGGATATACAAATCAAGCTGACGTAATTGGCTAGAGGTACGGCCATCGAAGGTACTGAGCTAACCTAAAGAATCCTGTATCAGTTGTGGTCGACTATGTATCAAGAAGTTAGGTGATAATTGCCCGTAATAATTGAAGAACTCAGACTTGTGTCAGCATGTCGGTTCCGACGTCTATTAAGACGTAGGAACTGACATGACAAGGAGTGTACTCCTCTCGCTCTGCAGTCTGTTTACGTTGGTATCACTCACGCCGGGTATCCGTTTCGGTCCCAGAAGAGAGCCGTGACTCAGTGCGGGCCTTTCGTCGGCCGCTGGTGTCTGTCAGTGAGGGGGGGAGGGGGGGCGGGCAGGCGCTGCGCCAGCTCTGTCGGTGACGGACGGCTGCAGCCCGTGACTGGGGTACGGGGCGCGTCGCTGCCGCCGCCAAGATACACACGTCACGTGCCGTCCCGGACACATGTCAGCCCGCTCACTCATTAGCTGCTGACTGCTGCCTGTGTAGGCAGAGTTCTCCTGCCGAGTTAGCATCCGTTCCTCTCACAACACTCAAAATAAAAATATTTGTCAACATCTCTCTGACGGAGAGAGCGTTCTAGGAGTGAGGAGGTGACTGCGGCAAGCATTAGCGAGTTTATATTACGTGTGGCCCTGTGACGCTGCCATGTTTACTAAAGTACCGGCTGTTTCATTCCTACAGGTACAAAGGAAAACAGCGAGTAAGGGCGATGGAACGTGCAAGTAATCCAAGTAAACATAGATCCGGAAACCAATGTTTTATTTTAAAGTCTTTATTTCAATAACAATAATAATTATACAAAATAACCCACTTCCTTATATGATCAGTGGGTCCTAATTTGTTTAAACAATAAATGCACCTAATTATGATCTGATTAATTTGTGAGCTACAGCTACAGCTATAACTAGTGACAATGGGCAGCTAAATTCCTACAAGTATTATTATTTGTATTTAGTTTATAGTCTCTTAACTAGAATCTCTACTGCCTGCAGCGCCACAGTTGTGTCAGAGATGTATATAAACCTACTTTAGTGCCTTGCCCATCGAGCTAATTCCGATGGGCGTGCCCCTGACACTGGGCAGGCCAAGATGTTATTCGCTGGAGGTTCCTAATAACTAATTTCCTAACCTAAGTCCTACTAACTAGTTCCAACCAAAGTCAAATCCGCTGCTTTGTCTAGTTGGTGATATTGTTCCCCACTCCCCCTAGTCCTGTAATTGCCGGATTCCAGACTACGAGAAAGTCGGCCTATCCACGCGCTGGCGGTATAGGAGTAGTGCGCGTATTCAGTATTTAGTAAGTCTCAATTTTTTCATTAATTTATGTCCCTCAGGTATTCCTTTAGCACTTTTCGTCATACCTCATCTACTGGTTTATTGAGAGTTTGGAAAATGTCTTCTTGTCTTATTAGTTGTTATGTGTCAGAGTCAGGTAATTGGTCACGTAATGTGGAAGCAACATCATTGAAAAGGGGGCACTCGTAGATCACATGATCGGGGGTACCCTCTGGTTCACCACATATATTCGCGGGTGTCGCCCTTTTCCCGAACCGACGTAAGTATGTCGGGTATCGCCCATGTCCAGTGAGAAAATGGATCAGTCGTCTAGTGGGTTCAAAGTATATCATTTTCAGTCGTTCCCTAATGTTTGGAAGAAATTCAAATGTTCTACGCCCTGTTTCATCCGCCTCCCATAGTTCTTGCCACAATTGTTCACCCCAGTGCCTAGTATCTCTTCTGTCTTCGTGACGTTCCGTTTCTTAACCCAGAACCACGCAGCCTGCTCTCTAATTCTGATGTCCAGGGGGCAGAGCCCCATTATGACTAATAGGGCTCCCCCTGGTTATGTTCTATAGGCCTCCACAGATCTGAGTATCATTTTCCTCTGAACCCTTCTCACTGTCATGGCGGGCATAACCAAATGGTTTCCCTGATACGACATATCCACATCTGCAATCATCTCAACATCACAACACTGTTAACGCCCAAGTTTACGTTTATTTCCAAACACTGCGAATGAAGCGTAAGTTAGAATGTGATAAACTGCTCTCGTCTGATTTCATCATCGATCCGGATACCTCATTACTGGTAAATAAATACTACGGCCTCCCTGGTCCCTCGCGGCGAAACCGTTGGATAATTTTGCGTGGGTACACTGAGAAGCTTTGGCGTAATCCAGCTCTCATGGCAGTGTCGATGACCTCCGGTAACGTATTTTAGGTGGTTGTCAGTCCATTCGGAACGCGCCTGGGTATTTGAACGTGTACGGGCATCAATAACGAGACGTGCTGGAGCCTGCCTGCACATCATCTGTGGCCATGCGGAACACTCCTTGTAATGTGTCTGTCATCCTGTGCAGATCTGTACGAACTCCGCTTAAGCTATTCCCTAACTCTGCCGTAATACGTCTTTAAGGACCTAGACTGATTAGGATTATTTTCTTGTCTTACAGACAAATATCGCTTTTTGTTTTCTCCTTTAAGTCGTGGCACGAGTGACAAAATGAAAAATATCGAAATAAGTGACCAACGGATGGAAAAAACGATATCGCCCAACAGAGGAAAGGTCACGGAAACTGAAGGAATACCAGTTCTACTCTACATGGAGTATGCGAAAGAAGCATTGCATCTCTGCACCATTGGTCTCTGGAGTAGCGAAGCGTACGTAATGATAGGAAAAGAAGCACAGGTCATGCTGATTTTCCCGAAGGATTGTGGAACAGACACACAGAGCTATAGGCCTATATCTCTGACGTTGGTCTGTTGCGGAATTTTGGAACGTGTTTTTTGCTCGAGTATTACAACATTTCCAGCTTACTAACGCCGCTTTTTGATATTTGCTCATTAGTCGCTTTACGGTCTACTATGTTATTCAGACCAGAAAGAAGTTGTTCACCCTATGCCAATTTGTTCTTTCGACAGTCTCAGCAAACTTTCGAATTCTGCTTCCATTGCAACGATGTGTGTTTTATGATATGAAGCGCCTACTTTGTCTTGAGTTCCGAATAATATTTTACTGTTTTCGCCTTTCTTTCTTTCTTATGTCATCAGTCTTCTGACTGGTTTTATGCGGTTCGCCACGAATTCCTCTGCTGTGCCAAACTCTTCATCTTAGAGTAGCACTTGAAACCAATGTTCTCAATTATTTGCTGGATGTATTCCGATCTCTGTCTTCCTCTACAGTTTGTGCCCTCTACAACTCCATCTAGTACCATGGAAGTCATTCCCTCAAGTCTTAACAAATGTCCCATCATCCAGTCCCTTCTTCTTCTCAGTATTTTCCACATACTCCTTTCCTCTCCGATTCTGCGCAGAACCTCCTAATTCCTTATCAGTTCACCCTGTTTTCAACATTCGTCTGTAGCACCACATCACGAATGCTTCGATTCTCTTCTGCTCCGGTTTTCCCACAGTCCATGTTTCACCACCATACAACTCTGTACCCCGCACGTACATTCTCAGAAATTTCTTTCTCAAATTAAGGCCTTTATTTGCTACTGGTAGACTTCTCTTGGCCAGGAATGCCCTTTATGCCAGAGCTAGTCTACTTCTGATGTCGTCCTTGTTCGACCCGTCTCTGGTTATTTTGCTGCCTATGTACGAAAATTCCTTAGCTTCATCTATTTCATGAGCATCGCCTATGAAATGGAAAATTCCCCTCCTGGGTTTCGAGCTACCTTTAAATAACTAGCAAACAAAGTCTTTAACCGATTTTCATCTTGCTGTATTACTACCAAGCACACTGGTTAAGAGGTGACATTCTGTTCTACTGATATTTAATTTGCTTGCTCTTTCTCTGCATTGTTGGCCAGCCTTATTTCTTACTTTGCTCACTCTGTAGAAAAACAAGGGCTCTAATTTCAATTACGTGACAACCATCTGCTTAGCAGGATCAACTCATATTAGATCAGTTTTGTTTGGGCTACAGTTCCTTGGTTTTGTACAAAAATTTTCCTCATGCGACTGTCTCTCTTAACTCTTCTTGTTGTTAATAATGAGGCTTCAACTAGTACGCCTGTTGCGATATTCCTAGCTGTGGCTGCCAGTATTTATCTAGAAGCTCGCCTTGATACTCCTTGATACACGCAGAGTAGCATATAGTATAGAAGTGGAGTGAGGACATGCGATAGATGGTAAAGTATGTACCAGTTCCGCGGGAGAGTCCACCAATTGTACTGAACTTGCTTCTGATTGGTCGGCACATTCGAGTGCTAGGCACCAAAACGCCTAACTTCTTCTATTAGTTATTTATATAGCCTACTTTTCATTGTATTTAACCCAGTTTTTTAGTATGACAATGTCTCATGGTTACCCTACGAGTCTATCGTTTTTGTTTATTAAATTTCACCAGTTTTGAGAAACATAAGAGTAACGATATTACAACCGAAGTGCTTGGGACTCCTTCGGGTCGCTTTGGTGCGCTAGGGAGACGAAGTACTTCGGCTGCGCTAGTCACTCTGTTTCGGGAATTCTAGAGGGACGGACAAGCATGTTTCGGGCGTTCTGGAGGGACGGACATGTCGTACTCTGTATCGGAAGTTGGATGGTATACTGTACAACTAAGAAAGCTATCTCGAGTATTGTGAAGGACAGTGTAAAATGTGTGAATATTTAAATAATAACGAAACAGGATACATTAATGGGAAGTGTCGCCTACCATCATTGTCAGTACTACAGATCTTGCCCTCTGTAGATACAGAGACTAACTTCGGCAAGTGGCATCCTGTAAAAAGCACAATTATAGGTTCGAGAGGACAGCATAGCAACATCCGCCGAATAAGTTTCCACTACCGACGAGCTGTCTTCTGCGCTGGGACACAACTTTAGAAGACGACAGGTTGGTGGAAAGAACGGTTAGGGACTCTTATTCAATCTGTACTATCTCTCCAGCTTCTAGATCTGACTTCCAACTCGACAACGTATAATTTATACATACCATCCCTGGCGGGAATCGTATATTTAAAGAAGTGGCTACTATCAGAACTGTGAGAAGTGAAAATCACAGTAAGAATAGTGGACAGTAATGCTTATCATAAAACGACCGAATCAAAGTGTATGAGCAGTGAAAAAGATGGTTCAAAAATGGTTCAAATGGCTCTGAGCACTATGGGACTCAACATCTGAGGTCATCAGTCCCCTAGAACTTAGAACTACTTAAACCTAACTAACCTAAGGACATTACACACATCCATGCCCGAGGCAGGATTCGAACCTGCGACCGTAGCAGTCACGCGGTTCCGGACTGAAGTGCATAGAACCGCACGGCCACCGCGGCCGGCGTGAAAAAGATGAATAGCGACACTGTGTTAACTGTGAAATTATATCCTGTTTGAACTTATGTAAGTTTCTTAGAACTGTTAGGCAGCAAAACTTATAAATTCCGCTAGTTAATCCGCGTCCCGTAGTTGAAAGCGAAAACGAGAAAACGCAAATCGAAGTGTAAAGTTTTAAGTGTGTGTGCGGTCCAGAGGGCTTACGTTTTATGAGATGCAACGTTTCAGGGAGCAGTTAGTAGAGCAGTGTACAGCAGGCAAGGCGGATGACTTGGAAGCAACACGTGTCGCCTCCACCAGCTACTGTCCAACGTCAGCGAGCGGAGAACGGCGGGGATAGGCGTCTGTGGTGGACTTTGGCAGCTGAAGAAACCCAACACGACAAAAACTATGTGGCGAGCAGCAGGATCGTGCCGGAGATGAAGGTAGCGTGTACGCTAATCACTTTACAGCTGGCGAGAAGAAGCTAGTATAGACAATCATAGGGATTTCTTAAGAATATTGTTAAATTGCTTTGTAGTAATTTCTTTAACAACAAAATGTCGGCAAAAAGTGAAATGCGGTACTATCTTAGAAGCAGAGAGGTAGTGCAGCCTCAGGGTAATGAAATTGGAGAGTCAAGTCAATTAAAGGGCATGCCAGATGAAATTAGTACTATAGGTAAAAAGCATATTAACTGGAGAATGTACAGGAAAAATTAGATTCAGTGGTATATGAGGAAAGTGCACAACATCAAATGGCTAATAGGTATTTACCAGAATCATCTAATGCAGAAACTGAAGTTTCCCAAGAAAACATGATTTCAGATTGCAGTAATAGCGAAACTAGAGTGGTGGATTCTGACGTAGATGAAATGAATGTTAATAGTAAGTTAAATAAGGCAATTCGTGATGTCAGAGGTGAAGCTCTGACACCACCATTGCTAATGAATCAAGAAGTAGAACAAGTATATTAAGCCATGGAACAGCATCAGTTGATACATTGCCTACACAAGGTAAATAATAGAAGTATAGTTGAAATACACACATCAAAAAAGTTTTGCATCCCCTTGGCTCCCAGAACTCGTGAAGATAGACGTTGGTTGTGGATATTGTATCGCAGACACAGTCCCTTTAACTGTTCAGAGATGTCATTAAACTTGTCCAAAGATGTCATCAACCATGCATGAGCAGCGGCTATTAGACCGACGGGGTCCGACAGCCGGTCAGTTCCAGTCATTCCACCAGGATGGAGGTACACGGCTCGCGTTGTCTGTAGTTCAACCGTGCCAACGTGGTCAATACCGCGGTTCTATCGTATCCGCGTTGTTACTTTGTGCCAGGAAGAGATCTCAACAAGGGAAGTGTCCAGGCGTCTCGGAGTGAAGATAAGCGATGTTGTTCGAACGTGGAAGTGATACAGAGAGACAGGAACTGTCGAAAACTTGTCTCCTTCAGGTCACCCAGGGCCTGCAGTGGATGACCACTACCTACGGATTATGACTCGGAGGAACCTTGACAGCAATACCACCATGTTTAATAATGCTTTTCGTGCAGCCACAGGACATCGTGTAGAGACTCAAACTGTCCGCAACAGGCTGCAAAATGCGCAACTGCACTCCCGACGTCCATGGCGAGGTCCGTCTTTGCAACCACTACATCATGCAGCCCGGTACAGATGGGCCCAACAACACGCCGAATTTACCGCTCAGAATTGGCATCACGTTATCTTCACCGATGTGTGTCGCCATATGCCTTCAACCATACAATCGTCGGAGACGTGTCCGGAGGAAATCCGGTCAGGATGAACGCCTTAGACACACTGTTCAGCGAGTGCAGCAAGTTGGAGATTCTCTGCTCTTTTAGGGTGGCATTATATGGGACCGACCTTCGCCGCTGGTGGTCATGGAAGGCACCGTGACGGCCTTACGATACGTGAATGGCATCCACCGACCGATAGTGCAACCATATCGGCAGCATATTGGCGAGGCATTCGTCTTCAAGTACGACAATTCGCGCCTCCATCGTGCACATCTTGTGAGTTCCGTCAGGATAACGACATCGCTCGACTAGAGTGGCCAGCACGATCTCCAGACCTGAACCCCATCGAACATGCTTGGGATAGATTTAAAAGGGCTGTTTATGGACTACGTGACCCACCAACCACTCTGAGGGATCTACTCCGAGTCGTCGTTGAGGAGCGGGACAATCTGGATCAACAGTTCCTTGATGAACTTGTGGATAGTATGCCACGATGAATACAGGCATGCATCAATGCAAGAGGACGTACTACGGGGTATTAGAGATCCTGATGTGTACAGAAATCTGGACCAGCAACTCTGAAAGTCTCGCTGAATGGTGGTACAACATACAATGCGTGGTTTTCATGGGCGATAGAAATGGCGTAAATGTTGTTTAAGTTGATCTCTATTCCAGTTTTCTGTAGAGGTTCCGGAACTCTCGGAATCGAGGTGATGTAAAACCTTTTTGATGTGTGTATTAATGGAGTTAGTATCTGGACAAAACGAATTAAAAGTAGAGTTAGAAGAAGAGATAGAACAGGGGCAAAAAGAATTAAACAAAGGGAAAAATTGCTGATAAAATAGAAGCAACAAACAAGGTGATTGCAAAAATGAATCGTAAGTTTAAACATTTAGAGACCAGGATTGATTCTCATGAAACTAGAATAGGTGCTTTGAGAAAACAATTGAACATGAGAGTAAAGAATGGGTTCAGAAATTAGGTAAGTGTAAGCAAGAGGTTAATCATAAGATTGATGATGAAGTAGTGAAAATAAGTTATTTCATGGAAGGTCAAGATACTTTTTTATTGTCAGAGATGAAGTCATTAAACGAAGTAATGATCAGTAAAATAAAAAAAAACTTACGAAGACTTCCATGAAAGCCAAAACAAACAAGTCGCAGACTTAAAGGACGAAACTGCAGTCCTCAGTCGTACAGTATCACGAACAGGGTCATTTGAGAGAAATAGAAGGTAGAAAAAATACCTCAAATAAGCGAGGTGAGTAAAATTATAGGTAATGTGGAAGTTGTGTTAAAACAGAAACTCGAAACGTGGGTTGAACAGGAAAAACGTAAGGGCGTTATTTATATTAAGGACGTAGTCACTAATGCCAAAGCTAACAAATTTCAAAACTTTTCTAGCAAAGGTGGTATACATCCTGTTATTTCATCCATCAACTTGAGGGCGTCATACCTGACAACATGGCAGAACAGCAAAAAATCAAATTTTTAGGCAGTTGTTTCGAAGTTGACGCATTATCATGGGAAACAGGAGCCAGTAACATCTCTAAAACATACCACGAATCTGTTAAAGCATTCTTAAACCGATACAGGTCCACAAGTACGCAGACCTGTATAAGCACAGAAATATTTAAAGCTAGGAGCTCTGAAAACAGTGGCTGCGATAGTTACAAGGAGTTCTTTCAGCACTACTGGAAACAAAACCAGTATATAACTGATCCTTTACGTGAATCTCACTTAGTAGAAATAATAGTTCTTAAGTTTGCAGTGTTTCTACAGGAGAAACTAATTCATGTCAACAAGAGTGAGGTTAACTAACTCCTGTATATATTAGAACAGCAGGACGCGCTTTCAGGCAACAGACAAGTGCCGGAAGGCTGGCGTAAAAACAGGTGGCATGCAGACGGTCGCAACGATAACCTCAGGGGGCAATAGCACTCTTTGCATTGATAGACAGCTGACGCCTGCCAGGTACCCGAGTTAACTAACGGTTTACTTCCTTTCTTTTCAGACTGTAAGTTTTTCCGTCTTCACAATTCTAAACTAAAATCTGCCGCTATCCTCATCTCTATTCCAGATAAAAAAAAAGGGATCAATTGAAACAAAAGACGTACAAACTGAATTGTTAAGCTATCGATCATGGACTATACGTATGTGTACCAAAAGATAACATGCAGCAGAAAGTTTGCAAAGCAAGTACAGATCGTAGGCTATAAGACATAAAATCGTCATCCATCCAGGCAGGAAATCACCCAATAAATTACATGCAGAAACTTTTTATGTATATTATGAAACACAAAGAAATTACGTTAGCATATATACAGAGTAAACAATGGTCTATATTTCTTTATTTAGCTAGCTTGCAGCTCACGCAGAAGAAGAGTACGATGCCAAAGCAAGTTGACACAATTAGAACAATCAGTACGCAATGGTCCTGGGACATTTAGGTTAAACTTTATTAGCGACAATTGGTAGATGATCTGCTAGTGATTACAAGCAGTGATGAGGTTTCCGCTGCAATACATATACAGTAGTACGCGGCGTGAGAGTCGGCCACACATTTAGGGATCAGCAGGTGAAGTATTTCCACCGAAGCATTATAATTAATTCTATCATGGCGCAGAAATGTTACCCACATAGCTAATGAACACAAAACATGAATCTCACATAGGGTACAGACAATAATAAGTACTGAGTTACAAAATACATATAGCACATGAGAAATGTTGGTTTTATTCATAGTGTTTACATGTTTGAGCAGCAATGTCCATAATAGGCTACGAGCGAATTAAAGCAACAGGATTTTTTTCCCTATCTTTCTCTTTTATCAAGATCTACGGTATCTTTAGTTCTCTTAAAACGCCTGTGAACCTTGTTTGAATGCCTAGTTAAGTTATCGAATGAAAGGAAAATAAATACTGAAGCATAAAATGAGAGCCAATCTCATATCATTTACATTCTCAATATGTATATGCAAGACGGCAGTGCTTCGTGCGCCGTTATAAGCTCGAAAGGAAGTGAGCGCTGACTGGGAAGAGTCATGCCTGATGTGCAATGGCAAAATATTAAAAGATGGTGCGAGAATACACTGACCGATGAGTCAAGGTTAGGAAAACCAAAGCAGAACGTGATGAGACAATTCATAAAAAAGCCCTGTAGTCACCACAGCGGTGACGAAAAGCTCTTCAATGTTATTGTGTTGTACTCAAATGCAACATAATGTGTATTGTCAAAATGGTTCAAATGGCTCTGAGCACTATGGGACTTAACATCTGAGGTCATGAGTCCCCTAGACTTAGAATTACTTAAACTTAACTAACCCAAGGACATCACACACATCCATGCCCGACGCAGGATTCGAGCCTGCGACCGTAGCAGCAGCGCGGTTCCGGACTGAAGCGCCTAGAACCGCTCGGGCACAACGGTCGGCTGTGTATTGTCAAACTTATCTTTGTATGAATTTTATGTAAGACCACTTATATGCCGATATAATTTAGAGTGCTTCTGAGTCATGTGATAGTAAACAACATGTATGGACGGCCTAGTGCTGGCGTAAGTAAAAATTGTGAGTTTTATGAGGTAAAAGTGGACAGCAATGCGCCGATGTTAGACAAAAGAATATAAGTCTTATTAGGTGAAAGTGTACAGCATGATGATGACGGCATTTAAATACGTGTGTTAGATGAACGGCATTGCGCTGACAATATATATTTTTTATTTACTATCATACATAAACATCAATAAGTGAAGTGAGCGTGAGCCGTGCGTGGTTCCCTCTCGTGCTACCTCTTATTTTACATCCTATTTTTTTCGTGTTGCCACCTCTTTATGTTAGTTTCAATTTCAGCAGCAACAGCAGCAGTGCCTGTCGATATAGCCCTCAAGTGGTATCTTTGCTGCACTGCTATTACTTCCCGGTTGTCGTCTGTCGTGGGGTCAGTTAGAAAGTGCCAGGAGGGCAGTTCGGACCTGCCAGTCGTGGGCTTGGAACGCGGCACTAGTTCAGTCGGGTTGGAGCAGCAGTGAGGCCTGGATGTCCATGGCTCGCCCGATCGTCGCCGACACGCATCACTTGAGCCGGGGACGGTCTTCGTGGATCGTTGGTCGGTCGTCCTACTGGACGACGTGAATTGGCTCGCCGATCGTTTATTGGTTGGCTGTGTGTGTGTATCCACTCCCGACTTGTCTTCGTGATTGCACAGCTACTGCTGAGTGTCGTTCAAGTCTTCCTGGATGTGTCTGTGATTAAACGACGGGATGAAACGTTGGGCCATAAGGTGCATAGAAAGCCCACACATACTGATCGTTATCTACACAAAGAATCAAACCACCACCATAGACAAAAAAGAGGTGTTATGAAAACTTTGGTAGACATGGCGTACAAATTTTTTGAACCTGTTTATTTAAAAAATGAGATTGAACATTTACGGTCAACTTTCGTGAAGAATGGCTATTCTAGCAAGGATATAGATCGAGCACTTCGCTCTACGCAGAGAATCAGTAGTAACGACGAACAACAGTCGTCCAACGGCAAAGTTTTTCTTCCGTTCATTAGTAAGGTCACAGACCGCATTGGGAAAGTTTTAGGCAAGTATGGGGTGGAAACTATTTTCAGACCCACCAGGAAAATAAAAGAAGGTCGGCAAAAGATGCATGACACCCTTTGGCTACACCGGGGGTATATAAAATTTCTTGAAGTTGTGGACAGGTTTACATCGGTACCACAAAGAGAAGTGTGAACACTCGTCTTGTTGAACATAAGAGGAATTGCCGCCTGTGTCACACGGATAAATCGGCCGTAGCGGAACATGTTTACCAGGAAGGTGATCATGAAATAAAATTCAGCGAGACGAGCGTCATATCAAAAACCTCGCATTATTATGCGCGCTTGTATAGAGAGGCTATCGAGACTGATAAACATCGTAATAATTTTAACAAGAAAGACGAAGGTGTTAAACTGGATAAAATTTGGATGTCAGCGTTGCACCGCAAGCGTGACGATCGATTACTTTCAATCGAGAATGTTGGCATTACCAGAGACAATCTCATAGCCGACGCCACGTGATCGACAGTGGCGCCCTCTGTACTGCCTATATAATCAACGCCTCCTCGAGTTCTCTTCGCAGTTCGCCGCTTTACCTCCGAGGATGTCTCCCGCAGTCGGAGACGAAACGTCAGGAGAGTGTTTTATACTTAGTCCGCGGCCAACAGCCCGGAAGTTTTAGGTGTAAGTTTTTCTAAATTGTGTAAGTCTTACATTGTCTGGAGATAAAGCTTGGGCTTTCTGCCTGTTGAAAATTTATCGTAGCTGTATTGTTCTTAAAATGATGGGCCTTCAGCCTTTTCAAAATGTTGGATTCTTACTTATCAAGTCTTTCATCACTTGGTCTTAAATACTGTTTAAGGTTAAAAGCTTTGGGCCTTCTGCCTTCGAAAATTGGTTGCACTTTTTTTCAAAGGCCTTCAGCCGTTTTGGAGTAAGGTTTCTTACTGGCCACAAAAGCTTGGGCCTTCTGCCTATTGAAAGGTTATTGTAGTTAAGTTGTTTTACATTAATCGGCCTTCAGCCGCTTTTAAAAAACTTAATCTGACTAGTCAAGTCTTACATCGCTTGGGCTTAAATACTATATAAGGTTAAAGCCTAGAGCCTGATGTCTCAAAAAAAAAAAAATACTATAGGAGTTGTATTTCATTCATTGGCCTACAGCCGTTTCAGAATCAAAGACGTTTTCTGTCGATAGTCAAGCTTAGAATTCGCGCTGTAATGTATGGACAACTAAATAAAGTGTTATGTTTGGAGTGTATCTGACAGCCGCTCATTCTGGCCCCCTACCACAATTCCTACTACTTGCCCTGTCCTGCGGGTTTAGCAGGGCGTCTCACAGTGTTTATGAGGAGATTTAATGGTCCCGGTGCCGATGTTTATTGTTGAATAATAAGACTACAGAAAATTTAAAGGAGAGCTATGTGCCGAAAATCATAAATGATATTTTGTAGCAAGCAGAAGTTCATGATGTAATGAATGCTTAATTAAATTTTATGACAGAATTAAGATGAGAAAGCATATATTTAGCATTACTGACCCTCCCTTCCTTTGCAAACGCCACAGTATCTATTATTAACTGCCGTCTTAATTCGTACAATATGCCATCATAATTTCTGTCTTTACTTCAGAGTCTATGACTGTTAATTTTTGGCCATTTCATGGTAGTAATACATAACTGCTTCACGGTCAACACACTAAGTTTCCCAGTTTACTCGTGAATAAGGTCCATAATTTCTCACTGCATTGGTGTCTAATGTGCACCTGTAACAACTAGGTTTATCTGTAACATTTAAGTGTTTTGCAATCCTGTGCTTGATGCCTGCACCTTTCGAGCTTCAGAAAGGTCTGTTCTTTTGCATCCATATGGTGACCAGATATCCAGATTCAATATTTGGAAGCCAAATTAGAAGCTGAAATGAATAGACATTTTTTTGAAACTTCTGTTAATAGTATGTCTACATAGCCAATTTGCGTTAAACTATTTGGATCATGCTCTAAGGTTTCCTACCCTTATTATATGCCCTCAGTTCACAAAAATTTATTCTAATTGAAATGATCGGGATGAACACGATACTGAAATGAAACATTGCTATTTTCAGACTTAGTCTATTACAAAGCGAGACCGTGAGTTCCAAGAATTAACATACAGATAAAAAAGTAAAAATAAAAAGAAACGAAACAAAATTCACGGTGACAGATGATTTTGATGGCTGGCAAAGTTATTCAAAGAGAAGGCGATGAAGCTAAAATGACGTCACCCTCATGGTAATAGCAACAACGATTTCAGACTACACGTGAGGTACTGACTGATATTGTGAACCACTAGCTGAACGTCAATACGACGCTGCAGGTCAGATGGACTCGCTGCAGTGCAGGCTAAGTTCTCAGACAGAGGTTGGTAATAGGCCCAGGCGGCCTGTCTGCTCTCCAATGCACTGCCTATGGGGAGATGTGTGATGTGGAGACTGGCCTTAGGTGCGCAACTGCAAAAGCCCCGCCCTCGCTGCCGCACCCACAACCTGCAACCATCAGCTATCATCTACCAACAAGTTGTGGTAACCAGGCAACCACTACCGTCCACGGGAAAAACCTGCATCAGCACGCACTTACCAGTGTGCTGGGCTCCTAGGGCAGCCTCCCGTCGCCAGAAATCTGTCTGTCCCAGATGTGTAGCTCCATATCTGGTCATATTCTTCAATAAAGTGTTCTGTCAACTGATTCCCTATCATCTTCTCCTGACCTCATCACTAACCTCCAACAGAGGACCTGTCGCCCGTTGCTAGCCTGTAGTAAAACTGTGTTTCACTTCTCTTTCACGGACAATAACATGCTTTCCACTTGCAACACTACTTCCACTGCGTCATCTAAGCTAACTGTTCTCTCCAGCTTGATACAATTATCTGAATGCTGTCACTTATTAGGTCTTGTATGAAGCAAGCCCATTTTAGTGTGCATATGGGCTCTAATGCACGTTACAGTTGTGCTACACGATCACTTGGGCGAACTACAATTTTAATAATTCATCTATTCGATTGGCAATTACTTCCCATGGGTGTTGTCTGGCCTGAAACATCCTACAGGAGTAACGGTCTACGGTGTATTTCTCTAAATTATTTGTTCCAAAATTACCTTCACTTGATCCTAATTATTATCTCTATCCCATACAGTTAATTTCGCCCTTTCTACTCCATAACTTTAGACTTAACGTACTGAAATAACAATCCATCTAGACCACTGCAGATACCATAGTCATAAGTTCGGACTAAGTCCTACTAAATGAATTACCTACTAACATAAGAGCATCCTATACATATATGCCAATAACAACTCAACTACTAGCTAAAGTCAGCTTCTGTTAACCCAGTGCTATACAAAGTTTCTCTAAACTATTGCTGTTGTCATTTGCTGCAATTCTTTGTGTTTCTCATGCTGTAGTTCTGCAGATTTGCCTTGGTGTTCCGTCTACTAGGTATTTCTTCTCAAAATACACTCTCCTGAAACTTGTTTGACCTCGACAAGTTCAGCAAGTTTCTGCTGGCCTCTCAGGATCGCTTCTGCATCTTTTGACCTGTTCCACAAGCCTGGTCATCAATCTTCTTCTTGTACACACTTTGAGAGAGGACAAGTTACTCTCTCACCTGTTTTCCACTTACGGAAAATTAAAAAAGATTTCATTACACCCTGACGCAACTTGAGCGAAACTCTACAAAGTTAATGGCCTGAGCAGATGTTCATGGAGCCAGATAGGGCGCTAAAAGCATGAGGTATTTTTATTTTTCTTAGCTCTTAGAAACGGCATGTTGGGAGTTGAAAGCAATTGGCGGCGAGCCCATCCCTTAGTAAATCTTGCCGGAAAGGCCCACAGCCGTACAGGGCAGACAGGGCAGCCCCTTGTTGAGACAGATCTCCAGTAGAACAATGCCGCAATACCTGCTGTGGCTCCAGCAGAGGTCTGGGCTGGGGGCGCCGGTCTGAAGGACCGCATCTACACAGTGAAGTCATAAACTGGGCATTGTGTGCAGAACCAAATGTAATAAAAATTAACCTGTTTTTGTGTTCACTGATAGTGCAAATAGGCCCGTGAACTACTTGTATTGGCTGCCTTGGTTGTATAAGAAACCCCTGGCGCTGAGAAACGTTTGGAGACAGAATCTTTATTACACCTCATAGCTATGACTAACAGGCTCCAAGGCACAGGCGATTTAGATAAAGATCTTTAAGATTGTATCTGTTCACTTGTTGCTGTTAGAAGCAACATGACTTCAGAAAAAATCTTCCCCTCTATAAAAACTTAAAAAAAGCGACTAATTAGCGATTTCTATTTTTCTAGAGATGTAGATTTAATAACTCTAGCCCTGGTTCGAGAGGAGTTGGTTCTATTGTGTGGGAGGGGAGATTTAGCGCCTCTAGAGCCATGTGATTGGCTGAAGATGGGGTGAAGGTGGTGTCGTTCATGCACTTTGTGGGAAAATGGGATTTTCTTCTGGGGAGGTACGAAGCACTCAGGTGTGGGACATTCCTTTGGAAGCACTTCTAGTCGAGGCTCTGGCATGTGTCGTTGGTACTTGAGACCTGTCCTGAGATTGACTTCACTTGCGAGTAGTTTAGACTGGGTAGCATGTGGTGAAGAAGTTCATACTGTACCAGCAGTGTGACTTTAAACGTCTTAGACTGCTCGTGAGGGCACACTTATTCGTTTGTGGTTTGCCAGTCTTAACATTTGGTTTACTTGTTCACTCTGTTGTATAAGTGAACCAAATTGGTCCTTGGTACAACCAGCGAATGGGTGAGTCACAAACTGAAATCTACTGTGATTTCAGGGCTCTGGTAGAGAGTAAATTGCTATCTGTCTGCGTGATCGTTAGACTATGAGAGTTTTGAATTTCTTTCGTAGCCGCGAACGATTCACAGGTGCCATCTCCACGTCTCACCTCCGCTGCACACATCTCGCCAGCTGCAATTTACTTCGCTGCACGAAGCAAACTGGGTAACACACTGCCGCTCCGGCATTGTCAGGGTGTACAGATCTCAATCGCCACTTGCTCTCAGCTGCACCTATATAGTGAAACTTCAGTAGATTTGATCAATCAAAGTCTGCTCAGTGTCAGATCAATACAGATCGCGTTATCCGCAGTTGTAGGGACATTTTCCAACCCAGGATCCTTGTCCAGTGTAGTCTTCAACCACCTGTTAATTGTTTAGTTGTTTAGCATAATTTATTCCTTTTTTTTAGAAAAAAATATATCTTGTTCGAAAATTAAAATTACACCAACATTCTCAATCATTTACATAGTCACCACTACGTTTAAATTTCAAGTTCAGTTAACTGTTTCCAGAAATATTCCATCAGCTGGAATAATATTTTCACTACTCAGTGGAGCATACGCTGATACGAAACTTTCTGGCCGATTAAAACTGTATCCCAGACCGAGACTCGAATTCCGGACCCTTACATGCCAGGAAGTTTCATATCAGTACATACTGTACTGTGAAAATTTCATTCTGGTTGTGGATAAGCCCGTCTCTGCAATATCCTTTTTCTGCCAGTCCAGCAAGTTTCACAGGAGAACTTCTGTTAAATTTGGAGGCTAGGAAACGAGCACTGGCAGAATTACAGATGCGAGGAGCGGTTGTGTGTCGTGCTTGGGTAGCTCAGCTGGTAGAGCACATCCCCAGAAATGCACAGGTCCTGTGTTCCAGCCTCGATCGAGTTTTAATCAGCCAGGGAATTCAATTCTGTCATATGGTTTCCTACTCTGGAACGCCTCCAGAAATCATAGCCCGCACCTGGCACTAAAAATTTTATGTCATTTCCCAGCACAGGTCCTATCATCAGCTTTGGCAGTCAAAGCATTGACGAGAATGTGGGCCGAGAATTACCATTAACGGAGTGAGAGGGAGAAAGCCTTCTACGATGCTTAGCATAAGTGATTCTGGAATAGAGAGAAGGAATTTTTGGCTTCCTAGAAAGTGAATAAGGGTGAAAACACTCATGGATTCGATTTATGGACAAATTATGTCTGCATAGTTTGATTTTCTTCTGAGAGCTGTCTAACAACACCTGTATCTTTGAAAATCAATGTTTACACCCTACATCTCTGCATACTTTACCTTTCCAGTAGGTCCTGGCTCCTGAGTTCTAACACTTCATTATCAAGTACACTCTTGTGCAGAAAAAAACAGACTTCCTTGAACAAGTAGAGACAGGACTTTCATATTCAGAGGTCATGTGCATTAGTATTTTTTGCAGTAATGATTAGCACTTCAGTCATCCCAGTTCATTGTGTGTCCTGTAGCCTAGTAGGCATAAGGTCCACCATGTTCCATACGTGATAACATCGATGCGTGTAGACTCGAATGGTGTCCCGTAGTGTAACCATCCATGCTGCTTTCACCTGGTTCCAGAGTTCATCTGCGGTCGTTGGCATTGGGTCACAGCACTGCACCTGTTATTTCAACATATCCTACACATATTCTATTAGCGTCAGTTCCTGGTGATCTGGCGGGCCAGTGAAAAATACTCACATTCTGTGCCCTGTGACACTAAAAAGGCAGGTGTTCGTGCAGCAGCATGTGGTCGTGCATTGTCTTGCTGAAAAATATCCTCTGGAGTGTTGTGCATAAAGAGTATGGCCACTTGTTGCAGGATGTCACCCACGTAGGTCACACTGGTCACAGTGTCCTGGACACGAACCAACTGTGATTTGTGGTTGTATGCAATAGCACACTACACCATAAGACCTTGAGTTGGCGCTAAGTGTCTTGTGAAATGCAGTCACAGTGATGCTGCTCCCCCTGCGTGGAACGAATCAAAATGCGGCCACCATTTTCAAACAAACAGAACCTGGATTCGCCCGAGAAGACTATCTGATGCCATTCCTGTCCCCAGTGACATCGTTCCATACACAATTGCCGTCTAATATGTTTCTACACATTCATAAAAGGTAGGCAGAGAAATGGACGACGCGCACGTAACCGATGTCATAATAAACGGTTATGGATTGTCACCCCTGATAATGTACGATGTGTTACACTGTTGTGCCGGAGCCGAGAACGACTCAGATCTTACCTGCAATGCCATTCGCTTCAAAAATGGCTGTAAGCACTATGGGACTTAACGTCTGTGGTCATCAGTCCCCTAGACTTAGAACTACTTAAACATAACTACCTCAATGACATAACCCACATCCATGCCCGAGGAAGGATTCGAACCTGCGACCGTAGCACCAGCGCGGTTCCGGACTCAAACGCCTACAACCGCTCGCTCACAGCTGCCGGCAATGCCTTCGGATGAGGTGTCAGTGTTCTTGGGGGCTGGTATGGGTGGTGCAACTTGACCTGTCTCGTACTGTTCTACGACCTTCCGTAAACAATTCTGCACACACTCGTTGCAATATAAAACGCATCGCCACACACAAGCAGAAATTTCCCGGGTGGATGCATCACATTCTCTCATGCCAATAATGCGCCCTCTTTCAAACGCACAGCTTTGACGATACGGCTCGGGCATACGTCTTCGAGGCATCCTGCACGTCTGCTGAAGTCATAGTGATCCTTCGTTTGTAGCGACGAGAGTCGCAGACATATATCGATGTTGACATTGAAACTGCGGACCGACGTGGTTGAGATGCTAATCATTTCTGCTGAACATTCTAATGTACAGTCGTGCTCAAAAGTATCCGAACGACATCAATTGTGTTTCGCCTGATTCGCATGCAACCCACATAACGCAGCTGTCTAGCAGGTCCTCTAACCGCCCCTTGGTGCAGTCGTTTGACTATTGAAAATGGCTCCAACAAGTCACCACTAGAAAACTCGGCTCCGTATCGCAATAACTCAAGATGTAATGTAATACCACGATACTACAAATGTCAGGGAACACATTATCACAGATAAGACTGTCCTTAAGGCTTGTAAGCTCACATTTATTGCAATAAATGACATACCTGAAATGTTACCACTCTCATCATTACGTCAGATAGGTAATGCACGTAGTAAGTTCGTTGCATTCATGATTTCCTCTTCAAAGTAACATACCGTACTTGTTATTTAACACAAAATGACATTAAAAATTTAAGTTATTCACGAGCAGCTAGTTGAGAATATGTATGAACTGCAGATGACGCGACGAACCGTCTCGTTCTGAATTTGGATTCAAACCCAGGTCATGCAGACTAAGATTTCGTGACTGACGGAAACTAACAGTCCTTCCTGACTAGGCATACAGAAAGTGATATACCTCGATTTTAGACAGTATCAGTTAGCAAATATCAACTTTAAATCACATAACGTAAACATTTTTAACGCACGCGGATTCCTACCCAGCATCTATTGTCCCTGTTAACGAAGTACGAGAGATGTTAAATATTGCTTCTTCACAAAAAACTTACTTGAAATGCCGTGTTGTAAAGCTTTGTCTTGGACAGCGATTCGAACCCAGAAACTTATCGGATTGTTATCGAAGCACAATGAACTGTGACATATCGGATTTTCTCGGCAGTAACTAGATGTTTTAACTGAAATGACGAGACAAAACATTAATTTTTTCCTTCCCAGGACTCCAACCCGGAATCTATCACTGTTATATATTAGAGAAAACGAACGTTAAATATGGGTTTGTTACATCAGCAGCGACATGTGAGCATGTTTGAACTAGAAATAATATGACGAAGAGTTCAATGTTGACTGGGAATCGTACTCCACACATACCGTTGTTGACTACACACAAAGAGACGTCAACTACAGAATTTTACTCCACCAGCAGCTCAAAATAACATCCTTGAACTTAGAGTGATCTCTCAAATAGTTCTGTGTCTCACTGGGAGTCAAAAACGTCAGATATCGTTAGTGTTCACAACGAATGAAAATGTTTTAAAAATCAAAATTATTATCCATCAGCAGATAGGTGTTCTCATGCTAGAGCTTGATAATACATAATGAAAACTTCAGTGCCGGGCCAGCATTCGAACCCATTCACGCGCAATATGCGGAGATGTTGAGGAATCTGCAGTTTAGAACAAACAAGAAATTGTAGTCGAGCTGTATTGTCACGAAGGGATCAAATCCCGCGTTAAGAGCGGTCTGCGTTGCATTCCAATTTCAGAACCAATTTTATCGACATACAGAAGCTCAAAAAAAGATAGAATAAGGGTACTGTGACCCTAAATAGCGTTTGTTTCCTTACTATAAATTAATAATTAGTTAAGGTAAGGTTACTGGTGACAGAGTTCCCACATTTCGCCACTCCTGACTTTACTGTGATGCAACCTAACGACTACTTGGTAGAGAAAGAATATCATGTTTAACGTGAATTTCAGACCACAATGCCATTATACCTTCTTCACTTGGCATAGCCAGAAGAGAATAGAACCTGTCTCTGTCTGTTAGAAATTATGGACAGAAGTTGGAATCTAACCAGACCATCATCATAAAAACCTATCACCAATCCAACAGACCACGAAAACATCTTCGGTATGACTCATTTTTCTTTCATAACACCGTTGCGGCACACTCATTGAGAATTCTGACACACAGGCTCCCTGTAGTGGTTTGCAGCATGTTCAGTACATTCACATACTTGGTTGACCGAATCGCCATGAACTAGCTGCCTCGGCTACCCAGTGCATACATTCGACTCTATTTTGTAATCACCGAAATAAAATCATGTAACTGCCACCTACACAGAACTGCCAACATTGTAGGATGCAGAAATTTAAAGAGGAAGTGTTCCTTTCCATTTGAGCTACTCTATTGTGCTATCTGTTTGTTGAAAACGTCGTGCAGTGCAAAAAAAAGCTGTAACTACCTGTCTCTCAGAAGTCTAGATCCTGCCATATGCATTATCTCACAGCACTGTGGAATGCGCAGGTTCTGAAGGAACTATTGTTCACTTCTGCAGGTGCTGTAGGTAGACGACAGCTAGTAGCGTCACGGTAAGTGTCACGCACTGTAGATAAGATGTCGCGAGTTCCCTTTCATTCGCTGCTACCTTTTTTACAACGCAATACTGATGTCTGCTGAAGTTACCAGTTTAATGGAACTATGAACATAATTACGTTCACTTCTCAACACAAAATAGCCGCATGTGGAAAAAGGGCTAACTTCTGCGACATTTTGTTCTTTCCAGGTTTAATAGACGGCCAAGCAGCAGATGCATCTCGAAGCTTTTTTTATTATGTATGTGGAGAGCGAATCGTGCCAAAATGGTCAGAAAAGTTTCTACATTAGCTTTCGTCTGGTAGTGGCATTATATTCTTCTTCAAACCTTGTTTGACAGTTTTAACTGAGAACAAGTTTGCTACATGCATGTAATCGATAAACTGCATGTGCAATGTCAGACTGTTATAGATCACATCAGAGAATTCGCATATATCGTTGGTGATTAATTTTTCTATCATGTTTAGTATTGGTTTAACAACACTAAAAGAAACCTTACGAAAATTTAGCACTGTATTAAAAGAAATGAAATAAAACTACCCACGATAACCTTGCGACGAAAGTCTGTTTTGATAAAACTGAGTATCTGTACACAAGCGTGACTCTATCGGCACGAATTAGTAACATACTACTCACTTAGATTTCGATTGGGTCTGTATTTAATTGGTATGCTGTGTCATACTCAACAGGTATGCAAATGTGGCATTTCATAAATAAAGTTATGTATTCCTAGAGACCCAAAATTTGCTTGTCAGCAGCGGAACAAGGCGTTACCGGTTGTGCAGTATTGTAAGTTTTTCACCATTGCACTATGAGCCGAAAGTATTTTGTTGCGATTTACATATCGATGTTTGATCTGACTGCTTGTAGCTCTTTCACAGAAGGGATAAAAACGATACATTCAGTGAGACTGGAACCGCGAACTATAACAGACGCTTTTTCAGAGGTCAGCACGTCACCACAGAGCTAGTAAAGAGGTATGAGTTGAGCATTTCTTTTACGAGGCCAATAGTGTCTAGAACTCGTAAACCGCTATTTAAAGGACGAGTTTGTTCGCGATTTACACATGCAATTTTACAATCTTTTGTTACACCTGAAGCGATAATAACTCAGGTTATTCAATGGAAATGACAGAAAAATCAAGTGAAATTTGAGGCTTAATTCCGTGCACACCAGGAAGTAACTCGACGATCACAGAGTTGCCAAATATACCTTGCCTTGCTGCCAAATCTCAGTTACAGTGCTAGCAGGAAGAAGACGAACCGATGTGATCCTACTGCGGGCTGGGAAGTGACCACAGCTGGCCTTTCAAAGACGCGGCTGCGACGGCCTGGAATACGTAATGCGTCTGATTCGCATTTCTGTAACAAGGTTTAGCGACTGGAGCGTAGTTACTAATAATACTCAGAACTGACTGCAAACTAAGTATCATAAATCAATAACTGTTATAGTTGTATTTACATATCTTTCGTAACTGTACTCAGACCTAAGAAACTCACTCACGGACGTTTTCATGAATCGCCGATAGTCGAGCACACCAAACAAATAAAAATAAAAAAAGAATGATTGCGTGTGTGTGTGTGTGTGTGTGTGTGTGTGTGTGTTGTGTGTGTGTGTGTGTGTGTGTGTGTGTGTGTGTGTGAGAGAGAGAGAGAGAGAGAGAGAGAGAGAGAAAGAGAGAAAGAGAGAGGGAGAGAGAGAGAGAGAAATAAAGATAAGGAAGAAAGAGAGAGAGGGTAAAAAATTGTGGTAAAGAAATTGAATACCGGTATGTAAAGAAATATTTCATTAAAATAACACGTTCCACATCATTACGAAGTGTCGTATCCGAGATCTATGGAAAAAGTATTAATCCAATCTAATCTAATCAATTATATTGCTCACTAGCCGGGAAGAGTCAGAATTACTGAAACTTTCGCCAATATCAGTAACCAAATCTAAACTTGAAAATGAAAGACGACAGTTTCTGTAATAAACCGGGACTCCTATCAAGACCTTTTCATCCCTGTTAACTAACCACGAAAGATGTCTGATATACCTCCATTTAGAAGTAACAAAGTGTGTACCCATATAAAGATGAAGTGCATGATGTGAAACAACATGATCTTCCAGTGGGAGACATTGCGTCCCCCTTTTCCTCGTGTGAAATTTGTCAGTAAGCTTTTTGCCTTCCAACCAACGAAATGCGGCAGAGTACGGTGGGTAAACGATTCACAAAACCACGATCTAGTGCCGTTAAGACGATTTCTTTAAACAGTGGCGTAGCTGAAGGAATTTAGTTTCTTCTTAAATCGTCTTATGCAGCAACGTTCACAGATATCTCTATAGGAAAAGCTCGTTATCCAGGTACGAAGGTTGTAAAACAAACTTCCCACAGTTTGTGTCAGGTTGATCTTTTCGTCTGATAGCACTGCTTAAGTATTTTGTCTAAGTGGTATCACAAGTAGTGTTCCTGTAGCTGTGGGAATCATTGGCTGAAAACTAGTTTAACACCAGGGGTTACAGCGTTGCTAAATATTCAAAATGATTATCAACCTAAGTCTGAGTTCATCCACAAACTGAGCCGTATTTATAATATTGTAGCTAGACTGTGTATCGTTGATTTCCTTGAGTGGGCATCGGAAGGCGTTTACACACACGTATACAATACAATGATGGTTTGCAGAAAATAAAGGCGAAACGCATATGACACTAAAATTGTGTTTTATTCAGTTGCTGTCAGACGGTCCATAAGTAAAAATTATCAATATACCGTAATACAACTTACTGTGTCGAGGTACCAAGAGAATTTGATGTGTAAAGGTTTTCTCCTGATTTCGATACAGAATTTTTCTGGAAATTCGCAGCCCCATAAATTAAATCAGAAAAAAAAGCTTGCACTCTCTGGCCCCTACCACAGTTAGAACTAACGACTTACAGAGACGTTGCGACACGAGACATGGGCGGTACCAATGGGCTACGGACACACTGATAACGACACGCCACTCTAATCATGGTGTTGGTCGCTCAGCCCCATAATGCATCGTGAAAGATAATAAAAGTTGTCACTTATGTGAAGAACAGCATTTCTTTAGCCAAAAAATTGGATTTTCTGACTCAGTGTCTTAGATTACATGAGCATTATACAGCACGAGTCATTCAAATGGATAGGTGAGTCAATTCAGTACCATGTGCGGAAGTGATTGCACTGTCACAGTGTTGCCAAATGTTTGTGACGATGTTGCCAGTTCTCAGTTGTGCTAGGAACAGCTCTGTAGCGTTATGGGAGGAGAATCCCGTGCTCATAATATAGGAGGATACAGAGAGGAGGCGCGGGGTTTCGTTAATACGCAGCGTTTTCTCCTACCAGTTGCGTCAAACATTCAGGTGTGCAATCTTCCATCACGATTATAGTTTCCCACAAAATATACGCGAATAAAACACTTACCTTGTTACTCTGTGACAAAAGATTATTTCAGTACAATAAAAAGTCTTTGGAAATCAACTTTGCCCACCTTTCACGAAAAGTAAGGTAACAAACACTTTGCACCTCGAAATCGATTGCATCTATGTGCAGTCTTGTGATCATACAAGTTGAATTTCATGAATTGCACGAGAATGTAGAAAAATGTTGGTGCAAACGGAAGCTGTAAGAAACACAGTTAACTAATTATTTTGTACCATGTAATAATCAATTCGTTTGAAAATTCAGAAGAGAATAAACAAAAAATTATGGCCATTAAGACAGAAACTAAAGTGCAGATTCGGACTGTGCAGATCTGTACTTTCTCACCTTCATATCTATACAAATAATGTATACTAACCAGGGTATTCATTGCTTTCGTAATGTTTCCCCTTGTTTAGTCTTCTAGTGATGAACTGGATCCACACCCATGAAACTGATTGTTTCTTTGTATCCTTCCATCTACTATCTTTGTGTGTTATTGTTCGGTGTTCAAAAAGTAAAGTATTATGCCTGCTCCCATGAGGTATTAAAACGAGGTCCCAAGAAGGCTAACGAATTATAATCAAAATACAATGAGACGCCAATTTGTCTGTCGTCATGGTGTTAAGTCGACAGAAATAGCTGGGTGTTATTGCCTGCATCCCGGCATCCCATTGTCGTCTTCTCTTATTGAGATTTCCATATTACCCTGAACACAAGACGCCGAGATAAATATGTACATTCTCCGTGACGAAACATGCCATATTCCATTCATCCTGCTCCAGTTGTTACATGCATCGGCAGCAATGAATGACAGGGAAGCTGTTGTGAGCTCACGAATAACAATAAAAATGGTAGTAACAACGAATCAGTAATCAAGGATGTTACAGCATTACAGGCGGTTAACAAAATAACCAAGAAAATCTGAGTGTTTAATTGGCATACTGCATAGGTGTTCATACCACTTTTGTACTGAATTCTGTTCTGGTTGTTTGCACAGAGAAAAGAAAGAACCCTGTAGCCATACATATCGCTAGTACAGCGAGATATTACCTATCAACTATCCTTGCTTTACAGCACGAGACGAACATGGCGTCACCGAGCTGATATTTGAAATACATTTCTGTTTTCTCTCTCTGTCTCTCTTTTTTTATTTTTGTTTTTATTTTTTGAGGAAAGCATCGAGATGCCCGAATAATAATCAAGCAGGCATATAACCTGTTTACTGTTATTTTCACTGGGATACGTAATGCAAAAATACAACATTTAAGTGTATTATTGCGTAAGTCCAGTTATTGACAGTCTATTCGTGAACTTCTCGCATTCAGTTGGGTGAAACCTATCACAGAAGCAAGCAAAACACAAATATTTCTTGCACCATGCGCATCACACAAACGAAATCTCGCTGCACTGACGTGTTGTCCGATATTTTGAACGGAAGACATATCTGATTCATGTTGATAAATACAGCTCTATCAGATACAAATTTGGATGCGTACCAACTGCATAAAAGTATATCTTGAAATACGCAGAAAGTCACATGGAGGTATTCGACTGAAACATAGCCATGACCAAGATTGTAACAGGGGTCGACAGCATCGTCGTCTACCACCTTGGCAACTCGAACGGTGACAGTGCTCGGCCGGTTACTTACGTTTACTGGTATAAAACCTACAGCATGAAAGCACACAAATGTTAATAACCCGAAGATCATTAACTTTAGAACCCATAGAAAGTAAAGCAGTCATCAGTCGGAAGAGTGGTTTGAACACTACAGTGCTTTAATAGGCACGGTCTTGTTGGAGGTGGTATGCTGTTGCTTCCTTCCGACCGTTAAGTTGACTTACCTAGCCAGTTAATAGGGGAACCTACAGCTTAACGTGGCTTTCGGACCACAGTGCAACTCGGCATTTTTCACATCAACTAACACTGCCTGTCGGGAAATAAGTGTAAAATGGCACATAAAAATCATAGGCCTAACGACGAATTGAACCTGAGACCTTCGTATCCGTTCTCTTGCTCTTTATCACTTTGCACTATGCAGGTAATACTGTGGTTTTTGCTTAGCATTAAAATTAAGGATTTCTCGTTTGTGCTTGCGTTGGCACATACGTGTCCCTTAGGAGTCCTTACTTTTGGGATTACCCTCGTGTACGTGTGTGTAAACGCCTTCCGATGCCCACTCAAGGAAGACAACGATACACAGTCTAGCTACAATATTATAAATACGCCTCAGTTTGTGGATGAACTCAGACTTAGGTTGATAATCATTTTGAATATTTAGAAACGCTGTACCCCCTGGTGTTAAACTAGTTTTCAGCCAATGATTCCCACAGCTACAGGAACACTACTTGTGATACCACTTAGACAAAATACTTACGCAGTGGTATCAGACGAAAAGATCAACCTGACACAAACTGTGGGAAGTTTGTTTTACAACCTACGTACCTGGATAACGAGCTTTTCCTATAGAGATATCTGTGAACGTTGCTGCGTAAGACGATTTAAGAAGAAACTAAATTCCTTCAGCTACGCCACTGTTTAAAGAAATCGTCTCAACGGCACTAGATCGTGGTTTTGTGAATCGTTTACCCACCGTACTCTGCCGCATTTCGCTGGTTGGAAGGCAAAAAGCTTACTGACAAATTTCACACGAGGAAAAGCGGGACGCAATGTCTCCCACTGGAAGGTCATGTTGTTTTATTTAAATGATTACAAAATCAGGTAAAACGAACAGTGAGGTGGTCAGTATAAGCACATTACTGTTGTCAGTATGATGTTGCACCGCCCAGGGTTTGTAATGATAAAGGGCCAGTTTAGGTCAGTCATATTGTATACAGAAGTGGAAGAGAGAGCACCACTGAATTCTACAATCCGTATGCATTGCATACACACAGAAATTACTGTTACAGTGTGCTAATGGAGCCCAATGAGTGAATTGCATATTTTCCGATGAGAAAGAGCACTGGGAAACAGTCTTCGCTACATTAGGTTACTTAAACTGGTGTCACTCTGAGCTAGAATTTATGGTCAGCGACAAAGTGTAACGACAATGCGTCGGATGCGGGTTTTGCAACTGTGAAATACTTTCCTACATTACAGAAGCGAATATTAAATTTGAATTAATATTCCGAAAATTTTGAAGTTGGATAGCTTAGAATGAAAATCTTTCTGTTTATTACAAAGGAATACAATTGATTTTCTAAAACTTTCTCTGTCATACTCAACTTGAAACAGGTCACGTCGACCAAATCATATGGAAGAATTGACAGCCGGCCGAAGTGGCCGTGCGGTTAAAGGCGCTGCAGTGTGGAACCGCAAGACCGTTACGGTCGCAGGTTCGAATCCAGCCTCGGGCATGTATGTTTGTGATGTCCTTAGGTTAGTTAGGTTTAACTAGTTCTAAGTTCTAGGGGACTAATGACCTCAGCAGTTGAGTCCCATAGTGCTCAGAGCCATTTGAACCATTTTTGAAGAATTGACAGCGACGTATATCGGAAGGCAGTAAAATCCCTTGGCTTTTGGTTTTGCAGTAATCGACAGCTATTTCTATCCGCAAGTGAATGAAGAAAGGCAGCGCGTTTTTGTTATCGAGTACCGTCTTCATCAATTAGTTTTAATGTAATCTACGAGTAATTGCTGATGTTTGATATTAGCATGAAAAGGATTCCGTAGACATGGAAAGATCCCGTTCTTGGGCAACTACCTCCATAATGACCAAAAGGCATTATATGATCTTCAAGCACATGTGTTCCAGCAGCAGTATGAATAAAATGATAGTAATAAGTACGGTAATAATTGAATTATCCGGTAACTTCACTTTCACAGTGGATTTTCTCGAACTAAGATATTTCATGAATTAGTGAAAATTTCAAAATGGCTTCACATCGAGGCCATGATGCCTAAAAGAGTCTTTACATAGTGCTGACGTGAGAATAGCATAATCTCCGCGTCAGAAGCATTCTTCTGCTTAACCATTTAATAGACTCGCATTTTTTCCACCGTGACTAATTTTGTAAGCTAAGCACATCATCCGTTACAGCAAACTCCCGGGGCTGAAAAATGTGGTCTGGTGGAACGAACTATCACAAGTGCAATGCGTGGGAACAAGCATTTACTTTTAAGAGACACAAACAGATTTACTTTACCTCTGGTAACCTCAAGAGAAAGACGTTATAATCCAGAATCCGCATTAAACATCACGTTCCTTCATTCCCAACTGGGCAGTGCCGGTTTGCTTTGGGAAATGCCGTAGGCGGAGGTCACTGTAAACAGAAATACTGTCGGCAGTAAACTTACTTACATTACAAAATTTTATTTTATTTGATGAACCGATAGCCATTTAAAGGAACAGGGCTCTTATTTTACTTGTACTTGATTGAACTAGAGACATTGAAAAATTTGGTGCTGGACTATGATTCTAATTCGTATCTCCTCTTTCGAGGATCTGAATCTCTCCGAACAGGATAGTTTAATCATTTCTTTCCTTTTTCCAAGACTGCAATCTTCTCTAGGTTATCTCCAAAGGTAAGTATGCGGGTCCGATTCCTGATCCAGTACAAAAATTTTCATAATTTCATTTCAAGCCCTATCACGTGCACTCCGACCTGCTAGTGAAATTTAACGTGTATTTTTAATGTCTGTTCAAGTGTTGCCAACAATTTCCGGTCAAACACGCACACACCTTACTGTTGACGAGTAAGCAATTGATACTTAAGGTATATTCGTGGACAATAAAGAAGAACGACAGGAGTGCGGTTCGATTGTCGCTCAGGCCAAAAAATTAGTATCCTTATTTTAGATTCAAACACCTAGTAGCTGGTAAGAAAAACCGATACGTAACATTTGATTTTACTTAGTTAACAATCCGATTACGTGTTGGGTTCGTACCTCCGTCACAGAACTTCACAACATGCACATCATCTTTAAATAGATACACACTTTGTTACTTCTGAATGGAGGTATATCAGACATCTTTCGCGGTTAGTTAACATGGATGAAAGGGTCTTGATAGGAGTCCCGGTTTATTACAAGAACTGTCGTCTTTCATTTTCAAGTTTGGATTTGGTTACTGATATTGGCGAAAATTTCAGTAATTCTGACTCTTCCCGGCTAGTCAGCAATATAATTGATTACATTAGATTAAACTCGAGACATTGAAAAATTTGGTGCTGGACTATGATTCTCATTCGTATCTCCTCTTTCGAGGATCTGAATCAGCAACATAATTGATTACATTAGATTGAATACGACACTTTGTAATGATGCGGAACGTGTTATTTTAATGAAATATTTCTTTACATACCGGTATTCAATTTCTTTACCACAATTTTTTACCCTCTCTCTCTTTCTTCTTTATCTTTATTTCTCTCTCTCTCCCTCTCTCTTTCTCTCTCTCACTCTCCCTCTCTCTCTTCTCTCTCTCTCTCTCTCGCACACACACACACACACACACACACACACACACACACACACACACACACACACACACACACACATTCTTTTTTTTATATTTATTTGTCTGGTGTGCTCAACTACCGGCGAGGCATGAAAACGTCCGTGAGTGAGTTTCTTAGGTCTGAGTACAGTTACGAAAGATATGTAAAAACAACTATGAGAGTTATTGATTTATGATACTTAGTTTGCAGTCAGTTCTGAGTATTATTAGTAACTACGCTCCAGTCTCTAAACCTTGTTACAGAAATGCGAATCAGACGCATTACGTATTCCAGGCCGTCGCAGCCGCGTCTTTGAAAGGCCAGCTGTGGTCACTTCCCAGCCCGCAGTAGGATCACATCGGTTCGTCTTCTTCCTGCTAGTACTGTAACTGAGATTTGGCAACAAGGCAAGGTATATTTGGCAACTCTGTGATCGTCGAGTTACTTCCTGGTGTGCACGGAATTAAGCCTCAAAGATCACTTGATTTATCTTGTCATTTCCATTGAATAATCTGAGTTACGAGGGCTATTCCGAAAGTAAGGTCCGATCGGTCACGAAATGGAAACGACTATGAAAATCCGATAAAGCTTTGCACAGATGTGTTGGGTAGTGTCTCTAGTATAACCCCAGTTAGCATCACGTCGCTCTTCTCATTTCTGAGCTCGCAGTGAGTGCGTAAAGATGTCTAGAAAATAGTGTCTGCCGCCAAGTACGGGGGCCTGGTGAGAAATTTCCCCTGAAGCTATGCAGCTAACATTACATAACTGTCGTGCTGTTTCGTCTTCAAGACAATTCTCAGCCGCATTCTGCAGGGGCAATGAAGATGCTCCTGCATCGTTTTCAAATGGAAATGTGAGAGTACCCACAATACAGCCCGTAATTGTCTCCCTCTGAGTTTCAGCTCTGGTCACATGAACCGCTGGTTATGAAGACAACATTTCGGCACATGACAACGAGCCGTAGGCCAGCATAGAGAATTGGCGGAGAGCACTGGCGGCTGCCTTCTATAGCGAGGGTATGGGAAAGTTGGTACAACGCTACGATACACGTCTAAGTCGGGTCGGCGACTATGGAGATAAGTAGCTGCAAGGTGTATCTAACTGTTGCAAATAAAACATTTTTGATTTTTACCGTGGTTTCCATTTCGCGACCTATCGGACCTTACTTTCGGAATAGCCCTCGTATTATCGCTTCAGGTGTAACAAAAGATCGTAAAATTACGGTTTTCAACCCAGGAAAGTCGTTGCATGTGTAAATCGCAAACAAACTCGTCCTTTAAATAGCGGTTTACGAGTTCTAGAAACTATTGGCCTCGTAAAAGAAATGCTCAACTCATACCTCTTTACTAGCTCTGTGGTGACGTGCTGACCTCTGAAAAAGCGTCTGTTATAGTTCGCGGTTCCAGTCTCACTGAATGTAACGTTTTTATCCCTTCTGTGAAAGAGCTACAAGCAGTCAGATCAAACATCGATATGTAAATCGCAACAAAATACCTTCAGCTCATAGTGCAATGGGGAAAAACTTACAATACTGCACAACCGGTAACGCCTCGTTCCGCTGCTGACAAGCAAATTTTGGGTCTCTAGGAATACATAACTTTATTTATGAAATGCCACATTTGCATACCTGTTGAGTATGACACAGCATACCAATTAAATACAGACCCAGTCGATGTCTAAGTGAGTAGTATCTTACTAATTCGTGCCGATAGAGTCACGCTTGTGTACAGATACTCAGTTTTATAAAAACAGACTTTCGTCGCAAGGTTATCGTGAGTACTTTTATTTCATTTCTTTTAATACAGTGCTAAATTTTCGTAAGGTTTCTTTTAGTGTTGTTAAACCAATACTAAACATGATAGAAAAATTAATCACCAACGATATATGCGAATTCTCTGATGTGATCTATAACAGTCCGACATTGCACATGCAGTTTATTGATTACATGCATGTAGCAAACTTGTTCTGAATTAAAACTGTCAAACAAGGTTTGAAGGAGAATAAAATGCCACTACCAGACGACAGCTAATGTAGAAAACACTTTTCGAACTATTTTGGCACGATGCGCTCTCCCCATACATAATACAAAAGCTTCGAGATGCATCTGCTGCTTGGCCGTCTATTAAACCTGAAAAGAACAAAATGTCGCAGAAGTTAGTCCTTTTTCCACATGCGGCTATTTTGTGTTGAGAAGTGAACGTAATTATGTTCATAGTTCCATTAAACTGGTAACTTCAGCAGACATCAGTATTGCGTTGTAAAAAACGTAGCAGCGAATGAAAGGGAACTCGCGACATTTTATCTACAGTGCGTGACACTTACCGTGACGCTACTAGCTGTCGACTACCTACAGCACCTCCAGAAGTGAACAATAGTTCCTCCAGAACCTGCGCATTCCACAGTGTTGTGAGATAATGCATATGGCAGGATCTAGACTTCTGAGAGACAGGCCGTTACAGCTTTTTTTTGCACTGCACGACGTTTTCAACAAACAGATAGCACAATAGAGTAGCTCAAATGGAAAGGAACACTTCCTCTTTAAATTTCTGCATCCTACAATGTTGGCAGTTCTGTGTAGGTGGTAGTTACATGATTTTATTTCGGTGATTACAAAATAGAGTCGAATGTATGCACTGGGTAGCCGAGGCAGCAAGTTCATGGTGATTCAGTCAACCAAGTAAGTGAATGTACTGAACATGCTGCAATCCACTACAGGGAGGCTGTGTGTCAGAATTCTCAATGAGTGTGCCGCAACGGTGTTATGAAAGAAAAATGAGTCATACCGAAGATGTTTTCGTGGTCTGTTGGATTGGTGATAGGTTTTTATGATGATGGTCTGGGTTCGATTCCAACTTCTGCCCATAATTTCTAACAGACAGAGACAGGTTCTATTCTCTTCTGGCTACGCAAAGTGAAGAACGTATAATGGCATTGTTGTCTGAAATTCCCGTTAAACATGATATTCTTTCTCTACCAAGTAATCGTTAGGTTGCATCACAATAAAGTCAGGAGTGGCGAAATGTGGGAACTCTGTCACTAGTAACCTTACTTATACTAATTATTTATTTATAGTGACGAAACTAACGCTATTTAGGGTCACAGGACCCTTATTCTATCTTTTTTTTTTTTTGAGCTTCTGTATGTCGATAAAATTTGTTCTGAAATTGGAATGCAACTCAGACCGCTCTTAACGCGGGATTTGATCCCTTCGTGACAATACAGCTCGACGCAATTTCTTGTTTGTACCAAACTGCAGATTCCTCAACATCTCCACATATTGCGCCTGAATGGGTTCGAATGCTGGCCCGGCACTAAAGTTTTCATTATGTATTATCAAGCTCTAGCATGAGAACACCTATCTGCTGATGGATAATAATTTTGATTTTTAAAGCATTTTCATTCGTTGTCAACACTAACGATATCTGACGTTTTTGACTCCCAGTGAGACACAGAACTATTTGAGAGATCACTCTAAGTTCAAGGATGTTATTCCGAGCTGCTGGTGGAGAAAAATTCTGTAGCTGACGTCTCTTTGGGTGTAGTCAACAACGGTATGTGTGAGGTTACGATTCCCAGTCAGCATTGAACTCTTCGTCATATTATTTCTAGTTCAAACATGCTCACATGTCGCTGCTGATGTAACAAACCCATATTTAACGTTCGTTTTCTCTAATATATAACAGTGATAGATTCCGGGTTGGAGTCCTGGGAAGGAAAAAATTAATGTTTTGTCTCGTCATTTCAGTTAAAACATCTAGCTACTGTCGAGGAAATCCGATATGTCACAGTTCATTGTGCTTCGATAACAATCCGATAAGTTTCTGGGTTCGAATCGCTGTCCAAGACAAAGCTTTACATCACGGCATTCAGAGTAAGTTTTTTGTGAAGAAGCAATATTTAACATCTCTCGTACTTCGTTAACAGGGACAATAGATGCTGGGTAGGAATTCGCGTGCGTTAAAAATGTTTACGTTATCTAATTTAAAGTTGATATTTGCTAACTGATACTGTCTAAAATCGAGGTATATCACTCTCTGTATGCCTAGTCAGGAAGGAGTTTTAGTTTCCGTCAGTCACGAAATCTTAGTCTGCATGACCTGGGTTTGAATCCAAATGCAGAACGAGACGGTTCGTCGTGTCATTTGTAGTTCATACATATTCTCAATTAGCTGCTCCTGAATAACTTAAATTTTTAATGTCATTTTTTGTTAAATAACAAGTACGGTATGTTACTTTGAAGAGGAAATCATGAATGCAACGAACTTACTACGTGCATTACCTATCTGACGTAATGATGAGAGTGGTAACATTTCAGGTATGTCATTTATTGCAATAAATGTGAGCTTACAAGCCTTAAGGACAGTCTTATCTGTAATAAGGTGTTCCCTGACATTTGTAGTATCGTGGTATTACTTTACATCTTGAGTTATTGCGATACGGAGCCGAGTTTTCTAGTGGTGACTTGTTGGGGCGATTTTCAATAGTCAAACGACTGCACCAAGGAGCGATTAGAGGACCTGCTAGACAGCTGCGTCATGTGGGTTGCATGCGAATCTAGCGAAATGCAATTCAGGTCTTTCGGATACTTTTGAGCACGACTGTACATATCCTGTGAATATGGGCATCCTTAGTCGTTCAAGGTGTTTCTTTTCTGAATACTGATGTGCTTTAATCACGATGGGAGACGTGTGTGAGATAGCACTACAACCTCTTCATATTCTGACACGGAAAATGTTTCTAATCACTCGTTGCAACTATACATATTCAGAATAGGAGACAAATAAGAGGCAGCGCTTCTTCCTCTTTATATTGTGATACACTGAAAATATCAGCTGTTTGCTGCTACTATTAGAGACGAACGTGCACGCATGTTCGAAGGAACAGGCACTGCAACGACTACAGCTGTAATGAAATGCATTAAATGTATTAGCAGTCGGAACGACGACAATGACAATTTCAGCCGGACCGGGAGTCGAACCAGAATTTCCTGCTTTACGTGAGCGGTCATTTTTACCGCTTCGGCTATCCGTGCACAAGCTACAAGCATACGTGGCAGAAGGAACGTTGCATAGCAATTCTAAATAACACATTCAATGCAATATCGTATATATCCGCCGATACCAGGCAGCGACATTCAATTAAAACGCCCATCTTCTGTGACGCATGAACGACGACATACGGAAGTTTGGATCTGGTCGTGCATCGGGCACGGACGGCCAAAGCGGGTAAGGCGACCGTTCGCGTAAAGTGTTGAATTCGGTATCGTGTCACGGTCCAGCACAAATTTTCATTGCTTTCATTCCATTATACAGCAGATACGAGGTGCGGCTAGAAAAAAACCGGACTGATGCTGGAAAAAAACATTTATTTACAATTATTTACAATTTCATGTTATCTCCCTCAATGTACTCTCCTCCTCGGTCTCTACACCGCTCCATACGAATTTTCCACTGTTCATAGCAAAGCTGCAGATCATTTTCGGTAAGTCCATACATTACTTCCGTCGCTTTTTCTTTTACTGCTTCAACAGTCTCAAATCTAGTTCCTTTCAAAGCTGACTTGACTTTAGGGAAAAGAAAAAAGTCACAGGGGGCCAAATCAGGTGAGTAGGGTGGATGATCTAAGATGGGAATGTTGTGTTTTGCCAAAAACGTCTTCACTGACAACGCACTGTGAGCTGGGGCATTGTCTTGGTGAAGGATCCATGACTTTTTTCTCCACAAATCGTTCCGTTTTCTCCGTACTCGCTCACGTAGGGTAGCCAGGACGCTAATGTAGTAATGCTGATTCACTGTTTCTCCCTCTGGTACCCAATCAATGTGCACAATCCCTTTGATGTCAAAAAAAAACAATCATCATTGCCTTGAATTTCGATTTTGACATTCGTGCTTTTTTTTGTCGTGGAGAACCAGGAGTTTTCCAATGCATCGATTGGCGTTTAGTTTCGGGATCGTAAGTAAAAAACCACGATTCATCGCAAGTAATAACATTTTGTAAGAAGGTGGGATCACTTTCAATGTTTTCCAGGGTGTCAGAACAAATCATTCTTCGGCGTTCCTTCTGTTCAATTGTGAGACACTTTGGAACCATTTTTGAACACACTTTGTTCATGTTGAAACTTTCATGAAGAATCTGCCTAACACTTTCCTTGTCAACTCCTGTTAACTCAGACACTGCTCTGATTGTTAAAGGCCGGCCGAAGTGGCCGTGCGGTTAAAGGCGCTGCAGTCTGGAACCGCAAGACCGCTACGGTCGCAGGTTCGAATCCTGCCTCGGGCATGGATGTTTGTGATGTCCTTAGGTTAGTTAGGTTTAACTAGTTCTAAGTTCTAGGGGACTAATGACCTCAGCAGTTGAGTCCCATAGTGCTCAGAGCCATTTTTTTGATTGTTAAACGGCGGTCTTGTCGAACAAGTTTACCGATTTTTTCAATGTTTGCGTCAGTTTTTGCTGACAATCGTCTGCCAGTGCGAGTGTCATCACTGGTGTCTTCGCGGCCATCTTTAAATCGTTTAAACCACTCAAACACTTGTGTTCGCGATAAACAATCATCGCCGTACACTTGTTGTAACATTACAAACGTTTCACTTGCAGATTTTCCTAGTTTGAAACAAAATTTGATGTTAACACGCTGTTCTTTCTGTACACTCAACATTTTCCGACGCACAGACAAAACGTCAACTACTTAAAACAGACGCCACGGGCAGACTGAGTGCAGGAGGCAGATGAAACTCGAGCAGTAGGCGGAGCGAGAGTCACGTGACAGGCCACGCGACTTTCAGCCTTATTGCATTCGTTTTATTGTTTCACCAGTACTAGTCCGGTTTTCTTTTCTAGCCACACCTCGTAGTTGCCCATATTCTCAACTGTGAAAACATTTCAGGTTTGCGTATTTCTGTCTCTGCGTCAGAAGCTAATGTCGGTGGGCTGTGTGCCTGAATGCTAGTCTCTCAGTTATACATGCAGTTCATGCTATACAGCGAAATGACTTTTCACTAACAATGTAAGTCGTGCAGTAATCTTCAGCAGAAAGATTGTCGATTTACGTGGTTGTGTTAATAATCGTACAAAAAAATCACTGGAATTTCTGCTAAAATTTCTTCATCGTGTGTAAAAGTGTTTCGTTTTGATGTAAAGGCTAGCGGCGGATCAGCGTGTGGCGCATGCTTCAGCGTACGCCCAGACGTGCAAACCGTGACAAGGCAGCGGAGGCGGCGGGCAGGAGGCAAAAACGCGTTCCGCAGCCAGCCGGCCCAGGCGGGGCCGTCCATTACGGGTGACGCGTCGTGCTAATAGCCAGTCGATATTAGTGGTAATGACGCGGCTGTGTCGTTAGACCCTGGTCAGCACAGATGACGCACCGTCATCTTACGCTCGTTAGCGACGGGGATGGTGACCGGACGAAAAAAAATTAAAAATTCGCTCCACCCCTCCCATCTGATCCCACCCTCATGTAGGGGAGGAGTGTGTCCCATTTGCGAGAGAACGCACGCTGCCACTATATGTCGTTCAGCTGATGGATTTCTGTGGTGGATATCCAACATGGTGTCTGATCGATTAGTGTGTTGTGTCCAGCTACAGCTGTTAACCCTAGCAAGTATTTAGAGGCACACATTTTAAAACTTGGCTGTATTGCATACCATGATAAACGATCGTATAATAGCAGTAACGAAAAGTGCGACCTATGCCACTAAGCTCGTTTATTTCTCATACAACACGTTTCGGAAGATACGTTTCATCTTCAGGTGTGTCTATGTGAAACATCTATTCTAGATTATTCCAATGAATCTGCAGCCGACATATTTCACTCACTCCGAGGCGTGGCGCCTTATATCACTCCTGTCTGGAGCCTGTGTATCGGGAGAATGGCCGTCCGCTGCGGTGGAGCGGTTCTAGGCGCTCAGTCCGGAACCGCTCTCTGCTACGGTCGCAGGTTCTAATCCAGCCTCGGGCATGGATGTGTGTGATGTCCTTAGGTTAGTCAGGTTTAAGTAGTTCTACGTCTAGGGGACTGATGACCTCAGATGTTAAGTCCCATAGTGCTCAGAGCCATTTGAACCATTCATGCATGCACAGAGACAGATGGTCTGAAGCGGATTCAGTCGAGTACGTAGTTCTAATTTTCACCCACCAGTGTCCAGTAGTGCAGGTGTAAGGGAACGTTTTTGTGATTTGTTCTGTTTATTTCTTGAAGACTTTTTTGTTTATTTATGTTTCCGCAGTTTTGTATAAGCTTTCAGTAACGTGAATGATGCGTGAATGGACTCCACGGACTTAAATACTCTGTGGGACCACCTCGATCGGGCTGTTCGCGACCTTGACCTTCAACTGAGAAACCTAAAGCAGCTGGCCACGGCACTGTCATGGCTCCACATCCATGTCGATACCTTCCAGAACCTCACTGACTCTCTTCCTGCACCTCCGCGCTGCAGAAGGTGGTTTTTTGGGCTTTCTACAGGTGGTCACATTAATGTGACTTCAATACGGTATTCTTTAACGGTAGCAGATACTAAAATTGAAAGCAGTTCTGCCCACAAGTTTACTACAAGTCTTCAGCCCAGGCATATGTCGTGGTACATTCCTGGACGAAACGTTAAATAAAAACAAATAAGATTGGGCTTAGAGGCAGACATTCTAATGTCCTGTCAGTGATATTACTCAGTAGTTCCCTCTTTTTCAAGAGTGTGTTTCATTCAACAGAATGATATGCCTCATTCACTGAATGTTGCCTCGACATTAAACGACAACCTGATCTGATAAGTCACAACAGCATAACCACGTTCGGAACGCATTGCAGCAAACATTCTGCTGGCGTGGATCGACAAATCCCTGACACGTTTCCGACGGTACGTGGCACCAAACGTCTACCCGCAGGTCACGCAATTCCCGTGAACTACCGGTCGGTGGCCGGTCGTCGTCAGCTGGCATCCCATAGACTACCAGACGCGTTCCGTCAGATTCAGATCAATCTAAATTTTTGGGCGAGACAACTTATAATTGTTATCAAATAACTTCCGGGAATTCAGCCAGGTAACACTTTCAGCGACCGCCGATATTTCGGCGGGAGAACACCCCGCCATTTTCAAGGCAAACTGCAACGGACAGGCGGCGTACATGCAAATTTAATACCTCGGTTCTCCGAAAGAAGCAGGAAAGATAACACACACACACACACTGAACACTAGTGCCACCAAAGATGACCAAAGTCAGAGCTATCGATAGTGAGACTATGAATTCGCAGGTGAGGCAGCATTGACTCTGTTCCTCTGTTTTTTGACGAGGGAGAGAGCCGGATTCCAAACAGAGTTTAAACAGAAACCTCCATCCCTGTTAACGAGGTTGCTCGCTAATTAATCTCAACTGCCTCCCTAATGACACTGTTCCAGTAGCTGGACGTGCATGCCAATATCTCGGTGTTATTATATAACATGGGGTGACCAGTATCCAAGCAATGTTCGGCAATTGCAGATCTATTTGGCTGCTGTAATCGTGTGTGCCGTTTATGCTCAGTACATCTGTCCTCCACGGTCCTGATGTACGCCGCCTGTCCGTTGCAGTTTGCCTTGAAAATGGCGGGGTGTTCTCCCGCCGAAATATCGGCGGTCGCTAAAAGTGTTACCTGGCTGAATTCCCGGAAGTTATTTGAAAGTTGTATACGCCAGGAGAAACTCAGGTCTCACATTGTTTACCTCTACGGGGAGGAAATGTACCGGTGTTTACGTAAGTTGGATAAACTTCGTAGCTGTCGAGTTGGACTGCAATGTGCTTTGTCGTTTTTATTGAGGTGTCGTGATGAAAATCATGTCCCAACATTTGCTAAGGTTGTGCACCATATTAATTCTCCTGCCGCCAATCGTATCAAGCAACGTGCTGGCTTGACTCTTGTTCGCGAAAGGATTCGTTTTACTCGTCGACGTTTGGATTCTGTTTCCAAAGAATTGTATCGTTTTCATTTAATGGTTGCATCTGAAGTGTCTGATTTCACTTGGGATTGGTTGGACGGTGCCTCATGGACCCAAGCTGACTGGGAGTACAACTCCGTTACTGCCCGGCATTTGGCAAAGTTTGAACGTTTTCATCGCGCGGAGTCGGATGTTATATCTCGACGTTCTGTGATAAATCTCACAGAGAAATCTTTTGACGACGCAACCTTATCCGTGCTAGGGAAGGGTTTAAATTTTGCACCCACTCCGAAGAATTTGCCGGTAGTTGATTTTATTAGTTCAATTGAACAGGCAGTTTGCAAACTACCTCCTGACGCTGCAGAGGAAGTTAGGAGGGAGGCATGCCGTGTTTTGACTAGGGCTCATCCACCCAAGATTAATGTAACAGCAGCAGAGAGGGCTGCTTTACGCTCTCTCAAAGTTGATCCCAGTATTGTTATTTTACCTGCTGACAAGGGCAATGCCACCGTTGTTTTAAATAAACATGATTATGTACAAAAGATGCAACGTTTACTATCTGATTCAGCGTATCGCAGAATCGATGCTGACCCCACGAAAAGTGTTGAGAGAAAGACCAACAGCCTCCTGAAGAATAGTGGTTTGTCGTAGGACACAATCAAGAGGCTTAACACCTATAGTGCCGTTCCCCCTAGGTTATATGGCCTTCCAAAGGTTCATAAGGAAGGGGTTCCTTTCCGTCCTATAGTGAGTAACATCGGCGCTACGACATATCGTGTATCCAAGCATCTTGCTTCTCTGTTGAGTCCACGAGTAGGACGGTGTGAACATTATATCAGGAACTCAGTTGATTTTTTACGTCGTTTGGAGGGACTGAGGCTGAATGACTCTGATATTTTAGTGAGTTTCGATGTGGTCTCTCTCTTCACTCGTGTTCCTCTGTCTGATTCGTTGCGGTTAATTGAAGCCAGGTTTGCTGCTGATTTAACTAATCTCTTTAGGCATGTGTTGACATCCACTTACTTTTTATTTAATGACCAGTATTACGAGCAGACAGGTGGAGTTGCGATGGGTAGTCCGTTGTCTCCTGTGATCGCAAATTTATTTATGGAAGACTTCGAGGAACGTGCATTGGAGTCGGCGACTTTAAAACCCGCCTGTTTCTTTAGATACGTTGACGATACCTTCGTTGTTTGGCCTCACGGTAGGGAGAATTTGAATGTCTTTCTAGAACATCTGAACTCGATCCACCCGAACATTCGTTTTACGATGGAGGTGGAAGACGATGGTTGCCTTCCCTTTCTCGACGTGTTGGTTAGGAGGAAGGATGATGGATCATTGGGACATGCAGTCTACAGGAAATGTACTCACACCGACTTGTACTTACAAGCTAATAGTTGTCACCATTCGGCTCAGCGTGAAGGGGTACTTCGTACCTTGGTACACAGGGCACATGTCGTTTCTGACGCTGAGACTTTGCCAGCTGAGCTGTCCCATCTTGAAGTTACATTTCGTCAAAATGGTTATAGTGATAGACAGATTGAACGTGCGTTGCGCTATCGACCAACTGTACATGGGGTGATTGATGATAATTCTGAGTCAACACCTTACTGCCTTTTTGCCTTACGTAGGAAACACGTCCAATAAGATCGGTCGTATTTTACGGAAATACGATGTGAAATGTGTTTTCCGACCTCCATCTAAAATTAGAGCACTTTTGAGTTCCGTTAAGGATGATCTTGGACTGCGTAAGGCGGGTGTATATCGTATTCCTTGTAGCTGCGGCATGGCATATATTGGTCAAACTATCAGGACCGTGGAGGACAGATGTACTGAGCATAAACGGCACACACGATTACAGCAGCCAAATAGATCTGCAATTGCCGAACATTGCTTGGATACTGGTCACCCCAAGTTATATAATAACACCGAGATATTGCATGCACGTCCAGCTGTAGGGACAGTGTCATTAGGGAGGCAGTTGGGATTAAATTAGCGAGCAACCTCGTTAACAGGGATGGAGGTTTCTGTTTAAATGTTTGGAATCCGGCTCTCTCCCTTGTCAAAAAACAGAGGAACAGAGTCAATGCTGACTCACCTGCGAATTCATAGTCTCACTATCGATAGCTCTGACTTTGGTCATCTTTGGTGGCACTAGTGTTCAGTGTGTGTGTGTGTGTGTGTGTTATCTTTCCTGCTTCTGTCGGAGAACCGAGGTATTAAATTTGCATGTACGCCGCCTGTCCGTTGCAGTTTGCCTTGAAAATGGCGGGGTGTTCTCCCGCCGAAATATCGGCGGTCGCTGAAAGTGTTACCTGGCTGAATTCCCGGAAGTTATTTGAAAGTTGTATACGCCAGGAGAAACTTAGGTCTCATATAATTGTTATTGTTGTTGTTGTGGTCTTCAGTCCTGAGACTGATTTGATGCAGCTCTCCATGCTACCCTATCTTGTGCAAGCTTCTTCATCTCCCAGTACTTACTGCAACCTACATCCTTCTGAATCTGCTTAGTTTATTCATCTCTTGGTCTCCCTCTAAGATTTTTACCCTCCACGCTGCCCTCCAATGCTAAATTTGTGATCCCTTGATGCCTCAGAACACGTCCTACCAATCGGTCACTTCTTCTTGTAAAGTTGTGCCACAAACTCCTCCCCAATTCTGTTCAATACCTCCTCATTAGTTATGATGATCTACCCATCTTCTGTAGCACCACATTTCGAAAGCTTCTATTCTCTTCTTGTCCAAACTATTTATCGTCCATGTTTCACTTCCTTACATACTCTTATTTTATTGCTCAAAACAAATTTTGTTACAAATATGAAATAATGTACTGCAACATGTAAAATTGTAACTGTACCACCTGCTTTTTAAAGTAGGCAGCAGTTTTTTAAATATGCAGTAAACCAAATGAAACAAAAAAGAACAACATGAGTTCAGTGTTATAGTCCTCAGCCAACTGCACCACGATTTCGGTTGTGTGACAAGGACAATTATCCAGTTATAAGATGCCAGTGTCTTCCGTGAGGATATAGGGTATGAACGCGGTCTGTAATAAAGTTGACGTAATTTACAATTCTCATGGTATCTTTTATTACTGCTACAGGTCCAACGAAAGTGTGGGTGATTGTCCCCCACAAAATAATACTGCCTCAACAGGCCTGTGCCGGTGATATAACGCATATTTCTATCACCAGGCCGGCCGCGGTGGTCTAGCGGTTCAGGCGCTCAGTCCGGAACCGCGGGACTGCTACGGTCGCAGGTTGGAATCCTGCCTCGGGCATGGATGTGTGTGATGTCCTTACGTTAGTTAGGTTTAAGTAGTTCTAAGTTCTAGGGGACTGATGACCACAGATGTTAAGTCCCATAGTGCTCAGAGCCATTTGAACCATTTTGAACCTGTCGAGATTTACAACAGGAAGATGCAAAGGTAGTTTGCTGGCGAGCCACATGATCGACAAAGTGTGCCAAACGGCGTGCTGCAAAACGCTCGTGCCTGCACCAACATTACAGTCATCGCCAGATCTGCCAGTGATTGTCGCCTATCCTGCTTGTAGCAATAGCTGCAGCGAATATCAAGTTATGCGTAACAAGTGTACCTGAACCAATACATCAGCAGACCTGTACGCTGGGTTCGGAGAGATACATTCCCATCAGATGCTTGCGTTGTTCGTGTTAGGGGTGTAGCTGGCTGCTCCACACAGTATTCTTGGAAGCGTGCGCTTCTCGTGTTACTTGTCAGGTGCTTTTCCATGAGTCTTCTCCCACACAATACAATACCGTCTCCTCAAGTTCTACCGTGTTAAATATTCTTTTCGCATAAACTAGGGCACCTATTTAGGGCTTGAACAACCGAGTATATGCTAAGTTCCAATCCAAAGCTGTCATTTCCATCCAGTTATAACGCATCTATTATGAACATTTGTCTGTCCATACCTTCTCCTTTTCTAGCACTGTATTATATTTCGTCACTCATCGAAGGCACATCTCAGCACAGTGCAGTAAATTGAGATGTGTAAGTTCCTATAGCGGGCAGTGGTCCGGATCGGAAAATCGGTCACGAACCTCGAACGGTAGTAACCTGCACTGAGGACAGTTTGCAAGGTGATTATTTATTTATTTATTTATTTATTTGAGATCAGGGCTGCCCATGGTATGCCAGGCTTCATGTGGATCATGTGTGGGGGCTTATGTGCGGGTCAAGACTCGGTCTGCCTCGGCTTTGCTCCGCCCATCCCGGAAGTACTCGCTACCACACAACATTTCATTTATTATTGCGGTGCGGCATTTTTCGGTCGGCACAACTTTCAGTTCAGTAAAGTCCTGGTGTCAGCACTGTTTACCCATCGTTATTTGTCCATAGTATGAAAGACGTTCACAGGTCCAGCAGCTATTTGCACAAAAAGAAGCAGTCAAGCGATTCATCGTTACAAGTCTCAAAAAACTACTGAAAAGAACAGAGGAAGAGATGAGAATTCTCAGCATCCACCGTGCAGTTTCAGAAGCAACGGACGCTGCAGATTTGCTATGACTTACAATACCATGCAGAAAGAATTCAAAATTTTGTTGCCAATGAAAGAGCAAAAAATTGCGACGATCAGCAGATTGGATTCATTGTCCTGCACTTCGAAAAGCACTTTGTGCTAAATTCACAAGCATGCAGCATTTTAAGAAACTGGTGGTACGAATAGCAAAACTTCTGGTCACACGAATTATTCCACTGTCAGCTGCATCAGTTTTCGATGAAACTGAACGAAGTGTGTGGAGACTTTATATACACTCCTGGAAATTGAAATAAGAACACGGTGAATTCATTGTCCCAGGAAGGGGAAACTTTATTGACACATTCCTGGGGTCAGATACATCACATGATCACACTGACAGAACCACAGGCACATAGACACAGGCAACAGAGCATGCACAATGTCGGCACTAGTACAGTGTATATCCACCTTTCGCAGCAATGCAGGCTGCTATTCTCCCATGGGTACGATCGTAGAGATGCTGGATGTAGTCCTGTGGAACGGCTTGCCATGCCATTTCCACCTGGCGCCTCAGTTGGACCAGCGTTCGTGCTGGACGTGCAGACCGCGTGAGACGACGCATCATCCAGTCCCAAACATGCTCAATGGGGGACAGATCCGGAGATCTTGCTGGCCAGGGTAGTTGACTTACACCTTCTAGAGCACGTTGGGTGGCACGGGATACATGCGGACGTGCATTGTCCTGTTGGAACAGCAAGTTCCCTTGCCGGTCTAGGAATGGTAGAACGATGGGTTCGATGACGGTTTGGATGAACCGTGCACTATTCAGTGTCCCCTCGACGATCACCAGTTGAAACGTCCCCTTTGGAACAATTTTACAGGACTGTGCTTAAACTGACACACAATATTTTTAGCGCAACGCAATCTGACTTTCAAAAATCCCTACAAAAGAATGGCCCTGACTAACATTAAACTATACCTTTCACAAATCACTAAATCAGTTACCTCACAATAATCTTCGTTTCTCCCACTACTGCAATACAGCAAGCGCCACTACTACCAGCTAAATAACAGATTCAAACTATGGAAGGCACTAACTACTGATAGGGATAGTTAGCAAATGAAAGATATTAATAGAGAACAAACAATGTATTTACCTTGATATCATCATATATAAATATAGCAGTTCATGACAAATTTCAAAACTCCGCCATCTCTCTCCCCACATCCACCACTGCTGGCGGCTCACCTCCAACTGTGCAACGTTACGCGCTGTTCACAGCCAGCTGCCTAACACTACAATGGCGAGTATTACAACAATGCAAAGCAGCCACAGACTGCACACAGCACAGCCAGTGATTTTTATACAGACGTGGCGTTACCAATAAAAAAACCTAAACAGCCTACTTACATAGCCCCCATGATCCCCACAAAAAATGTTACAAATTGGTTTGGGGTCTGACACACCTGGCCGCTCACAACGAATTACTTCACGGTCACTTACCTTTCTTAACGAAATATTTACGACAGCAGTTTTCGCTACAGCGACAGTCTCATATAAAAATTTCATAGGTCAAGAATTTGCGTTACAAATCTGTAGAAACAAAATCGTATGAATATAACAGTGTCCAAAAAATTTTCGCCGGCATTGTGATACATTCACGCATTTACACACATTTCATAACTCTTAAAGTACGATTCTTGGTTTCCAACAACCTTTTTCACAAACCATAGTCCCTAACTTCTATTCATTATTTATATACATATAAACACGTAATCACATTCCTTATATAGCATCAGCTTATTGATCATAAACGTACCTCAACAGCATAATACACATCGTCGTCATAAAAATAACATCATAACACCTCAGTCAAATCTCAAAAACGTCGTAGCTTTCTGCAATAATTTCAAAACCCTAAAACATCTTCTCTGCTCATTTCAATAGTGTCATCTACCTCAAACGTACTTTAAAAATCATGATCTCATACCAAATACATCATTCAAAGCTCTCATAATATCACAATGGTTCCGAAAAAATATGAACGGTTTACAAAGTATTTACAAAGTACAGACAAAATACAGTTTCATAAGTGTGAAGTTATCCAACTGTGTAACTGCGTAAACATCTGTCACTGAAGTAGTAAAAAGAATGTTTGTTTCTCTGTCAAATAATCAGATAGCTGTGTAATTCTGTGTTAGAGAAATATGGTACCGATGTGTAAAGTTGTATAAGCAAATACCATATTAGCTAGGGCTCCTTGTGCGTGCCAAGCACATGGTTCACAAAGTAAGCGTGTACCCCCCTGAGGATTAATGTAATTATACCCTCAGGTGTTACAGATTACAGCAATGGAATGAAATGTATCACGGAAAACTTTCTTTGTAATTAAAAAATCTTTAAAAATAAGTGTCTTAAGTATAAGATTAATCACTCAAATGCGTGTGCTGTAGCGCTAAACTGTGCGTCTTGTCGCAACATAATCTCTGTGGAAGTGTCGTAGTTATCGTCCTCCGAAAGCTAAGTTCTGCAGAAGTCAGTGTACTTACCTCATGATAAACAAAAGTGAAATGCTTTGTGTATAGATATCGTAGTTATTACGCTTATAGTTGTGATGAAGAAAGTACTGTACAGCAACGTATTGTTGTGCCATGAAAAAGGCTGTCTCATTGTTGCTATACCACAAAAATTACTACTAAAACATGTTTTACTTTCCAGAAGAATTCAGAAAAACTGTGCATATATAAAACAGATACACCGCAAAAGCAACAAGGTAAATTGTGTCACACATTAGTAGCGTCGTGATATAGTCGTGTAGCTGTCAAATAAACTAACCACTGTGTCACCTGGTATCTCTCAGAAAGCACCTTGAATCCATAATGTATTTGCAAGTAAACCAAAATGTTGCATTAAAATCTCATTAACAGTACTGGTAAATGTTCTAAGTATGTGAGCCTTATAGTCGTTACGTAATCGTGCAACAAACAAGCAAGAATGTACACACACAATAACACTGTGTCGTCTGTTCACTATAACAATGCATTCGTAATTTCTGCTTAAATAAGGTCTCTTGGTTCTTGACTGGATATTTAACTTCAAACATTGTTGCTCGTTAACAACTTCTAAGTCTGACAAAACCTACTAGAAATGTGAAGTGAAAAGTTTTATGGCAAAGACAAAGTTAAAAAGCAGATTATCTTTCAATAAACGGTTTTACATGTAAAATGTGGTGTAAACCTTTACTCTTCCTAGTACGCAGAGTTTCAACTTCAACGCAATTATCATGTGGTATACGTCGGATTCTGTAAGGTCCATTGTAAACTAGAAAGAATTTGTGACTCAAGTGTTTCTTCTTATGTGACAATGAATGAGCTTTAATGAGAACTTTCTGACCAATATATAATTTCTTTGCATTTGCTTTACCGTGTAGTTTTTTTCCTTTTGTCTGCTGCAGATTTTATATTTTTAATAGCCAAATCAATTATGTCTTTGTGTCGAAGTTTACGTGTATTCGGGAAAGGTACAAGCGCTCTGATTCTGTTCGGTGGTTTTTCATTCTTCAGTACAAGAGTAGGTGGTAAAGCGGTGGAATCATGAGGCATTTCATTCAGCACGTTTTGAAATAAGTGTAAATATCTGTCCCAATGCTGATGCTTTCTGTGACAATAAAGTCTGCAAAGCTTATTGATTTCTTTCATAATCCGTTCGGAGGGGTTACAATGTGGTGAGTACAATGAAATAAAAACAGGTTTGATTTTATGGTTGCGAAGCATGCGTGACCAAACAGCAGATCTGAATTGCGGTCCGTTTTCTGAAATGACTTTACTAACGTGTCCAACTTCACGTAAGAAATTTTTAACAAAGGCATTGGATACAGACCCTCCAGTGGCTTTACGTAACGGTGTGAAAGAAACAAATTTTGAAGTAAGTTCAACAGCGACTAGAACGTACGAAAATCCATTAGATGTTCTGACAAGCGGTCCCAAGAGATCAAGAGCAGCAAATTCTTTTAATTTAGAAGGAATGATAGGAAACAACGGAGCACGATGGGAGATAGTAGATGGTTTCGCCTTTTGACAAAGTTTACAAATAGACAAGACTCTTCGAATTCTCTTTTCCATATTGTTAAAATAACAAGTCGTTCGAAGAATATGATAACATTTTCGTGGGCCAAAATGTGCGTAGCTGAAATGAATGTACCAAATGAGCTTATTAACAAAATCGTCAGGAATGCAAAGTACCCATAGCTTGTCATCAACAGTGCAGCGTTTGAACAGTATGTTGTTTCTAACCAGATAATAATGCCGAATCTGTGTGTGTGTCTTTTCATGCCATTTGCTTTTGATGTCTTTCCAAATCGGATCTTTATCTTGTTCATGAGCAATGTCCTTTAAAGATGTGGTGATGAAGTTTTCAAAGGCGACTTTCTGAATGTAAAGAATACTGAAATTTTTCTCGAGGTTAGTTTCTATGTTATTTTTCTCTGAGCCAGCCGGCGCACGTGGGTGCCTGCGGTGCGAGTCATTGTCTGTCTCTTTGTTGGCGCGCATCGTTATTGGGATTTGGAGACCTAACTTCTACAAATTCGCCTTGCCGAGAGGGCCCAGCTCTGTTTGAAGCTCGCCAGTTCTGATGGAATTCAGGTCTGTCGTTTTGTTGGTAGTTCCTGTAGTTTCTTTCTTGTCGGTTAAGTGGTGGAGAATTTCTCCCTGAATCGTAACTGCGCGCTGGACCGTTGCGTCTAAAGTTATTCTGTCTCCCGTAATAATAATTATTTTGGTTCCCATATTGCCTGTTTCTATGGTTGTCTCTGTCACATTCATTACTATGGAAATGCGATCTTTCTCTGTAACTATTGTTATTCTGCCAGTGGTTGTCATATGGGTGGTGTTTGTTTTGTTCACGATTTGCGTTGTAAGAATAGCCTTGTCGTGTCCAGTTATTATTTCTCTCATCGCGGAATTGCGACAGATGTGACCTGTAATTGTTGTGCTCGTGCGCTCCGCGATTGTCAGTGTCAATTTCCAGTTCTTGTAAGAGTCCTTGAAAAGCTTCAATGTCGTCTTTGCAACATCCTGCCAAAATAATATGTCGTAAATGTTTAGGTAATTTGATTAAGCAAATCCGGATGAGTTCTGAGGGGCTGTATGGGTTCGAAAGATACTGATTCTTCAACATGTCTTCAAAATATTTGACAAGACTGGAAAATTCAGAGTGTTCGAAACGTTTCATCATTATGATGCTATTTTTTACTCGGTCTTGTGTGGCTTGAGACCAATATGCTGAGAGGAAGGCATGGTAAAATTCTCCTTCACTGTGGCAATCGTGAATGACCGATCGCATTCTTACAGCTGGTTCATTCTCTAAGTAGCCACACATAAATTCTAATCTGTGTTCTAATGACCAGTTGGGAGGAAAACAATGAGAGAATTGATGGAGCCACGCTTGTGGATGAATGTCGTTGGCAGAATTCTTAAACGTTTTGAATTTACGTGTAGTAATGAACAGCTTATAGTCAAAATCATCATGTCGGCGAGTCGCATATCGGTCATTGTTAGGTCGTGTCGGCCGTTTCATCTCAAAATTCGGTGCACATTGCCAGTTTCTTTCATAACTTCCGAAATGCCCTGTGTTATTATTTTGCGTCTTTTCCGTATTTCTATGTCCCTCTTCCCGTGTTGGAGCGTGAGTGTCCTTTGAAATACGTAATTCTTGTATTACCTGTGTCAGCTGATCTTGTACTTCCCGGATTTCTACTTGGTGTTGCGTATTAATTTGATTCATATTTTGTTTCAGTTTCCTAATTTGTTCGCTCTCTTCTGTGTCATTAAAGACTACCGGTTTTGTGTCATTCAGATTATCATCTACCTTCGTAGATAAATTATTTAGCTGATCCGAAAGTTCAACTACTTTCTCTGATAATGTACTAATTTCCTCCATGTGTCTTTCTACTGTGTCCTTTAAGTTTTCCTGGGTTTTTGCAAGTTGCGTAACCGAATCGGTAGATGCAACTGAGTCAATTTTAGCTTGCAAGGTCTCATGATTTTCATTAACAATAATTTGCAGTTCTTTTATGGCTGCTTCGTGATTCTGTAATGCATTTTCATGCCGCGAAAAAATAGGTTGAAAATGCTCACAAATTTGTGTTTTTACATCATTACAGACTTTTTGACATTTCGATTCAATGTTATATAACTCGGTAGTTAAATCTTCACGTGTTTGTTCAAGCTTATTTTCCACTGAGTCTAACTTTTGAAGCTTTTGTTCCATTGCGTCTAACTGTTGCTGTGTTTGTCTCTGGTGTTGTCCCATTGTGTCTAACTTTTGAAGATTTTCTTCCATTGTGTCTAATTTTTGAAGCTTTTGCTGTGTTTGTCTCTGATTTTGTTCCATTTGTTGCATTAATTGCAATAATAATGTATTAGTGTCCGGAATCTGTTTCTCTATGCTTTTTGGCAGTGCATTTGCACCGGCAACATTCACATTTTGACAAGCAGAAAATGTGTCTTGACTCATTTGAGAAAACCGTGAGGACCCAAAACCTAAGTCTACAGTATTTGCGAGAACGTGTCGTGTCATTTCGGATTCCTGAGGCGAGCTATTGCCGACCGATCGATCGATAATGCTTCCCTGTTCACTACTTGTTTCATTGTCTACACCATTATTTGACGCCCGCTCCATTTCCCTATGCACAGTTACCAAATTACTACTTTGAATGTCTGTTAATTCATTACACAGTGGTGCTGATAAGCTACGCTTGTCGTCACTATTATTTCTCAGTTTACTTTGTAGCCTAGTGTTACGTTTTTCACACGCCAATATTGTCACAATATTTCACACGATAACACAGAAAAGCACAATTTGAAAAGCAAAATAAGATAACACATTAACGTAACACTGAAAATAATATCTAGTTAATTGCAGCTGCGAAATACTTGGTGCAAATCCACATGCGTGCCACACCTGTTTTACTGTACAACAATGAAAGGCTGCAACTACAAAGGAGATTCTCTCTACAATTACGCGCTAGCAATAAACAAAATCTACACTAATTACACAAACTACAAGAAAAAAATCAGAAGATTCCAGGGAGGTATCCTCGGCTAAGGGTCGACATATGAAACGTCCCCTTTGGAACAATTTTACAGGACTGTGCTTAAACTGACACACAATATTTTTAGCGCAACGCAATCTGACTTTCAAAAATCCCTACAAAAGAATGGCCCTGACTAACATTAAACTATACCTTTCACAAATCACTAAATCAGTTACCTCACAATAATCTTCGTTTCTCCCACTACTGCAATACAGCAAGCGCCACTACTGCTAGCTAAATAACAGATTCAAACTATGGAAGGCACTAACTACTGATAGGGATAGTTAGCAAATGAAAGATATTAATAGAGAACAAACAATGTACATACCTTGATATCATCATATATAAATATAGCAGTTCATGACAAATTTCAAAACTCCGCCATCTCTCTCCCCACATCCACCACTGCTGGCGGCTCACCTCCAACTGCGCAACGTTACGCGCTGTTCACAGCCAGCTGCCTAACACTACAATGGCGAGTATTACAACAATGCAAAGCAGCCACAGACTGCACACAGCACAGCCAGTGATTTTTATACAGACGTGGCGTTACCAATAAAAAAACCTAAACAGCCTACTTACACAGTGGTGTACGGCCAGTGTAGGAGATCGCTCCCCACACCATGATGCCGGGTGTTGGCCCTGTGTGCCTCGATCGTATGCAGGCCTGATTGTGGCGCTCACCTGCACGGCGCCAAACACGCATACGACCATCATTGGCACCAAGGCAGAAGCGACTCTCATCGCTGAACACGACACGTCTCCATTCGTCCCTCCATTCACGCCTGTCCCGACACCACTGGAGGCGGGCTGCACGATGTTGGGGCGTGAGCGGAAGACGGCCTAACGGTGTGCGGGACCGTAGCCCAGCTTCATGGAGACGGTTGCGAATGGTCCTCGCCGATACCCCAGGAGCAACAGTGTCCCTAATTTGCTGGGAAGTGGCGGTGCGGTCCCCTACGGCACTGCGTAGGATCCTACGGTCTTGGCGTGCATCCGTGCGTCGCTGCGGTCCGGTCCCAGGTCGACGGGCACGTGCACCTTCCGTCGACCACTGGCGACAACATCGATGTACTGTGGAGACCTCACGCCCCACGTGTTGAGCAATTCGGCGGTACGTCCACCCGGCCTCCCGCATGCCCACTATACGCCCTCGCTCAAAGTCCGTCAACTGCACATACGGTTCACGTCCACGCTGTCGCGGCATGCTACCAGTGTTAAAGACTGCGATGGAGCTCCGTATGCCACGGCAAACTGGCTGACACTGACGGCGGCGGTGCACAAATGCTGCGCAGCTAGCGCCATTCGACGGCCAACAGCGCGGTTCCTGGTGTGTCCGCTGTGCCGTGCGTGTGATCATTGCTTGTACAGCCCTCTCGCAGTGTCCGGAGCAAGTATGGTGGGTCTGACACACCGGTGTCAATGTGTTCTTTTTTCCATTTCCAGGAGTGTACTACTGAAAAAAGCTTGGTAAAAGCCAAAGGGCATGCCTGGAACATTCTTTCGGTTTAAATGTCGCTAATGTTGAATTTACGGAGGAATAAGGAGTGCAGGAACGAAAATTAGAACATCTAGGATACATCGCAGACCTCGTACTGTAAGTAGACTCGAAGCACACTGATTATAGTAAGCCACTGCAAGGTTAGGAGGAATAACTTATTTTTCACTTGATGGGGCTGCATTTAAAAAGAAAATCCACTCCTGCTGGAGTAAACGTAACGCTTGAAGAATGCATTGTGGCCTTGAAGGAATGAGGAGGGTAGTTTCCTAAATATTTTCAGGGCACTGTTAGTCTTATATCTGCTTTCGAGGCGTTTTCGACATCGTTTGCTGTTTCTGTTGAAAATGTCCCTATGCATCTGCACACGTAACTGACTGACCTGCAAGGTAATTCCCATTTTAATGAAATATCCTTCTACGGTAAAGCTGTCTAGGAAATTTACGTAGGATTCCTCAGGTAGATTTTCCGATAATGAGGTTGCAAAAGTGCTACAATATTTCGATCAACATGTTTGTGTGACAGAACTTCCTTAAATTACGAAACTAAATAAGTCATAGAACTCTGTGAAATTGTCTCCGTCTATCTGTATGCTGGAAGTCTGTACCAGATATTAATTATATTACGACTTCCCGTTCCAAAAAAATTTAACGGTACTAAAAATTTCTTTCTTTGTGATATATGTTGTGTCTAATTGTGAAATATAAAACCAGGTCGCATGAAGTGAGACTGCACCGCAGTTTAAACGTGGTGCATTTGCAGTTTCCGGCCATCCCCCTCCTCGCGCTCAGAGTGGCGTGTCAGTTGGGGAAGAGTGCAGGGAGGGTGAGCACTGGGGCGTTCGTGTGACGTCACGGCTCGCCAGCCAAATTCTTTGCCACTCCTGTTTTAGATGATCCAAGGTTTTCTGATACACTAAAATGAGAAATTCCAACGGTTTCTCTCTGTCACTAAAGATTTTTTTCACAAAGTAATTCAAAAACTTCATACTAATAACACACATTCAAGAAAGCTTCCATAATTATGCCAAAATAGTTCTATCATTACACCGAAGTTTGAAATTTTAAACATCGCCGGAGGCAGTAACTGTAATGTATTCGTCGGTTAGGAACAAGAGAAAAAACAGCTAAATCCGTTGCAAAACTATTGTCAGTTCACTAGTTGCATCTGTGAAGCGCTTACTAATCACAGTAAGCATGATAATTTGTGGTTTTATTATTATGGAGGTGAATCTGATCTTCATTTGTACCTTATGGCTACATATTTCACTTATCTCCACAACACACATAACCAATGTTGATCATTGATCCTTCTGAAGACGACGTTATTAAAGACGTCGAGACCTAAGTCAACGGAGTTTTCAATTAAACTTGTTCTATTACAACTGACTTGGTTGTTTTTTCACTTTTTCCTACACGAATTGTAATGAAGTACTATGTTCCTCAGTATTAACATAAAGGCATGACCCTTAATATTTCTTTTCTCCGTTTCGAAATTTTTCTTTCGTGCACCGCCTGAGGAGACTTCTTGTGCAGCAACCAGCAATAGCCGGCTATCACCTCACATCCCATATGTCCCAGAAACTTAGTTCCATTTCTTTAATGTCTTGATGGAACCTTTTCCCTGTTTCTCGCTCGCAGGACCTATATTTTCTGGAGGACTACTGATATTGGAGTGCAGAAAGTACAGTTTCAAGCTCATCGAGTTTAACAACATTTTTCTTAATTCAAAGATTTTATCTTCCGATGTTTCGTCCTTCACTAGTTCCCAGCGTCAGGTGCAGACAAAACTCCATCCGTCAGTTTGGTTTCTGATAACCTCAGAAACTTACGCGTCACTTACTTGAAATTGTCACCATCATTTGGCAGGACTCTTATAAATTGTTTCATAATTTCAAGTGTTATGTGACATGGAGGAAGGAGTATGTTCCTTGAGGCCACTAAAGTGTACTACTTTTTTCTCTCTAAACACCCTGCTTGGGTAGATTCGTGGGATACAGTGCTCGTCTATCTCACGACTATGCCATAGGAAGGTAGATAATGAAATAAAATAACTTTTTGTAGCAGGTACCGCTGAAAAACATTAAAAAACAACAATGGATTTATTTTAATGACTACATAGCTACATCTAGGATACCTCTCAGAAATTCTCAATTTGTGACAAAACTACATGTGTTTGACCATTTTAAGTACCATACCTGAAACCAGCAATCAAAAATACGTAAGAAGCACTTTTAAGCTTTAAGAAAAAATGTCATTCTTAATCTGTGTTAGGTACTGCAGCTGAATGAATCGCCGTAATCGTCTACGTGGGAGGCAGTTTTCTGCTACAAAACAAATTCATTTTACAAACTCGGCCCTAGGACGCGTTACTTGCTTGAGAACCGCTACTGCCTGGAGTTGTCAGTTCCTACCACTGAATCCTTACCTCACAATTCTCTGTTTGATGTTCTCTGCCGTCGACAAAATTTTGATCCCAGATGTCTGAGACGCCCTGTAGAGTACGGAATCTCCTACTCGGTTCTCCGCTTCTAAAAACTTGCTGAAGCTCAGTCTACACCCACACACTCTTGTCAGATAATTGGCAGTCAGTGGAGAAAGAGAAAGGGCGGCAGAGAATACTCTCTTAAAGATTAATCCCAGTATCATTATGCATATTTTATTACACCTTGCCCGCATCTCATGGTCGTGCGGTAGCGTTCTCGCTTCCCACGCCCGGGTTCCCGGGTTCGATTCCCGGCGGGGTCAGGGATTTTCTCTGCCTCGTGATGGCTGGGTGTTGTGTGCTGTCCTTAGGTTAGTTAGGTTTAAGTAGTTCTAAGTTCTAGGGGACTGATGACCATCGATGTTAAGTCGCATAGTGCTCAGAGCCATTTGAACCATTTTTATTATACCTTCTTCTGCAGAAGACAATCGTGTAACAACAATGCGTAGTGAGCTCTCTACCTCACATTGTTGCGCTTCCTCAAAACGTACATACATTACACGTGTGCAGTTTCAATTGGGAGACATTTGGATAAACTTAACGATTAGCATGCCTGATGTAATATGATTAGAGCCGGCAATGAAATGTCAAACGCTGTAACAACCTCTTCTTCTTCTACTACTATTCCTACTACTTCTACTGTTCTTATTTTCTGTTATATCCTCCGCAGGACGCCAGGAATCACGTTCATGACTTAGGTCATCTTCCTCCCAGAACATCTTTGCCCCTTTGCTCCCTCTCTCTTGCTCTTCTTTATCCTCTTCTCTGCTCCACTCATCACTCGGTGTGCTTTCCCGGTCGTTAATCTCTGGCAAGTTCGTTGGTGTGTACTTGATTGTACAGTTTTCCTTCCCTTCCAATTTGATGTTCTCTGCGTTTAATAGTCATCTTTGTTCCTGTCTTTCCACTTGTCCTACTCGTTTTCCTCAGTATTTTTTCCCTTGTATATCTAGTTGCCCTACGCAATGCCATATTCTCATGTTACGATCTTAGTTGCTTACAGCACTGCACTCCCCAACGTTGCCTGATATTTGCTATTTTTCATATTGCATTTATATTTCTGGTCATAGACATCACCTCAACTTATTCATCCTCTCCATTAATCCTTCATTTCTTCTTTTTTCCAGTTATTCGTTCTCCCAACTCTTCAGAGTTGTTCACCTCAGTCGTCTGATACTTATGAAATTCCTGTTGCAATAAGTGTCTCGTTGAAGGCGATCCTCAGTCCGACGCCTCTAGCTATCTTGCTCACTGTTGAACTTCTTCTTTGCGTCTTCTTCTGTCTCCCCTACTGTCGCTACATCGTACGTAAAGGCAAGGCAGTCCACATGAGACCTATTTTCCTTTCTTTGTGTGCTTGATATTGCCATTACACTGTAACAATCGTATTATAATTGAATAATATGTAAAGATAACGTCTATATCTTGCATACAGGGTCATAATTCCCAGTGAGCTGCTATCATCACCGTTTTTTACTGATAACCAGTCTCAGCTTGACACACTTATCATCTAAAAAAATTAGAAACTACGGATGATATTCACAGTGTCCAAACTACGTTAACACAAATATTAAAAATAAAAGACCAAAACCGAACATAACCTAATGAATGAAATGTTGCGCAGAACCATTACATCACTGTATGCAGGTCATGACAAGACTTACGCAGGCTGACGTCATCATACTCACGGGACTTTGGAACACGTATCAGAGCCCCAGTTAATAATTATACACAAAGTCATTTAATTTCGTAAGGTAACGTGCATATATGATAACATAGGAGAAAAATAAAGTCACATAAAAAAGCCAAAAATAGGAAATTTATGTAGCTCACAAGGCAGGGATGGTGCACACAGACCCCTAAGACATTCCTAGAAACTTGCTGATGTACTAACAAAATGTTTCATTACTTCTTTTGCGTCACTACATCATAGTTCCTCAATAGAAAGTGCAAGGATTGTTCAAAGCAATTATTGCTTTCCAATGAGATCTTGGTCATCTTACAGTATTTATAACTCGTGCAATTTTCTTAAATGTCCTTTCCCCAGGACTCTCTACCTCAGAACTCCCCTGTATTGTACAGCTATAAATTCTCTTTATATACACCACTATCATTAAAGTTGTTACTGTCATTACTATTCTCACCACTATTATTTTTATTACTGGCAGCGTCAGCAGTGGTACAAGTACCGCCAATATTAATTTTATTTGTTCATGGTCGGTATTTTTTGCTCACATTGTCGCTATAGACCCTCAAATCATTTTAATACTGCATGTCATATTAGAATCGTAATTTCGTAGGTAAGTATGATGTAAAAAATATGTGTTAAACCCTGGTACAATGTAAGAGAGGGCCTGATGGCACTAATCAGATAAGTTAAATAAATGCTCGAAAATAAATAAACAAAAACTAAAGAGCTCTTAAAACTAGCTATAGCAAAGGTAGGTGCCACAAGAAACTTAACTGGAGAAACATTAAGGAAAAGGCAGCTTACAACGCTTTAGTTCGACGTATTCTAGAATATTGCTTGTAAAATTGCTATTTCTACCATCTAGGATGAATAGAAGTGATGGTGCGATCTAAGGGCTAGCGGCGTGCTGCGTCATAGTTTCACCTGTTGAGCACAGAATCGTCAGGGAGAAGTTCGTGTTATACAATTCCAGATATTACACGTATAACTGGTTTTCTGCCAAAGGAGAGCCAGGCAGCACATTCCGACCTTCTACACAAATCTCGTGAAATGAACACGGCGCGAAAATCCGAGAAATTCGATCTCGAGCAGCGCACCATTTGCCAATGGAAGTCAAAAAGTAGCGGTTGGGGGGGGGGGGGGATGTTAGTGATAGACAGAGGAAGTAATCCCCACTGCACACATTAAAACATATTACACGGTGTAGACATACAGAAGCGGCGGGTGATTACACGAAACGTACCTCCGGCGAGCTGTCGGAAGGGCGCTCGTGTAGCGGGCCAGAGAGGCAGAGACGAGGAGCTGGCCACACGCAGCGCCTCTTTCCGGAGAAACAATTGAGGATCGCGAGGTGAAGAGAGCGCTAACATATCGAGGACGAGTCGAGAACATCGGGCCAGAGTTCGCTAATGAAGGGCGGGCCCGCAAGGAAAGTTGCGAAACAAAACCGGCGAGCGGAAAGGGCGCGCGACCCCGCCCCTTTCATTACGGCGGCAGGACGGCTGGCTGGCGCGGTTCCGCCCCCGCTGCCGCCACCCCCGGCGGGGGCGGACCACCTGTTTGCGGTGCCGTCGAGTCTTGCGGCTTTGCCGCTGCTCGCTGCCAGCCTGGTTGGCGCGCGTTGTTTACCGGCTCGGAGCATTGTCTTCCCGTTCCCAATTTCGCCCCTTTGCCGGATGTCTATTGTCTACGGCAGCTCTCCGTTTGTTCGATATCACGTCTGTTCCGACACCCGACCAACTTCGTCGCTTCGTATTTTGCTCGTTATACGGCTGGAACAGAACGAGACGAAATAAAGCCTGGTGCCCGTTGTTACCTCGCTTCCTGGCAGGGCAGCAGAAGTTTATTACTGCAATAATTTCGTAAATGTTTGTTTACGGTCCAGAGAAAAACCGTCAACCTTCATTATAGACGTTCCCGTGTCTGACAGTATCAAATATGACAATGTAACTAGATAATTAACCTACAAGCAACTAAAATTAAGTGAGGACAGGTAGCGAGGAAGTACAACGACAACTAGAAAGCAAATATCTGAAAGTGAGGACCCATCCCGTTAACACTTTAAAATCTATTCAGGGTATTTCGGCAATACTTATTTATACATTTACACAGCCCCGTCATATTAGTGTGAACACCCGTCAAAAGCCTGAATGATTACCCTTTGCAGAGAAGATCTCTGCGAGACGTGTAGGAACGCACCGACAGGTATGCAGAGCCATACCGACTCCAGCGCCTTGGCCAGGGTTCACAGATGATGCAAGGCGCGAAAAACCTGATATAATCCCATAGACTCTCGATTAGGTTTAAGACGGATGAGTCATCCAGGTGCTCTCCGACCCACACCCGTACACTGTGCGACACGCTGCAGTTTCCTGCTCATAGATGCCATCGTGTCGAGGAAAACAAACTGCATGCAGAGGTGGAGATGGTCCTCAAGGATAGATGCATACTTGTGTGGATCCACTGTGACTCCGACGGCCGCTGTGGCCGAGCGGTCCTAGGCGCTTCAGTCCGGAACCATGCTGCTGCTACGGTCGCGGGTTCGAATCCCGCCTCGGGCATACATCTACATATACATCTACATCTACATCCATACTCCGCAAGCCACATGACGGTGTGTGGCGGAGGGTACCTTGAGTACCTCTATCGGTTCTCCCTTCTATTCCAGTCTCGTATTGTTCGTGGAAAGAAGGATTGTCGCTATGCCTCTGTGTGCGCTCTAATCTCTCTGATTTTATCCTCATGGTCTCTTCGCGAGATATACGTAGGAGGGAGCAATATTCTGCTTGACTCCTCGGTGAAGGTATGTTATCGAAACTTCAAGAAAATCCCGTAACAAGCTACAGAGCGTGTCTCCTGCAGAGTCTTCCACTGGAGTTTATCCATCATATCCGTAACGCTTTCGCGATTACTAAATGATCCTGTAACGAAGCGCGCTGTTCTCCGTTGGATCTTCCCTATCTCTTCTATCAACCCTATCTGGTACGGATCCCACACTGCTGAGCAGTATTCAAGCAGTGGGCGAAGAAGCGTACTGTAACCTACTTCCTTTGTTTTCGGATTTCATTTCCTTAGGATTCTTCCAATGAATCTCAGTCTGGCATCTGCTTTACCGACGATCAACTTTATATGATCATTCCATTTTAAATCACTCCTAATGCGTACTCCCAGATAATTTATGGAATTAACTGCTTCCAGTTGCTGACCTGCTATATTTTAGCTAAATGATAAGGGCAGGTACGCGTCTCCATACCCGTCGCTCACCCATGTGGCCCATGGTGCACCGCAGATACTTCGGCACCGGTTTTGGAAGGCACCATTTTGTCATGCACGGTATACTTTAACCACGGCGGGCATGACAGCAGTTTGAAAACTTAGCCGTTTCGGAAATGGTTCCACCTGTGCCTTGACAGCCAATCGTCATGCCCATACCAGTTTCTTTGGCACGTGTATGTGAATACGGCATTGTACGAAGGGCTTTCAAAAATGACCGAGCCGTAGGCTGTAAAATGAAAACCGCTGAGAGGATCGTAATGCGATAGATTGCAAAACGACGTGTGGTCCCCACAACAAGGGTTATTGAATACCATTGAATTAACGGACTTCTTCTCTGGCGTGTCCGAGGTTGCTCTTATAACTGCCCTCCAACATTCTTCTACAGGATTCCTAGCAGATCACCACCAGGAAAAGTTCTATCGGATTTGGTTTCTCGTATCTTGTAACGTCTTTGTTCTTCCTTTGTCCTTGCAGATTCATAGATTTCTTTCGAAAAATAAATTTTCATGTTCTTGAAAGTGTACCTTTATCCTGTCGTCATACAGTTAGATAAGTATTCGACTACCTAAGATAACTTAGCAATCTCTTGTCCTGTAACAGTTTCTCTCGAATACGGACTAGTCATTTCGGTTTCAAACTTCTGAGTAGCATCAGGGAATTTTTCGTGAATCTTCTTTACTTCATGAAGCTACCTCGCAAGATCGTCTTGCTTTCTACCACAATCTTCAATTTGAGTCTTCGTGCCGTTCTATGCCTGACCCATCATATTTCGTTGCTCAGCAATATCTGCTGTCTGCTTCCACATTTCTGACTGAGCTTTGACTAACCTGAACTGTCCTTGCCCAAGTAGCTTAATTGTTCCTTAATAACTGCCAATGGATCTATTTTGGTCAACTATAAACCTGTGGATTAGCTTCAACTTCCATGAATGTTAGCAATTGTACATTGTCTTGTTGGACATTTTGTGCAACATCTTCTGGTACATACTGTACATTATCTCGTGAGACAGTGTTACCAATGTCCTCAGGTACTAAGTGTAGACTATCTTCAGAAGCAAACGGCGTATTGGTTCACTGTTCGGAAGATAGCTTGAATTGCGCTCTAATCTTAATCATTCGCCAGAAAAAATTGTGCTTGACCTTCTCAAATTATTGGAAAAAGATATCACAGTTACAAAAAATTCCTATCCTAATCACACAGATTTTACACACAGATTGACTCTTATAATAAAGACAGCATTAACTGCTCTTTTTTCCCGTAGAAATTGCTTAAACCCCTATATATTATAGGCTAATCTACGTATGAAAAGGTTTAAGATTGATTCTAGCGGCCCTTTATATTGAGAAAAGGAAATAATTTAGTTAAGAAGCATAGGAGGCGCGGGAAAAATCATGGTGTGCGTCTGCCGTAATCCAGTGTTGAAGCAGTACGAAACTCACACATGAGGAACAGGGAACGTGGCGTTCGGCACGTCGTATCCACGAAGGTAGATCAAGAAACAAAAATTAGAGAATTATTTTCTCGTAATTCGCAGTAACACAATAGAAATTGTTACTACTATAATAAACACACCTGCCACCATAGGAGCCAACAAACCAGCTACCTTCCCACTTCCGGCAACTGAGAGCTAATAAACTATTTCTGAGAATATGTGTGTTTAATTTATTGTTACTCCAAAGGGTGTAGCGCGTAAATGTTGTTCGTATCTGACAATCAACAAGTGGTGCAATTAAGCGATAGTCCTTCATTAGTATGGAAGAGAAATCTAAACTTTAGTAATCCTCTGGAACAGTTAAGTATCAAATAAAATACTTAGCCACATAAACCATGTGTCATGTCTGTCAGCTGCTTATAGCTTAGTATAAAATTATGAAACCTTTCTTCACTCAAGCCATTCAGATTATTTCCACTGCTGGTGTTCTTGTGTCTGCTACCACTCCGATTACGATGATAATTTCTCATGTTCAAACACCACTTGGAATCATCTGTATGCAATATTTTAATGGACTTGGATGATGGAGCTTTATACCGTACTGAAAAATAAAAAACTAAAAAAACAGCTGTTTGGCTAATTAGAACTGGATCATGTGATTCACGTTTTTTACTAGCACCAAGAATCCACATGACTTACGAATTACATCACTAAACTGTACATCGGTTCCATTAAATAGAAACTAATACGACGTTAACTTTTATTGTTGTCGATCTATATTTTTAAACTATTAACATAAATTTTATCACAGTTTTTGGTGGCGATGCACGTGACATACTATAACTCACAAATTTTATCAGAACTCTTGGTGGTGACTCGTCCTTTGGTTGGACAAACAGTTGGAGAAGGCTGGTGTATTTGAACTGGCCCATGTTTCATTATTATCCCACGATATTTCTGTCCAGAAGTCGACACAAAAAGATTATGAAGTGGAAAGCGAAGAATTGCCCAGTGTCTAAAGTTAGGGACTAGACTCAAAGAACATACAAAGATAATAGTAAATTGCACCACAGCTTACAGGTCACTGTGAACTTGGCAGCCGTTGTTAAAAGATTATGATCAACGCACTACAGCCTGTGGCAGATTGAATATGTTTTCTTGTCTTCCTATGGAGAAGTTACGACGTATTACGAAATTACGTCGGTGGGACGTTACCTGTACATCCAGAGATTTCTTGTCCCAGTCCGTAGGAGAAAAATATTTAAGGAAAAAGGGGAACTGTTATTCACTGACGTGACACAAGCCATGGGAAAGCGATATGCAGATATACAGATGGTGGTAGTGCTGCGACCACAAAGTATAAACGTGTGGTGCATCGGCAGACCTGTCATTCGTACTCAGGTGATTCGTTTGAAAAGCTTTCCGACGTCATTATGACCGCACGATGGGAATTAGGACTTTGAGCGCAGAACGCTAATTGAGGCAGAAAACTTTTCAGAAATTTTTAGGGAGTTCATTATTTCGAGGTCCACAGTGTCAAGAGTGAACCGTGAATTTACTTCTAAAACTTTTTCTTATTTACTAGCGATTCATCAAGAACATTAACACATTTATTCACAGTACGTGAGCGTGGAAGTTGTTGCCGGGGAGTAACAGATGAAATCAAAATGAAATTGAAACTTCCTGGCAGATTAAAACTATGTGCCCGACCGAGACTCGAACTCGGGACCTTTGCCTTTCGCGGGCAAGTGCTCTACTATCTGAGCTACCGAAGCAAGACTCACGCCCGGTACTCACAGCTTTACTTCTGCCAGTATCTCGTCTCCTACATTCCAAACTTTACACAAGCTCTCCTGCGAACCTTGCAGAACTAGCACTCCTGAAAGAAACGATATAGCGGAGACATGGCTTAGCCATAGCCTGGGGGATGTTTCCAGAATGAGATTTTCACTCTGCAGCGGAGTGTGCGCTGATATGAAACTATCCTGCCCGCGAAAGGCAAAGGTCCCGAGTTCGAGTCTCGGTCGGCCACACAGTTTTAATCTGCCAGGAAGTTTCATATCAGCGCACACTCCGCTGCAGAGTGAAAATCTCATTCCCAAAATGAAATTGCTTTTAACAAATGGGAATTTTATTCCTTAAAAGTTTTTTTTCTGAAACAGATTTAAAATTATAAGCAGAAAGTACGCTCTAAATATCAAGTCACAATTTATTCAGAGGCAGAGAGAAACAAATTTTTGAGTGTATGAGCTTTCGGGCTGAGAACATTGCCGCCCCCTTTTGACACGGCCATAGTCACGACCGCTCACAACAACCTGTGAAAGACGATACAGGTGCAAATCTGTAACACATCGGATTATCTCAAAGTAAAAGTTTTAAAAATTCACACAAGCACACGAACTATACACTCCATAGTAGGGAATGGTACAAAACACTAAAATTAAAAGATTAACTTGCCACCGAAGGTGCAACTTGATTTTAACTTCTTAAGAAGTCTTACGGTGGAAGGGTGACAACTTTATATACTATAACGAGAATTTAAATAAAAGTCCATGAAATGCAATCTTACATAAAATTATACAAGGTTGGCCAAACATGCTCTACCGTACACGTATACCGCCTCTCAAGATGATAGGCAAGATAAAAACATATTTCAGGAATTAGGCCGTTACACTTCAAGCAATAAATTCGCTAACACACCGAATCTGACAAACATGACAGAGGCAGCTATTAACTTACGGCAGATTGATAGGGAGATTACCGAACAACCCGAACCGCAGGTTGCTCTAACCCGCCCCTACTCCACAAGGGAAAAACCCGCGGGTGGGCAAACGGAGAAGAATGGTGGGACGACCCCAAAACAAAGCAGCTGGTGACTTCACCAAGAAAACAAGTAGGATTTAACAATTAAATGAAACAACATATCACCAATCACTTCTAATAACTGTCATTTCTGGTGAAGACCTGGCGCAGCACCCTAAAAACGCTCTCCCGAACCGCCCGCTGCCAGCCGCATCAACGGACGCAGGAAGGCGCGCGCGTCCCTCGTCTCACGGCGTCGCAGCTCGCACCGGCCAGACCGATGTCGTGGGTTGGTTCCTGTGGCTCACGTGTCGACTCCAGGCTCACCCAGACTGACCAACTGGCGAGGCCATAGCACCCCTTACATGCTTGTGAACATGCAACCTTTCCCCTTTCCCACCAGAGGGAGACACCAAAGCTGCGACTGCCACAGCGGCGTCACCTCCAGAAACGGAGGGTGACTGCTTCACACAATGCGCTGCGGCGCCCTCTTCAAAACAGCAATTTTTACCGCGAGTCAAAGAGTGTGCCGACAATTCCAAATTTCAGGCATTAACTGTCACTACGGACAACGCAGTAACTGACAGCCTTCACTAAACGACCGAGAGTAGCGGCGTTTGCATAGAGATGTCATCGCCAACAGGCAAGCAGCACTGCATGAAATAGCCGCGGAAATAAATTTGAGATGTACAACGAACGTATCCGTTTGGACAATGCAGCGAAATTTGGCGTTAATGGGCTAAGGCAGCAGACGAACGACGTGATTGCCTATGCTAACAGCTCGTAGCCCTACTGGTTGGAGCCTAGACGATTGGAAAACCGTGTCGTGATCAGAGAGACACGATTTCAGTTGGTAAGGGTTGATGGTAGGGTTCGAGTGTGGCGCACACTCCACGAAGCCATGGACACAAGTTGTCAACAAGACACTGCGCAAGCTGCCGGTGGCTCCTTAATGGTGTGGGCTGCATTTATATTGACCACTGACTGGAAATGGGTATTTTAGGCTACTCGGAGACCATTTGAAGCCATTAACGGACTTCATGTTCCCAAATAACGATGGAATTCTTATGAAAGACAATGCACCATGTCACCAGGCCTTAGTTGAAGAATATTCTGGACAATTCGAGCAAATGCTAAGACCAGGTACATCTCCAGACATGCGTCCCATTAAAATTTGTTAGACATAACCGAGAGGTCAATTCGTGAACAGAATCCTGCACTGCTAAAACTTTCGCAGTTATGGTCAGCTATAGAGGCACCATGGCTCAATACTTCTCCACGGGACTTCCAACTTCTTGTTGTGGCCATGCCACGTCGAGTTGCTGCACTATACCGGGAAAAAGGAGGTGTGACACGATACTTGGAGGTATCACATGACTCTTGTCACCTGATTGAATAAGAAACAAAAGATATCAACAGTTGATCGGTTTTAATTTTAATGACAGAATTCTCGCTGTTTGAATAGTTACAGACGCGAAACTTAACCGACAGGAAGAAGATGCTGTGATATCCAAATGATTAGCTTTTCAGAGCATTCACACAAGGTTGGCGCCGGTGGCGACACCTACAACGTGATGATATGAGGAAAGCTTCCAACTGATTTCTCATACACAAACAGTAGTTGACCGGCGTTGCCTGGTGAAACGTTGTTGTGATGCCTCGTGTAAGGAGGAGGAATGCGTACCATCACGTTTCCAACTTTGATAAAGGTCGGATTGTACCCAATCAAGATTGCGGTTTATCGTATCGCGACATTGCTGCTCGCATTGGTCGACATCCAATGACTGTTAGTAGAATATGGAATCGGTGGGTTCAGGAGGGTAATACGGAACGCCGTGCTGGATCCCAAGGGCCAAGTATCACTAGCAGTCGAGATGACAGGCATCTTATCTGCATGGCTATAACGGATCGTGCAGCCACGTCTCGATCCCTGAGTAAACAGATGGAGACGTTTGCAAGACAACAACCATCCGCACGAACAGTTCGACTACGTTTGCAGCAGTATGGGCTATCAGTTCGGACACCATGGCTGCGGTTACCCTTGACGCTGTATCACAGACAGGAGCGCTTGCGATGGTGTACTCAACGACGAACCGGGATGCACGGTTGGCAAAACGTCATTTTTTCGGATGAATCCAGGTTCTGTTTACAGCATCATGATGGTCGCATCCGTATTTGGCAACATCGCGGTGAACGCACATTGGAAGCGTGTAATTCGTCATCGCCATACTGGCGTATCACCCGGCGTGATGGTATGGGGTGCCTTCGCATTGACGGCACTTTGAACAGTGGACGTTACATTTCAGATGTGTTACGACCCGTGGCTCTACCCTTCATTCAGGATAATGCACGACCGCATGTTGCAGATCCTGTACGGGCCTTTCCGGATACAGAATATGTTCGACTGCTGGCCTGGTCAGTACATTCTTCGAATCTCTCACCAATTGAAAAAGTCTGGTCAATGGTGGCCGATCAACTGTTTCGTCACAATAGGTCTGTCACTACTGTTGATGAACTGTGGTATCGTGTTGAAGCTGCACGGGCAGCTGTACCAGTACACGCCTCCAAGCTCTGTTTGTCTCAATGCCCAGGCGTATCAAGGCCGTTATTACAGCCAGAGATGGTTGTTCTGGGTACTGATTTTTCAGGTTCTATGCACCCAAATAGCGTGAAAATGTAATCACATGTCAGTTCTAGTATAACATATTTGTCCAGTGAATACCAGTTTATCATCTGCATTTCTTGTTGGTGTAGGAATTTTAATGGCCAGTAGTGTATAAACGTGTAGTGCATTGGCAGAACTGTCATTTGTACGCAGGTGATTCATGTGAAATAGCTTCCCGACGTGATCATGGCCGCAAGACGGGGATTAGGACTTTGAGTACGGGACACTAACTGAGGCTAGAAACATTTCAGAAATCTATAGGCAGTTCAGTATTTCGAGGTCCACAGTGTCAAGAGTGTGCTGAGAATGCCAAATTTCAGGCATTACCTATCACCACGGACAACGCAGTAACTGAGAACACTAAACGACCGAGAGCAACGACGTTTGCATAGAGACGTCATTGCTAACAGGCAAGCAGCACTGCTTGAAATAACAGCGGAAATCAATTTTGGATGTACAACAAAAATATCCGTTTGGACAATGCAGATAAAATTGGCGTTAATGGGCTATGGCAGCAGACGAACGACGTGACAGCCTTTGCTAACAGCTGGTGGCCCTACTGGTTGGAGCCTAGACGATTGGAAATCCTTGTCGTGGTGAGAGAGACACGATTTCAGTTGGTAAGAGCGCACACTCCACGAATTCATGGACGCAAGTTGTCAACAAGGCACTGTGCAAGCTGCTGGTGGCTCCATAATGGTGTGGGCTGCGTTTATATGGACCACTGACGGGAAATGGGTATGTTCGGCTACTTGGAGACCATTTGCAGCCATTAATGGACTTCAAGTTCCCAAATAACGATGGAATTCTTATGAATGAGAATGCACCATGTCACCAGGCCTCAATTGTTCACTATTGGTTGGAAGAATATTCTTGACAATCAGAGCTAATGCTTTGACCAGTCAGATCTCCCGACAAGAATCCCATCAAACATTTGTTGGACATAGTCGAGAGGTAAGTTCGTGAACAAAATCCTGCACTGGTAACTCGTCCACAGTTATGGATAGCTATAGAGGCATCATGGCTCAAATACTTCTCCATGGGACTTCCAAATACTTGTTGAGGCCATGCCACGTCGAGTTGCTGCACTTCTTCTTCTTCTTCTTCTTCTTCTTCTTTATCGTCGCCTTGTCCCATGTCACGGAGGGTCGCGTTGCTCTTCTGGATCCTTCTCCTCCACAGTACTCTATCCATTGCCTGTTCCTTCTTCCATCCTTTCTCCCTTAGGTCCCCAGATATCTTATCCTTCCACCTCATCTTCGGTCTTCCTCTCTTTCTCGCTCCTTCAATCTTTATATCTTCAACTCTGTTTCCGATTTAGTCTTTCCCTTTTCTCTGTAAGTGTCTGTACCACCTTAGTCTGCTCTCTTGTATATTTTTCCCCATGGGTCCCACTTTCACAGCTCCTCTAACAAATTCATTTCTAATCCTGTCCTTCCTTGTTACCCCACACATCCACCTCAACATCCTCATTTCCGCCACTTCCATCTTCCTTTCCTGGGCTACTGTGGTTGGCCATGTCTTTGCCCCGTATGTCATAGCAGGGCTTACCACCGACTTGTACACTTTCCCTTTCAACCCAATGCTCACCGTCTTGTCACACAACACTCCACTCATTTTCCTCCAGTTGTTCCAACCGCAATTTATTCAGTGTTGTATCTCGCTTTCCAGTCCTCTGGCCATCTGTATATACGACCCCAGGTATTTAAATTTGCAGACAGATTTCAGCTCATCATCGTGGATCTTGCACGACCTCATCTGCACATCCTTCAGTGCTACATGTTCTGGCTTTGTTCTGCGAAGTTTCATCCCTCTTTCTTCTAGTGCCTTCCTCCAGTCCTCCAGCTTTTCCTCAAGTCAGTCGATGCTCTGCACTATGCCGGGAAAAAGGAGATCCGGCACGGTATTAGGAGGTATTCCATGACTCTTCGCACCTCACTGTAAAAGAAACAAAACGACAGTTGATCGGTTTTGAATTTTAATGAGAAAATTCTCGATATTTGAATAGCTACATTTACTGTATTTGTTATTTCCTCTTTAAATCACGTCTAAAGCTTAAATGGAGTGAAGTTTACCGGAAGTTCACAGTACAGAAAGAGAAACAAAGGGAGAAGTTGTAAGACGTATGCTTTGCCGGCGTTGGGCGAGGCATGGCAGAGACTCTGACCAGAGAGTAGTAGGTCGCTAGTCTGCGCGAGTCGACAGTCGGCTTTAGTAGTCGGTCGGCTTTAGTAGCGAGTCGACAGTAGTCTTGAGTAGTCTGCGTGAGTCGGCGGTAGTCGGCGCGTGTCGGCTGTGTGCTCTGCTCGGGACTCTGCAGGATGGGTATTGTTGTAGAAGGTAAAGAAGCAGCCTTGCGCATGGCTAATAATGTATGTTAATTGTCATTTAATTTGTTCCAAAAAATGCCCCAATAATAATTTATAATATAAAGTAACTTTTTTAAAGAAAAGCATTCATTTCAATTTAAAGAATATTTCCTATGCATTCCTTCCAAGAAAAAAAAATATACGCCAGAATTGTACGAAGCAGTGTCAAAAAATTTCTACATAAGAGCAGATATATTTGCAGGTTTTTATTGAGGTAAGAATTTTTGCTTTTTTATTCAGAATACAGGGCCGAAGGGCAGCGCTGCTGTCCTCATAAAATTTATCAGGTTACTAATTTGTTTTTTTTATTATTATTTCCGGATTTACGAATTGAATTTTGTGGTTACATTAAATGTGAATGTATTTTTGCACACAGATTATAAATGCAAGACAATTTTGTTCAGAGATTACATTATTAACAAATTCATTTAGTTATTAATTTTGTGGGGAGTTTACATTTGGTTCATGGTCCACTGTCATTATTATTTTTCTGTGGGTAGTTTACGTTTGGTTCTTGGTTTATTATTTAATTAATATTATTGTGTGGTTCATGGTCCATTATTTTCAATATTTTATTTTTCTGTGGGGAGGTTACACTTGGCGACCCTGCCAGGATCGTATTTCTTTGTGAATCTTCAGAGAAGTAGTCATATATCTGCTGCTATTTACTTAAACGTAGTTTGCATCTGCTGCAACGCATTTACTAATTTGTCACTCTTTCTTTCACAGATCAGCGGCAATTTGTTGCTCTTTGTTGTAATTGTTTGTTGCATTTTGTATTGTCCTTGTTTCATTTGTGCTTAATTCTGATTTGTGTAAAAAATGCCGCGAAAAACTGTTAACAGTACATCGCGATGTGTAATGAGTGAAATAGCCGACTCAAATAATTTGACCGATAGTACTTGCGACACTCAGTGTAATGATGACAATCCTCCATTTACAGACAATCAGTGCGTACTGACCACTAGTAATGATTTTTATCCTAGTGATGAGCAAACAAATGCGATTCTGTCGTCTGTTAATTTAACGACAATTGATGACTCAGCACGTTCTGTTACAATGAACGCTGCCCAGCTTGACACACCCAGTTTGCAAAATTTACGTAATGAACAGATAAATTTTTCTAACGAAAATGAACAGTGTACTCAAAGTACGACAGATTTATTAGATTCTGAGGTAGTGACTAACAGTGCACATCCGATTAGCAAACATTTTCAAGAATCACAGAGTATCCAAATGGATACACAAAACGTGACAATTGTCGATACACCATCACACAGCACAGAGAATAGAGTTGCTAATTTTAGCTTGGATCAAATTATGGCATTGTTCCTACAAATTAATGAACGTAATAAAAAACAAGACGAAAATTCCAAACAACAGAATGAAAGACATGAGAACAATCACAAACAACTTAGTGAACTGAACAAACAATTTTTTGAAAGTCTTAAACAGTCGAGTGACAAGCAAGACAGCAATCACAAACAACTTAGTGAAAGTCTCAAACATCAAATTAATGAAATTAATGAAATACAAGTCAACCTTAATGAAAATTTCAAACAACTTAGTGAACACAACAAACAGCTTAATGAAAATTTCAAACAACTTAGTGAACAGAACAAACAGCTTAATGAAAATTTCAAACAACTTAATGAAAAACATGACACCCTTAATGAAAAATTAGACAACAATTCCAGACAGCTTAGCGAACAGATTACAGCCGTTGCAGTGCAATGTCATGATACTAAAGAACAATTACGTGTGGAAATTGAGGATTGTGCTAGGAAAAGTAGTGAAGAAATTAGATCTGTTGCTCAAGAATTAAGGAATATGCAAACAGCTACAACAGTAACACTTAGAGACAAAATTAGTGCAGTCAGTAAACAATGCTCTGAAAACGCAACACAGTTACGCGACGAGCTTACATTAATGACAGCAAAACTTTCGCGCACACTGGATGCAAAAGTAGACGCGAAATTCGACCAACAGAACAGTCAAATTGACGTACGTTTTAATCATCACCTACAAAACAGTGAAACACGTTACCGTAAATTCATACAGGAACAAAATAAAGTAAAACGACAAGTCATGGAAACAATTACTGCTCAGAGACAGGAAGATAAACGTAAATTGTTTACGAAAGGAAAAACATACGTAGATAACAATATTGCTACAGTATCAGACGAAATTAATACCATCAAACAGTTGAACACCGAATTGCGTGATGAAATTTCCGATCTAAAATCAAAAACAGATACACATACAGTAGACTTTCAGTGACAGACAGACTCGAACAATTAGAACTAACACAGGATTCCGATGTCATCAAAGCTGACGTTAAAAAATTGAACGAAACCACACGTAAAATACAAAAACAAATTAATGCTTGTGACACTAGAAACGATGAACAGGTAAAAATACTGACTGAAAAATATGATGAATGGGCCAGTCGTATTGATGTTATTGAAAGTAATAATGACAGCAAATCAGACGATACTTCACCGATTTCGTTTAATCAAACACCTGAATTTCAAACTTTATAGCAGACGATCAGTGAGATAGATTCGTCCAATAATACATTACGTAGAAAATGGTCGACTTTACAGCAAGAGATGACAGATATGAAAAATATTTCAGTCAATAACACGTCACAGCATACGGCACATTCCGAACATTTCTCACACTCACACAGCCAGTATCATTTAGGTAATTTACAGAGAGTACGTGACTTAAAATCCGAAAAGACACAGACAAACAGATTCTTATGCAATCGTGAACCTGTTCATACACTCAGTGACGATAACGTTGATTATAAGCAATTTGTATCTGTAAAAAAATCTAAGGTATTTAAAAATGACAGAGCACAGGTACACGCTTTGAACTGGATACGACAATTTATTTTTGTACTTTCACCGCCATTGCGTGTAATGCAGAAATTAGCATTAGCATGGATACAGCAACTTGCTTTTGAATTTTCAACGCCATTGCCTGTAACGCAAAAGCTAAAATTTATTTTTCGCGCGTAATTGACCTCAGTGGATTCATTACGCTTTAATGAATATGTGCCGTAGCGTGCACAGGGCCCCGAGCCGTATTAGTGCTGTTTCATCTTTAGTTTTCTGCACTGCTGCCTTCTCTTCTACTATCCTTTATATCTATCAAAATAGCTCTTTAACTATCGCTCTGCCGGCCGCGGTGGTCTAGCGGTTCTAGGCGCGCAGTCCGGAACCGCGCGACTGCTACGGTCGCAGGTTCGAATCCTGCCTCGGGCATGGCTGTGTGTGATGTCCTTGGGTTAGTTAGGTTTAAGTAGCTCTAAGTTCTTGGGGACTGATGACCACAGTAGTTAAGTCCCATAGAGCTCAGAGCCATTTGAACCATTTTTTGAACTATCGCTCTATCTAGGATTAAGAATGAGTGAAGAAAACCCGATAAGACAACTTTTACCGAAAGTGACAATTTTTCATTAGACACTCCCGAAATGACACCTACCGCCGTAATTTTAATAACAGATAAAATTGTAATCATCAGTATGTACAAAATTTTCAGCAGTTGCAAACACATTTTTGGTAACAATAGACGTTTTTCTCCGCAACAGCAGGAAAGCCAATTGGTTAGCATACCTAACCAACAATGTAATGTACAAGGTCAACCAAGCTTTAATGTTTCGTCGCCTACACGTATAGCGTCAGCTGTAACAAATAGTAACGCACACCAACAAGGAAATCAGTACGTACAGAAAACACACTATTTTAATTCCTATCGCAATGCACCGTATAGAAATGACTATCATGACAGACGTAAAAGTTATGAACACAATTATCAGCGTACATTTAATAACAGTCGGTCTTATCGGCAGCAAGAACATCAGCAACAACATACTATTATGAATGAACCAGACAGTAGATATCATCCCGAGCGTAATACGTCAGGAAGAAATAATAGAACAGTACAAATAGTGGAAATGCCACAGCATCCTCCTGAAAATAATAACACGTCAGAATGAATTTGACTAAATACAGCACAGGTTGCATCTTCCAGTAACGTAAGGAATACTCAGATACGCAGAATCTTGTTCACGAAAATGTTATTTGAAACGTGCCTTGTTGAATGTACCACTTTTATCGTACCCAGATCTTACCAGAAATTTTTCCATTGCCACCGACAGTTCTAACACCGCTTTAGGCGTACACGTTTTTCAGGAAATTGAAGAAGATGGTTCCACAGTAATTAAAAACATCGCTTTTGCAAGTCGCATTCTGTCACCTGCTGAACGAAATTATTCAGTTACAGAACTTGAAACATTATGTGTTGTATGGGCTTTTTCCAGATTTAGGCATTTTCTTTATGGAAGACATACCACCGTTTACACAGATCATAGAGCGATACAATTTTTACTTTCGGCTAAATTTACACACGACAGATTAAGTAGATCGAAACTTTATTTGCAGGAGTTTAATTTTACAATTGTCCACATTCCCGGTACACAAAATATTGTAGCAGACGCACTATCCCGTTCTCTCAGCAACAATCAGCAAGACATCGCAACCAACTTCTGCAAAGCAAATTTCAGCGTCATGTTCATTCAACAAGTTGCATTTGAAAATTTCATTTCGTCGTCAGTACAAGACATAACACAAGAGCAGAGTAAAGACAACGTGTGGAAAGAAATTAAACACCTTTGGCAAGATAGGAATAATGTTACCATTAGAAACCATTACACTGTATGCAATAATATTCTGTTTCGCCGCTCTCATCCTGACAGCAACAATTGGTTATTATGCGTTCCTGACGAACTTGTTAACAAATTAATCTGGTATACTCATTTAAGTTACGCACGTTACGGAGCCAGAAAATGTTTTCTTATACTGAGACAGAACTGTTATTTTACCAACATGGACAAAGGTATACGACGAGTTTTAGCGTCATGTAAAACCTACTAGAAAGCTAAATCAGACACGACTTCACATGTTCCTCCGTTACATCCTATTGTACCGATTAAATTGAGACATATGGCCGCTGTAGACATTTTTGGTCCGATTCCCAGAACTACGAGGGCAGTTCAATAAGTAATGCAACACATTTTTTTTCTGAAACAGGGGTTGTTTTATTCAGCATTGAAATACACCAGGTTATTCCCCAATCTTTTAGCTACAGAACACTATTTTTCAACGTACTCTCCATTCAATGCTACGGCCTTACGCCACCTTGAAATGAGGGCCTGTATGCCTGCACGGTACCATTCCACTGGTCGATGTCGGAGCCAACGTCGTACTGCATCAATAACTTCTTCATCATCCGCGTAGTGCCTCCCACGGATTGCGTCCTTCATTGGGCCAAAGAAATGGAAATCCGACGGTGCGAGATCGGGGCTGTAGGGTGCATGAGGAAGAACAGTCCACTGAAGTTTTGTGAGCTCCTCTCGGGTGCGAAGACTTGTTTGAGGTCTTGCGTTGTCATGAAGAAGGAGAAGTTCGTTCAGATTTTTGTGCCTACGAACACGCTGAAGTCGTTTCTTCAATTTCTGAAGAGTAGCACAATACACTTCAGAGTTGATCGTTTGACCATGGGGAAGGACATCGAACAGAATAACCCCTTCAGCGTCCCAGAAGACTGTAACCATGACTTTACCGGCTGAGGGTATGGCTTTAAACTTTTTCTTGGTAGGGGAGTGGATGTGGCGCCACTCCATTGATTGCCGTTTTGTTTCATGTTCGAAGTGATGAACCCACGTTTCATCACCTGTAACAATCTTTGACAAGAAATTGTCACCCTCAGCCACATGACGAGCAAGCAATTCCGCACAGATGGTTCTCCTTTGCTCTTTATGGTGTTCGGTTAGACAACGAGGGACCCAGCGGGAACAAACCTTTGAATATCCCAACTGGTGAACAATTGTGACAGCACTACCAACAGAGATGTCAAGTTGAGCACTGAGTTGTTTGATGGTGATCCGTCGATCATCTCGAACGAGTGTGTTCGCACGCTCCGCCATTGCAGGAGTCACAGCTGTGCACGGCCGGCCGGCACGCGGGAGATCAGACAGTCTTGCTTGACCTTGCGGCGATGATGACACACGCTTTGCCCAACGACTCACCGTGCTTTTGTCCACTTCCAGATCACCGTAGACATTCTGCAAGCGTCTATGAATATCTGAGTTGCCCTGGTTTTCCGCCAAGAGAAACTCGATCACTGCCCGTTGTTTGCAACGCACATCCGTTACAGACGCCATTTTAACAGCTCCGTACAGCGCTGCCACCAGTCGGAAGTCAATGAAACTATACGAGACGAAGCGGGAATGTTTGAGAATATTCCACAAGAAATTTCCGGTTTTTTCAACCAAAATTGGCCGAGAAAATAAATGTGTTGCATTACTTATTGAACTGCCCTCGTAATAGAGGTTTTTGCTACATCTTTGTCGCTGTTGAACTCACTTCAAAATTTGTTACCTTCACTCCGTTACGCAAAGCTACTGCTAAAACTGTTTCGAAAGCATTTGTAAAACATTTTTTATTTCATGTAGGGCATGTGTTGAAAGTAATTTCCGACAATGGATCACAGTTTCGATCTGCTATATGGACACGTATGTTACGAGCTAGAAACATTTCTCCGATCTATATATCCAGGTACCATGCTTCTTCGAACCCTTGTGAACGATTAATGAAAGAAATTGGTAAACTGTGTAGAATATACTGACATAAAAGACATATTGATTGGGACACATACATACTCTCATTCCAGGATGTAATTAATTCCATACCAAATGAGTTTACTATGCTATCTCCGTCTGTTATACTGAAAAATGTTGAACCACCTAACAAAATTAAAGAATTAGTAACCTTTCCTACATCTCGTCGACTACGACACCATGAAATAATTGACATTGCGCTGAACAACATCACACGTGCCGCAGAGCGCCGGAGAAGACAGCAAAAACAGGTTTGTACACGCCGTGACTTTCACATTGGACAGAAGATGTTAGTACGTACACACTATTTATCCAACAAAGGAAAGAGTAGATTCAGTAAATATGAGCTTCTATACGCAGGTCCATATCGAATTCGCAGCATTCCTCACCCCAATGTAGTACACGTCGAAACTTTGAGAACCAGAAATACCAAGGAGAACCACCACGTATCCAACATCAAACCTTTTATTGAATGAACATACTTTATGATTTATCACACTGTAATGCCATTTCCTAATTTTTTTTATGACCACTTATACAATTATATTCACATGAACACTTACCGATGATTGTCGTATTTTTTCTTGGCAAGTGCCCGGCAAGGTAAGGTTAGCAGGTCGCTCTTCTCGTCGTTACACCTCAGACCGTGCATATTTTTCCAGATAAACTTACGTATCCTATGAATAATTATGCAATTCTATCTAGTGACATATTAATTTTATTAAATTGTCTCTCCATTACAGTCTATTATTCTCGCCTCTATTAACTATACAACATACAAGCTGAACACAAAAAGGGTCACATTCCTTGTCGTTATATATCAGACCGTGCATATTTTCCATTTTTCATGTATATATGATTGTTTTCCTGTTTAGTTTGTATGCACTATGAAATATTTAAGATATAACAAACACCAGTTGACTTTGACATTTTTGCCGTATGATATCTCGACATCGTGACTATTTTACACTTTTTTTGCTGCTACATTGTGATACTCTGTGTACATTTTTTGCACCTGCACACTGTCTATGTTTTGGACATATTACGTTTTCTGTCATGCTATGCTGTATGCTCAATTATGTTACTATAAACCAGTTTTTATTTTGTGGGTATATGATTTAAATGCAAGAAATTAATTGTTGTTCATCATTTTCAGAAAGCAATAACGTGTAAAAGAAATAAATTAAACAGAAATGGGAATTTCACCTTCGGAATGAACGAAAGAAGATGCAATACCTCATGTCGAAGAGTAAATGGATCAGAATTAACAAGCATTAACAAGAATATACTATACACATCGTAGAATAGCAATCTTAACTAATTTTTTCTTTCAGAATACGAGGCGATTGATGCAGGCTGTCAGACAGAACTACACATCTTACTTTTAGTGATGAAATATGCCAGAAATAAGGAATAGTTGTATAATGAATAATGAAGTGACTTTTTTGCAGATGATAATGAATGTTGATGAATAATGTTGAAGAATATGCTAATTTGGATAATAAAGTTTTTCTTTAAAGGTGATGATAATAATGGAGTTATGATGATATGGATAATGAAGTTTTTCTTTGCAGATGAGGATAATGTTGAAGTTTATGTATTTATGCTATGTAGTTATTTAAGTATTTGTTGCAGTTCGTTTTGACAGTATGTCTTATGTCACATGGTATGATGACTAAAGGTTTTGGAAAGGACAGCTAGAGAACATATATATTTTATACACATTTCACTACCTGTTAATTCGAAGTTAACTACTTTTCAGCATAATATGCGTTTCTTCTTTCAGTTTTTGTATTTTTTGCAGGAGAAATTATTCATGAAATTAATGTGCTATAAGCAGTTGGTCATTAAACCTGTGTCATTTATGAATATGATCACATATACTCTACTTGTTTCATAACCTTGCTGCAGCTGACTCATGACGAATGACGTTACACATCTTCATTTGCAGCAATAACTCAAAAGCAAATATTGTTATCCCCCAGTAATTAATTATCGATCTCAACGAAATGCATTGTTAGCACAAAAAAAGGAGGGTTCTGAGTAATGTTTCTAGTCACAGTCGTTGAATAATAGTTACAGTACGTTACATTTTCAATATGTTCTATGTCACTGGCATGATCAGTTCTGAGTAATATGTTTTGAATGATGATTTCTGATGGTTTATAACTGGCCAATGAGAGCCAACAATTATTTTAAATATGTCGTATGTCACTTGAATGATGAAAAATGTTTTATGCTATTCAATACTTGCAACACGTTTTGTAACTGGTCAATGAATGCCAATAATTATTTTAAATATGTCGTATGTCACTTGAATGATGAAAAATGTTTTGTACTATTCAATACTTGCTATATGTTTTGGTAACTGGACAATGAGCGCCAATAATTACTATAACTAAGTGAATTATGTTAATACTATGCCATTCATTAGCTCCTGTTTTGAATGATGACCTCTGATGGTTTGTAACTGGTCAATAAGTGCCAATGTTCTCTGTAAACCGATAATTTCTGAACATTATTCTGTAATACTTCATACATGGTACAGAAATGTTCAGTAACTGGGCGGTGAGTGCCACCAATTACTCAAATCAGTTGTTAGACTAGTGTAACTCTCAATGAAGACTAGTATGTGACTTAATGTCCTTCACCTTCTGACCTAATTACCAGAAATTACTGCAATATCCGTTTGTCTTGTCTATCCTCATGACCATGGAGCAATATATTTGGTTTTGCACTAATTCTACGTTGGTGTACTTTACAAGAACGTGGTGTTGAGACGACATGCTGTCCACCACCTTGAGCGATGGAGATGCTATTATGATCCCACTGTTTGGTGTGCCTAATGTACTACCAAAATGATAACATGGAATATTATTACGACATTTCAGTGTCTTGGCTACACTGATTAATATTTCAAGGAAAAGAACTTCAGATTGTCTCACTTGGTGTTGTGCTTCTGTAGAAAGATATGGACTTTCAGTGCAGCTGCGTGCAACCTAAAGTGCTACAACCATGACGCAATCCTTCCTATTCCTTTCCTAGTTCTTGTAAAATGGTAAACACTTATATACAATGCGTTTAAAATCTTGTAAAATGATAAAGACATATACAGTGCGTGTGCACTTCATTTCATTTGTTAACAAGATCAGTTGTCCTAAATATTCTAAAGACTTATACAGTGCGTGTGCACTTTATTTCACTCCATGATATGTTATGTAAAAATGCTAAAGACTTCTACAGTGCGCGTGCACTTTATTTCACTCCTTGATATGTTTATTTGTTGTAAAAATGCTAAAGAGTCTTACAGTGCGTGTGCACTTTATGCCATTTCTTAATATGATTTGTACTCATTACGTATACATTTTGTGATTTGCTGATACGTTCTGAATTACAGTGCATGTGCACTTTATGCCATTTGTTAATATGATTTGTACTCATGACGTATACATTTTGTGATTTCCTGATACGTTCTGTACTACAGTGCGTGTGCACTTTCGTCATTTTGTTAACATGATTTGTATTCATTGCATATACATTTTGTGATTTGCTGATATGTTCTGAACTACAGTGCGTGTGCACTTTATGCCATTTGTTAATATGATTTGTACTCATTACGTATACATTTTGTGATTTCCTGGTATGTTCTGTACTACAGTGCGTGTGCACTTTCGTCATTTTGTTAACATGATTTGTATTCATTGCATGTACATTTTGTGATTTGCTGATATGTTCTGAACTATAGTGCGTGTGCACTTTATGCCATTTGTCAATATGATTTGTACTCATTGCCTATGCATTTGTGATTGCCTGATATGTTCTGTACTCAGTGCATGTGCACTATATTTTATTTCATGTTCTGCACTTATATATATGTATATATTCTGTGATTGTTAACTTAGTTAATTAGGAAAAATTTGTTGCTGATGGCAAGTCCAATTGACTCACCATCGCTGCCAAATTTTTGCCCCCCCAGTGGAGGGTTATGTAAGACGTATGCTTTGCCGGCGTTGGGCGAGGCATGGCAGAGACTCTGACCAGAGAGTAGTAGGTCGCTAGTCTGCGCGAGTCGACAGTCGGCTTTAGTAGTCGGTCGGCTTTAGTAGCGAGTCAACAGTAGTCTTGAGTAGTCTGCGTGAGTCGGCGGTAGTCGGCGCGTGTCGGCTGTGTGCTCTGCTCGGGACTCTGGTCAGGACTCTGCAGGATGGGTATTGTTGTAGAAGGTAAAGAAGCAGCCTTGCGCATGGCTAATAATGTATGTTAATTGTCATTTAATTTGTTCCAAAAAATGCCCCAATAATAATTTATAATATAAAGTAACTTTTTTAAAGAAAAGCATTCATTGCAATTTAAAGAATATTTCCTATGCATTCCTTCCAAGAAAAAAAAATATATATGCCAGAATTGCACGAAGCAGTGTCAAAAAATTTCTACATAAGAGCAGATATATTTGCAGGTTTTTATTGAGGTAAGAATTTTTGCTTTTTTATTCAGAATACAGGGCCGAAGGGCAGCGCTGCTGTCCTCGTAAAATTTATCAGGTTACTAATTTGTTTTTTTTATTATTATTTCCGGATTTACGAATTGAATTTTGTGGTTACATTAAATGTGAATGTATTTTTGCACACAGATTATAAATGCAAGACAATTTTGTTCAGAGATTACATTATTAACAAATTCATTTAGTTATTAATTTTGTGGGGAGTTTACATTTGGTTCATGGTCCACTGTCATTATTATTTTTCTGTGGGTAGTTTACGTTTGGTTCTTGGTTTATTATTTAATTAATATTATTGTGTGGTTCATGGTCCATTATTTTCATTATTTTATTTTTCTGCGGGGAGGTTACAAAGTCTAATTACAATGATGCTCCACAAACACACCCTTTAGTACGCAGATCAGTATCTACCTGTCCTAGATTTCACATGAATTTTTTGTCCCTATGAAAACAAATTATTTTGCCCTCCTGGAGAAAGACAAAGGCGACGGACGGCCACACCGCTGTCGGGTGCCACCGCCGCTTTGGTGACGTCACGTGACGCAGGCAGACAGCCGCGCCTTCCCAGCCCCCTGCGGTACCACTGCGCCGTCTTTTGTTCAGAGAAGGCCGGCCCGGTCTCGCGTGCGGCCGCCTTCAATTTATCACTGTCGGCGGTGTTTAGGTCGCAGCTTTCTCCCCCTGGTACACGGCTGGGGGTGTCATTAGGATGCCAAGTATTCCGCCGCTGAATGTGCGCCTTGCACGAATGTAGGGACCGGCCGGGCCCCCACCTCCCTCGATGCCGTCGCCCACCCTGTGTTTGCGTCGTACTTGCGGTGCGAGTAAACGCGGCATCGTAACTGAAATTACGGTTCTTTCTGGGACTCTCATTACGTACACCTTAAAGTTATTATACAGCAGCCTCACGTGAAGTTTAACGTGCAGCACTCGCGAACCACGGAGGGAAGCCACACTCGGGCCGAACCCGCACGATTAACTATTGTTGATCTCCTCCACAAGCCGTGAGTGAGGTTTCTGCATTGTTTTTCACGCACGTTTAGGCAAACGATTCGCTATTCCTCAATCTCTGCCACAGAAAATACTTCACAGAAATTGATACAGTACAGCAATACAACTAACACAATCACATACTCGGTGCCCCACTCCAGACTCCTAACTAAGGTACGAGCATACGGGATTGGTTCCCAAATATGTGAGTGGCTCGAAGACTCCTTAAGTAATAGAACCCAGTACGTTGTCCTCGACGGTGAGTGTTCATTGGAGGTGAGGGTATCATCTGGAGTGCCCCAGGGAAGTGTGGTAGGTCCGCTGTTGTTTTCTACCTACATAAATTATCTTTTGGATAGGGTGGATAGCAATGTGCGGCTGTTTGCTGATGATGCTGTGGTGTACGGGAAGGTGTCGTCGTTGAGTGACTGTAGGAGGATACAAGATGACTTGGACAGGATTTGTGACTGGTGTAAGGAATGGCAGGTAACTCTAAATATAGATAAATGTAAATTAATGCAGATGAATAGGAAAAAGAATCCCGTAATATTTGAATACTCCATTAGTAGTGTACCTCTTGACACAGTCACGTCGATTAAATATTTGGGCGTAACTTTGCAGAGCGATATGAAGTGGGACAAGCATATAATGGCAGTTGTGGGGAAGGCGGATAGTCGTCTTCGGTTCATTGGTAGAATTTTGGGAAGATGTGGTTCATTTGTAAAGCAGACCGCTTGTAAAACACTAATACGACTTATTCTTGAGTACTGCTCGAGTGTTTGGGATCCCTATCAGGTCGGATTGAGGGAGGACATAGAAGCAATTCAGAGGCGAGCTACTAGATTTGTTACTGGTAGGTTTGATCATCACGCTAGTGTTACGGAAATGCTTCAGGAACTCGAGTGGGATTCTCTAGAGGAAAGGAGGCGTTCTTTTCGTGAATCGCTAGTGAGGAAATTTAGAGAACCAGCATTTGAGGCTGACTACAGTACAATTTTACTGCTGCCAACTTACTTTTCGCGGAAAGCCCACAAAGATAAGAAAAGAGAGATTAGGGCTCGTACAGAGGCATATAGGCAGTCATTTTTCCCTCGTTCTGTTTGGGAGTGGAACGGGAAGAGAAGATGCTAGTTATGGTACAGGGTACCCTCCGCCACGCACCGTATGGTGGATTGCGGAGTATGTATGAAGATACAGATGTAGAACTGTTGCACACGACATCCGTCTCTTAGGTCAATTAACGGCTGTGGCGGCATAAAGGGCATCTGGTAACAAACTCAGGTAAAAATAGTTTGCCAGATCACGAAAACAACAAATCTCTTACGAAAAAAGCAATTCTAGGAAGAATGTCACGTGACTACAAGAGCTGTTTGGGAAGTAAGGTCCGATCGAGCGTGAAATGGAAACCACAGTGGGAACCCGATGGAGCTTTGCGCAGATGTGTTGGACAATGTCTCTGGTGTGCCCGTCGATCGCATCTCGTCGCTTTTTTAAGTTCTTAGCGCAAGTTTGAGGGGCTGGTGAGAGATTTCGTCTGATGCCATGCAACCCACATAACGTAACTGTCATGCGTTCTCTTCTTAATCTTCTCGCCCAAAGTCGGCAGGGGCAATAGAGTGACTCCTGCAGCATTTTCGATAGTAAGTGTTCGATCACTCACAATACGCACTGAGTTTCTTCTCTCCACACAGGAACCGCCGGCTATGAAGACAACAATGTGACACAGGCAAGGAGCTGTAGACCAGCGTAGAGAATTGGCGGAAAGCACAGGCGGTTGCACTATATATACGAGGATATTTCAAAGCTGGTACAACGCTACCAGAAATGTCTTCGGGCCGCTGTGGCCGAGCGGTTCTAGGCGCTTCAGTCCGGAATCACGTGACCGCTACGGTCGCAGGTTCGAATCCTGCATCGGGCATGGATGTGTGTGATGTCCTTAGTTTATTTAGGTTTAAGTAGTTCTAAGTCAAGGGTACTGATGACCTCCCATAGCCATTTGAACCATTTTGTCTAAGTCGGAGCGGTGACTGTATGGAAAAGTCAGTGGAATATGTAGTTAACTTTTGCAAATAAAACATTTTTGGTTTTCATTGGGTTTTCATTTCGCTATCTATCAGACATTACATTTCGAATAGTCCTTATATTTATTGTACGTGCCGGCCGGTGTGGCCGAGCGGTTCTAGACGCTTCAGTCTGGAACCGCGCGACCGCTACGGTCGTAGGTTAGAATCTTGCCTCCGGCATCGATGTGTGTGATGTCCTTAGGTTAGTTAGGTTTAAGTAGTTCTTAGTTCTAGGGGACTGATGACCTCAGAAGTTAAGTCCAATAGTGCTCAGAGCCATTCGAACCATTTGTATTGTACGCATTTCCATCGTAATACCTGATACACGGCAACCAGTATTGTACTAGCCGATCCACAGCCTACTTAAATATAGTACTACCCGATACGCGGTCTATAATGTGACAATACACAGAGTCACCGAGTTTTGCTATACAACCATCTGAAAACTTATTGATGAAGTGACCACTTTTAGAAGTAACTGACTAGGCCTTATCCAGCGCATCACTTGTTTTACAATTCCACTCCTTAATAGCCAAACAAATAGCTCGTTTACTCTTTGAGGGATTCTCTTCAACGTGATGCAGCACAGCCTCTTAAAATTCGGGTGTGCGGCGTCTCCTTGGAGTCCCGCCAGCTGACTGTGAATGTGCCCTTTCTCGAAGCAGTTGCGTAATTGTGGCGAAAAGAGTATGCGATGGAGTCGGACATTGTGGGGAACGATCTCGGTAAAGACGACGAGAAACTCTTCCATTACCGCGAGTTTCGCCATTCAGAAAGATCAAGTCGGGGTATTCTGAAAACGTGTACTTAATCATGTTGCTAACACTCACAGACACGTGAATGATCCTCGAACCAAATCGGGGAGGTAGAAAAGACTTCCAATGACGTCAACAGATCAGACGTAACCACCCCCACTACCTTGTTGCACACCCACCTATCAAGCATGTTGCAAAACACTATGTACTCGCACTTCTCTGTCAGACCTAAAATTTTCTGACGGGAATTTCCGAACGCACTGTGTTGTGACAAGATGCCAGCTCCGTTGTGTTCCTCGCCGTGAATGTCGACTGTTTATGTCAAAAGCTGCTACTTTTTTGCGTCATTAGTCTTATGATTTTTTGAGGCTGCATTTCATCACTGGATATATTCCAATCTCTGATTTCCCCTTCAGTTTTGACCTCTCCATCTCTTTCTCCATTACCATGGAGATTATTCCTGATATTTAAAGAGTTATCCTATCATAGTATCTCACCTTATCGCCAGTGTTGTGCATATGTTCCTCTCTTCACCGATTCTGCGGGAAACCTCCTCCTAGTCTTGAATAAAAAAGGTGATCGAGGATGAGTAGAATTTGATCACATAATTTTGTCTTCTGATTACCGATTTCGGTCAGTGATGACCATCTTCATATCTCTTTAAAACATAAACTAACACAACAAATTCAGAGTGCCATCGTCAAAAGATACAAACAAAATAAGCCAGGAATCACCGGTTTGTGTCGCTAAGTCCTTCCTTGCTGTTGTCTGACAATGGCCGGTTGTTCATCCACATCTTTAAGGGTTATTCCAATGAGTTTGTTCCCTAATTTAGGGGGAATCATCCTATGCTACATCATCCTGGTTTGTTATGCTCCAACAGAGTCTATGGGTTTCTGTATTTGTCAGTTGGTTCAAATAATCTTTCCATTTAATGCTACTGTCCTCTGTGGTGACACTTATATGACAAATTCGTGATTTCGTATGAGAAAGATCACAGTTCGTACTAATAGACGGAAAGTCATCGAGTAAAACAGAAGTAATATCTGGCGTTCCCAAAGGAAGTGTTATAGTCTCTCTATTGTTCCTGATCTGTATTAACGACATAGGAGACAATCTGAGTAGCCCTGCTAGATTGTTTGCAGATGGTGCTGTCATTCACCGTCTTGTAAAGTCATCAGATGACCAAAACGAATTGCAAAATGATTTAGGTAAGATATCTGTATGTTGCGAAAAGTGTCAATTGTCCCTGAATAAAGAAAGGTGTTAAGTTATTCACATGAGTACTAAAACAAATCCGCTTAATTTCGTTTACGCGATAAGTGACACATATCTGAGGGTTGTAAATTCAATTAAATACTTAAGGACTACTATTACAAATAATCTAAATTGGAATGATCACATAGATAATGTTGTGGGTAGAGCAAACCAAAGACTGTGATTCACTGGCACAACACTTAGAAGGTACAACAGATCTACTAAAGAGACTGCTTACACCACGCTTGTCCGCCCTGTTCAGGAGTATTGTTGTGCGGTGTGGGATACGCATCAGGTGGTACTGACGGATGACATAGAAAAAGTTCAAAAAAGCATTGCTCGTTTTGTACTGTGGCGAAATGGGGGTGATAGTGCCACAGACATGATACGGAAATTCGAGTGGCAATCATTAAAACAAAGGCGTTTTTCGTTGCGACAGTTTCTTCTCACGAAATTTCAATCACCAGTTTTTTCCTCCGATTGCGAAAACATTCTGTTGGCACCCACCTACATAGGGAGAAATAATCATCATCATAAAACAAGAGAAATCAGGACTCAAACAGTAAAATTTAAGTGCTCGTTTTTTCCGCGGGCTGTTCGAAAGTGGAACGGAGAGAGACAGACTGAAGCTGGTTCATTGAACCCACTGCCAGGCGCTTTATTGTGAATAGCAGAGTAATCACGTAGATGTCGATGTAGAATTTCCAGTTCCTTTAGGGTGTTATTGGTTCGGTTTTCGTCCAGCAGAATACAGTCTCCAAGAGATCTAAATAATCCCATGTCGTCACCGTATAAGTTCCTCTTTCCTGATTTGTTTGCCGGCCGGAGTAGCCGTGCGGTTCTAGGCGCTACAGGTCGCAGGTTCGAATCCTGCCTCGGGTATGGCTGTGTGTGATGTCCTTAGGTTAGTTAGGTTTAATTAGTTCTAAGTTCTAGGCGACTGATGACCTCAGAAGTTAAGTCGCATACTGCTCAGAGCCATTTGAACCATTTGAACCTGATTTGTTTATTGTCCTGTTCTCGCTCCTACACCCTAGTATGGCAACTACCATCACCTTACATCGTAACTTTGTGGATTTATGGGTTTTCCCGTGAATGATCCGTTAACTGTATCAGACAGTGTCGATCTAGGCAGAGTATTGCTGTAGAAATAAGACGTCGGAAGATTTTACGAAAGAGTGTCGAATATAGGAATACTGAACTACAGGAACATCAATGAACAGAAAGCACTTCAGTCGCCACATTCAAATTTGCACGCTCAGCAGTTGAACATAAATTCCACAGGCGATCGGTTTGCCAAATCGACGGATTCCCCCTCTTATTTATCAGCATCTAAATCACTATTCTGCAGTTCGCAGTTAAGTGGCTGGCAGAGGTTTCATCGAACCACCTTCAAGTTATTTGTCTACTGTTCCACTCTCAAGCGGCACGCGGGAACAACGAGCACTTAATGTTTCTCTGTGTGAGCTCTGATTACGCATCGTTTCTCCCTTCGTAGGTGCGCCCGAAAGAAATATTTTCGCAATCGGAAGGAAAATCTGGTGACTGAAATTTCACGAGGAGTTTCTGCCGCAACTAAAATGGCTTTCTTTTCACGGCAATTCATGTATCATGCCCGTTTCTCCTATTTAGCGGTACTACTAAAGTACTAAATGACATGCCCTTCTTTGAACTTTTTCAATTCCATCTGATTTGGATCCCACACGTCACAATAATACTACAGACGGGAGCAGACAAGAGTGCTGTAGGCAGTCTATTTAATAGACCTGTTGCACTTTCTAAGTGTTTTGTTACTAAATCACAGTCTTTAGTTAGTTTACACACAGCATTATTTACGTGATCCTTCTAATTTAAGTTACTCGAAAATGTAATCCGTAAGTATTTAGTTGAATTTACAACCTTTAGACCTGTGTGATTTATCATGTAGCCGAAATTGATTTCTTTAAGTTCTCGTGTGAATTACTTCACACTTTTCATTTGGTGGAGTCAGTTGCCACTTCTCGTACCACATAGATATCTTGTCTAAACCATTTCGTAGTTGATTTTGATCATCTATTCAGTCGTCATGTTACAGTTCTGCGTTGACGTCTGAAACTCCACTTGTATCTTCCGGTTGTGCCGTTCGCAATGGCGACAAGACGTAGAAGCATTGTTCTTAGAGTTTCGACAAACTTGAAATAACGGTCCACTAGAAAAAATGTGTTAGTGTGTCAGCACCGGAATATGGAGAAATGTACCAGTATCAGGCACTAAAAAGAATAGTGACCCCATTACAGAAACAGCAAAAAAATGGTTCAAATGGCTCTGAGCACTATGGGACTTAACATCTATGGTCATCAGTCCCCTAGAACTTAGAACTACTTAAACCTAACTAACCTAAGGGCAGCACACAACACCCAGCCATCACGAGGCAGAGAAAATCCCTGACCCCGCCGGGAATCGAACCCGGGAACCCGGGCGTGGGAAGCGAGAACGCTACCGCACGACCACGAGATGCGGGCACAGAAACAGGAGGTGCGCTTGATACTAAAGGTATAAGCTTGCACAAAGAAGCGACAAAAGTCGTAGAAACCAGGATTTGGATACTGTTCACACCTTCTAGAAACTCCTTCCTTTAGATGAGACTATCTCTTCGCAAAAAAAAGACAACAACCACCAATTCCATTTCAAACTTGGTAGGCTGACTGAAGAATCTTGAGGACTTGAAGAATGCGAGTAAGAAAGTATTCAAGACTGCTGCGACGTGATGTTGATGGAAGTAGCCGTCAAGTATTGACGGGAAATGAAATAACTGCCAGTGTTGTCGGCCAACGAGACTCTTTGTACGCCGAGGAAGAACCTGGTGCTAATCATCCTCTGTGGAAGCCCTCTTGACACAGCTGTCAAGTGGCTAGAGCAACAAGACGAATATGGTGCCATCTTAAAACGTTTACTAGATTAAGCATTAAAAAAAGGGTCTCAACTCGGTAAAAACAAATCTTGCACATATTTTCTTAAACTGTAGTCCTATTTTAATGGCCATTTGGAACTTTTCGTAGTACGCTTATGTACTTAATCTCCCATGCTTGATCTTAAACTTTCCCGACGAATAAACTGTTTGTATTGTTTTCTGGTTCATAGTGTTCTATCCCTCACAGACTACACTGCCATGAAATTAATTGTTCATGGCTCCTGATCTTACGTCCGGTTCTCTAAATTAATGACATTTAAAGACGTAAGAATTTTGGAAAAAGCTTTCAACATTCGTAGCGCGGTAACTGAATTTATCTTGAGATAGTTTACTAAACAGCGAAAATGTATCGTTCCTCTGAGTGATGCAGTGAACTTACAGTACAGCTCTCTGGTGAAAGTCGTTGGCTTCCCGTATATGAAGCTACAAATTCTCGGCGAGATCTGATAATTATTTTCTCACTCTTTGCTACATCGCGCCTCAATTATCCTCCTACCGCCGCTCTGCACTGCCTATTTGCTACGGCAGCATTCTTAATGAAAAATGGGCTGTAGGTCCTGTATACGTCACCAACCTCTTATAACCCGAAGTCAATTCATTAATTTTGAAGTAAGTTTAAATTCGGGCGTCTGGTCACAATTTCACAGCACTTGAGATAGTGCCACATGCCACACTGCAGTGAGAGGTAGAAACAGTAGAATTTAAATAAAAAGTTTTTATATTACTCATCTGTTATGGTTCTTCGTTACTGTCGAAAGTTATAGGCTCGTAATCCAATTCCATCCGAGTTTCTGAAATTCAACTTAATATATTGATCGAGGGGATGGTCGGCTTCGTTTCCTTAAATGGTATGAACACTGGTTAAGTCTATGCTGTAGAATAGATTTACTTTTAGTCATTTCACTTCACATTACCATTAAGTACAGCCTCTATATTAACTCTGCGTATGTGTAGCTCGTACTCCTTACTCGTACTGACCAGTAACAAAGATTTACCTCTAACAACATGTAGGAAAGAAAATACTATCGTATATCGGTCTATTCATCCAAAATCGTCTTTAGTACATACAATACAAAAACAAATTACAAGTAATTGTTTATGATTTCCGATCTTTGTAGGAAGTCCATAATAATCACACTGATTACATGAAGTGTTTGTATATGTTGACGTTTATACGTTTTCGTATATCTATTTGGTTGTGCATTTTTGGGTTTTGAGTCTTAAACTTGAGAATCAGTCATTTCGTATTGTTCTAGAAGGATTAGTACATTTTATCTCACCATAACTGGTTTTATTACCGTACATAAGTAGGATTTTATTAAATTCTTTTGTAAGGTTTAATGATATTTCTAAAATAAACTTGACCGCATGTATATGCAGGTTCCTAACCCCAATCCAGTTTGCATTATTCACCGAGGTTTCGGGATTGCAACCGGATCATGTTAACTTCTTGCCACAATATTTGGGCTGGCTACCACTCAGCCATCTTCAGCTGTCCGCTACTAGAGACTGCTAGTTTTTTTCTTTTATTGTTATTTCATACACCCACCCCCACGTGGGCACGAGTAGGCTGGCAGTGGCACAATTCGCAACTCTTCAGCCAAGAGACTATGTAGAACAACACAGGAGAATGGGAAACAAGTGGAGTTAAAATATACAAAAAATGGTCAGTTTGGCGAGACACTCTTACATAAAATCCACATATAATGAAAATGGCATTCTATGAAGATGTAGCACATAAACACTGGCAGCACAATTAAAACTGGCGTTCACAGTACAGAAACCACAAAGGATGACGACCCTGAACACACATTGTACTTATAGAACGTACAAGGATACACAGCGAGCATCTAGTCACTACAGAGAGTAACTGGATTAAAATTGGAACAACCTGCCGAAGAAGGGGGGGGGGGGGGTCGGGAGGAGGGAGAGAGGAAAGACAGAAGGGGTGTTGATGGAGGAGGGAGGGCAAGAATGGGACAGAAGCAGGGAGCTTGTAGTACATCAGGGGGCAAGAGATGGGGAGGTTAGGGAGGGAGGAGATCCGGAAGGAGCGCAAAGACTGGGAAACGAGAAGTGGGTAGGAGGGAGGAAACAGCAAAGGGGAATGAGAGGGAGCCCTACAGAGAGAAGGAGGAGAAGAGGAAGAACAGGGTTAGAAGGAAGGAGAGACGCTGGAAGTTTCTTTGGGAAAGGAGGTGGAGTGTGTGGTGATGGAGAGAGACTGGAACACGTCAGTAGAGGCACTGCAGCAGGCAGGGAGTAGAGAGGAAAGGAGACATCAGGGGCTGGGGGGTATCGAGGTGAACATTGGTGTGGAGGATATAGATTTGTTCAAGGAAAAGGAGGAGATATGGGAAAGAGATGAGGTCATAGAGGATCTACATAGGGGATGGGGATGGATACAGAAAATGAGGTGGAGCGCATGGCATTCAAGGGTTTGGAGTGCCTTACAGAATTTAGGAGGGTCAGAGATCCAGGTGATACAGGTGTAACAAATGATGGGATGGATCAAGGATGTGTAGGTATGAAGGATGGCCAGAGACGGGTTTGAACCGTCGTCCTCCCGAATGATATTCCAGTGCATTCTTTGAGTCCATTATTGGTTGTGATCTTCACCTTTACTATTACCAAAGTTTATGTGTCCACGTACAAGGCGTGTCCATATACAAAGTTTTTGTAGCTTCAGGAAGATGTCTGGGATATCCAGCTTTGATCGTTAGGTCCCATAGTTTCTTCCTCTTAACGCTGTGAAAAGCTTTTTCAAAGTCATTATCATCGTATTTACGGCCTTTCCGGAATCCAAACTCTTCATCTAAATAGTAGAGTCTGTGTCTTGGTTCTTAAACCATTAATGATTATTTTTGCAAATATTTTATTGGTTGAGGCTAGGAGGCTATTTCGTCCATAATTTTCATAGTTGGTTCCATTACTTAAAAAAATCACTTCTGACATTTTCGGAGCATTTAGGTTTATACAGTAGTGCCACATGAATTAAATACATATAATAATGCATGCATTTTCAGTTACTATGTCACTGCATAGTAATCCAGATTTATTATGATTTTAACTTGTTTTTTGTTTCTGTTGTAATATATCATTTTGTTTATGTCTAATTTACTGTCTACCTCCATTTATTTGTTTCCGATCCATCTTACGTTTCATCTACCTATTTTCATCTTACCTGTTATACCTAATCCTTAATACGTGACTTTTTTAGGTTGCCTTCATGATCCGTAAGTTTACATCCGCAGCTGTGGCCTGTGAAGAGATCCAGTATGTATAAAACACCCTGACAACGTCACAAAGGCTGTGGAGGTTAAGCTTGGTGACAGGACTGCCACCACCCTTTTGACAGGTAGGTGGTTCCAGCTGGCACAGTGATTCTTCCCGAACAGTACGTGATACTTGTTCCAAGTTTCTTTTTCGAGGTCCAATCGGTCGCGAAACGGGAAGCCACAAATGAAACTGAGCACTAATAACCATATATGTTGTAAACATGGTACGGCAGCTATTTCTTTTTCGAGGTCCAATCGGTCGCCGTACGGGAAGCCACAAATGAAGGTGGCTCTGAGCACTATGCGACTCAACTGCTGAGGTTATCAGTCGCCTAGAACTTAGAACTAATTAAACCTAACTAATCTAAGGACATCACACACATCCATGCCCGAGGCAGGATTCGAACCTGCGACCGTAGCGGCACGCGGTTCCAGACTGAAGCGCCTTTAACCGCACGGCCACATCGGCCGGCGAAAATCCCTGACCCCGCCACAAATGAAACTGAGCACTAATAACCATATATGTTGTAAACATGGATGAATACTATGTGACCAAAAGTATCCGCACACCCCCAGAAGGATACGTTTTTCATATTAGGTGCATTGTACTACCACCTACTGCCAGGTACGCCATATCAGCAACCTCAGTGCTCATTAGACATAGTGAGAGCAGAATGTGGCGCTCCGCGGAGCTCACTGACTTCGAACGTCGTCAGGTGATTGGGAGTCACTTGCCTCATACGTCTGTAAGCAAGATTTACACAGTCCTAAATATCCGTAGGTCCACTGTTTCCGATGTGATAGTGAAGTAGAAACGTGATGGGACACGTACAGTACAAGAGCGTACAGGCCGACCTCGTCTGTTGACTGACAGAGACCGCCGACAATTGAAGAGGGTCGTAACGTGTAATACGCAGGCATCTATCCAGACCATCACACAGAAATTCCAAATTACCTTAGGATCCACTGCAAGTACTACGACAGTTTGGTAGAAGTTGAGAAAACTTGGCTTTTATGGTGGAGCGGTTGCTCATAAGGCACATGTGACACCGGTAAATGCCAAACGATGACTCACTTGGTGTAAGGAGCGTAAACATTGGACGACTGAGCATTGGAAAAACGTTATGTGGAGTGAAAAATCACGTTACACAAACTGGCGATCCGATTGCATGGTGTGAGTAAGGGAAATGCCTAATGAACGTGATTTGCAAACGTGTGTAGTGAAAACAGTAAAATTCGGAGGCGGTCGTGTTTTTAATGGATGGGGCTTACACTCTTTTTTGTTTTGCTTGGCACTATCACAGCACAGGCCTACATTGATGTTTTAAGCACCTTCTTGCCTCCCACTGTTGAAGGGCTATTCAGGGATGGCGACTGCGTCTTTCAACACGTTCGAGCAACTGTTCATAATGCACGGCCTGTGGCGGAGTGGTTACCAGAGAATAACATCCCTGTAATGAACTGGCCTGCATACAGTCCTTACCTGAACCCTACTCAGCACCTTTGGGATGTTTTGGAACGTCAACTTCGTACCAGGCCTCACCGACCGACATCGATACCTCTTCTCAGTGCAGAACTCTTTGCAGAATGGGCTGCCATTCCCCAAGAAACCTTCCAGCACCTGATACCTGCATGAGTGGAAGCTGTCATCAAGGCCTAGGATTGGCCAACACCATACTGAATTCCTGTATTACCGATAGAGTCATTTTCAGCCAGGTGTCCGGATACTTTTGATCACATACTGTATGTATGCAGTGTATGTATGTACATATGCGTGTACGTTCCTCATCTGTTCCTAAAGCATTGAACCGATTTCAGCCAGAGTTGGTACACATATCACTTACTTTCTGGGATGAATCACTTTCAGGATAAGATCGACATACCTATCAAAAGGGTAGGGGTCAAAAAACAGACCTACGAATACCCACACCTCACTCACCCAGTATCTGAGCATCAGGAAAAGAAAGAACGAACAGGCGATGTACGAGGGGGCAGGGGGGAGCAATAGATAGACTAAGTTAAGGGGATGAGGAAATGAAAAAAGGGAGGAGAAATAGAATAATAGGAAGGAAAGGAGAAGAGGGACATTAGGGGAAGGAGCGAATGGACAGAGGGTGGAAGAACAGTTTAACAAAGAGAGAGAGGAGCGGGAGGAGATGGGCCGAGAGAGAAAGAAGGAGAGGATGGATTAATAGAAGACTGGAATAAATACATACCCGGAAAACGCCGGGTACTCAGTTATTCCGTAATATATGGGTACATTGCTCAATTTTAAGCCCATATTATTCACAAACTATTTTCTATTTTGACACCAAAAATAACAAATATTTTAACTGAATAGTTAAGATTTACAGTTGAAACTGCAGTTTGAGTACGAAAATTCTGACATTTATAAGCCTAATGTCTGCATCACGAGTCAATAAGGTGAGAGCAGTAAATAGTGTGGTGGGGAGAAATAGGAAGCTACTTGCACTAATTGACGTACGCTTCAATGCCACTTTTGTAAGATATTCCTCGAAGAACAACGGTGCATTTCGGAACTAACTGGGAAGAAGATGAATATGAATTAGTGTTTCAGTCGTCCTTTAAGACAAATAATAAACCGGGCACGATAATGTCCCTGTTTGAATTTTTATAAATCCTGTGTTGAGAAACAGTTTGATCTTTCTTAAGAAAAATAAAGTACAATGACGTCCTAATCACCAAAGAACACAACGACTAGCTTTAGTGCTCATGATGCACATCACTGATCGCTATCGCCCAGTAACAGTATGAAAGCATAACGGTGATACGAAATCTTAAATGTAGTTTTAGTTTTCTATTATGGATCTATATGTAAAATCGTCAGAGCTTGCGTCAAAAGTCAGTTTTTGCGAAGAGTAAATGCAACTTTGTGCATTAATTCACGATGTACGTATCTACTGTGACGTTTATTATCTTATTCCGCCAAAATGGACTACGGACGTCAGTAGTTTAACTACATTATGTGAAACGCAGACTAGCAAGAATACAGAGATTAAACCTTTCTGTACTGCTGGGAGTTGTTGTTCATTTTCACAGTCCTTAAACTCCAAGAGAATGTCGTCAGAAAAAGGACACTACCCCAGGTAGTACCTCTGTGAGGTAATCTGTCACTCTTCAGGCCTATGGATTCTGGGGAGCCTGAACCTAGATGCTTTGAAGACATAACTACGCATACAAAATCCAAAACAAAACAGAATTACTATTTTGGTAATTTGAACGTCAATGCTCTATTGAAAGTTGGGAACACAAAGAGTTGACGATTGTTGTTGTTGTTGTTGTGGTCTTCAGTCCTGAGACTGGTTTGATGCAGCTCTCCATGCTACTCTATCATGTGCAAGCTTCTTCATCTCCCAGTACCTACTGCAACCTACATCCTTCTGAATCTGCTTAGTGTATTCATCTCTTGGTCTCCCCCCACGATTTTTACCCTCCACGCTGCCCTCCAATACTAAATTGGTGATCCCTTGATGCCTCAGAACATGTCCTACCAACCGATCCCTTCTTCTGGTCAAATTGTGTCACAAACTCCTCTTCTCCCCAATCCTATTCAGTACCTCCTCATTAGTTATGTGATCTACCCATCTAATCTTCAGCATTCTTCTGTAGCACCACATTTCGAAAGCTTCTATTCTCTTCTTGTCCAAAGTATTTACCGTCCATGTTTCACTTCCATACATGACTACACTCCATACAAATACTTTCAGAAATGACTTCCTCACACTTAAATCTATACTCGATGTTAACCAATTTCTCTTCTTCAGAAACGCTTTCCAGTTGACGATTATGATGCACAAACATCACATTACTAACTTGGCCATTCAAGAAACCAGATACCTAGATGAAGACATAATGCACATTGAAGGTTACAGGAGTTATAAAGGCAAAAGTGCAGTGAAAATAGGTAAGAACGTGGCTATAATTGGCACAGCTTTTGTTGTTCATAAGAAGGTTTTCAGTTCAATCCTGGAGTTCTTCAGCCCAGATTTTCTTTCCTAACTCTCAGCTGTGGTAACAAAGGATACACACTGAACAATACACAAGCACCAGTCAATGAAGACAACAGACGTAGTCCCGAGTTGAACAGTTCTGGGACGTTCTTGAAGGACAGTTAGAGAACATACCATCTAAGAACATGAAGATCCTACTAGGTGGCTTTAACGCTCAGGTGGGAATAGAACCGCAATTCAGATCAACAATTGGGAGTATTCTGCTCACAAGGTGACTAACGGAAATAGTATAAGACTCGTCGATCTGTGTCGATACTTCAGTCTTCAGATAATGTTAACATTTTACAAACGCAAGCCAAGTAAATAGAACACTTGGCGATCACCAGGCAATGTGTGTGAAGAGAAACAGATTGATAATGTAGAAATCTTAGGAGAGCAGTTAAGGAAATAATGAACGTTAAAATACAGAGAGGTGCCCATTTTGACTCAGACCGTTACCTCTCCAAGATCAAAACAAATTTCCTCCCTCTCAATAAGGTCATGAAAACTGGAAATAAAATTCATAAATATGACGTTGCGAAGCTCAAAATCAATGAAAATGTATTGGAACGATACCACCAACAACAGACATTTGAATCTCATAAATGGATGGACATCGCCTCCAAGATCCAACATTCAGCTAATACTGTAATACTGACAGCTAAAAAGAGAAAGCATAGATGGTGGAATTAGGTTTGTGATGAGGTGGTGACCCAAAGGACAATGCCTCGAAAAAGTGGAACTACACCAGGAGACCTGAAGATTTTGATGTATTCCGTGAAGTTCGAAAATATGCATCCAGAACTTTACGAAAGGCTAAGCGACTGTATGAGAAACAGCAGTTAGAACAGATCGATCAGGATTTCCGGAAAAAAAAATGCCAGAGACTTCTAACAGACGTTCAAGTCGAATTTGAAAGGATACCAAGCCCCTAGTCTTTTTTTTGGAGAAGAAAATGGATAGCTCGGCCTCACCAACAAAGAAAACTTCGCGATCGTGTCTCGTTATTTTGAAAATCTACTTCATTGTGATGAACCGAATGAAAGATTCCGTATATGTGCCACGATCCACAGACTACCCAATTCATCTCCACCTGGTAAAGAGGAGATCAGAGAGATCATCAACAAAGAATAATAAGGCAGCTGGAGTGGATTCAACAGTGGCGGAACTATTGACGCTGGCAAATAAGGTACGTGTACCAAATAAGGCCAACCTAACGTTTAGGAATTTCGTATTCAGTATGTGTTAGTGGTAAGATTCCGAGATCGTACTTGCAACATCCTACTATATTCAGTTCAAAAATAAATGAACATTGAAAGTTTATTTAATTAATATCATCACATTAAAGAAAATGTTTAACTCTTGCAAGCGGGCGTTGATAGGAGACCTTGTTTCTAAGATGGCCCGTAGCCACATCTCGTTCATATTAACATTCTGGGCCATGTAAATGACAGGAAAAATGTTTGAATACACTGCAAGAGTTGTACTGTAATTTTATTTTAGAAATAATTGGAATAAGATAATACATAGACATTTATAACTACTTGTTTTTACAAACGCTTCATACTCACTGTTGGTTCTTACTGCTTATTAGCTCTTCAGGTTATTAAATTTAATCAACAATCAAAATTGTTCAACTAGCAATAAGTTTCCTTGTCGTAACAGGAACAATAATTCTAATCAGTACATTTTCAGTGAACACATGAATAATGATTCGTGAAACTGGTTTGGCTCATTAATTCATTTTTACAAGTGGGGCACAGGAAATTTCGCACTTTGTCGTTGGGTATCAACCCTACACAATCTTCATGCACATATTTCATACATTTTTTGCAAAGTCTCATGTCGAATGTCCTGTCTTCACAGCAGATGTGACAAAACCAGCCAACCTCTTGCAACATTTTCTTACAGGCAAGAGCTGCTGCTGCTTGGTTCAGCGGAGTCTTTATTTTTGCATTTTTTCTTCTGGATGTTCTTTGCTGACAGTGAAATTTTTTGCGACGTATATCTTCCTTAGAACCAGTGCTTTCGTTGGAACTATTTTTCTTCTGATTCTGTGTGAACAGCGCCTTCATACGACTTGTGCCTCGTAATTTAATGCCTTCTTCATTGGTGTTTGGTTTTTTTTTTCTTCAGCTTTGGGGTTTGCAAAATTTCCTTGAAAGAACAATTGAGATCTACAACTGCGTCACTGTCTTCAAGACTAAAGACGAACTATCCTATACTGAATATGCTTTACTTTCTAATGAACTGGAATCAATGGAATGGGGTCTGTTTTTTCGGGAAGCATTTGGGACTGATTGAGTCTGTGGCAGTTTCCCTTTTTTAGGGGTCAGTACGCTCTGACAGACGAGAGAGAGCAAATGCACTGTCTGGAATAGCTTCTGGTTCAAAAGGATAAATCCCTGTTGCACGGAACCCAGACATAACATTTACTGGGGATGGTGCTTTTGGCCACAGCTTCCTGAAGATTTTTCCAAACACATGCCTATTAATTGCTCTATTTCCTTCCCTTTCATATGTAGAGCAGTACAGCTGAACTTTGTCATCCCAGTAAGACTCAAACGGCTTGAACACTGATTTATCCTTGGGTTGCAGCTCATGTGTTGTGTTGCTGGTCAAGCAGTAAAGTCTGATATTGTGCTGTTCAGCAACGTCGCAATTTTCAGGGTCCAAACGTGACGATCAAATATCAAAATAACATCTCTTGCAGGCTTGTATTAAAATGATGTATCCATTTGATAAATGTCGCAGTATTCATTGAGCCCTTATCTGTTATTTCTACTGCTGCCCCAGGTGGCAAATAGTCTTCCCATTCTGGCTTGCGACGCTTCCCTTTGAAAAGTATGATACGAGGAATAACCTGTTTAATTACATTCCCACATGAGACAATGGTAACATTTTTCCCATGCTCTGGGGCAACAAAGTGCAAGCATTTCTCACATTTCTTCGCTGAAACTTCAGGAGACTTGTGGATAATGTGGGGTTTGTCAAATAACTCCAATTCGGACAAGACTGTTTTCAGTTTCTGAGAATGATCATTTACAATAATCTTGTTTAGCTTTGCAGCTCTTCCTAGATTCAAGTGTTGTGCCTTCCTTCCTGCAAAGTCTGGGTGTCTTTGTAGGAAGAGCTTGAGCCACTTGCGTCCAGCCAATCTCGATGTCTCAGTAGAAGGATACTGCACGCTATTCTTTTCAAAATATACATATACACATTTTCTGAGCACTTTTGCTGTAACTGAATACCCAACATTAGCGAGTCGAAAAATTCTTTGGCAAAGTTCTCTTCCCTGAGCTTCGTCCAAACAAATTTCTCGTCCCAAACTTTTGGTTGTTAGTCCAGAACTTATGCGGTTGCGTAACGTACGTCGAGGAGTCCTGTATGTTTTCGAAGCGCCTCTGACAGGCTCACCTTCAGCAACAGCTTCCATAGCCTGTTTTAAATTATCTGCATGGGATGTTGCTCTTTTTTTCTGTGGTTCCATAAAAACAAACATTTCCAGTAAAACGGACTTTCCTGAATTAAGGCTGTAAAATAAATGTGGAAGCGTGTGGGTAATTTGTAAACGTCTAGTATCTGGCATGCAGAGTGCTGCACTGTAGCAGGGCAGCCAGAAATTGTTGCAATAGTGCCTATTTGTCATGGTAGAGGGTTAGCAGTCAGTTGATGCAATTTAAGTTCGCGCATTTTCTAAACCCTTTTCGAGGTAAGTTGTGGTGTTATATTTATCTACATACTTTCTAGTTACCTTTCCTCACGTCTGATAGCTTATAAAGGGAGGGGCATAACAGGTTTTAGCAGTCCTTTGTCAATCTTAACTGTATAGTTGCTTGATGTAATCTACCGAAATTTAAAATGACCATTGTGTAGGTAATGTGGAAGCTTTCATACAGTGGCATTGCGGAAACGTTTCCACAATACCAACATCAAATACATTACTTCTAATACGTTTTGTGTCTGTTTCTAGATTCCACGAAAGCTAACTGATCGGAAACCAAGAGCTATTGTGAAGAAGTGCTGAAAACATGATTAAGACTATAATAGCCTTAAGGGAAAAGCAGATGGGGTTAAGAAGAGCAGAAAAAGCATTCATTGTACCTCAGACGCCACTTCAGTCACCTGATATGTCACCTGAAGAATGTTTTTCATTGAGTCTTGGACGTAAGCCTATACTAACTGATGCTATTGAGAAACGGTTGAAATGGATAATCGCTTCTATGGCCTTACCAGATTACATGTCAAGAGAATGGCATATCAGCTAACGGAAGGAAATAATATTAATCATCTTTTTACTTCAAATGCTGCAGCTTTATTGCTGCAAAAGTATTTTTGAAGACTGGAATTTTCCCATGTTACAGGACTGTTTTGCACAAATCGACTTTATAGCTGCCACGTCGGCTTTAGATGAGGCCAGAAGTCTGAGAGGAACTTATGAGAATCCAGCATCTCCAGGTGGAAGTAATGACCTCAGACAAGAAGACACTCAGAACGCATTCAGACCTGTGACAACTGACAGCCCAAGTGAAGATGGCCAAAGAGAAAACAGAAGGTCAACATCGTTGTCAAATACCCCATCAAATACGTGTGTGTCTCCACAAGATATCACGCCAATCCCTCCTCTAAGGAAGGTTTCCAGCATTGGTGCTAAGCCATCAGCTGTTTTGACATCTTCGCCTTATAAAACGCCCCTTGAAGACTCCTTACTGAAGGGTAAACAGAAGCTTCCTAAGGCACCTGCCAAAAGCAATAAAAAACATTAAGCTCCTCCTAGAAAACCATACAGAAAATGGCTGAAGTTATCTGAGAATTCAGATGCAGAGCCAAATGCACCAACTGTCTCTTAAGGAGAGTCAGATTTGGATCTCATAGTTGGGGAAGAAAAACCTACTGAAGAAGATGCCACTTGTATTTTTTGTGGATGCGCATTTTCCAAAGACGTTCGGGGAGAATTGTGAATTAAGTGTGTAGTGTGTGAGGAGTGGAGTCACTCTTTGTGTGCCGAAAATGATGCAGATATTTACATATGAGATTTTTGCAAGTGAACTTCGCTTATGAAGCATTTTTCTATTACAGTTGCGTTTAAAAATATTTTTGCCTAATTTAAATTTTTATAAAATAGAATAGTTTCTAACATTTTTAATAGTTTTCATTTGAAGTAGTCAGTGTCCCACAATTTTAAAGCGTTTCCACAGTACCCACACTTCTTGAAAAGTTAATGAGCTGTGCAAGCAAAAAATGTTTTGTGTTAGCAGAAGAGCCAACACCGTGTTACGAGTGGAGGCCGAAATGCACGCGTTTTAGCTCACGCAGGCTGGCGTGAGGAGGGAAGAACTATACTGACGTGAGGTCTGGAACATGACAAGGAATGAGAATTCAGAAAGCGGACGCAGTTACTTTGATACTTAACTTAGATCCATTAATGATGAACATCGCTCTTGACGGTACATGATTCACAATTTTATCTGTTCAGAATACATTCTTGAAGTAATTATAGTAACTGAATATGGCGCCTTGCTAGGTCGTAGCAAATGACGTAGCTGAAGGCTATGCTAAACTGTCGTCTCTGCAAATGAGAGCGTATGTAGACAGTGAACCATCGCTAGCAAAGTCGGCTGTAATTGGCGCGAGTGGTAGGGATTCTCACTAGACTAGATCTGCCATGTGGCGGCGCTCGGTCTGGAATCACTGACAGTGGCCACACGCGGGTCCGACGTATACTAACGGACCGCGGCCGATTTAAAGGCTACAACCTAGCAAGTGTGGTGCCTGGCAGTGACACCACATTCCTCCCCCACAAATCGGCGGACGGTTGTGGTATAAGGTCTCCGCCCGCCGTGGGAAGGACCCCATGTTGACTTTTGCGCCGAGGTGGGGAACCTAACAAAAGGCGAAGCTGTGCCAACCACACCCTGCAATTCGGACCGCGGGGAGCTACGGAACGCCTGAAAACCTACTCCAGGGTGCACGCCAACATGCGGTGTATGCGCCTGTCGAGAGACAGTAGGGGCCGAAGGGTTGACATCCATCAGGCCGGGGTACCCGACGGACGAAGACGACATATGGTCCAGAGCAGGCAAGAGTTCCATGTCGTAGGACAACTGGTCACGGGAAGCGGTCGGCAGCGCGTGACTCAGGGAGGCGCCCGACAGCTGCAGCGACGCTTCCACTGCGGGCGTCGCCGGCGGGAGAACAGGCGGCGGCGGCGGCGCGTCGCCATGGAGCAAAATGGAAGGCAGTGTCAGTAACACTTGGGGCTGAGGAGAGCCAGTAGATGGGTCCCCGGGGCGCTGACCGGACGGCACCGTCGCTGAAAGCAGGCGGCGAGCTGCATATCCCGTGCGACGACTGAGGCGCAGCTGATTGAGATGCCAGCGCACCTCACCAGAGGCCCCCAAAACCAGATACATAGCACGTCAGATGCAGCTAAGAATGCGCCCTTCGAGCCAACGCCGTGAACCTCGATAGTGGCGGTAGTAGACAACGTCACCTGGGGCAAAAGCAGGTGTCTGCCGCTGCACATGAACCTGATGTGGCGGATGTGGCAAAGACATCAAGGTTCGATGATGGCGACCGTGGATCAACTCACCCGGCGAGCGACCATCTTGGGGCTGAGAGCGATACGAAAATAAAAAGAGCAATAACGCATCCTCCTGAGAATGCGACTCTTTTAACTTCAACATCTGTGACTTGAAAGTCCTGACCAATCGTTCAGCGGCACCGTTTGACTGTGGCGAAAATGGCGCGGATGTCAGATGTTGAATACCATTGGCCTTGCAGAATGACTGAAATTCTGTGGACATGAAATGTGGGCCGTTGTCGGGAACAATTGTCTGTGGAAGACCTTCATTGCAAAATATAGCAGATAACGCTTGGATGGTGGCAGATGATGTCGTGGAAGACATCCAGACAACAAAAGGAAAATTTCTGAATGAATCTATCACAACCAACCATCGAGCATTCCAGAATGGACCAGCAAAATCGATGTGTAAGCAATGCCAAGGGAAAGTGTTTTTTGGCCATGCAAAGAATTTCCGCGGTGCTGCTGATTGTTGTTCAGCAAACATCATGCAAGAAGAGCACATATTCGTAATTGCAGCATCGATTCCGAGCAAGTTGTTTCGTTCTCACTATAACCCATTTCTTTGGTGGAGAAGCTTTAAGACAGAGGACTGCAACGAACGTGGGACCACGACCCTGGACTGATCATTATCAGACCGCAACAGCAAAACACCACGTCGAACAAAAAGTCTCTCCTTGTGAGCAAAAAATCGGCGAATCAACGGGTCCCCGATCCGTGACTTTGACAAGGGCCACTGCATAGCAACAAAACGCAGAACGGTAGCAAGGACAGGGTCGGCAGTTGTGTCTGTAGCTACATGACGAAAATCAATCGGAAAAGATTCGACCACGTCATCGGTTTCCGAATCAATGAACATGCAAGCAAGTTCGGAGGAATAGAATGCCCTATCCTCAGTAACGGGCAAATGGGGCAACGCATCGGCGTTTCCGTGCTTAGCAGTGGACCGATACAAAATACCATAGCGGTACTGCGAGAGGAAAATAGACCAGCGAATGAATTTCTGCGATGTACGTGGAGGTACAGGCTTGTTCGGATGAAAAAGCGATTTCAAGGGTTTGTGGTCTGTGATTATGGTAAAGTGACGACCATACAAGAAGTCATGAAAATTTGTAACACCAAATACGAGAGCCAATGTTTCTTTCTCGATCTGTGAATAATTTCTTTGAGCAGACGAGAGCAATTTGGACGCAAAGGCAATAGGGCGATCATGCGCGCCATCTTTGTGCGCAAGCACAGCACTGATCCCGAATCCGATGTATCCACCATCAACAAAAGAGGCTTCTGGGGATCAAATGGCATATGGCAAGTATTGGAAAGCAATGCCGATTTCAACCGGCGAAAGGCGCGTCCGCATTCCGTCGTCCAGACGAACGAAACACCTTTACGGTGTAAGCGATGAAGCGGAGCTGAAATGGAAGAGGCATGCGGCACATATACGTGATAATAGTTGATCTTCCCCAGCACACTGTAGCTGCTCAAATTCGGCGGCGAAGGCAACTCTTGTATGGCATGGAGGTGTGTGGGACTGGGATCTATGTCTTAAGCGTTGAGTACAAGTCCCAGGTATGGCAAGTCACTAGCAAAAAACACACATTTGTCTTTCCGTAAGCGAAGACCATTTTGTCGCAAGACCTGAAATACTGTTCTGAGATTGGCTAAATGTTCCACACACACATGGCTCTGAGCACTATGGGACTTAACAGTGATGGTCATCAGTCCCCTAGAACTTAGAACTACTTAAACCTGACTAAGGACATCACACTACACCCAGTCATCACGAGGCAGAGAGAGGCTAATGTTCCTGTTCCGTCTTTCCGGAGTTCACAATATCGTCCCGATAGTTTGCTGCAGTAGGGACCAATGCATAAAGAATTTGTAGATGTTGCTGAAACAATGCCGGGGCAGATGCACACCCAAATGGCAGTAGTTTGAATTGATACAAACCAAGATACGTGTTAACCACCAAAATGCGCTGGGATTCTTCGTCCACCGGAATTTGCAAGTACGAATCTGCTAGGTCCAACTTCGAAAAATATTAGCCTGGGCACACTTTGTCAAAAAGATCTTCCGGTCGGGGTAAAGGAAAAGTTGCAATCACTACTTGTGGATTCACTGTTGCCTTTAAGTCCACACAAAGTCTCAATTTTCCCAAAGTTTTTGGCAAAATTACTAAGGATGATGCCCAGAGCGAAGCCTGCACACGTTCAACTACACCTTGTGATTGCAAATCGTGTAATTTTTTTGCGACCTCATCATGCAATGCGTGGGGGAGATTGCGCGCTCTGAAAAATTTTGGTTGCGCGTTTACTTTCAGTTCAAAATGGGCTTTATTGTTCCTAGCGCAATGGAGGTCCGGTGCAAAATGTCTGCAAATTCTTCACATAGGCGTGAAGCACTGTGTGAAGGCACAGTCTGGTTCACTGATAGGACGTGATTTACTGTATACAAGTTAAACAATTGAAATGAATCGAAACCAAGCAAGTTCACTGCAGAAGAAGAACGAAGGACGTAAAATGACACAAGTTTTGTTTGTCCATTGTATGTTGCAAGAAGGCTGCACTGTCCTAACACAGGGATCTCTTGACCTGAATAGATAGTTAACATATCATTTGCGTCTCGCAACGGAGGTGTGCCCTGCTGTTTGTAAGTGTCTTGATTGATCAGTGAAACTGCAGCTCTGATATTGAGCTGGAATGGTATCACTTTGCGTTAATGTCCAAGTCTCCAAGAAGTTTATTGTTCTGCTGACGACAAGAGCGACTGTCTCGTGCAACGTGAACTGACACTGTTACAAAATCACTTGCAACTTGACGGGAGTTCCGGCGATGTCGACGCACACTATTTGTGGGACGAACACAGTCACTGTTAGAGAGAGTGGCACTGGGTGGAGTGGAATGATCGACATGAACTTCTATAGGCGAAGTTTCGCGAGCCTGAGTATCCTTGGTTCGATTCCAAAATGGTTTTGAGTTTATGATCGGAGCTTTGTCTGGCAAACACTCTGAACATATCATTTTTTATTACAGTAAAAGCAAATAGCTTGGCGTGACGGGCAATTCTCAAGCGAATGTTTAGTAGCGCACCGCGGGCATGATTTGAGCACTGAATTTACTTGCCGGCGCGGCACACGTGGCTGAGAGCCTGGCTGCAGTGGCGCGGCCGGGCACGAGGGCTGTTTACTGTTCCGTGCAGCCTGCCAGGCGGGTCGGTTAACCTGACACACAGCTGGCGAAGTTTCAAATGATTCCTGAGCAAAGTCAAGTGTGTCCTGCCGATCCAATATGTCCATCACTTGTTGAAGGGAGGGACTGACTAGTTTCAAAATCTGTTCCCTTATACGAATATCAGAAACGGTCTGTGCAATTGTATCACGTACCGTGGTATCTGAATATGGGAGTCCACATTGACACACTCAAAAGCACAATCCCTAGTAAGGGCTTGCGAGGTTGCTACCCACTCCAGGTTTCCTTTTGTACAAAAGAAGGTATACCGTTTTGCAACTACATTGACTGATTGTTTGAAATATGCATCTAATGTAGACAAAATTTCTTCGTAGGACACAGTTGCTACGTCACGTTGGGAAAATAATTTGACTATCACCAGGTAGGTTTGCACACCGACAGACGACAAAAGAAAAGGCTGCCATTCATTACCTTGAATTCTGTAGGCGGCGAGATGGAATCCAAATTGGCATGACCACTCCATCCAGCTTTCTAGTGCAGCATCAAAAGGTCTAAAGGTCGATGCAACTGTGTGCCGTGGCTGTGTTAGCGGTGGAGCGGCGGCTGCTGCATCGTTTTGCATTTCACGTTGACCCTGGACGAGCTGTCCAAGGGCATCCAGTAATGCCTGCGTCTGCTGATTCTGTAAGCATTACACAATGAAATCAGGGCAGGCTCAAAGACATATGTCAGTATAGGGAAGAACACCGGTTTTACTACTCGTCGCCAATTTTGTGTTAGCAGAAGAGCCAACACCGTGTTACGAGTGAAGGCCGAAATGCACGCTTTTTAGCTCACGCAGGCTGGCGTGAGGAGGGAAGAACTATACTGACGTGAGGTCTGGAACATGACAAGGAATGAGAATTCAGAAAGCGGACGTAATTAGTTTGATAATTAACTTTAATCCATTAATGATGAACGTCGCTCTTGACAGTACATGATTCACAATTTTATCTGTTCAGAATACATTCTTGAAGTAATTATAGTAACTGAATAAGGCGCCTTGCTAGGTCATAGCAAATGACGTAGCTGAAGGCTGTGCTAAACTGTCGTCTCTGCAAATGAGAGCGTATGTAGACAGTGAACCATCGCTCGCAAAGTCGGCTGTACAGCTGGGGAGAGTGCTAGGGAGTCTTTCTAGACTAGACCTGCCGTGTGGCAGCGCTCGGTCTGCAATCACTGATAGTGGTGACACGCGGGTCCGTCATATGCTAACGGACCGCGCCCGATTTAAAGGCTACCACCTAGCAAGTGTGGTGTCTGGTGGTGACACCACAAAATGTTTTTTTAATTTTTAACATGTTTGGTTTTTGTGTTTCATAATATTACATTCATTACTAAAACATTATGAATTAGCTTTGGCTAATGTTTTAAGCTGAAAGAGAAGTAAACATTTCTTTTATACAGCAAAAACAAACTTTGTTTCCACATTTACACCCCTACATATATATATATATATATATATATATATATATATATATATATATATATATATATATATACCGTACTTCAATTATAGCTGCTAAAAATTATTGATCTAAATGCAGAACGCAATGTCACAAAGTCTGCTTTAATCTATCCTCTACTCAAAAAGCGATAAAAAGAATGCCAATAACTATAGGGACATCTCATTAGTATCTGTCCTATATAAGATTCTCTCCAAAGCAACACAGAACAGAATACAAGGTCATCTTGACCAACAGATTGGGGACTATCAAACTGGTTTCCGAAAGGGCTGTTCTTGCCCAGAACAGATCTCTAACCTGAATAACATCATCAGGTACTAGAAAACTGGAGGAAATAACTACGTGATCGTGTTTGTTGATTTTCAGAAGGCGTACGACTCCATCAACAGAGAGGCATTAATGAATATTTTGGAAGAGTTTGTGGTGGACGACGCATCAAGAAAGCTGATCAAACAAACTGTCACTAACACAGTGTCAAAAATAAACTTTATGGGTGAAATCGCAGAAACATTTACAATCAGAACGGGCGTAAGACAAGGAGATGGACCATCCCAACTCCTTTTCAACTACGTCTTGGAAAAAGTCATTCGTGGGTGGAGAAGTTGTTAGTTCAAATGGCTCTGAGCACTATGGGACTTAACATCTATGGTCATCAGTCCCTTAGAACTTAGAACTACTTAAACCTAACTAACCTAAGGACAGCACACAACACCCAGCCCTCACGAGGCAGAGAAAATCCCTGACCCCGCCGGGAATCGAATCCGGGAACCCGGGCGTGGGAAGCGAGAATGGTACCGCACGACCACGAGCTGCGGACAAAGTTGTTAGTCCAAGAAGAAAAAATGGAGAGCTGTTCAAACTTGTTCCTAAGAACTAAGGGGTGTACACTGACTTCTTGGCCTTTGCGGATGACCGGGTCATTTTTGCTAGCAACATAGAGTCAGCAGACAACAAGATCAATACGCTGTTAGAAATTGCTGAAAAGTTCAGATCTCTATTCAAAAGACAAAATATATGACGAATGTCTGTGATGGACGTGTATGGATGATCACCAACCTGGGAAAAATCGGGCAAGTTAAGAATTTCAGGTATCTCTGGGAAGTCATCCATAAGAATGGATTAGAAGAAGAAGCAATTAATGTCAGGATGAGGATGACCAGGCATACCAACTGACATAGAATACCTATAACAAAAAATATGTGAGTATAGGGGCCAAGTTCCGACATTATAATACAGTTGTAAAACCTGAGGGCTTCTGTGCATTCGAAACTTAGACCGTGAATAGACAAGGTCAAGTTGAGTGGTTGGGAAAGCGAGAGCGTAGGATATTAAGGAAAATCTTAGATAATAGATGAGTTGATGGACAATAGTGAATGAGAATAAGGACTTGTACAGCCACACAGAACCTATCACAGCATCCATTAAGAAAAGACGATTGTTATTTTACGGTCATCTAATGAGAATGGGAAGTGGCAGGCTAACAAAAAGAATATGGAGTTTCATCCAGTCTAAGAAAACAAGGCCAAGATGGTTCGAAGAATGTGAAAAAGATCTTAGGCAGATTGGTATCTCAGAGCGAGAAATTCTTGACAGGAACAAATTTAGAAGATTGGTGAACAACTAGCAAGGTTTCAAAACGGCATCAACGTGCGAAAGACTGAGAGGACCTTTGTCCGAAGAGCATAAACAGACACTTCTTGGTGGGCTCAGAAGATACTGGCAGGAAGTCAAAGCTGGAGCAAGAACAAGACCTAGACCAGGGCTTCATAACATACGTGCTCGCGGAGCAAGCTGTGAGCAGCAAGGCGCGAGCACGGAGAAGCGCGAGCACGCTACCTCCACTACCGGACCAGAGCGGAGAGTGGGGAGAGTCACGTGGTGCACACAACAGCTGCCGCCAGTCAATGTAAATCCGCGGCCTCCTGCAGGGATATCACTCACGAATTATTACTGTGACAAGTGAAACAAATAAAGGAGAATGTACACTTGCCACAAAATTTTATTAGCTTAGTGTATGCCTCTACATTCGTATTAATTTGTGAACTATTTACACAATAAAAGGTGTCATTGAAGTGTGGGATTCTCGGTTATCTTGTACTTTTTGCCCTTTATAATTGCGTCTACGTTCGGAGTAATTGTTCTTTTGCATCGGAGGCGCAGCGTGCAGTTTAAATTTCGATCAGACAATGCGTTTCTCAGGCGCGTCTTGTTACATTTCATTGCAGAGAACAGTTGTTCACAAACATACGTGGAACCGAACATTGATATTATTGTAGCCGCCAGTTTGTGCAAACGAGGAAATGTATCCTGAGGGAAGTGTCTGTAGAATTCCAAAGTGTTTTTCTTGTTCTGAAATTTGTCTCTGTATTCTCTTTCACACTGCAGGTCAATAATTTCTAGTTGCAGCTAAGGACGAATCTCTTCAATATTCGCTGAATATGGAGAGAACAGATCAAAATCACTGTCTAGTGCTGTCAGATCTTGAAATCGTTGGTCAAATTCTTCCTTAAGGGCAACTAAACTATGTGAATAACGTTCACAGTCTTTGTGAACATGGATGATAATTTAGGAAAATGAGCTAGATTTCCTGTTTCCAGCTGACTCACCCAAAGTGTCAATTTCATTTTAAAAGCTCGTACTCGATCTATGAAATGAGTAATTAGCAGATCTTTACCTTGTAGTGAAATGTTCAAAGCATTCAGATGGCTAGTTAAATCTGCTAAGAATGCGAGATCACATTTCCATGAAGGCTCTTTCAATTCAGGTACACACATGTTATTTATTTCCATGAACATATTTATCTCATCTAATAGGCAAAAAAATCTATTTAATAATTCGCCACGACTAAGCCAGCGGACCTCGCTGTAATAAGGCAGGCTACCACACTGACTTTCGACATCCTCAAGAAAGCTTTTAAATTGCCTGTGTTGTAGCCCACGCTTCCTTCTATAATTGGTTGTACGAACAACAACACTCATCGCAATTTTTAGAGTGATACTCTTTGCACATAAGTTTTCCTGGTGGATCACACAGTAAACGCCCCATATTTCATTCGGCACGGTCAATTTTTGCATTTTCTCCTTCAACAGCGCAACGAAACCTAATTTTTTCCCTGTCATCGCTGGTGCACCGTCTGTAGGCACTGAAACTAAAGAATTCCACGACAATCCTATATTTTCAACACTTTCTTCAACACTACTTAAAATACCTCCGGTTGTAGTGTTCTTCATGGCTACTACATCGAGGACCTCCTCCCTCACATGAAGATCTCTTTTAACACCTCTAATAAATATGGCAAGCTGCGCTGTTCCAGTGATATCAACACTTTCGTCCAGAGCCAGAGCCAGATATTTGCAAGCTGGCTCTGGACGTCGTCTGCCATGTCCTGTATGCGACGCATAATGGTCATGTTAGATAATGGCACAATCCGAAACTGTTCAACTTGAGGTGGACACAAATGTTCCGCTGCAACTACCAAACATTCTTTTATTAAATCGCCATCAGTGAAGGGGCCCAGGGATTTTGCTAAAAGCAAAGCAATTTTGTAACTCACTCTGAGAGCTGCCTCAGTTGATTTTTCTTCGTCGTCCAGATCTTCTTCGGATAGCATTCTTTTAAGTTTAATAACTTCCTGTGCACAATCTGGTCCATCACATTTTCCACTTCCGTAGTCTTTCGCGTGGTACGACATATAATGTCGCTGCAAATTAAATTTCCTAAAAGAATTCTGCGTTTTGTGACATACTAAACATTTTGCAACACCATCTTTTTCTGTAAACAGATACAATTCCTCCCAACTGCGAAAGCATGGTTGGGGTTACACAACGGCGACTTGACATGATTCTTAACCAGCGAAGTGACTGTTAGAGCTGTCTTAGTACTTTAAACGTTACACAGTCGGCGTGATTTCAATAGGCAAGCTGCGGTCGTATTCAAACGTGCGCGCGCATTTCCCCTCCCTCCCCTCCCTCCCTACTCCGCGACCTTGCACCTGCTCGCGAGCACGTGCCTGAGCACACGCGAGTACTCGCGCTCAAAACAGGCCAGTTGTTAAGCCCTGACCTAGACACTAAAATGAAATTGGTTGTTACCATGCAGTAGAGGCTCAACTGGATAGAAAAAGGGTCAACAATAATCAAAAATTTCCAGTTTCTGTGGCTGATTAAGAATCTAATACAAAAAATACATTTCTGTTTTTTACCATCATTTGAATGAGACTACCGTTGTTATGTAAGTGGAAACACGTACAGACGGACACTGGCGAATCCTCCGTTTCCCCAAAGAGCAATTAAATTCCAAGCACAAACCACTGACACGATAGTAGCTGCCCGCCAACAACAAACAGCTCTCTCTGAAGTAAATTAAAAATAAAAACCAACATTACTGAAGCCGATCTGCGATGTTATTTCAGTTAATTTGAAACGTATCTATTCTTCAACATATTAGGAGCTGAACTATATCTTTAACGCAGTGGAATGTGTTTTATATGAGGCCATGAATGAAGAATGTAACTTTAGTAACCTTTCGCCTTATTACATACTTACTTTTAATCTACTGAAGCCTACTGCGCAACATTTTTTAATAAATTGAGCTCCAGTTCTTTCTTTGAAACCCTTAGCCCCTTAAATCATATCTCCAATATTATGCATATTGGATGTGCCGAAAATACGACGCTAAAGACATAGTTATTGAAAAAAAATTGTGTTGCTTTCTGCTTGGAGATAACATTTCCGCGGCATATTATTTACTGTTAATGAATCTGAGAGGCGAGTAATTCACCAAGAGCTAACAAAACGCACACAGTTCCCAAAAGCCATCAACATTATCTGTAGTGAAATTCTTCACGCTTAACGGTGATTAACCAATAGCATACAGATCGCGGTGGTTCATTTAAAGGGTACTCGAAACACCGAGAATGTTATCTGCATACCACTGTAGAACTTCATTTAGGAGCTATTCATTACACGCAAATGTACCCACATTGCCCTTCGAGGGCCCAGAAGACATTAAGCGCTAATTATGCACTCCGAGTAGTGTTCTGCGAAGCACATACATGTACATGTAACTGTTAATCATTCATGACAGATTACATTACATGATCCGCTTAACGCGATTAGTCATCCACATACGGCTGATTTAAACAGGTAATAACTCCGTAATACGGCCACAACGCACTAAATCAAACGGTTTTGAAATTTTCATTACGAGGCAATAAAAACGTTTCGATTTCCTGAACTTATGTTGTATGTTACAGAGCTCTTCACCTTCGCTTACATAAATACACGCGGTACGCTCACGTAACCAGTACCTCATTCAGCAAAGTTTTCTATTGCAGAGCAAAATTTAAATAGTGACGAGGGCTGTTTACTGAAGAACACAAAATTCATTACTAATTTCAGTTTCATTCTTCAGAAAAGTCCACGAAACTTCCAAAAAGTAAGCGATTATGCATGATTTCCGATCAATGTTATTAATATCCAAAGGAACTGATGTGTAGCTTCGATGAGAGCTTCATTACATAGAAGTTTGTTACGATGAGTATTTTGCCTGCTTTTTGCTGAATGAATACTGTAACAGAACCCTACGGTAGCAGGTTCGAATCCTGCCTCGGGCATGGATGTGTGTGATGTCCTTAGGGTTAGTTAGGTTTAAGTAGTTCTAAGTTCTAGGGGACTGATGACCTTCGAAGTTAAGTCCCATAGCGCTCAGAGCCATTTGAACCATTTGTAACAGAACCGGCATATTTCTTCGAGTGTGGCAGATGTTCACAACGACGACGCAATAGTAAAATCTAAAATCTTAGGACTTCTACCAGATACAACATAAAGATACTTGTTATGCTGTCGGTGTAGCAGTCAATGTCAACTACGCACATATGTATTCTTGACGAAAGTTTGAGAACTGATTGTCGGTTACTGAAAGTCGAGACGGAAAGAAATGACAACGTTTGTCTTAAAACACTAAAAGCGGGTCGAAGTTTCACAATATGGACCGTTAAGCATGAAGCTTATGTCGCGAAACACTCCCTGTGATGCAGACACTTGAGAACAATCTCAATCTTTAGAGTGCTATCTGTATCCATCTTTTCTCTCATGTCAGAAATAAATGGCAGATCCACCTGAGTAAGGATGATTTAAGTCGCTATAGGACTGTCACTGGTAGCACTGGCCAACAAAAAATTAAAATTAGTTTTGTCCTATACAAAATGCTCAATCCCGAGCAAATGGAGCTCGAAGAAAAAGAATATGACATCAGAAATTTTTTGTTAACTCTTGGTTCACAAATAATTACTTATATATATCCACATATGGACCTTCTCCCTGTCGTCTCTTGCGTATTTAATTATTCACTTGAGATTTAGTGTTTTTTGTATCTACTTCTAGGGCATCTCAAGCGATCTCATGACATTCCAACAGTATGCCGTAAGCACAGATGACAGATGAGCGCCACTCGCAGTGATGCCTTCAACTGCTAAAGTGTCTTGTGGGAGCGCTTTAAATACTCGGAGGCTTCTCCTTGGTTCACTACTTCCACTAAATTCTTCAAACCCGTAGCTCTACGTGTACAGGTGCCAATATGGTTATATCAAGGAGAAGTTAATGGCGTGTACTGTATATTCTTCTTCCCACGCTCCAGCCGGCCACGGTGGCCGAGCGGTTCTAGGCGCTTCAGTCCAAAACCGCGTGACTGCTACGGTCGCAGGTTCGAGTCCCGCCTCGAGCATGGATGTGTGTGAAGTCCTTAGGCTAGTTAGGTTTAAGTAGTTCTAAGTTCTAGGGGACTGATGACCTCAGATTTTAAGTCTCATAGTGCTCAGAGCCATTTGAACCTACGCTCCACCTCTTTCCTTTCAGGTCAGATTTTTAAGTAGTGTGATTTTCTGTCTCCATTGTCCAACTCACAAACGAAGCAGCATTACTTGGTGTATCCCAACTGCATTCCGAGTACGCTAGCAATAACCTTCACATTGCCACCTATCTGCCATTGATGAATTTCGGAATTTCCTTTTTCAGGAAGCAGTAATTTCGTAACATTCGTTTATATGTACTGCGTGACCTACAGGTACGTTTCCGTTGTAAAGCAAAACAGTTTCCAATCTTAACTTAGAGAAGTCAATGAAAAGTCTCCAATATTAGAAATTATGCTCTGCTCTCAAGGATACCATCAGACCATTTACATTACTGCACACAACAAGGTTGTTTTCCATGTCAAAGAATGGGGTTAAGTCTCTTTCTCGATGGCTATATAAAGACACTTTCACAATTTTTTTCCCAGGATGTCTGGAGTCAAGAAGTTCAGTCTTGCTTCTCGTTAACTCCAGATCAAGTGCTTCTTGAGAAATTTTATGTGGCCTACTGAAGTAGATAGTTTCTGGTGTATAATCTTGACCTTTCTGTAAAACAGATTCTAGGACATAATTTTCCAGAGTGATGGGAACAGGCGACCGTCCTCCAAGTTCAAAAATGGTTCAAATGGCTCTGAGCACTATGGGACTCAACTGCTGTGGTCATAAGTCCCGTAGAACTTAGAACTACTTAAACCTAACCAACCTAAGGACAGCACACAACACCCAGCCATCACGAGGCAGAGAAAATCCCTGACCCCGCCGGGAATCGAACCCGGGAACCCGGGCGTGGGAAGCGAGAACGCTACCGCACGACCACGAGATGCGGGCTCGTCCTCCAAGTGATGTTGGTCGCGTACCTGATGTCAAAGCTTGATATGTCACGGTCAGTTTTTCCCTTCTCGACATCCCATCTTAAAGGAGAGGCAGCATGCAATAATAACAAGCACTGACGTGATCTGAATGTTCTCACCACATCATAGTGTAAGACGTCGTGGTCTCCTGGCCTTCATTGCTTACATATTCCGCCCTCACGCTCATATTCTGCACATCAATACGCTTAATTCGAACCCAAACTCGATAAGATTAAGCCAATGTTGTAAGAATTCATGTAAACGATATGCAAATAACAAGTAAGCGCAGTGGGGTTGAAATACTCGAGGCTGGCGTACACACACACATTTCTGACCCTACAGTCACAGGAGCTTTTAGTTCTGGAGAGGCAGACCGCACACCGGGAGACCGGTCCCTTCAGAGGATGTGTCAGCCTATGTATGTCGGATGATGACCGCCCGTAAAGCAGACAGCATTTGCCCGATTGAAAGGCAGAACGCCCCCATGTACGGCTTAAAAGCAAATTCCGCTACACTGTGTGGGAGCGCCCAGCCTACGCATTCTTCCAGAGGTTTTCACAGGGAGACAGCAAACGCCAAACGCCGATGCTACAGATTTCCGGATTGGTCGCCTTAAACGAAACGTCATTCTCCCAGGTTAGAAGAGCAATACTGATTGGCAGACGATATTCCAGACGCCTTGAGCTGAAGGAGTAATGGAAGAGACCGAAAGATATACCCCTTCACGTCTGTCATGGAGAGGGGCCGTTCCGTTGTCGCTCTTGGAGCGAGAACACGTAACGTGAGCGTGCGCGGTCGTACGTGTACTCAAAGAGCAAGGAACAAGTGTCTCCTCAGTACTTCACAGGGAGAGCACCTCCGTCGAGAGCGAATCGGAGTGCAATTCCATATTGAGCCCTTGCGATTAAGTGTAGTTCACAGTGCTGGTCGCCACACTTATTGTGCAGTGTGAACAGACAGAGTTATAGTTAAACGCCTGCGAGCGAATTTTTGAGTGCCATCGCGATGGACTGGTTAGCTGACCATTGTACCACGCCAATAGTTAGACTAGGGGCGAATAGGAGTCCTTGACCTCATCAAGGCATAGGGAGAGTTTGATTGGCAAAGGTCAATCCAGATAGAACGAGAGTTATCTTATTTGTCAGCAGCGAGCGGCGCAGACATCAGTCATCACAGCTTACGGTTTTGTGCGCTACAGCTCTTGTGAGCACCATATATCCTCCACAACAGTACACTTCACTGCATTTCACACGCGACAGCCTCGACCGTACCTAGCAATATCCTAACGGATAATTATTGAAGTTGAGTAGGCAAGGCTCTCAGCCATTCTGCCAAGTCAATAACGATCTTAGACTTCGTATAGAAATTTCATCAGCGAATCCTATCCTTAAGAGGTAACTTCACGTTCCGAAAAGAACCCGGAAATAGCACGTTCAGTTCATAAGTAAAAGTGCCATTGTGATTTCTCAGAATATTAGCAAAATAAATAGTAATCTTCATCAGTTTCAAGTTTTTCTTACACTAACTAATACTACTCCAGTACTCAAGTATCCCACTAGTTATGTTAGAAATTTTGTGAATTTTTGTGGTTATCCTTACAGCGGACGACTCCAGTACATTTCTCTTTAGTACGTTAGGAGCGTCTGTCTGATTCCTGTAGTTGTGTGGGGGTGGAAAATGCATCTTGCAGGAGCCACAGGTTAAAGGGTACATCTCAGATTAATCCGTTGCGCAGAATGACAGAATAACACCCACATGCTCACTGAAAATGGCGACCCTGCCAGGATAGGTAATACAGATAAGCTACCAGGATAGGAAAGTGTCAGGATAGTTAGGTACGGCAGGTCGCAGCAGTAGCAGATTGAAGAACTTCCTTTCATGTATTAGATAGCTATTTGCAAAGATTTGGTTCACAATAGATACAGGTAGTGAAGAAAGCAGAATTGTAGGGAAAAGGGCGTGTGTTATTGTGATGGAAAATTTGCATTTTCTTTACGATTTTTGTGTAGGGCAAAAGATTTTCAGGTGATAGGCACAGGCGCAGAGTGACGCAGAGACGCAGTGTGATGCAGCATCATATGAGTTAGAATTAAGAAAAAACTTTTTTCTCCCTTTGCAAGCGCACAGGTGGAGATTGGAGACTGTAGCAGAGCAGACAGAACATTAGCCGAGAAGTCAGGACGTTGTTGTTGTTGTTGGTTCTACCAACTGGTATTTGGTCGTACAGTTTTGTAGATAGGGTTGTGGTGTGTTGAAAGAATTTCCATGTTAACAAGAGCACAAGCCAAAAGGTTACGTGAGAGACAGCAGTAGACAAGATGGGGGAGAATCAACCAGATTGACAGCAAGTAAACGAGCTTATTGGGTATAGGACGGAAGGTGAACCTGAGTGTAGGACAGACGATGAATCAGAGAATAGGACAGTCGCGGAGCTGCAGAATCAGCAGGCTCAGTTAGACTGGGATAAAATGGAGACAGATCAGACAGTTGGGAATCGAAGGGACGATAACATCGAATTTCCAGAATATGAAATTCGAGGTAGGGCACATTCCGAGCCAGAAACAGACAGCCCACGTAGGAAATGGCAAAGATTAGAAACGAAACGAGCACAGGAAACGCGTTTGTTTGCCACATTTTCAGGGACAGTATACGCGTCAATACAGTCAATGAACCGGCAGTTATCCAACGTTCAAAGAGAAGTAGACAGTGAGGAAGAGGGGGAAGATTTAGAATATGTCGAAACTATCGTACACATTCTAAATATGTCCCAACAACAGACACAGAATTTTGCGGAGTGACGAGCGCCACGAAAAGGTTCCGTAACAGACGCAACTGTACCTGTAAACACAAGACATACACAACAGAGAGCGCAGAATGCGGAGTTGTTTGCGCCATGTAATGGTTCAGTGACAAACGCATCCAGTCCTCAACAGCCGGCCGATGTGGCCGAGTGGTTCTAGGCACTTCAGTCTGGAACCGCGCGACCGCTACGGTTGGAGATTCGAATCCTGCCTCGGGCATTGATGTGTGTGATGTCCTTAGGTTGGTTAGGTTTAAGTAGTTCTAAGTTCTAGGGGACTGATGACCTCAGCTGTTAAGTCCCATAGTGCTCAGAGCCATTTTAACCATTTAGTCCTCAGCAAAGACAGCACGGGTTATTGCAGTTATCAAACTTAGAAACGCCACAGCATAGCCCAGTAAACGTTGTAACTGACCGAGTAGAAAACAATAGATCGAGAATACATAGTTCAGCAGAAGGTAGTGTTACAGGACAGGACGCTATCATGGAGATGTCACAAAAATGAACGCTAGCATGACGAAACAGAATTAAGATATTGATACACTGATAACGAAACAGAATCAGGCTATTAATACACAGGTGACAGAATAGTATCCGGAATTGAAACAGGATAATCTGGAATCGAAACAGGAAATCAGGCTATTAAGACACAGATCCAACAGGTTAAAATCCAGGTGGAAGAAGAGATCGCCATAATTGATAGTCAGATCACTCAGATAAACAAAGACTAGGAAGAATCTAGAGAAATAATTCAGGTACTAACCCAAGGTCAGCAGCAATTACGCACTGACATAGACAAGTTCCAAATGGACATCGTAAACGTTGACAAAAAGGTGGAACGTTTTACGAAAAAAAGCCACTCGAACAGCAATACAAATTTCGGAAGAACAAGCAATTAAAAGCAAGGTGGCTAAGGTTGTACTGAAAAAATATGATCAGCGGATCAATAAAATAGAACTTAAAAACCAAGATCAGTTTGAAAATCTTCGAACAGAGTTGATACAAACTATCGAAGAAAAGATCCAGACCGATTACACCTGTTGGGAAACAACTGACACGTCAAGCATTAATTCAGTCCACGAACACCCGCCGTCTAAGAAAGTTCAAGTAGAACCAAGGCTAAACGTAACACTCGTGCAGAAATCGAAACCCCGATTAAAGTAATACATGACATGCCACAGGACCAGGCACAGTATCTAGAAAAACGGAACACATACATTCGGCCGATAGCAGCCGAAAGACAGGCAACTGAACCAGTAAATCCAATGTTCAAATGTTCAAATGTGTGTGAAATCTTATGGGACTTAACTGCGAATGTCATCAGTCCCTAAGCTTACACACTACTTAACCTAAATTATACTTAGGACAAACACACACACCCATGCCCGAGGGAGGACTCGAACCTCCGCCGGGACCAGCCGCACAGTCCATGCCCGCAGCGCCTTAGACCGCTCGGAGTAAATCCAATGACACAACATAATAGCAGTACAGGTACCATACCGCCAACGACGACAGTAGAAACACACGAACCACACTGTTGTTCACCAATGATACGATATGGCCGGCCGTAGTGCCCGAGCGGTTCTAGGCGCTACAGTCTGGAACCGCGCGACCGCTACGGTCGCAGGTTCGAATCCTGCCTCGGGCATGGATTTGTGTGATGTCAGGTTAGTTAGGTTTAAGTATTTCTAAGTTCTAGGGGACTGATGACCTCAGCAGTTAAGTCTCATAGTGCTCAGAGCCATTTTTTGTTACGATATGACGAGGATATGAGTCAAGAAATTGAGAATATGCAGACAGGCAGTAAATTACCAGCGAATAAAAACGACGATACAAGCAGTGGCAGAATCTTTGAGTCCGCAAATCAGCCACAAACCGGATTTATGAGTAGATATGATACAGACCACTTCCTTATAATTAGAAAATTTCAACATTTCAAGGAAGAAGGCGGTAGCTTGCATGCAAGCACATTCATCGTCCAGTTTCAAGTAGGCTTACCAAACCACTGGAGCGTAGCTCACAAACTTGACTTCATTTGTGCACACATGTCAGGGACAGTAGCAGAGGTGATGCAAAAGATCGCGGCTACCTGTACGTCTTACCTACAGTCCAGAACAGCATTTCTCGAAAGATATTGGTCTAAGTAGACGAAAAACAAAATTAAATACGAGTTGCTTCAGATGACACCATATGAAAACTCAGGAGAGAAAAGCGTGGTAAAATTCTTTGATACAATGGACAATAAGAACGAATGCCTACATAAACCATACAGTAACGGAGAGCTGATACGACTATGTAGAATTAAAATACCGGTAAAGCATCAACAGGCGGCAGTAGGAAAAAATGAAAATACCGAAGAATTCAAAGAGGTTTTAAGGGAACTTGAATTTATGTTTAAAGAAGACGAGGTGAAAGAAAAAAGAAAGGAAAGGGAACAGCAAAAGGAGAGGACTAGGAACGAATATTCCATTAATAATAATCGTAATTATAACTCCTATAATTTCAGGCAATTTAACAGACAAGGACAGTGGCACAATGGAGACAATATGCACAGAAACGGTAACCAGAATAATTGGTACCGAGATAGGAACGGTAATGAAACTCATACAGTGGCGGATATGGGTTTAGGAATCAAAATGCCAGCGGTCAAGGGTACTTTGAAAGAGGTCACGATGTTAGAAACAGCAACTGGCGAGACCAAGGCGCGAATAATTACAGAGGAAATTATGGTCCACAGAGACAAGAACAACACAGCAAAGAGAAACTAGATGTTGAAGTTAGACCACCGAATACTGCAAAACGTAAAGATTGAATTGAAAAATGCGGAAGAGGTTAGGCAAACTAACGTCCACATTATCTTATACTAACCACTAAATTAAAGTTAAATTAATACATGAACAGAACAACACAATTAAAAGAAAAAAAGGACACAAAACAGACTAACAATTTCTTGTAGAATAAGTACACTACAACATGCACACAAACAATAAATGGTACACAACAATTAAAAGGATGAAGAAGTGGTAGGCTATAAAATGATAGATTTATGCTTTAATTAAGTTATCATATGAGAAATACATAATTTTCTTCATTTTTATAAACATTGAATTGTGTAGAGTCAAAATCCTTGTTGTTTGTATAAAACAAAACATTATAAAAATTTTCTCTACACGAAAAAAGCGACATAGCCACGAACACCAATCACCAGCTCCCTTAACACCAGATGCTTCGAGACAGCGACGGAGAGGGTACAGGCATGTTGAGAAAGCACTTGAGGCAATAACAATAACATGAAGACCAACGCCACACAGGAAATGCAGGTTGCAGCCAGGTTGGACTTCAGGAGGACAACGTGCAGCACTGACATTTCATATGTCACGACACTGCTACACAACAGAAGAGCATGGGGAGAATCATAATACAACGAGACGACAATGAAGGTACAAAAAAATTACTAAGATCTACAAACACATCGAGTAACGTTTAGAACGGCAGTCAGATTCTACAAATCCTATATCACTCCTACACTAAAATTCACATATTCCTAGCCCAAGAAGAACAGAAAAATGCAAGAAAGAAGAGAAGAACAGAAGATGAAAGATGAAGAAGGGCAGAAGACAGCAAGAGACCTTTCTCTCCTATCCTACAAAGCAAATTGCTACAAACGTCTTTCCATGAACTTTGAGGCATGACAACTACTACAACCACCTCTCCAAAACTAAACCTTGAATCATCAAACAAAATACAAGCGAACGGCAAACAGAATAGTAAGTAGTACCAACCAACATTATCTAGAAATATATTCAGCATAATGAACAGTATTCTCCCTACCACATCATCAATATGCCATACTGAACCAGGTGTGAAGTACCAAGACGTCACAGCACAATATTGGATGGTGATCGTCGGTAGTCAATCGTCGAGCTGCCATACCATCCCAGGTGTGACAGCAAAGGAGTACCAAGACATCACTGTTTATGCTTTAAACCACAGTCATCATCATCGGTTAAAAGTACCACTCCATGATGCAATGTCAACAAGTAAGACCCGGCATTGCATGCTAGAGTGCTTCTCTCATGATTTCTGACACCCATACAAATGAGTCGACGCCTTCCAGTATTTCAGTGGGGACCGTCGAGCACAGAAACTGATGCACCACAAAACGAAAAGATAGATAAAATACAAATGTAGAGTTAAGAAAGAGATGTATTTGTAAAAATATTTTTTCCTTTTTTGTAAAAAAACATTATCATGTATGTAAAGCCCATAATGTGATAGAGACCTTAAAATATTATGTAAAGGAAATGAACAAGTATAAGTAGATAATCTCAAAAATCCCTGTAAAGCCATGTTAGGTTTTTATATACAAAAGGTTTTAGTTAATCATAGGTTGAAAGAGGATAGAATAAAGAAAAAGAAACATGTCTTCACTCTAAAAACAGTGACACAAATAATGCCTAAATAAATAAAACAAAACCACACAAGAGAGCTTTTGCGAACATTCACGTGAAGCTTAACCAAAGAAAAGATATTACCACACTAAAACATGATACACTGTACACTAACGAGTTTAAAAAAAAATTAATATTGTAAAAACAATTTTTGGAACTGAAAAAGAAAAACAGAGACATGTACTGGCAAAGACAAAGAATAACGACCTTTGTAAAGTCTATATCTGCTTAACAGCAAAACATAAATTGTAGAATTTAAAAAAAATTAGAAACAATAGCTGTACAGAAATCATTAGAAAAAATTGTTAAGAAAGGCTGAGAAAAGTTTATTGGAAAATCTGAAAGAACAGTTTTTGCCTGACTTTGTCAATGTTTTCCTTGGCATTGACAAATCCCAGACAAAAAGTTTGTCAGAAAGAGGGAGGTATGTAAGACGTTGTGGTCTCCTAATCTTCGTTGCTTACATATTCCATCCTCACAATCATATTTCGCACATCAAGACGCTTCATTCTAACCCAAACTCGATAAGATAAAGCCAATGTTGTATGAATTCATGTAAACGATATGCAAATAACTAGTAAATCGAAAGTGCGCTCCCAGATTGAAATACTCGAGGATGCCATACACACACACATTCCAGACATGGTGGTCACAGGAGCTTTTAGTTCGGGAGAGGCAGACCGCACGCTGGGAGACTGGTCCCTTCAGTGGACGAGTCAACCTATCTACGTCAGACGATGACCACCCGTAGAGCAGACAGCGTTTGCCCGAGTGAAAGGCAGAATGACCCCATGTTCGGCTTAAAAGCAAATTCTGCTACATTGTGTGGGAGTGCCCAGCCTACGCATTCTTTATAAACATAGCACGCAGTTTCAGAGGTTTTCACAGGGAGACAGCAAACGCCAAACGCCGATGCTACAGATTTCCGGATTGGTCGCCTTAAACGAAACGTCATTCTCCTGGTTTAGAAGAGCAATACTGATTGGCAGACCAAAAGATATACCCCTTCATGTCTGTCATGGAGAGGGGCCGTTCCGTTGTCGCTCTTGGAGCGAGAACACGTAATGAGAGCATGTGTGCTCGTACGTGTACCCAAAGAGCGAGGAACAAGTCTCTCCTCAGTACTTCACTGGGAGAGCACCTCTGTCGAGAGCGAATCAGAGTGCGACTCTCTATTGAGTCCTTGTGATTAAAGGTTGTTCACAGTGCTGGCAGCCACACTTATTGTGCGGTGTGAATGGACAGAGTAGTAGTTAAACGCTTGCGAGCGAATTTTTGAGTGGCATTGCGGTGGACTGGTTATCTCACTGGTGTACCATGCCAATAGCTAGACTAGGGTGCGAATAGGATTTCTTGACTTCATCAAGGCATAGGAAGAGTTTGATTGGCGAAGGTCAGTCCGAATAGAACGAGAGTTATCTTATTTGTCAGCAGCGAGTGGCGCAGACAGCAGTCATCGCAGCTTACGGTATTGTGCGCTACAGCTCTTGCAAGCACCATATTTCCCCCACAACAGTACACTTCACTGCATTTCACACGCGACATCCTCGATCGTACCTAGCAACATTCTAATGGATAATTATTCAAGTTGAGTAGGTGCGGCACTCAGCTATTCTGCCAAGTCAATAACAATGTTAAACTTTGTATAGAAATTTCATTAGCGAACCCTATCCTTAAGAGGTTACTTCACATTCCAGAAAGATCCCAGAAATAACTTGTTCAGTTCATACCTGAAAGTATCATTGTGATTTCTGAGAATTTTAGCAAAATACTTAATAATTTTCGTTAGTTTCATGTTTTTCTTACACTAACTAGCACTATTCCAGTACTGAAGTATCCCACTAGTTACATTAGAGATTTTGTGAATTTTTGTGTCCTTTTCTTACAGCGGACGACTCCAGAAGATATTTATTGTTGAAAGTTTTTCAGGCATTTCTCTTTAGAACGTTAGGAGCGTCTGTCTGTCTTCTGTAGTAGTGTGGGGGCGGAAATTGCATCTTGCAGGAGCCACAGGGTAAAGGGTACATCTCAGATTAATCAGTTGCGCAGAATGACAGAATAGCACCCACACGCTCACAGTAGGGGATATGAATGGGGCATCGACTTTACTCACTTGCTTAATTTGCCACAGAGATTTACCACACATTAATTATAGGAAATATTTGTCACTCATGTTTTATCCTCATATGTTTTACATTTGAGATAATGGTAATGCATTGAGGTGACAAATGTCATGGGATTGCGAAATACAGAAGCACTACAAAGCACACTTCGGCAGCAGCTATCTGAATATGGTGTACATGTCTTCTCCTTGAGTCAGAGTAGCTGCTGCACATGCACGGAACTGCGATCGTAGCGCTACCGCGGATAGAAATAGACACGGAACTTACTTTCTGGGCGACCCTAGCACACATATACAGATGGCGGTAGTATCGCGTGCACACGGCATAAAATGGACACTACACTGGCGCACCTGTCATTTGTTCTCAGATGATTCATCCGCAAAGGTTTCCGACCTGACTATGGCCGCAAGACGGGAATTAAGAGACTTTGAACACGGGATGGTAGTTGGAGCTGGATTCAAGGGACGTTCCAATTCGGAAATCGTGAGGGAATTCGATAATCGGAGATGTACGGTATACTGAGAATTCCAAATTTGAGGCGTTGCCTCTCATTATAGACAAGGCAGTGGCCGACAGCCTTCACTTAACGACGGAGAGTTGAGGCGTTTGCATAGAATCGTCGGTGCTAAAAGACAAGTAGTACCGTGTGAAACAACCGCAGAAATCGATATGGTACGTACGACGAACGTATCCGTTAGGACAGTACCCGAAATTTGGCGTTAATGGGCTACGGCAACAGACGAACGACACCCGTGACTTTTCTAACACTACATCGTCTGGTCAGATGAGCCCCGATTTCAGTCTCCACGAAGCCATGGTCAACAATGCACTGTGAAAGCTGGTGGTGGCTCCATTGCGATGTGGGCTGTGTTTACATGTAATGGTCTACATCCTCTGGTCCAACAGAACCGATGATTGAATATTCCTGTTTACCTTCGGATACTTACAGGCAATTTGAATCCATACAAGTAGTTCATGTTCCCAAACAATTACGGAAGTTTTATGGATAACGGTGCGTCATGTACCGGCTCACAAATGTTCGCGATTGGTTTAGAGAAAATTCTGAACAGTTCGAGCGAATGATTTGGCCGCCCAGATCGCCCAACGTGAATCCTATCGACCATTTGTGGGACATAGCCCAGGGCCACGTTCGTGCACAGTATGCAGCACGGGTAACACTTTGGCAATTATGGACGGCTGTAGAGGCAGCATAGCTCAATATTTCTGCAGCAGACTTCCAGCGACTTGTTTTATCCATGCCACGCCGAGTTCCTGCGCAAAAGTAGGTCCGACACGAAAGCAACAGGTATCCCACGATTTTTGTCGCCTCAGTGTCTGCCATCTTTATTAATGGAAACATTTCTCAATTCTGAGAAGCAAATGTCACTTCACCGCACACATAGCAAAAGATATTCACAGTGTTAACAAATTACCAGGCTTCTTGAAGGTAAATTAATCTGAAATGTGAAAAAAATAATTTGCTTAAGTACATTTAGATTATGAAGATGTCTCTTGCGCTCATTAAGATAGATAGATGTTTGCACTTGATTCCTTATTTATCTTTTTTTTTTTGGCATTAAACATGAAATTTCTGAAAAATAACAGCAGATTTGTTCTTAAGCACAAAAAAGGACACTTACACAAACGCAGTAGCCTTTTTTGGAACGAAGTGCTTCATACACAATGTCTATGACCATTATTAGTAACAGTGTAATATTTATCAGCATTGCAAAATTAATTACAGTTTTTTCAAAGGAATGAGAGGTAAGTAAACATTTGAAACGTCATATTCGTTTATTTCACATGGAAATGATAGGAGTTTACTAGTTTTCATTCGTACAGATTTTGTGCATAAGTGGATCTAAAGGTCATTTAGTTACAGTGTATATGAGACGTACCAATGGGCTGTAATGCCCCATACTCAGGGTGTTTCAAAACCTTTGCGATGGATGTCTGTATGTGACAGATCACACCTGGGGTAACAACACTTTTTGGACATGAAACACCAGGCGCCATGGCGCCATCTCATTGAATTCGCTGACCCCGGGACGACAAGATATCACAGAACCAGCAGGGCCTGCCTATCAGGTGTACCGCAGCTGCATACTGCCTACCTAGTAAATTGAGAGAGCTTTTCGCCAATAAATCTCTAAAAATGGGGAGAAAGGTATTTTAGAATTTCAGAATACGCTTTTCATACAGCTCAGGTGACTGCCTGTAGAAAACACATATTGCATATGAACTAGGCAATGTGTCTGTGCCCTGACGAATATCAGGGGTAAAACCAATTATAAAATGCTTCTATTGTCGCCAGGAAGCGTCAAGGAACGTTTCATTTCAAACAGAAGTTGTCCTTTTGACATGACGTTACAGGCTGAGTGGCACCATTAACAGTATGGAGCAGATTACTGGAAACTGGGATGAGGTGTCCAGATACCACACGTCGTTTACTGCTGACACCAGAGGCAACAGACAACAGAGACTTACTTGATGAATAGCCCGAGCCAGCTGGGGGTCAAGTGGAATTCCGTGGTGCTCAGCGCTGAGTACCCACATCTGTTTGTGTCGGTCAGATTGACGGTAACATTCCGTGCGAGACATCGTGGAACATCCCAGCGCGTGCTAACAGTCCTAAACTGACTACCACAGTTTTGGTATTCCAGGCGTCCTGAATGAAAATACACTCCTGGAAATTGAAATAAGAACACCGTGAATTCATTGTCCCAGGAAGGGGAAACTTTATTGACAAATTCCTAGGGGTCAGATACATCACATGATCACACTGACAGAACCACAGGCACATAGACACAGGCAACAGAGCATGCACAATGTCGGCACTAGTACAGTGTACATCCACCTTTCGCAGCAATGCAGGCTGCTATTCTCCCATGGAGACGATCGTAGAGATGCTGGATGTAGTCCTGTGGAACGGCTTGCCATACCATTTCCACCTGGCGCCTCAGGTGGACCAGCGTTCGTGCTGGACGTGCAGACCGCGTGAGACGACGCTTCATCCAGTCCCAAACATGCTCAATGGGGGACAGGTCCGGAGATCTTGCTGGCCAGGGTAGTTGACTTACACCTTCTAGAGCACGTTGGGTGGCACGGGATACATGCGGACGTGCATTGTCCTGTTGGAACAGCAAGTTCCCTTGCCGGTCTAGGAATGGTAGAACGATGGGTTCGATGACGGTTTGGATGTACCGTGCACTATTCAGTGTCCCCTCGACGGTCTAGGAATGGTAGAACGATGGGTTCGATGACGGTTTGGATGTACCGTGCACTATTCAGTGTCCCCTCGACGATCACCAGTGGTGTACGGCCACTGTAGGGGATCGCTCCCCACACCATGATGCCGGGTGTTGGCCCTGTGTGCCTCGGTCGTATGCAGTCCTGATGGTGGCGCTCACCTGCACGGCGCCAAACACGCATACGACCATCATTGGCACCAAGGTAGAAGCGACTCTCATCGCTGAAGACGACACGTCTCCATTCGTCCCTCCATTCACGCCAGTCGCGACACCACTGGAGGCGGGCTGCACGATGTTGGAGCGTGAGCGGAAGACGGCCTAACGGTGTGAGGGACCGTAGCCCAGCTTCATGGAGACGGTTGCGAATGGTCCTCGCCGATACCCCAGGAGCAACAGTGTCCCGAATTTGCTGGGAAGTGGCGGTGCGGTCCCCTACGGCACTGCGTAGGATCCTACGGTCTTGGCGTGCATCCGCGCGTCTGCGGTCCGGTCCCAGGTCGACGGGCACGTGCACCTTCCGCCGACCACTGGCGACAACATCGATGTACTGTGGAGACCTCACGCCCCACGTGTTGAGCAATTCGGCGGTACGTCCACCCGGCCTCCCGCATGCCCACTATACGCCCTCACTCAAAGTCCGTCAACTGCACATACGGTTCACGTCCACGCTGTCGCGGCATGCTACCAGTGTTAAAGACTGCGATGGAGCTCCGTATGCCACGGCAAACTGGCTGACACTGACGGCGGCGGTGCACAAATGCTGCGCAGCTAGCGCCATTCGACGGCCAACACCGCGGTTCCTGGTATGTCCGCTGTGCCGTGCGTGTGATCATTGCTTGTACAGCCCTCTCGCAGTGTCCGGAGCAAGTATGGTGGGTCTGACACGCCGGTGTCAATGTGTTCTTTTTTCCATTTCCAGGAGTGTAGCTAGTTAGCGGGTGAGTTAAATATTGACCTGCCGACGTAATCTCATGTCTATTCTACCCAGTATCTGACAGTGGGAAGGGATGGACTACGACCCTACTTGCAGGGGTGATTTGAATGGATACTGGGGAGAAGATGGTAGAAATCGCAACACAAATGAAGGCTACAGAAACTAGCACAAAGAGATGTATTCTGAAATTAGCATAGAAGAAACTGCCCTTAATCGAGGCCAGCCTTCACTAACGTAGACAAATTCGCAGAATGACGTGTAGAGATGGCTCTCACTTTTAACTACATAGGGTGAACAGAGAACACCTCAGAAAGAGAATATGGAACTAGCAGAACTAGGTTTCGGCAACAAAATGGAGTGAGGGGAGTGGGAGGCAAAATTAGGTCAACCTAACCGCATGGCTGGTGTTGCTGCTCTCTTGATGTATCGCGAAATACTGGTGATCGCCAAACAACCGAAACGGCGATTAGACCCGAGCATCATTATTAGGCTGTGCCTGAAGTCATGAACCGTCAAGATTTACCGTCGGATGTCGGGACAATAGGCGGTCGCTGGCGAGGCGACAGCAGCTGGACCTTCCAAGAAGTCGTTCCAGTACGGGCCTGAGCGACTATGCTCAAGGATTTTAACAGGTCCGCATCTCACACTAGAAAGTCTCCGGTTGAAAAAAGTAGTTCCGGTGCCAACCTGCAGGGGGCTCAAGCAGCTAGCTATCGCCTGCTGGGCCATAAACAAGGCCTCACCGTTTTTTCCCCAAAAGTTTCCTAACCTGATGGAGTCTCGACTGCTGGGACGCGTGGATGTTCGTGAGCGTCTAAGGACGCAGAAGACGCTCAGTTTACACTTGATCTTTTTAACGGCCGCCGCCATTTTGGACAAGTTATTAATTGAACAAGTAATTAACTAACCAAGATAACACGTTTATTACAAGGTTTCTTTTGTTTTTGTAACTGCTTTAATTCGCTGTTGACGCTTTAGAAACTTCGAAATAAAGTTGCTATGCAAACTACGCATACAGCGACGGTTTGTTCCCCGTCAAAAGATCCCGAATCTCCCTACTGATTTCAGATTCATTAATTAGTTCCAGACTCATCCTTCGTTTCGGCCTTGTACGGCCGCCCATGCACACGTGAATGCACGACGCGTTCTTTGGAGGGTTCGTAACACTATTTGTTACAAGCAGCACTGATTGTCGAGACCGACATTTTTCCAACTTTTGAAATCATGGTCTGGGAAGCTGCTCCACATGAAAACAAAAATCATTTGGCAATTGTTGAACGCAGGTAAATACTGGTAAATGTGTGACGAGGCTGGTCAACCGTTTCCTCATACCCTTTATTACTGGACTGACAAAAGGCATATTCCAACAAAATTACGCAAGATCACTCACTTCACGTCCCACAACGGACACCTTAAGCAACGTACAGATCCGTGACTGGCGTGTCCAGCCCCTTGACTTTTCACCCACAGGTACTGTCTGAGATGCAGGGCGAAGGCGTACGTTTTCAGATCCAGGAGTCCGCTTGAAGTAACCGAGCATGTGTCTCAGACTTGATAAGACATCCCAGAAGATGACTTGCGAAGGACATTTTCTTCCAGTCCAACGAATGCAAGAGTGCTATAGACCCCATAGTTAACGCACATGAAACTGATTCCTATGGGAACCATCGGTTCCGAACTGATCTGAAGCTTAACAATAAACCACCCGTTATGTGATCGAAACCTACAAAGTTCGATGAGCATCGAACTTGGTCCCCATGACGTGAAACTTTTCATTTTCGTCAGTTGAAACTCTTGCTTTATTCAGGATGTGTCTCGGGATTGGCATTCCACACTAAATGTGTAAATCGTACACTCTGGAGCTGAATGTGTGCTGATTTGAATTTCTAAAGCCAGTATAAAACTGAGTGACGGGCTGGGATTCGCATCCCCAACCTTACCTTTTGCTGGCAATGCTATTACCTCCTTAGCTATTGAGTCACGACTTACGGCGCGCCCTCAGAGTTTCAAGTGTGACAGTGACTCCCTCTAACCCTCTGAAGTATACAAATTTCTCTAACCACGTAAAACATGAGTTTCCAACAGTTTTTATGGCTTCATTAACAGATTTTTTAATCATAACCTGCAGTGTCCCCTTAACGAGAGCGCTAAAACACAATGAACTTTCATGGTATTTTTTCTGTCTCTTTCTTTTAAACTCCAGAATATCTCTCATATATTCATTGTGTTTCATCTTTCTTCTTTCCTGTTTTCCTCTCTTTGGGTGTTTGCCAAAATTTCTGGTTTCTCATTTTTTCCCTGTATTTTTCCCTGTCTCTCATGACCTCTCTGGTGATGTTTCTTGGGGCCTTTCATAGTTTCCTTCACCCTCTTGGATTTCACTATACTCGTTGTCAAACCTTAAAAAAATTCTTGTTAAATCTATTATCGTTCATCATATGTTGTTCGTAGTCGTCACTGTCTGTTTAATATATATATATATATATATATATATATATATATATATATATATATATATGAGGATACGCAACAAAAAAGGTCCAATAAACTTATGTCCGGAAATACATGGTCTCCATCCTAGAAACCATATATTCAATCATACTTTGTTACAGAGACTGCTGTCTAATACGCGCTCTACCATGCAGCCTCAGTTACAGTATGCATGGTTCCATCCTAGAGGGTTTCCTCGTCAGATGCCACTGCCTAGCACCCTCTCCTGCCATAGTCATTGATAATGTTGGGTCCGATTCACTGCTGTGATACATTGTTGTACACAATAGTTCCGTATTCGAATCGAGAGCTTACCGACATGGCGTTTACTTACGGAAAGGCAAATGGCAACGTGAGGTGGACAGAAAGGTTGTATCAGGAGACCTATCCCTGCCGACAACAACCACAGCATTCAATGTTTCAGGAAGCAGGAAGTCATAAAAAATGGTTCAAATGGCTCTAAGCACTATGGGACTCAACATCTGAGGTCATCAGTCCCTAGACATAGAACTACTTAAACCTAACTAACCTAAGGACATCACACACACCCATGCCCGAGGCAGGATTCGAACCTGCGACCGTAGCAGCAGCGCGGTTCCGGACTGAAGCGCCTAGAACGGCCGGCGCAGGAAGTCATGAAGGACGTACTCGCAATATTCTTCCCCAGGCAACCACGATTCCGGTATTTGTGTCATCACAGATGAAGCCACCTTTCCGTGAAGTGGTATCTTCAAATTTAGTGTGCAAAACCCTCATGCTATAGTGACAGCGAAACACCAGCATCGCTGCAGGCGGAATGTATTGGCCGGGACAATTGGAGATCGTATTTTGGGACAAGTCTTCCTTCCACGTCTTCTAACAGAACGGAACTATCGGCGTTTCTTACGGGTGATTTTGGCTCCCATGCTGGAAGAAGTGCCATTGATGAATCCAAGCGTTAGGTGGCTGCCACATGATGTGCTTCAGGCCCCTTCGTCCATCGGTCTAGGGGGTCTAGTTGCATGGCCTGCTCGTCCACCAGATCTTAACCCATACGATTACTGGTTACGGGGCCATCTCAAATGCAGAGCCTATTCCAGATGTGGAGATACTGGAGCAGACCTTGACACTGTTCGGATGCATACCGGCCCATGTGAACTTTTGTGACAGAACATGCTACGGCGTGCACACCCAAGAGCCGAAGCACATGGAAACCATTTTCGCCACAAACTGTTGCTGCATGGTGCAGCGCGTATTAGACCGCAGTTACTGTAACAAAGTTCGATTGAATAAATGGTCTCTAGCATGGAAACCATGCATTTCCGGACCAAAGGTCATTAGACCCTCTCAGCGATCAATTCCTAGAACTTATAAAAGCTGGAAAAAATCACCCTGTTTATGTACGTCGTTTTAATATTGGATATTCCCCAAGAGGCGACAGGGCAAATGACAATCTGCAGCGTGCGTATACAGTGTGAGTTGCCTGTGATCCTGTCATCTAATCCTCATTAGCGGAGATAAACCGAGCAAAATTAAAATTCCTGATTCACTTCTAATATCTTTATGCACTGAGAGGCAATCATTTATACAGTTTTCTTACTGGAAATTATCACTATACCTACGTAGATAGTATACAGATGCAGTACACCAGGTTACGAGAACTGATAGTTCTGTAAAAAAGGGTCTCCCCAGTGCAGCGTTAGTGAATTCAATAGTGTCCTGCCCAGCATCGCCAGGAAGCTTCAGCGAACGTTTTGTCTCGAACAAAAATTTTACCCTTGATCTATCACCTGTAGATGTCTATGATACACTCATTATATAAAGGGTGTAACGGGTATACGAGAAGATATTTTTGTATGTGATATCTTAAAACGTACATGCATAAGAGTGTTCGTTGTTTTTTCCTCTGCGTCAAACACTCTTCCCTCAAAGCACGTCACATAATTTACTAAATGATGTTTTCTGCATGGTCGCACCCGCACCGCTAAGTTGACTGCATGTGTCAGTAAAGGCTAAACGTTTTGCTTGTAACTGTTCACACTTCAACAGCTGACGTGCTACCCAGCAGAAAATACAGACTAATAGTTTTCATTTGCCACCTCTACTTGGAGGTACTAACCAACTTAAAAACATACTACTCCTAATAGCTATAATAACTAGTCTCCAATTAAATAAATACTGATGTAGTGTTGGTCAGAGCAGTGTCCTCAGACATCAATACTTATATCTATACTTATACCCACTACACTCCGTACATATGAGGACCAGGACTGTCGGTCTTTATGCAAAAATCTATTGATGAAACTACCAAAATTCCGTTAGCAACTCATGTTTTATTTGCATAAAGAACTTTTATATAGTTTGGAGAATTCGAAAGAATGAGTGTCACAATTGAATCACTAAAAGACACGTCGTGCGTCGTGACGGATAGCTACGTGGGTAAGATAACTGCCAGCAAAAGGCACTTTTCCAGCTGTGATTTGCAACCCGTCACTCAGTACTATACTGTCTTTTGAAGTTAAAAATCGGTGCACACCCTATTCCAGAGTGTAGTACTTAGACATTTCAAGTGGAATTCCACTCTCTAGACACACACTGAATGTGACAGCAGATACGACTGACGGAAATTAGAAGTGTTGCACCATGGACACCCACTACTGTTCTCATCGAATGTTGGGGATTCTCAGCACATAACGAGCGTTAAATGATTAAACTTTCTGCCCATTCAGGATTGATGCTTCTCGTTTGATGTATAGCAACCATGGGCAGGCATACATTGTTATATTCCATGGAGTGGAAGAAAATATCCTTCGAAAGACTTCGTGTGAGGTTTATTGACATGACTGAGACACATGGTAGGTAATATGTGGGCTGCTGCAGGAGGGTGGGTCTGAAAGTGTACGTCTTCGCACTGAATCCCAGAAAAGATCCGAGGGTGAAAAATCAAGGGGCTGGACATACCAAACACAGATCTGTTCTTTTCTCAACGCGTTTTCTGTGTGATCTCTACCGTACGGCCGGCCGTGGTGGCCGAGTGGTTCTAGGCGCTACAGTCTGGAACCGCGCGACCACTACGGTCGTGGGTTCGAATCCTGCCTCGGGCATGGATGTGTGTGTTGACCTTAGGTTAGTTGGGTTTAAGTAGTTCTAAGTTCTAGGGGACTGATGACTTTAGAAGCTAAGTCCCATAGTACTCAGAGCCATTTTTCTACTGTAGGGTCTCGAGTAATGCTGTTATAATATGCCATTTGGCGCCCTAGTCATGAAGGGTATGACGAGACGATTTACCAATCTTGTCACACACTGACGAGCATTCAGCCTCCCTGTAACAATTACCAAATCACTTCTGTTTTAATATTATATAGATTCTCACACCACGATTTCAAGAGTTCGAAACATACGGGTCTTGAGAGAGTTTCCTGCGACCACCCACAATGTCTTCCACGGACACGTTAGGGTCAACTTTACCGCCCCAAATGGAAGCGAGACTCGACGCTGAGCGCCACAGAATGCCACTTTGTGTCACAGTTGGCTGGAAACCTACGCCATTCAAGTGTATTTTGTCTGTTTGTTGTCTCTCATATCAGCGGCAACAGTGAACTGTTCCTAATGGTCTGTGGCGAACCTTTTCCCGGATGTTAGATGTTGTCATTCATGCGTTCGTCAGACCCAGTTCAATTATCCTACGATCGTCTCGTGCTATATCTCAGGGCTTCCCAACATGTGGTCCGCGGACCCCTTAGGGGCCCGGCGGCTCTTTCTAGGGGGTCCGCAGCCACCTCTCACCAAATTGTGTAAAATAATGAGTAAAATTATTGAATAAAAACGTGAAAATCAAATTCATCACTATTTTTTTTTCCTTGTGAAAAACTACTTTTACTTCAGGTCGTATCCCCAAGCAGCTTTTGCGGTTCCTGAGTGAGAACGTATACACAGTTTAGTGCCGCAGAATGCGGCTTCTCTGATCGACTGCTTCGCAACAATACAGGGCTCGTTTGTGCGCCGTCTCACGCCGGCGCTGAAACCTTTTACGCACGCGCGGAGCGAGCTTTGTCGACCAGTCACAGCGCTCGCTGGTACGTATGCGGGCCCAGGCATCATTAAATGTTAAAAATTGCTTTGTCAGTGCACTACCTGTCTCATACGTCGATTTTTGACCAGTTTATTACTTCTAACATGGATCGGTGGCTGAAGTCAGGATCATTGAAGAAGGGTGCAGTTTCTCCATCGCCTTCACAACAAGGGAAGTTTCCAGTTGAAATTAATGAGGAGGGAGGACGACCAAAGGCAGACTTTACATACATTTGAACATTTTTCTTCGGATTTCACGAAAAACCACACACACACTCACAGAGAGAGAGAGAGAGCCAAACAGTGGAAGTCAACAGACCACAAGCGGTAGCTTGTCAACAGCTAACAGTTTGGACGTGACGTTGATTGCTCTTGGAGGAAGACAGCTCCATCGTGTGAAATTTCAATTAGCAAGTAATTTTAATCAGACTATAGTGTGTTGAACAAAGGGAGTAAATCCACTAGTAAGTGTCTGGATACAGTAGAAATTTAAATTGGATCGTTAGTTTCAAGTTGTTTTCATTCATCTCTAAACCAAAGGCTATTGATACTTTGGTGGGGAAGGGCGGGGGGGGGGGGGGGTTGGGGGGTCATTGGGAACATGGCACTTGTATTAAGAAGCTTTCAGTTCCCATGGGTTTCGCTCTGAAATTTAAAGTTACTGTGCTCTTGACTGACTAGGGGTCCGCCATGGATTTTCGACTGAAGATGGGGTCCACCAGCTGAAAAGGTTGGGAAGCCCTGGACTATATGGAACTCTCGCGCACTCTCTTCTAACCACATTGTTATCTTGAGGCCCCGTCGTCTTAATTCTGCAATCACTGCAGTACGGCCAGCTGTCCATGCGATATGTCCATACGATTGTGTCACGTACCTCTTGCCAATGATTTGACCCTTCTCACAGTTGGAAAACCGACTATAAAATGCAGATGCATGTGCACTGGAGATGCTGTGTTGTGATCTCCATGAGAAAAATTTCGCTGTTAGACTCACCAAGTACCCATGGTGTACCCAAGCTATGCTTCATATTTAGGAATGGCTTTCTCCGTTCTTAAGCTCTGGTAACTAAGGATTAAAATATTGATCATCCCTGGAGTACATTGTCTTCGTTGATGACTCCTGGTTCGAAGTAAGTCCCGACGACCACGGAAGACGTGTCTGGAGAGGCGCTCGACAGCAGTGGGATAAGAACCTGACTTCGTCCGCCATACGGCCCGAGAACTAGCAGTGGCGATCTCGACTGTAAATCCTTTTCACTGCAGAAAATTTTTGACTGTCACCGAGGCACCCCTGTAGCACAACTATACGTCGACAACATTTTATGCGCCGTTTTGTTGCCCTTCACGATCAGCCATCCTGGGCTTGCATTTCAGCACGCCTGCATCCGGCGAGAGTTTCTACAGCGTGCTTGCCAAACGCTACTTCGGCCAGTAATGCCGGACCTGAGAATGTTAGGAGCCTTATGGACAGGGCCAGCTAACCAACTCGGGTTTTTGACGATCTAACGCGACAATTGGACAGAATATGGCGTGGTATCCTTCAGGAGGACACCCAACAACCCTGTCAATCAACACCACTCTTTAACTGCTTTCGTAAGAGCCAGAGGTTGACCAGTGCGTTATTGACTTGCTCAATTCGCGAAGCTCTTTCTCTTGAATAAATCATCGAATTTTTCCGACATTGTGCTCTTTTCTTTTTGTTTATACACGTACATTACATCTACCGACTAACATCCCATTCGTAAAACTCATTCGTATTACGAACAACTGCGACATTGTACAATAAAAACTTTTATTCATTAGGGTGGAAGTCTCTTGCTAACTACACTCCTGGAAATGGAAAAAAGAACACATTGACACCGGTGTGTCAGAACCACCATACTTGCTCCGGACACTGCGAGAGGGCTGTACAAGCAATGATCACACGCACGGCACAGCGGACACACCAGGAACCGCGGTGTTGGCCGTCGAATGGCGCTAGCTGCGCAGCATTTGTGCACCGCCGCCGTCAGTGTCAGCCAGTTGGCCGTGGCATACGGAGCTCCATCGCAGTCTTTAACACTGGTAGCATGCCGCGACAGCGTGGACGTGAACCGTATGTGCAGTTGACGGACTTTGAGCGAGGGCGTACAGTGGGCATGCGGGAGGTCGGGTGGACGTACCGCCGAATTGCTCAACACGTGGGGCGTGAGGTCTCCACAGTACATCGATGTTGTCGCCAGTGGTCGGCGGAAGGTGCACGTGCCCGTCGACCTGGGACCGGACCGCAGCGACGCACGGATGCACGCCAAGACCGTAGGATACTACGCAGTGCCGTAGGGGACCGCACCGCCACTTCCCAGCAAATTAGGGACACTGTTGCTCCTGGGGTATCGGCGAGGACCATTCGCAACCGTCTCCATGAAGCTGGGCTACGGTCCCGCACACCGTTAGGCCGTCTTCCGCTCACGCCCCAACATCGTGCAGCCCGCCTCCAGTGGTGTCGCGACAGGCGTGAATGGAGGGACGAATGGAGACGTGTCGTCTTCAGCGATGAGAGTCGCTTCTGCCTTGGTGCCAATGATGGTCGTATGCGTGTTTGGCGCCGTGCAGGTGAGCGCCACAATCAGGACTGCATACGACCGAGGCACACAGGGCCAACACCCGGCATCATGGTGTGGGGAGCGATCTCCTACACTGGCCGTACACCACTGGTGATCGTCGAGGGGACACTGAATAGTGCACGGTACATCCAAACCGTCATCGAACCCATCGTTCTACCATTCCTAGACCGGCAAGGGAACTTGCTGTTCCAACAGGACAATGCACGTCCGCATGTATCCCGAGCCACCCAACGTGCTCTAGAAGGTGTAAGTCAACTACCCTGGCCAGCAAGATCTCCGGATCTGTCCCCCATTGAGCATGTTTGGGACTGGATGAAGCGTCGTCTCACGCGGTCTGCACGTCCCGCACGAACGCTGGTCCAACTGAGGCGCCAGGTGGAAATGGCATGGCAAGCCGTTCCACAGGACTACATCCAGCATCTCTACGATCGTCTCCATGGGAGAATAGCAGCCTGCATTGCTGCGAAAGGTGGATATACACTGTACTAGTGCCGACATTGTGCATGCTCTGTTGCCTGTGTCTATGTGCCTGTGGTTCTGTCAGTGTGATCATGTGATGTATCTGACCCCAGGAATGTGTCAATAAAGTTTCCCCTTCCTGGGACAATGAATTCACGGTGTTCTTATTTCAGTTTCCAGGAGTGTATATTTCGAACACGTTAACTCATTACTGAGCTGGGATGATGACATCACGTCATGGATGGCAGTCATTAACAATATAGTGCTTATTTCAGCGGGTGCTTCAATCTTATAACGTCATGGGAGAATTTGTTTGAATAAACGAACAGGTGTCTCTCAATTCCTAAATACGTGGCGTAGCACTGTATCCAAATGGTAGCAGTGCTGATTTCCGTGCTCGCTCGTAACATCTTCGTCGCTAAATTACTTCATAAAAAGCAGGATGATCAACAATGAAACTTGTGTTCGTGTGGGTGTATTGGAGAGAGAGTTCGGTAGCGTTCGTTGAATGTGTTGGGCATTCCATTCTCTCCCTCAGTATCATTAGCTCGACGCTCCTCCAACGCACCGTCTAATGAGGTTCTACCTGCTGCCTGGCAGTGTGGCACCTGTTGGCGAGAGTGGCGGAGAGAGACAGGTGCGCGCCCGTAGCCGGAATGGCCCCAGCCGACCGCGGCGTCCGATAATCACTTAATCAGCGCTCGTATGTCGGCGCCGCGAGAGCGGTCGATGCGCACCTAATGGCGCATAATATCGGCCATCTCTAATTAGAGGCGGGCCTGACGCAGGAGGCGGCGGTGGGGGACGTGGCGCCTGCCGCGCTGTGTGGGCCGCCCACGACGGTTCTTATCTGCAGCGGCCGCACAGCTTTAACCACTACTGTGAGCTGGAGGCCGCGTAAGGTGTACAACACTACAGTAGCTACTCCGGCTGTAGAGATTCCAAGGTGCACACTCGTCACACGTGCCACCTAGCGGTTGGACATAGGACTCCACAGGCTCTTGATCACTGGACATTGGAGCAGATCTGGAGCCAAGACAAGATGAATGGAATAATGTCTTGGGGTGTTAAGTGACTGCGACGTTATAACGCCTTGTGCTCTGTGTCTAGCGCAAGATCAGCTATATGTGCATGCTGGCTTCCTGTTTAAAAAACCTAAAGAATGAACCCCGAGCACGGACGTTAACGTAATTATAGCTTTTATACGTCATTCCGAAAGTAATGCCTCCCACTTTTATTCATCGAAACTACAGGAGAGACAAAAATCACAACAGCACAGCTAAACAGAGCAATATTTCAGCTACGCTCTGTTAGTTTTCTACACTACTGGCCATTAAAATTGCTACGCAACGAAGATGACGTGCTACAGACGCGAAGTTTAACCGACAGCAAAAAGATGCTGTGATATGCAAATGATTAGCATTTCAGAGCATTCACACAAGGTTGGCACCGGTGGCGACACCTACAACGTGCTGACACGAGGAAGGTTTCCAACCGATTTCTCATACACAAACAGCAGGTGACCGGCGTTGCCTGGTGAATCGTTGTTTTGATGGCGTACCATCACGTTTCCGACTTTGATAAAGGTCGGATTGTAGCCTATTTCGATTGCAGTTTATCGTATCGCGACATTGCTGCTCGTGTTGGTCGAGATACAATGACTGTTAGCAGAATATCGAACCGGCTGGTTCAGGAGGGTAATACGGAACGCCGTGCTGGATCCCAACGGCCTCGTATTACTAACAGCCGAGATGACAGGCATTTATCCGCGTGGTTGTAACGGATCGTGCAGCCACGCCTCGATCCCTGAGTCAACAGATGGGGACGTTTGCAAGACCACAACCATCTGCACGAACAGTTCGACGACGTTTGCAGCAGCATGGTTCAAATGGTTCAAATGGCTCTGAGCACTATGGGACTCAACTGCTGTGGTTATCAGTCCCCTAGAACTTAGAACTACTTAAACCTAACTAACCTAAGGACATCACACACATCCATGCCCGAGGCAGGATTCGAACCTGCGAGCGTAGCAGTCGCACGGTTCCGGACTGCGCGCCTAGAACCGCGAGACCACCGCGGCCGGCGCAGCAGCATGGACTATCAGCTCGGAGACCATGGCTGCGGTTACCCTTGACGCTGCATCACAGACTGGAGCTCCTGCAATAGTGTGCTCAACGACGAACCTGGGTGCACGAATGGCAAAACGTCATTTTTTCGGATGAATCCAGGCGCTGTTTACAGCGTCATGATGGTCGCATCCGTGTTTGGTGACATCGCGGTGAACGCACATTCGAAGTGTGTATTTGTCATCGCCATACTGGCGTAGCCCCTGGCTTGATGGTATGGGGTGCCATTGGTTACACGTCTCGGTCACCTCTTGTTCGCATTGACGGCACTTTGAACAGTGGACGTTACATTTCAGATGTGTTGCGACCCGTGGCTCTACCCTTCATTGGATCCCTGCGAAAACTTACCTTTCAGCAAGATAATGCACGACCGCACGTTGTAGGTCCTGTACGAGCCTTTCTGGGTACAGAAAATGTTCGACTGCTGCCCTGGCCAGCACAGTCTTCAGATCTCTCACCAATTGAAATCGTCTGGTCAATGGTGGCCGAGCAACTGGCTCGTCACAATACGCCAGTCACTACTCTTGATGAAGTGTGGTATCGTGTTGAAGCTGCATGGGCAGCTGTACCTGTTTGAGTCAATGCCCAGGCATATCAAGGCCGTTATTACGGCCAGAGGTGGTTGTTTTGGGTACTGATTTCTCAGGATCTATGCACCCAAATTGCGTGAAAATGTAATCACATGTCAGTTCTAGTATAATATATTTGTCCAATAAATACCCGTTTATCATCTTCATTTCTTCTTGGTGTAGCAATTTTAATGGCCAGTAGTGTACATAGTCACCATCATTCTTTACGCACTTTTGGCAATGATGAACCAGAGCCTGTATCCCGCATTTGTAAAAATCGGAACCACCTGAGGCTAACCACTTCCTTACAACTTTGACAACAGCATCCGAGTCTTGAAAATGTTCGCCACGTAGTCCATCTTTTAGAGGCCCAAATGGATGGAAGTCTGAAGGCGCAGTCGTGACTGTGTAATGGATATGGCAAGACCGTTCAACCGAATTTTGCTATTAGTTTCGTGGTCGCAGAATTGGTGTGGGACCTGGCGTTTTCACGCTGCACGTGAAAGTTGGTCTTCTTCTCCAGTATTATCCTGGAAATTCGGGCAAACAGCTTCGTCAGTGTCGTCCAGAACATCCAAAAAACCACACCCTGTCTATCCTAGAATACTGTGCACATCACTTTGGCTGCAGACGGTTGCGTCTTGAATTTCTTCTTTGCTCTAGAATTTGCATGCTGCCATTGCATGGACTTTCTTTTGGATTCCAGTTCGTAGTGGTAACACCACGTCTCCTCTCTTGTGACGTTGCTACCCAGAAAATTGTCACCTCCATCTTCCTGTTCGTCCAGCAGTTAACAACAAATTTCCATTCGATGAGTTTTTAGTCCTTCTATAAGCATTCAAGGCGATAATCAAGATGTCTGGTTGTTAACCGCCGATCAGCACGGATGAGTTGATCAACACGCTCTTCATTGTCTATAGCATCATCCCCACGAACTTTTAACTAGCGATAGTGGATTTCCATCGGCGCAATTTCTTCAGCAGTGACGAATTCTAACACACATCGCTGTTTTATACGCGTGTTCATATCAGACTTCATTCTGGAACACTCTTCTACTGGCGCCAAATACGGCAGAACAACGGAAACACCTGCAAATGAAAGAGGATGGTTCAAGCATTAGCACTACACCAACGACATCTGGCACGGACATCCGAAGTCACCACGAAAAATAGGAGGCACTAATTTCGGAACGACCCTCGCAGTATGTCTCAGGTGAACTCCGTTAAAATGACCTAGTCCACAAATTTACACGGCAGCCCACTCGAACGTTTGAGCACAAATTTCTCTAAAACAACTATGGATACTGAAAAACGAATTTTGCGGGTATGAATGCAAGACAAGGGGTTCAAAAATAGTAAATGCTACGAAAAATGCTAAAACATTAACAAATATGTATCAATAAAAACTTTTTTTAAATGGAATCCACTTTTTTTTTCTTACGCGATATATAACATGAAAAATTACAAAAAGAATAGTGTTGCTTGATTACATCGCGAGAAATTGCAGAGCGAAGTCGACACCGGAAATAAGTGAAACGCGCCGCAGTTGCACATCCCAAGATGCAATTATGATCCCCCCATATCGATGTTTGTGGCAGGAAACCCTTTTATTACTTTCAGCCCACATGATAAAAGAGAAAGCAAGATTATGTACGGCAGTCACATTGCCATTAGGAGCAATGTGGTGTTCACGCTTGCATCTCGAGATGTGCAATAGTAGCACATTTAGTTTATATAAAGTGTCCACATCGCTTTTCAATTTCTCGGGATGTAACTCACATATTGTGATTCAAACAACGCCATTGCTTAGGTTATTTTTCATGTTGTCGATTGTGTAAGAAATAATATGGCATGTTGTTTTTAAAAAAACACACAAATTAATGTCAAAATTAATATTTGATTACATGTTAGAATGTCTTATGGTAGTTATTTTGAAGGGCCTCTGTGTTTTATCCATACCTGCAAAAATCGTTTTTCAGTATCTGTTTTTGGTCCAGAGATATTTGTACAGAAATGTTTAAATGAGCCAGCCTGTACAAAGAAACATAAATACAATGCTGCAGCCAGCCTCTGTGGCCGAGCGGTTCTAGGCGCTTCAGTCCAGAAGCGCACTGCTGCTATGGTCGCAGGTTCGAATCATTCCTCGGATATGGATGTGTGTGATATCCTTACGTTAATTAGGTTTAATTAGTTCTAACAAGGGGAGGCCGCCAATTGTGAAATTCAGATTCGATTCATATTGCGCATAATAAAAGCTCATAGCCAGAGGTGTAATGTGGCAAAGCACCAAGATGCACTTCTCAGCCGTTGTCGAGAAAGTCGACAGTTAAAAGAAACCGTTGAGGCGAAATACTCTCTATGAGTTGTAAGTTCCTACAGCGTCGTGGCGCAGTGGTAAGCGCACGGGTTCGTAATCCGAAGGTCGCCGGATCGAATCTCGCGCCATGCAACTTTTTCTTTTAGTATAATACTAAAAAAAAGTTGCATGGCGCGAGATTCGATATATATATATATATATATATATATATATATATATATATATATATATATATATATATAAAATTCGCGGCAATCAGTTGCAACAATTATGCATATAATAAGTTGTTGAAAGTCGTTTGTCGTGGAAAAACTGGCAACTTCGAACATGATTATGTTTTCTGCAAACAAAGTTGTATTTCACAAATGTTATTAATTGTCTTCATAATGTTTACACGTGTAGTTAACGGAAGACGTAGAAACGATATTCCGAAACGAGTACGTATAGCGTAAGTCAAACGTTCGAATTAGAGGCCCCATGATATATATATATATATATATATATATATATATATATATATATTAACTGTCGATTTTCTCGACAACGGCTGAGAAGTGCATCTTGGTGCTTTGCCACATTACACGTCTGGCCATTAGCTTTTATTATGCGCAGTATGAATCGAATCGGAATTTCACAATTGGCGGCCTCCGCTTGTAAGTCTAGGGGACTGATGACGTCAGGTGTTAAGTCCCATAGTGCTCAGAGCCATTTGAACCCAATCCTGCCAGGGTCATCAGTGAGGTGGCTCCCATTTTAAAGAAACAGAATATCGACTTCTAAGTGCTAACCTTCATGTCATTTATTAAATTCGCTCACAGATGAATCAACTCAATAACAGGCTTAAAATAAGAAAGTCCTTTAAAAATCAATATAACAGTATAGAAATCATAACTGAGGCTGTAAAATTTGCATCTGACTATTGAAAGTAGTGCTTCACCACTCTTAATGCCAGTCACCACCAAGAAGTACTTAAGTACAATAAAAGAACTAAATAACTATGCTCATTTCCCCACAGCAATTAAAAGAACTGCACACTGCGCAATTGACTGAAAATGACTAACCAAGTGTCATACTCACTCAAAAATAAATAAAATTAATAAACGATTGATCGCTAAACTAAAAATCTAAATATATTCTGCAAATGATAATACTGTGACTCATTATAATAACATCCTAAGAATCTCGGAATAATAATGAAAAGTAACAGCAATAGCTCTAGCACAGATATAGGTCTATCAGTTCAGAACGAAGTCATGAATGACTGGCATGATTATTAAATTTATTTGTTTATTCACGGCAGCAATACGTTCCGGACTCCTTGCCCTTTGGTCCATAGTTCTGCGCCTTCACTAAATGCACCGTCAGTGTTGCAGGAATTGTATTCCCCAGAAATGGAAATCGTATGGCGGCTTGGAAGTCCATAGTTAAGTGTAATCAACGTTTCCAAAAATCATAAGTAAATGGATTTTTCCCTACTTTCTGCCCTTATATCATCCCTCAGCAACAATCTGCAGTTAATACTCTCCAAACTTATAGCTGAAATTAATATTTTAGTGACTTACGAAGCCTCGCATCGCTATTAACGAGAGAGCGAAATGATGCTAGTTAGTTATCTATCTACATCTTTCCCCCATACTGATTAAACTGTGTACAATGAATTTAACGGAAGCTGATTTCGGTTCAGCAATGGGCCAAAAAGTCTGGGTAATCACATACTTTCCTTAATTTTACCCAGGGATGAGTACCTGTGAACTGACATTCAAAGTTAATTTCCAGAGTTTATTAGCAAAAGTCGATTTCGTCGAAAACATTGCCATGTAAGTGAGTAATAGTTACGGCAGATGCAACGTCTGTGGTAATAGACACAAAACAAAATGAAATTAGAATGACTTATGGTCAACAAAACTCAGAAAGGGAAGCACGTGATGTTGAGGTCAGCTGTCTAACATATTACGTTTTGAATAACTCAAATCCGCGTCCTAACAACAGTGACCGTGTTCATGCTAGGAATATAAGTGGTGCTGCCGTGCCAGCCCTAGTGGCCACGTAGGACCTAACCGTGAAACTACTGATGATTATTAAATTCATCGTGAACTGTCCCGCCGGCCCTGCCTGTAAATCTCACCATCGCTGGAGTGTGGGTGCTCTGGCTGCGGTAGACGTCGCAGGTCCGTGAGTGCGCTGCAGCTTCAGACGAGGCCTGCCAGGCAAAGTCTCCGCCTGCAGCATTCGGAACCCGAACTGTCTCTGCTAGTGCAAAATTCATTGTGACTCTGCTGCAAACCACAGGTCGCAGCAATCACAGCCTGAAGTCACGCTACTCAGGGCGGAATCCTAAGTGAAGTTTAAACGCGCAAAAACCGTCAGTTCTGCGGACGTTTCGAGCGTCTCGCGTAAGCAACTGCCATTAATAAAGCAGCATTGTGTTCCACCACAGAAACGATTAAACAGACGCCACTGTACTTCCACCACCATACGAAAATGCGGCCTTGCCTGTCAAGTGTACTCACACACCTCTAGCAGAAGCTTGTGTTTAAAGACGGCTTGCCACGATACTCCAGCCCCTCGACCGTCGCCTCTCCTGGACTCCCCACCTCTGGGCAATCCAAGCCAAGGCACGCTCCCGACTCAGTCTCCTCAAGCTCCTCTCCGGCCGTACATGGGGTCTGGACCCCTCCACCATCCTCCACACCTATAAGTCCCTCATCCGCCCTATCCTTTGTTATGCCCATCCGGCTTGGATCTCCGCCCCCCCCCCTACCTTTTATAAATCCCTCCCTTGAACGTCATGCTCTCCGCCTCGCCTATCGCATCCATCTCCCCTCCCCCACGCGGATCCTGTACGATCTCATCCCCTACCCCCACTGCCTCCTTTTCCTTGAAAGGATACGGATCCTGTACACCTCCCGCAAACTCGATCCTCCTCACCCGCTCGTCTCCCCGATCCTCTTTCACCCCCGCCCGCTGCCGCGCCTGTATTCGCACGTCCCACCCGGTCTCCATCTCTCCACCCTCCTTACCCTCTCCCAAGGTGGCTTCCGCCAGCTCCCCCTCCCTGATGATGCCCTCCTCCCCTCCATCTACCCCTCCTACCAACTTTGATCCTCCCTCCCTCTTCCTGTTTCTGTTCCCTTGGGCACCCTCCATCCCTCCTCCTCCTCACTACTCCCCCGGGCCTCCCCTCCCCTGTCCTTCTACTCCTCCTCCCATCTCCTCAGCCATTGGCATCTCTGTTCTCCCCTCTCCACTCTCTCCGCCCGCCCTCACCCTTCTTCCCCTCTTGGCAGGTCCCCGGACTCGCACACGCTACGTGGACTTTCGCGCGCCGGAGATCATCGCCATCTGTGTCTCATGTGTGTGACGTCGTTTGTGTTTTTAGTGTCCGCCGTCACGCTTCTACGCTCACTTGTGCCATCGGATTCCTCAGTGTTATGTGCGCCGTGCCAACGTGTTTTCAGTGTCTTTCTCGTCGAGTGTGAACGGCTCCGTGTTTTTTGTGTGTCTGTGCCTACTATTTTTTGCCCGTCACTATGTTCATTTTCATTCTCCATTATTGTACTGTGATTGTCAACTCTATGGCTGAAGAGCGGCGTAGCATGCCGCTGCCAGCCTACCTGATTGTTCAGGTGTTAAATAACAATAAAGTAAAAAAAAAAAAAAAGATACACCAGCCAATCCATATGTCTCAGTTTTGCGCCTTTTGCGAACTGTTTTCTAGCTTGGGAACATAATAATTGAAAAAGGAAGAAAGGGAAAAATGTTGAGTTAGATAACGAACAGGCGGTCGAAACGAGTTACCCTCATTCTCATGGCCTGTCTGCGTCTTTTAGAAAGCTTTCGAGACTGGTATCTCTCCTATAGAGTTTTCTCTTAAAAATGTCTTATTTAATAAATCCTCTTTCCATCTGGGAAACGTTTCACACATTGTCCTTGGGAGTAAAATGTTACAGAGTATTCTCGGCTCGTCAAATCTCTCCAGCAAGCAGAAAGGGCACAATGAACGGTTATCTCCAGCATCTGTACTCCCCATACACGAGTCCGGCACCACAGGATCACTCATTCCCTGCTTGCTAAACCACCAAGAGTTGGAAACGTTCTTCTGCTGAACGGCCTCTGTTCTGGAGTACTGCTGCGCGGTGTGAGACCCGCATCAGATATCACAGGCGGGGTACATAAAAAACTTCAAATTGGGGCAGTTCGTTTTGCATTATCGTGGAATAAAGGGGACAGTGCTACGGATATGATATGCGAAGTGGGGTACCAATCGTTAAAGCAAATTTTGAAATGAACACATCGCCATTTGACTGTATTGTTGTTTATTTAATCACGACCGAGGTTTCAGCCTTTTATGCAATTTTCAAGTGACTGAGTTTCTGTCATCAACATTTACTGCAGGACACCAAGCTCAAAATTGGACATAAATTTAGAAAAACATAAGCTCCCCACGAAAGGCCAGATGTAAAATCATCATCTTGTAAAAAGATCAGTAAAGATGATGACTTTACATCGGGGGAGTAAGATCATCATCTTGTACAAAGAGCAGTAAAGATGATGATTTTACATCTGGCATTTCATGGGGAGCGTATATTTTTCTTAATTTATCGGCAATTTTGAGCTTGATGTCCTGCAATATATGTTAATGACATAAATCTATATCAGTTCAACATGGCATAAAAAGACGAAACAGGATCGTAATTAAATAAGCAACAAAACAGTCAAATGGCGGTGTGTTCATTTAAAATTTATTGTATGACTGTCAAATAAAAAATTTGGTTTTGAGCTGCTGAGAATTCTGCCGGGTTGTATGGCCGTGGTCCCTGGAACTCTTCAATCTCTGACGTTTCGTCCAAGGCTTCTTCAGAAACGCTTTCTTTGCCATTGCCAGCCTACATTTTATATCCTCTCTACTTCGACCATCATCAGTTATTTTGCTCCCCAAATAGCAAAAGTCCTTTACTACCGTAAGTATGTCATTTTCTATTCTAATTCCCTCAGCATCACCCGACTTAATTCGACTACATTCCCTTATCCTCGTTTTGCTTTTGTTGGTGTTCATCTTATATCCTCCTTTCAAGACACTGTCCACTCCGTTCAGCTGCTCTTCCAGGTCTTTTGCTGTCTCTGACAGAATTACAATGTCATCGGCGAACCTCAAAGTTTTGATTTCTTCTCCATGGATTTAATACATACTCCGAATTTTTCTTTTGTTTCATTTACTGCTTGCCCAATATACAGATTGAATAGTATCGGGGAGAGGCTACGACCCTGTCTCACTCCCTTCCCAACCGCTGCTTCCCATTCATGACCCTCGACTCTTATAATTGTCATCTGGTTTCTGTACAAATTGTAAATAGCCTTTCGCTCCCTGTATTTCACCCCTGCCACCTTAAGAATTTATAAAGAGTATTCCAGTCAACATTGTCAAAAGCTTTCTCTAAGTCTACAAATACTAGAAACGTAGGTTTGCCTTTCCTTAATCTTTCTTCTAAGATAAGTCGTAGGGTCAGTATTGCCTCACGTGTTCCAACATTTTTACGGAATCCAAACCGATCTTCGCCGAGGTCGGCTTCTACCAGTTTTTTCCATTCGTCTGTAAAGAATTCGCGTTAGTATTTTGCAGCCGTGACTTATTAAACTGATAGTTTGGTAATTTTCACATCTGTCAACACCTGCTTTCTTTGGGATTGAAATTATTATATTCTTCATGAAGTCTGAGGGTATTTCGCCTGTCTCATACATTTTGCTCACCAGATGGTAGAGTTTTGTCAGGACTGGCTCTCCCAAGGCCGTCGGTAGTTCCAATGGAATGTTGTCTACTCCCGGGGCCTTGTTTCGACTCAGGTCTTTCAGTGCTCTGTCAAACTCTTCACGCAGTATCGTATCTCCCATTTCATCTTCATCTACATCCTCTTCCATTTTCATAATATTGTCCCCAAGTACATCGCCCATGTATAGACCTTCTGTATACTCCTTCCACCTTTCTGCTTTACCTTCCTTGCTTAGAACTGGGTTTCCATCTGAGGTCTTGATATTCATACAAGTGGCTCTCTTTTCTCCAAAGGTCTCTTTAATTTTCCTGTAGGCAGTATCTATCTTACCCCTAGTGAGATAAGCCTCTACATCCTTACATTTATCCTCTAGCCATCCCTGCTTAGCCATTTTGCACTTCCTGTCGATCTCATTTTTGAGACGTTTATATTACTTTTTGCCTGCTTCATTTACTGCATTTTTATATTTTCTCCTTTCATCAATTAAATTCAATATTTCTTCTGTTACCCAAGGATTTCTACTAGCCCTCGTCTTTTTACCTACTTGATCCCCTGCTGCCTTCACTACTTCATCCCTGAGAGCTACCCATTCTTCTTCTACTGTATTTTTTTCCCCATGCTTATGCTCTGCCTGAAGCTCTGTACAACCTCTGGTTTAGTCAGTTTATCCAGGTCACATCTCCTTTAATTGCTACCTTTTTGTAGTTTCTTCAGTTTCAATCTACAGTTCATAACCAATAGATTGTGGTCATAGTCCACATCTGTCCCTCGCAATGTCTTACAATTTAAAACCTGGTTCCTAAATCTCTGTCTTACCATTATATAATCTATCTGAAACCTGTCAGTATCTCCAGACTTCTTCCATGTATACAACCTTCTTTTATGATTCTTGAACCAAGTGTTAGCTATGATTAAGTTATGCTCTGTGCAAAATTCTACCAGGCGGCATCCTCTTACAATTTTTTACCCCCAATCCATATTCACCTACTACGTTTCCTACTCTCCCTTTTCCTACTCTTGAATTCCAGTCACCCATGACTATTAAATTTTCGTCTCCCTTCACTACTTGAATAATTTCTTTTATCTCATCATACATATCATCAATTTCTTCATCATATGCAGAGCTAGTTGGCATATAAACTTGTACTACTGTAGTAGGCATGGGCTTCGTGTCTATCTTGGCTACAATAATGCTTTCACTATGCTGTTTGTAGTAACTTACCCGCACTCCTATTTTTTTATTCATTATTAAAACTACTCCTGCATTACCCCTATTTGATTTTGTATTTATAACCGTGTATTCATCTGACCACAAGTCTTGTTCCTCCTGCCACCGAACTTCACTAATTCGCACTATATATAACTTTAACCTATCCATTTCCCTTTCTAAATTTTCTAACCTACCTGCCCGATTAAGGGATCTGACATTTCACGATCCGATCCGTAGAACGCCAGTTTTCTTTCTCCTGATAACGACGTCCTCTTGAGTAGTCCCCGACCGGAGATTCGAATGGGGGACTATTTTACCTCCGGAATATTTTACCCAAGAGGACGCCATCATCATTTAATCATACAATAAATCTGAATGCCCTCGGGAAAAATTACGGCTGTAGTTTCCCCTTGCTTTCAGCCGTTCGCAGTACCAGCACAGCAAGGCTGTTTTGGTTAGTGTTACAAGGCCAGATCAGTCAATCATCCAGACTGTTGCCCCTCCAACTACTGTAAAGGCTGCTGCCGCTCTTCAGGATCCACACGTTTGTCTGGCCTCTCAACAGCTACCCCTCCGTTGTGGTTGCACCTACGGTACGGCTATCTGTATCACGCAGAGTAGCGTACTACTGCAGTAGCAGTGGAACACAAGTACTTTTGTAGCTCTTGCACTACACGAGCAGCCACTGAGCAACTGTCTGTTGGTATTTGGCCATCTCAGCTTCGCTGCAGTGTTTGGTATGCATTTCTTGTAAGACAAAGTTCTACCAACAGTTGCTCCTAGATATTTTGGGAAGTCTAAATGTTGGAAGACCTGACCATTAAAAGTGACATGTAGCTTTGCGTTGGCCATTCTGAGAAGAAAGCAGCTAACTTCCGTCTTTGTTGGATTTGGTGTTCATTCCACTTTTTGAAGTAGCTCTGCATTGCACTTCGATCTGCAGAGTGTATCGCTTCATCAGTTTCAAGTCTTCTCTGTTGATTGGCCAAAGCCGGGTCGTCCGCATAAATAATCTGCCTCTTATTAAAGGCCTTAATAAACCAGTCGCCAGTTCGAAAGTATTCTACATTAGTGTTTCTGTATGCTCTTTAACTACGTTGCCCCAAAACTATGAAGTCTACACATGGATACAAGCCTCTTCATACCTCACAAACTAGATATGTAGCTATTGTTCCTCGCAAGTCTCTTTGAACGTAGTAATCTGCGTCACATTCTGCATGGAACAATCAAACTAAATTTGGAATACACCCGTAGGCCGTATTTATTTATTCGTATCGGAAACAAATAATAAAAAAATACTGCCTTGCATAACGGTGGTAATGTCAAATATATTAAATGTCAAATACATTAAATAGAATTTTTCCGAACCAAAGGTGTCGCTCCCATCATGTCCTCCATTGCGCATTTCAAAGCGCACTTGTTGCATTTCATGAAGTGGGCTGTTGTTTCATCTTCACAATCCACGCTGAGCTTACAGCGTCTACGTAAGTCCCACTTTAACACAATCTTTCTGGATCTGACGAAACCTGTACGAAGTGTGTCGGTTGTATGGAGTACGCTCCTCTTTAACTTCAGTACTTGATGGTGTGTGTGTGTGTGATGTAAGTGCTTTACATCTCTGTCGTTCACGCACGTAACTTCTCTGCTAGTAGCTGGCGAACACATTCCTGCCAAACAATAAACTTCATCGCATGGTGTGTTCCGAAACAAACCTTGGTGAGTCTAGATGTTTCATTCAGACAAGTGCCGAATTGCTTATAGACAGGACAAGTGCCGTATACTGTGTGGTAGAGTACCACAGAGCCAGGCCAGCAGTTCTCACCGTCTCTGGTGATATACAGCAGTTGGTTCCAGCCAGTTTGGCGAGGATATTATTTCTACCTCACGCACTCTGTTTGTTACTTACGCAGTGTTTTTTTGTAAGTGAGGGTCCGATCCACCGCTACACCTGAATACTCATCTGTTGGGCAGTAGTTATGCTGAACGTTGCAGTTTTCTTGAAGGTTGCTTGTTACTTACCTGAAAGGCACATGCTTGAATATTTGATGGGTTCAAATGGTTCAAATGGCTCTGAGCACTATGGGACTCAACTGCTGAGGTCATTAGTCCCCTAGAACTTAGAACTAGTGAAACCTAACTAACCTAAGGACATCACAAACATCCATGCCCGAGGCAGGATTCGAACCTGCGACCGTAGCGGTCTTGCGGTTCCAGACTGCAGCGCCTTTAACCGCACGGCCACTTCGGCCGGCTATTTGATGGGTACTTAAAGGATACAAAAACGTTGGCTGCCAGGTCCGCATACCAGTTCACAATTCTTTTCAGATATTTCAGCAACACATTAACGGACGGTAACCAAGCGATTCTTTACTAAGCGAGGACCATTAGGAAGACGATTTATCGCTCTGCACGAATACGGTAGAGGATATGTTACTGTTTTTAGCTGGGAGGCGGAGTCGGGATGGCATGGGTGTAAAACAGGAGAGGGAGGGTAGGAGAATGAGGGATTATTTGTGCCTGGTGGGCCATGTGGTGAGGAGTATGCTGGCAGATAACATGGTCACTTCTAAGAAAGAACGATTGTACAGGTCTGTGTCCATTACATGGGAGAATGTCCTCCATCTTTACAAGCGAAACACGTGAATAGCACGAAACTTATTTATTTATTAGTGGACAGAGGTTCAACGCGTCAGGCACGCTCGAGAACAGTTTATATCCCAAATTTAGCGTGGTAGTACCACGACCTCGATCACACTCCAGTACATGTCCTTTCATGTACACAGGGCACATAATTACTTCTCTTCAGTTCTGTAGAATATTGTCTTCATACCGTACTGTTTCGCCGTCTTCTTGCTGTTCTTTAGAGAAAGACTGGCTCACAGTAAGATGGATTTTTCCCATGTATATCACCAACAGGTCAGATTTTTACCCTAAATAAAATTTTAGAAAAGACTGTCGGATTCGAGATAGACATGCGCTACCTTTTCATCAGCAACTAATCATAATATGCCAGCACACACAGAGACCAGCTGTACCGTGCCTTGACTGAAATATAAACTCCGGGTAATTCGTTAAGGCTTGTGAGAATAATAATGGGTGAGATAAGAGTTCATTAGAACAGGAGGAACGGTGCGTGGTCCACTAGATACACAGGGTGATTCAAAGAAACGGGAGATACAGAAAATTAAGTAATTTCATGAAAACAATTCTTTTTAAATATTTATTGATGTCAATTAACAGTAAACATACAGTAGACTAGCAAACAAACAGTACAATTTATTTTTTCAATGTAATATGTTGCAAGTGAGGTCTATCCCTATGCAAACATTCCTGCAGTCTTTTAGTTAGATTGTTCATTGTTTGACGTAACATCTCAACTGTAATTTCGGCAATTGCTTCTCGGTTCTAGGCTTTACTTTCTCCCGTGTTTGCAAATCGACTAAAGAACACTTCGCTTGGAAAGTGACCCCACAAAAAGAAATGACAAGCTGATAGATCAGGGGACCTGCGAGGCCATTGAATGTCACAATTTCTCGAAATTATACCTTTCCCAAACAATTGGCGTAGCAGCAATCGATATCGGTGCTGTGTGTGATGTTGATCCATCTTATTCAAATCAGGCTGTGTCAATAACGTGTAGTAATCTCTTTAGCTGTTGCGTAACAATGGTTTCAAGCATGACGACGTAGCAATTCAATGTGAGTGTAATCGCGTGGCCTATCTCGTTCCTAGAAAGAGTAAAGAACTCTCACACCGTATGATGACATAGCACACCACACGACCACTTCATTGGTGTGAAATGGACGCTGGTGTAGCTCAGTAGCGTTGTCTTTGACCCAATATCATAAATACTGTTTGTTAACAAACTCAGTGAGGTGAAAATGGGATTCATCTGACAGCCACAGTTTTTTTAATAAACATTTCGTCCTCGTTTGTATTTTGAAGCATTAATCACAGAAATATCGTCGTATAACATGGTCGTTGAGTTTCTCATTTCCTGAATGAACTGCAACTTGTATGGATGGCGTTGTAAGTCCTATACTAGTATTCTATGAACACTTGAACTATGCAACTGTAAACACGCTGAGTCACGACGGATTGACGTGGACTTGTCATGACAGCATCTCGAACAGCTTAGATATCGTCTGGTGTACGAACTGTTCGCACATGGCCTGGTAGTTTCTTTTTCGAACTAGTTTCCTCGAAATTATGTATTCACGTTTTAACTGTAGGTGCTGATGGAACACGATCATGACGTCCAAAACTAAAATGACGTCGGAATTCTCTACGTGCCCCATTCACACTATCATTCATTTTGCCAAAAGTTTTGACCGCAAATGCTCGTTGCTCAGCATTCCAAGTATCCATGGTACCTAAGTGGCGTGGTGTTGTTGAAAGACTGTCGTCCGTAATCCAGTGCTATCAACTGCTCACGGTTACCAACACGTATTTCAAAATGTCTCTTTAAAAAAAAAAAAAAAAAAAAAAAAAAAAAAACATGCTATACAAGATGATGTAGGGCAAGGAGAGCGCTGACATTTTTTCTTTTATCTATTGCCTTGGAAAAGGTCGTGAGGGAAGGAAACTTGCTGATCTGACGGACAATCTTTTATATATCAACGAAGATGTTTGCTTCTCCTGATGGCATAGATATGGTTGCAAGAACTGGGAAGACAACGGGGGAGACATTTGTTGCACATGCCAGTAGGTATGTGGGGCTGGGTACCAACCAGGAGAGAACAAAATACATCGGTACTGGAAAGCGCGTAAGGAGATCATGCCTCAGTATCTCTGAACAATTATACTTTTGAAAGAGGTATGCAGTCGACTCAAATGACAGAGGTCATGAAGCTAAGCAGGGGTTAATAGTAGTCAACAGAGTCTATTGAATTTACAAAATACTTCCACCAAAGCTCTTAACTCACCAAATTAACTATTCATAAGGCACTTATCAGACCACTACTTACACATGCCTCGTAAACTTGATCATTAAAAGATACTGGAACGCAATATACCTTTGAGAGAAACGTACTTCGAACAATCGTTCGCCCAACCTTGAATGAAGAAGAGGGAGAACAAGGTATAGTTATGAATTGTGAGCTTTACACTAACAATTTACCTACTGGGAAAACAGTGGCATCAGTTAGACTGATATTGGTGGGGCACGTAGCACGGACGAGTGGCACGATATCTCATGGATACTCACGGAGGTCAGCCGAGAACCAAATGGATAGATGGGGTCATGAAGGAGCTACGGACAATGACCTGTAGAGGAGGGAAGCTCAGGCGTTGGATCCTGATAATTTGCGGAGAATTGTTGAGAAGGTCAAGATTCAGAATGAGCAGTAATAGCAGTAGAAGTTTGAACCTGCAGCAGCTGTTGAAAACTTGTTAACATGCAAGGAATGCCACTAGAAACAAAACACGAAGGGAACTGTGGTGCATACGTTAAGCAGGTGACTGACAAGAGTCTGGAACATAACTTGGAGTCACACATGTTTTTCATATGGTTGTGGAAGATCTATGACACTGTACCACTTTCTAGGATGTGGGATGCGATAAAAAACCAGAACATTCATAAATTTTATACAGAAGCCGTTAGAAATCTGTATTCAGATACTACTTGTCCTCTTAAAGTTGTGAAATTACTATCCCAGATACTTAAAGTTAGCAAAGGACTGAGACAAGAATGTTATTAAGCCTACTCAGTTTAAAATATGTTTTAACGAAGCACAGAAAAATTGGAAAAGGAATTGCAAAAACACGGGAATTAGAATAGGTGATGACATCCTGTTCTCTCTAAATTTCGCATACGATGAGGTCATCTTCGCGGAGACAGAAGACCTATGTTGAGAAAGCTTAAAGAAAAATATGAGCAGTGGAGCATGAAAATTAACTTTACAGAGACTGTTTACTTGGTTGTTGGAAGTATAGGAAGGGGTCTTGTTGTGAATGAGGGATCTATAGTAAAGTGTAGCCGTTCATATAACTATTTTGGGCAATCATTTCAGATAAAGGCGGAAGCAAGGAGGAAATAAAGCACAGAATTCTAAACAGGAATGTGGCAATTGAGCAGTTACACTCCATTATTTGGAATAAAATGACGTCAAAGAATCAGTTGAAAGTATTGCTCTGTATGGTGCTGAACTGTAGTAAGTCTCCAGGGCCAATGAGAAGACATTAAAGGCAATAGAAATTGAGTTTTTATGCCGAAAGCGGGAAGTAACAAGAAGACAGAAAATGAGAAACGAACTGCTGCCGGATCAGGTGGAAGTTACAAGAGATATTGTAGAAATACTCATAGTTGAAAATGAACGGCTAACATGGCAAGGACGTCTTACAAGAATGGCAGAGGAAAGATAACCGTCTAAAATACGGCACTCGAGATCTCTACGACACAGAAAAAGAGGAGTGAGTTGTGCAATGTAGGACAAGGACGTGCAAGAAGATGACTGGCCGGATAGAAGGAGAGACGCAGCGTGGTGTAGAAAAAGGAAGACTTATTTCCTACTGCACGTGAGGAATGGTGCCACTTTGGGGCTGAAAAGAAATAGCCAGCAGCAGTCAGTTCATCGTTATGCAGCCGCAAATTTAAGATTATTTCATTGTGAAAAGGTCGTATACAAAACATCCACTCGTTCACTGTAATTCGTGGACTCCGAGTCAAGTCTTTTCGTTATGTCGCCTTAAGAAAAGGTAGCAGAAATATTCCATCTCCCTGAATTCTTCTTCACCGGCTTGCATATCCTCTACGACGTCTGCGTGATTTGGCTTAACCATACGCATCTCTTACACTCATCCCCATACATTTAAATATGTCCTGCATCCAATACAGTGCGGTGAAAATCATAAGGCTGATTGAGAAATGTCCCACGCTCACGCTAATCAATTTAATCTGTCATTCAGTCGTCAAATAGAAGTAGGTTAATTACGTAAAGAGAATACGGCTGAGAGATAGTAGCTAATTGGTCTACTCACATGTTTCGCTAATGGCTGACAACTCTCAGGCGGCTTGTCAAATGATGTGACTGAGGCTGTAGCGCTGTGGACTGAGTTTCAGCAGTCACTAGCTGTCAATATGCTGCAGGCGTACTGCCGGCAAATTCTCGCGGCAGGCGGCTGGCTGGCGTACCAACCGAGCCCACAGTCCGCGCCATTGTGCTGCTAAATGTTATAAAGTTGGAATGTCCGAAAGCTCCCACTTTAATTTAAATGTAAATTGAGGCACAGCCTCCAGGGTGTTTTTCTACGTGTTTTATCCTCCAACATGCTTTCTGTTAGGCGACATCATTCCATTTGTTTTTAAATGGAAATATGACGACAAAGGAAATAAGTACTCCACTAAAACTGAGGAGGATTAAAATATGAACGGGCAGCGAATTTTTGATACTCTCGTGTCTTAAATTATGTGCTGCAGTGAATGTTAAAAGGTAGGAGGAAAAATCACGGAAAATTAGCTCAGTGTTTCTAAAATCATAAAATATATATGAAAATTGTAGGGTTGGATTACGGAATTATGTTACTATTACAGTAAATGTGAAGGATGAGAAACGAAGATATTGTATAAAGGGAAAGAAAAATAAGGCTTCTAAAAACCGCTGCGAAGAGTGCAATGCGAGACACGGAAGAAGTGTAGAGAGAAATATGAGGAAAATAGAGCTTACAGAGATTAACGCATCACTATGAAGATTGGTGAGGAAAAAAGTCATTAAGACCTAACAATACAGTTAGAGAAGGATCAACAAAGATAGTAAAATGTATCTCTCAATAACTAAGAAACAGACTGCAGCGCTAAATAAAAGTGTTAAGAACGAATCACCTAATGCCGGCCGCCGGATAAAATGCTCCGATACCAGCGGAATTTCATGAAGGTGGGTAAAGTTGAACGAATGCATTCTTTTAGACGACAAATGTCTACAAGCAGCAATGATGCCAAGGTGCTTGAAAATGAGCGACCCGAAGATAGCTAATATCAGAGACGATAAATAAATCACAGTCTGCTTGGACCATATTTTCGTTCTTAAAACATATTGAGGATGTGGAACCCCACAAGAACGAAATTGTAAAGAAACTTATTTTCGTGCAGATAACCTTTCATCGTTAACTGACTTTTCTGTCGATGTTTGATAGAATATAGCAATAGTATTAACAGCAATACAACATTATCAAAGCAAATACCTGTCACCTGAAATCACACAAATATACGTATTTCACTCCATGATCAACAGAATAACTAACTGGACGCTGCCACAGGACGCTATTCAAACATAAATTACAACCCTGCAGTACGTGGCAAAACAGAAGGAATACAACCCACAAATAATCACATAGTTGTATAACATATACACAACTCTCTCATCAGAAAAACGCAAATAAAATATCAGTTTACATCTATATACACCACATAACTCGGAAATGTCAAACAAAATTAATGCACCACTTATTAACACCAATATACGTTTTGCTTACTAAACACGAATAAAAACCAAAATACAAACATGCAACTGGAAACCATGAATACACACAAACATAGATGTATATAAAATTCACTGCAAAGACTGTGAAAAATTTTACATATGACAGACAGGTAGAAACTTCACCACTGAGTATTGAGAACATGTTAAACTAAGTGACACCAAACCTTCCACCTTTTTCCCACCACATTAAAAATTAACGAAAGGCGACAGACCTACTGAAAGGTACTGTCGATACGTTACATGTAACACCAAAAGTATCGATGATGAATATATTGGAGGAAACTGAGGTATATTTACACATAATAAATTACCCACATTTATCTTCAACGAACAAATTGACCTAAAACATAAACACTTAATAGAAAACTTTATCGACATTATCCATAAAGGTCCTGCATAAATCATAAAACAACCAGAGACGAAACTTATATAACACAACGCCACAGATATCCGTTCAATATAACCCAGTACCATCGCCGATACAGTTGCCAGCAAACAGGGTTAATCATACAATTTCGCTTATTATCTGACGTAATTGCTGTCACGAAATTTCAACTGGAAAATAAGTTTATTTCTGACCGTAAGTAATGAAATGCCAGGATACGACACACAACTGTTTACCGCTGGGATAGCAATCAGTAAACAAACAGACAACAACATAAATAACAAAATCTTTGATTATCTGTCACAACAGATGCCGCTAAATGTCAACTACAGATTGAAATTTATTTCTGGCCACTACTAAATGATAAGTCAGAACATCTAAACAGATTATTATTGGTACATAACGTAAAATATAACCAGTTGCAAACAGATAGCAACAGATACAACGATACTAAATGGAAGTCAAGACTTGAAAACGTGTGTAACATCATATTATTTGTAAGTAACTCACATGTAACACAACAAACGTACTGAAATTTATAAGATGTTATTGATTTAATTTATGATATAGATAACCTGATGATGGCTGAACAGATGAATTAGGCCTAAAGATAAAATAAAAATGGGAAAAATAAGAAAACTCAAAGCAGCGTATCTGGTTTTACAAATTTCTTATGTCCTTGAAAGGCATTTATTACGCAGCATACCCTGTGGATTACAAATATTAAAAAAATAACTTTCTAATGTTCTTCAAAAACATTAATTTAGTTTTCTTTAGAATTATTAGTTTTTGCGGAAGAAGATATTGAGAACAGGTAACCCAGCTTATTAAGATATATGGCAGCTGGGAATTGTTTATGTAGAAAATCGTTACATGGTTCCTTCGGTGACGAAAAGGCTTTCACGTGTGTCAGCAATGCAAATCAGCCTGCGATCTCTGCTGAAATTAAAATTTTTCGAGGAACCATTCCGCGAATAAAATATCACGCCGTAACGTAATTCTCGCAATTTGTGTTGCTCTCATGTCCATTTCCCAATCGTTTTATTGAGCGTGAGGGTGTAAAGATATATTCATGGCCTATTATCGGCTTTCGCTTCGTTTAACTGGCAATCGTGCAGTTAAATTGGAACTTAATTGTTTTCGATACAGAATGCGGGCGCCTTATTAGACATTGCGGCACATAAACGATGACTCGTGTTCCAGCAGACACAAGCTTAAACTGTTGTCGCTGTGGCGTAACATCAGTTATTCAGTAGATACAAATGTGCCACATACCGCGTAAGAAATCTTCTGAATAATGCCAAAATATATGGAGAAAATTAAACTGTTCACTTAAATTGTTATTGCTAGGCTTGCTTCTAAAAAGAAGGCTATATACCGAGCCAGTTCCAATGAGTACTACGTCCGTCGAAAGCTGTAAATGTAACAGAATTTGTAACAAAAGGAGTCATTGATGTAATGAGGGAATGAGAAGAAATGTAAGGGTATGCCCAGCTGACATTTCTATCGCCACTTGGTGGATAAACATAACACACTCTATGTTCTGTTTCAGTAATGTTAGTTTCTATGCGAACGAGATTTCAACATATTGCCTCTTGGCCAGTTACTAAGTAACGAGCAATTAGCGTCCGCGAAGATATTTGCGTGCAAGATAACCCAACGTTTAAAGCTAATAGTGATATTACAATTCCACTGATTCTTTGATTGTACCACATACAGGAAATGACGTACATTGATTTCTTAGCTATTATTACTTCTATCTACATCTACATCCATACTCTGCAAGCCACCTGACGGCTGGTTGTGTTTACTTACTGCAGAATTATATAAATATTGAAAAAAAGTTAAATCGGTAAGCATGTCCAAAACGCCGCCCATAAAAATGGATTTCTTTCTGGGCCCATACCTCGGTTTCTGTTTGTAACAGAGAGGTAGGCTCAAGTGTTTTGAATAGCGCTTTGGCTAGCGACAATTTATAAAGCTAATAGAAGGATCGTCTTAGTGCCAGTATCCTACAATACAGGGTCGAAATATGAATACTACACACCGCCTCCTGTGCAAGTAAATAAAGAAAATCGGTTGGTTCTTTTTGCATTTGATGAGGTCTACGATGGGCCTTAAAGGGCTTATCAAGAAGCCACCAGTTCATGTACGGTTCCTTACAAAATTCTGAAATACGATTTTTTTACTATTTTTTCCTACCAAAACAGAGCGGCGGATTCAAGACGGCTATGAAAAGTAAATGGCAGACTTTTGTTTTATATATTCCTGGATCCCCATGTTGAACAACCACGAAAGATTTCTTTATGTCATTATCCGTTTCCGAGATACAGAGGACTAAAGTTACTAGCTCATGCATGATTCCTTAGAGTACCCAAAAGAAAACGTTTTTCCTTTTACCATTTACCGTATCAAAACCGAGCTCCGTATTCCAAGACGGCTATGCGTATCATATGGCTGACATTTTTGCAAAACTTTCTTAACATCCCAATCTCAAACAATAGCGAAAATTCTATTGATATCTTTATCCGTTTCCGAAATACAGAGATTCAAAATTACCCTATTTGTACATGTACAATACGCACTTAAAATCCGGTGTTAGGCGAAAATGTAATTCAAAAAATGACTTAACACAGGGACGTATGCTGTTAAGTGTATTCATTATCATCAGAACGCTTCTGTAATAGTACTGAGCCACATGCAAAATTTTAGTGGACGTACAATCTGGTTAGAAGTGTAAAATTGATTCTGTATTATTTCAATTCCACATAAGTAAACTATCAAAGTTTTACTGGTACATAAAGTTCTTTTCATATGAATGACGGCCTGCTGTGGCAGGGAAAAGAAGAAAACGAGAGGAAAAAACCTCCTATCGTAGCACAAAGGAGGTGAATATTGTCCTGTTTAAAAGAGTTCGACTGAAAAGTAGGGTACCACCTGCCTCATTCTACATTCCTCTCAGCTTCCAAAGTAAATTTGATTTTGGGGTGAATTCCATTTAAGGAACTGTGGAACGCATGAAGTTCTTCTTCGTTGTGTGGCCATGTAACAAATGTTTCGTCCACGTAGCGGAGCCAACAAGAAGGCTTCAAAGGAGCAGTACTTAATGCCTGTTGCTCAAAATGTTCCATAAAAATGTCAGCTACAACTGGCGATATGGGTGAGCCCATAGAAAGGCCGTCAGCCTGTTCATAGAATTAACCATTGTATTTAACATAGCTCGAACAAAGAGATAATTCATTTAAGACACAGACATCTGGAGCAACTTTCTCCCTTATGATCTCCATTGTATTTGATACTGCGACGTTAGTGAATAACGATGTCACATCGAAGCTAAGAAGAATGTCACCTGCAGATATCTCCAGTGTGCGTATAATTTCTAAAAAATGTTTCGAATCTTTGACGAAAGTATTTGTTTTACCATCTAAATATCTCAGTTTGCCAGATAAATGGCGTGCTAAAAGTAAGTTAGTGAGTTAATACCATTGACGATGGGCCTGAAAGGAATCGATTCTTTGCCGGCCGGTGTGGCCGTGCGGTTGAAGGCGCTTCAGTCTGGAACCGCGTGACCGCTACGGTCGCAGGTTCGAATCCTGCCTCGGGCATGGATGTGTGTGATGTCCTTAGGTTAGTTAGGTTTAAGTAGTTCTAAGTTCTAGGGGACTGATGACCACAGATGTTAAGTCCCATAGTGCTCAGAGCCATTTTTGAATCGATTCTTTATGTATTATGGGTAGTCCATACATTCTGGGTGAGACAGGTATTCGTGGTTATTCTTTGTAATAGATCTGTCCAATCTGGAGTCTGATCAGGTTTTTCACTTTCCGAACGATTCTTTTCGTCGGATCGCTCTTTAACTTGCAATACAATGGATCAGCTTGTAGTTGTTCCATCTTCTTGTGATAATCCACAGCGTCCAAAATAACGGTAGCATTCCCTTTATCCGATTACTATACAACGATGCTTTCGTGTCTCGTAAGTTCATTAAAAGATTTCCTATCCTGCGCCGATATGTTCCTTTTGGAGGTTTCGATTTCCGCAGAACTCTCGACAGGTCTTGTTTTTCGGCCTACACCTTCGGAAGACCAAACAAGAATGCTTTGGCGGCACTTACTATTTCTTCAACGCGCATTCCCTTCGGTGTAGTTACGAAATTCGAACTTTTGCCCAGGAGTGAAACAGCTGCTTCATCAAGTACTTCTGACTCGTTTCGGACCCATAGTAGCGTCTTGCTTGTGGAATTTAACCGCTAGCTTCTCGAACTTCTTGTTTCGTAGTACTGAAATCTGAAAACCTTGTTGAATGATCAAACTTTATTCTGTCCCTTTTATCCCAGGCCGGGGGTGAGAGAGTTACCGCCAGTGAAAAATGCACACCAATTAAAACGGAGCTAAGGTAATTCAAGTCTCTGGGTATTTGCTGGATTCTTTCATGAAGAAGTGCTTGGCTCGCTCGCTTGTAGATGGCTATCTACATCTACATGGATAATCTGAAAATCACATTTAAGTGCCTGGCAGAGGGTTCATCGAACCACCTTTACAATTCTCTATTATTCCAATCTCGTATAGCGCGCGGAAAGAATGAACACCTATATCTTTCCGTACGAGCTCTGATTTCCCTTATTTTGTCGTGGTCATCGTTCCGCCCTATGTCAACAAAATATTTTCGCATTCGGAGGAGGAAGTTGGTGATTGGAATTTCGTGAGAACATTCCGTCGCAATGAAAAACGCCTTTCTTTTAATGATTTCCAGCCCAAATCCTGTATCATTTCTGTGACACTCTCTCCCATATTTCGCGATAATACAAAACGTGCTGCCTTTTTTGAACTATTTCGATGTACTCCGTCAGTCCTACCTGGTAAGGATCTCACACCGCGCAGCACTATTCTAAAAGAGGTCGGACAAGCGTAGTGTAGGCAGTCTCCTTAGTAGGTCTGTTACATTTTCTAAGTGTCCTGCCGATAAAATGTAGTCTTAGGTTAGCTTTCCCCACAACATTTTCTATGTATTCTTTCCAATTTAAGTTGTTCGTAATTGTAGTACCTAGGTATTTAGTTGAATTTACGGCTTTTAGATTAGACTGATTTATTGTGTAACCGAAGTTTAACGGATTCCTTTTAGCACTCATGTGGATGACCTCACACTTTTCGTTATTTAGGGTCAACTGTCACTTTTCGCACCATTCAGATATTTTTTCTAAACTGTTTTTGCAGTTTTTTTTATCTTCTGATGACTTTATTAGTTGATAAACGACAGCGTCATCTGCAAACAACCAAAGACGGCTGCTAAGATTGTCTCCCAAATCGTTTATATAGATAAGGAACAGCAATGGGCCTATAACACTACCTTGGGGAACGCCTGAAATCACTTCTCTTTTACTCGATGACTTTCCGTCAATTACTACGAACTGTGACCTCTCTGACAGGAAATCGCTAATCGAGTTACATAACTGAGACGATATTCCAGAAGCACGCAATTTTGCTTCGAGCAGCTTGTGTGGTACAGTGTCAAAAGCCTTCCGGAAATCCAGGAATACGGAATCGATCTGAAATCCCTTGTAAATAGCACTCAGCACTTCATGTGAATAAAGAGCTAGTTGTGTTTCACAGGAACGATGTTTTCTAAACCCATGTTGACTTTGTGTCAATACACCGTTTCCTTCGAGGTAATTCATATTGTTCGAACACAATATATGTTCTAAAATCCTGCTGCATATCATATGATAGTTGTTCAATCGACAGGGCTTTTAGCATGAATATTAATCACGCTGATAAGAATGACGAGGAACCGCCTTCTCATTCCGTTAGGTTACCGTTTGTTTCTCGGGTCACTGACCGCATTGGCAAAATTATAAAGGATAATAAGAGGACGCGACACTGGCATCAGACAGTGTTCTAGCAATAGTGGGCACCGGAAGATCCTGAAAAAGATCCCAGCACAGGCGTCGAACCGTCGATTGTTTTAGAGGAAGTATGACGCGGCCTAATAATTCAAAAGATTTTAACATAAGCTTAACTTCAATAGGCTTCACTTGTTGGTCGTGCTGCAACTGGCTTCTTCTGCCCCGGATATCTTACATTCACTGCTTACTATAGCCAACACAGGTAACAATTGCGAGAGGTTTGGTTCTTTCGTTCCTGGCAAAAAGGATACGACTATTCATTCTTTTTACATAAAATGACGTAATATGATAACAGTATTCCAAAGGTTTAGATAAATTATGAAATAATTTTAACAGTTACAGAATACGGTTAGGTAACAAGTCATAGGACATCTCCAAGTATCGTGTCGGACACCCTTTTGTCCGAACGTAGTGCAGCTACTTGACACGTCATGAACTCAACAAGTCGTTGGAAGCCCCTACAGAAACATTGAGCTATGCTCGCCTCTACAGCCGCCCATAATTGCCAAAGTGTTACCGGTGCAGGAATTTTGTACATGAACTTACCTCTCGATTATGTCCCATAAATATTCAGTGGGATTCATATAGGGCGGTCTTGGTGAGCAAATCATTTGTTCGAATTTTCCAGAATGTTCTTCAAACCAATCGAAAACAACTGTGGCCCGGCAACATCGCGCATTGACGTCCATAAGAATTTCATCATTGATTGGAAAAATTAATGCTCACCCTACGCGAAAATAACCATTTCCACTCAATGATCAGTTCAGTTGGACCAGACGATCCAGTCCATCCCATATAAACACAGCCCACACCAGTGTGGGGCCACTATAACCTTCCAGAGTGCCTTGTTGACAACTGGGGCCCCATAGCTTCGTGGGGTCTGTGCCACACTTGAACCGTACCGTCAGCTCTTACCAACTGAAATAGGGACTCATCTGACGAGGGCACGGGTTTACAGTCTTGTAGGGACCAACCGACATGATCAGGAGTCAAGGAGAGGCACTGCCGGCGATGTCGTGCTATTAGCAAAGGCACTCGAGTCGGTAATCCGCTTCCATAGCTGATTAACGCCAAATTCCACCGCACTGTCCTAACGGATACGTTCGTCGTACGTCCCACATTGACTGCGGTTATTTCACGCAATGTTGCTTGCCTGTTAGCAGTGACAACTCTACGTGAACGCTGCTGCTCTCTGTCGTTAAGTGAAGGCAATCAGCCACTGCGTAGTCTGTGGAGAGAGGTAATACTTGAAATATGATATTCTCGGCACACTCTTGACACTGTAGATCTCGGGATACTGTTTTCCCTAACGATTTTCGAAATGAAATGTTCCATGCGTCTGGCTCCAACTATCACCCCGCGTTCAAAGTCTGTTAAGTTCCGTCATGCGGCCATAATCACGTCGGACACCTTTGTAACATAAGTCACCATAGTTCAAATGACAGCTCTGCGAATGAACTGCCCTTTTATATCTTACGTAAGCGCTAGTACCGTCATCTGTATATGTGTATATCGGTATCTCAAGACTTTCGGCATTTCAGCGTGCTACGGTATTCAATATCTGCGTTGGATCTTATAGCTTTGACAGCCTTTAGGACACTAACTTACATTTTAGTTTCTTCTGCACTATACTGCCAACTGAGTCAATGGACTGCCAATACATCTTGTCATACTATTGGATTTCAGGTACTCTGCATGTGACGTATTTGTCATAAAAGAAAAGTGCAGCCATCGAGCTGTAGTTCGTAAAGATGCTAAGCATCACAGTGCGAGATTAAAGAGATTAAATATTTTTTTAATGTGTGCCTATACCAAGACGCGCGTCCAGCGTTTAAATACTCTAAATAAACACTATGACCCGCTGGGCGCAGATATTTAAAATCATTGCCACAGCGCTTGATAGCAAGAAGCTCCCAAACAGAAGAAAGAACAATCTGTCTTTTGTTAAGAAATATTCTAGCGACTTCATTATCCCTTGTACGTTTGGTCGCCGACATATTAAGACGTACAACATAGCATTGCTACAAGTTGTATTTTTATTTTGTGTAAAAATTATGTAAAACGACGAACAAACATTTCGGAAGCTCGGGTGTGGATACAATGTACTTACGCACACGCAAGGACATTTAATTTTAAGGAGGAACGGACTGACAAAGCAGCTATTATTGTACTGCGCCATTTACAAAAGAAATATCAGATGCAAGTCAAGCATTTATTGTGTATTTCTCAATGTGTAGAAGTTTAAAGCAAGTTTGTTCAAAATATATTAATATTTTACGATGCAGTAATTTTCTTCTTATTCTTTTCTTTCACTAACCAGAAATGATGTTCCAATTGTATATGAGCTTTGTTACAGGTTCGCTCTTTATCGTGGAGTCTCGATTGTATTTGGGTGACCACTAATGTGTTCCACTTCCGATCTTTTAATCTTTCTCTTACGAAATTACACTAATTTGCTTTCATTTCCATTTTTATATTCAGATAGGTCCCTTAGGTATTTTCATCGAAGATTCAGACTGCGTGAAGGCAATCAGGGTCAGAATGTCAATTATTCGCGTAATCAATCCGTACGTCTCCTGAACACAATCGATAACCGAAGCATCGGCGATCAATTAATAATCTCTCTCTCTCTTTTAAAGTCGTACTAAAAAACGGCCACAAAGGGTAGCCGTAAGTACGCAATCTAGGGTTAGGTTGCATTTTTCCAGTAAATATTACCAACCAACAGTTACAGCATCACTATTATTAATAATCAAGTTCCTAACACCAGAATCTACCTCTAACTATGTCCATTTTTATAAGGACCTCTTGCTTTGACATTGAGATGAATGTTAGATAATCCATCATGAAGTGAGAGAAGAGTGAAGAATTAGAAAAAAATTCGGCAAAAGTTGTTGAAATTATGAAGTATTAGTCCTTATTATATGGAAGAGGAAACTTCTTACTTTGTTACAAAAAAAAAAAAAAAACCACTGTTAAATACGAGATGGGATCCAAAAATTACATTTCCCTTCCCGCTGGCAGAGGCGCACTAGTGACTTAATCACGGTAGATGCTCTTGCTCCACGTTTTTATGAATTAGATCAACAATAGTGAACTATGGGACAAGGTTAGTCCGGTGTATTTGTTGTAAAACGATGTTACGTTGGCAGTTTTACAGTTGGGGACATGGCAGAACAGTGCTCTAACTTAAAGGTGGTCTTTGTTTTTCGTAAAAGCAGCAGCGAAACCTGCCACTCTGCCTAAGCAGGCGTATTAGAGGGCGGCGGCGAACTGTCTCGGCGAGAAACAACGTCCAAAAACAAGTTTATGTTCTTTGCTGAGATGAATTTTTTCCACATTGTTCCACCGTTAAAATGCATTACCACCTTAAGAGGCTGAAACTGTCGCTGAGCATTGAGAAAAGAATGTCCATTGTAGTGACAGGATTGTCTGCACCGTGAGAAAACGCACCGGGTAAAGAAAAATGAAATTATCCTCTCGACGTTATTAACCGTTTCTGGCACCCGCTTCCCCAGCCTAAACCTTTAACAAAGGCTTTGAAAATAGCGGGTTCGAATTCAGTTGGTGGACATTTATTTCACGGCCAGTAGCTGTGCCGGAGGATGGGAATAATTATCCCAATTGATAATCTAAAGTCATTGGTTACTATACGTTCATTAGCGTGTACATACATACTTACATTAATCCTTGTTCCATAGATCATGAATACGACATTTCGTTACGATGTGCAATGTGTCGCTTTCACATAACATTTCTTTACACAAAATAATTAATTAACTTTTTTTTTTACAGTTACTACTACATATCTAAAAAATTCATCTATTGGGTAAAAGGAGTTGTCATTCAGAAATTCTTTTAATTAGCTTTTAAATATTGGTTGGATACCTTTCAGACTTTTAATGCTATTTGGCAAATGACCAAAGATTTTTGTGGCAACATAATTCACCCCTTTCCGTGCAATAGTATGATTTAATCCAGAATAGCGAAGATCATCTTTTCCTCTAGTGTTGTAGCCATGCACTTCGCTGTTAGTTTTGAACTGAGATGGGCTATTAATGATAAATTTCATAAGTGAATATACATATATTGCGAAGGTACTGGGAATATCCCGAATTCCTTAAATAAATATCTGCAAGGTGATCTTATTTTTATTATCCGATTTTGTGCAATGAATACTTTCTCTCTTATTGAAGAATTGTCCCAAAATATGATGCCATATAAAAGCAGTGAATGAAAATAGGCATAGTAGGCTAATTTAATGATATGTTTATCATCATAATTTGCAATAACCCTAACAGCATAAGTAGTTAAACCTAACCGTTTCAGCAGATCATCGATGTGCTTCTTCCAGTGAAACTTCTCATCAATGCACACACCCAGAAATGTTCAGAATTCTGCCTTAGCAACAAACCTCTGTTCATAGTCGATATTTATCAATGGTGTTATGCCATTTACTGTACAGGATTGTATAAAATGTGTTTTCTCAAAATCCAGTGAGAGTTCATTTGCAGAGAACCACTTAATTATTAATTTCTGAAAGACATTATTTACAATTTCCTCAGCTGATTCTTGTTTATTGGATGTGATTACTATACTTTTATCATCAGCGAAAAGAACTAGCTTTCACTGTTCATGAATATAGAGTGGCAAGTCATTAATATATATTAAGAACAGTAATGGACCCAAGACTGAATCATGTGGGACACCATTCTTGATAACTCCCCAGTTAGAGGACTCTGCTGATTTTTGCTGATTATCTGTTAATTTCAACTGTTCAACCGTTCAACCGTTTCAAGTGTTCAATTCAGTAAAGGAGCACACAGACGAAGAAAACTATGTCACAGTAGGTTTTGCGGATATGATCAGTGTTAACGAGATAAATAAAAATTTGAAAGTGTAAATTTTCAAATAAACTTCAGCTTTGACACAGCAATGCTTCAGATAAAAATACATTCTGTACGTAAAACACCGTAAAAGCTGTTAGTTTAGGAGTCTGTAACAGGTTTGCAAAGATCTGGTGTTATTAGTAGCACAAACACTTTCAGTACCTTTATAATAAACTAGTAAATTATGTTGAAATACATGTCCATTTTATTGAATATAATAAAAATAATCTTACACAAATATTACTGAGTTCGTTGTAAGTTCATTACAAAAATTATAATTAATGAAAAGTCATTTGTTAGTGTATAAACGTCAAAATTTATCAAGATGAGGTAAAGTTCAAAACACTTTTATGTAAGTTGCTCCACTTTCTTTGAACTTTGCCACAGTACTCACCTTATGGTCATTATAAGTCTACGAACTGTAAGTAGGTTAACTGGATCATAGAACCAACACAAAGTTTATGATATATCAGTTTGTTAATGAAAAATAAGTCTGGTGATAAAACGAGAAGCAAACTCCTGCCAAATTCAATACATGCACTAGAAGCAAAATACTTCACGATGAAGATGTATGAAAACGACAATTCGTTCCAATCAACAATCGAGATATTAAATTTCTTTGTACTCCTCAGTTGTTAATGTCTAATCCACATTTAAATTATTAGGAAGTCTTTTTTTGAAGGTATTTGTCTGGAGTGTGGCATTGTATGGAAGTTTAACATGGACGATAGGCAGTTCAGACAAGGAGAAGAATGAAAGATTATAGCTTAACGTTCCATCGATAATGAGGTCCGTGGAGACTACAGACAGGCAGGGACAAAAACTTTTTAATTAGCTGCTACAGAAGAATGCTGGAGATTAGATAGTTAGTTCAAATAACTAATGCAGCAGTACTATGAGTTAGTCGAATTCTGTAAATAAGAAATGTAGGGTACAGTCTGACTAAAAAAAGGGATAGGCTGACAGCACAATCATCTGCATCAAAACAGACTTCGGACTGAAGGCAATAACAGTTAAAAAGCGTCAAGGCAGAATGCCTCTCCTCTTTCCATTCCGGCGATACATTATTATGCAGATTAGCCTCATTTTACATGCAAATTAGAGTCAATTTCATATGCAAATTAAATCCTGTCGCAGTTGGGCAGAGTGAGAAAATGCAGGTTTATTTTCATTCGCAATACAACAACTGTGATTTTGCAGGTGACTTCTTCCAATCTAGGCACTCGGAGTTACTCCATTGTACGTACTGGGTTGGGGCCAAGGCGATTTCTACGTGATGTGCAAGCTGCAGAGCAGGAATGGCGTTCAACAGAAGCACCGTTCCAACGGCGACTGGTTTCTACCGACCTCTGGCGCTGGACACAAGAAGATGGAGGACAGATGCAAGGCATAAAAGTGCGTTGTACCCTATCGGCAACCTGGAGAGTGTTTGTCTGCCCGCAACTCTTTCCTGCTAACAAAGTTTGCGAAACGTTTCCCTGGTGAAAAGAGGATTTTTTGAGCCATTATTAATCGATATTTTTTTCTGCCGTGAAACTGTAGCTACTCAAAGTCAGAAAATGAGTACAGAGTGACATTTATTAAAACTCTAATTGTACCTCGGAGTAACGTGGAAGGACCGAGTGACCAACGAAGCAGTGCCATCTAAAACTAACTGGAACAGTATTTCAGCTATCTTGAAGCTGAGAGGACTCCGCTGGCTGGGACACGTCCACCGTATGGATCCTGACAGATTACCACGTGAGGTGATGCTTGGAGAGATCTCTATGGCCAAAAGACCTGTAGGACGTCCTGTATTGAGGTTCAGGGACTCCTGTAAACGAGATATGGAGAGCTTTGGAATCGACACAAACAGATGGGAGGCACGGACTAGCATGAGACCAGAGTGGCGTGATGCTACATCATCTGGAATGTCGAAGCATGATGAAGGCTTGTTAGACAGATTAAGGCAGATAAAGCCTCGCAATGCTACCACTGCTCCTGCCTCAGCAGCCAGATGCACTTGTGACAATTGCGGCAAGAGATGCCGTGCTGCCATTGGCTTGACAAGTCATATGAAAAAATGCAACCCATAAACACACAGACACTGCAACAATCATCTACCAAGACGTCGTGGCTAATATATATACGAGGGCGGTTCAGAAAGTAACCTCCGATTGGTCACAGTGCGGGTTGTGGGGGGAGTAGCGACGCCATCTGTGCGTTCACGCACTCAACAGGTCAGTCGGCATCAAGTCGTGGTCGAGTAAACGTCGTACCTGCGCTAGTTTAGTTTTTGTGGCAGTTTGAAATGTGTGCTGCAATAGAAAACCCCGCCAAATGTGAAGTGCGTGCTGTCATAAGGTTTTTTACAGCCAAAGGATATTCTGCAGCAGCTATTCATCGTGAGCTTTGTGCCGTGTACGGACCAAGAGTTATGAGTGAAGGAGTTGTCCGTGAATGGGTACGTTTATTTAAAAGTGGACGAGAAAACGTTCATGATGAAGAGAGGAGTGGTAGACCATCATTGGTGACTGACGAACTCGTTCAGACAGTTGATGCAAAAGTTCGTGAAAATCGACGTTTCTCAACGTCGGAGTTGTCTACTGGTTTTCCACAGATTTCTGGCTCGGGTCACAGAGGTTTGATGACGACGAAGAGCTCAAAGATGCGGTCACAGGCTGGCTCCAGGCACAAGCGGGTGATTTTTATGCAGAAGGAATTTCAAAGCTTGTGAAGACATACGATCAGTGCCTCAATCGCTATGGAGACTATGTAGAAAAATAGTGCAAAGACATAGTTGTAAGATGTATATATTAAAATATTTTTATTTAACTTGGTGTATTTTTTTTAAATCAACCGGAGGTTACTTTCTGAACGGCCCTCGTATAATTGTACCTTTATCTAGTATGTTACCAAACTCATTGTAACAAAATCTTCATTCAAGAACTCTTTCGTGGTGGTAAGTTCCTATGGGACCAAACTGCTTATGTCATCCGCCCCTAGGCTTACACACTACTTAATCCAACTTAAACTAACTTACGCTAAGGAGAAAACACACACCCGTGCTCGTGGGAGGACTCGAACCTCCGACGGGGAGAACCGCGAGAAGCGTGGCAAAGCGCCTTACACCACGCGGCTACCCTACAAGGTTTTATACAAGAAAAAATGGTTCAAATGGCTCTGAGAACTATGGGACTTAACATCTGAGGTCATCAGTACCCTAGAACATGGAACTACTTGAACCTAACTAACATAAGGACATCACACACATCCATGCAGGATTCGAACCTGCGCGGTTCCAGACTGTAGCGCCTAGAACCGCTCGGCCACTCCGGTCGGCTTTATACAAGAGATAATATCATTATGTTACGGAGCAGGAACAGTTTATGATAAATCAGTAGTTACAGAAAACTTCATGATGCTTCAGCTTCACTTAAATTCGAAAGTAGCACGACACAAGATCCCTAACACTTATTTCCAGACATGTAACTTACCCTGTATTTCACCGTGATAACAACCCAGTAATACTAACAGGACATACATTGCTCCGAAACGCTCAGCTCAACACTATTCAAACACATAGTGTGAGCCTTCATGTAGTCCCTGTCCTATATCCACCCATTTCTATATTACAGTTTTCTTCAGAAGGTCAGCTGCAGTGTTATTTGAAAATTTTCACCTAATACCAGTAACAGAATTACTAAAACTTGAAACTAACAGCCTCGTGATGATGGGTGTTGTGTGATGCCCTTAGGTTAGTTAGCTTTACGTAGTTCTAAGTTCTAGGGGACTGATGACCATAGATGTTAAGTCCCATAGTGCTCAGAGCCATTTGAACCATTTTTTTGAAACCAACAATAGAATACTAAAATCCAAGAATGCAATCTAATTAGTTGATTAGTAAATTCTTTCCTCATTAGTAAATTCTTTCTCCTCTGAATGCGAAAACATTTTGTTGACACCGACCTACCTAGGGAGAAACGATCATCATGATAAAGTAAGGGAAATCAGAGACCGTACGGAAAGATGTAGGTGTTCGTTCTTTCCGTGCGCTGTACGACATTGGAATAATAGAGACTTGTGAAGGTGATTCGATGAACCCTCTGCCAGGCCCTTAAATGTGATTTGTAGAGTATCCATGTATATGCAGATTAAAAGGTCATCAATATACGACAAAAGGATCAATACAAAACAAACATTTACGTAACTTGTAAACAATGACGAAATGGCTAATGGTACATTTCCACTCATCTACCAGCCGTTACTCGTTCAGGCCATTCTGTTCACTGTACACACAGATAACAGGTGGTTACCATACGTAAGATTCGTGTGAAACAGACGTACTATATGATAGAGCTCCCGCTGCCCAGCAAGGTACAGAAAAATCTGACTTCCGATGACGCAGTTAGCATTCTACAATTAGATGAAAATGATTTGATACCAAAAATGCACCATAACACAGTCCCCACATCATTGTACCGTGAAATGTTTACTCGCACCACAGCACAAGCGCCAACAGATAGGCAAACTATCGTCAGTAACATCTGTCCCGTTATGTGAATAGTATATTGCTTAGAGAGTCACAAGGCAAAGACTATCTACGGCGCCCATGAGTTTCCGGCAAATAACAGTGACAACAAGTAATGAATGATTTCAGTTCAATGCAGCAAATTCCCTTCCATACGGAATTACTCAGAAGACCTACCACGCAACAGTCCCTTGACTTGGCCCATCCGTATAAAGAACAGGAGGCTGCTCCCACTTACCACGTTCTGTGAAAAGAAATATACCATCATGTCCATGCTATACGGGCCCATTCTCTCTGGAGGCAGTGACTCAGAGTCTCCACAGACTTACCTACAGTAACCACTGTACATTTCAACGTCAGTCACAAGTACCAACTGCCGCAGCCCCACTTGCAACACATACGCTCGGTTACGTACCGCCCCATATGCAGCCCCACTTGCTTGTAATCCCCCATGTAAAAACAACGTCACTGCTGCCACCGTCCTCCTAGCGATGCAGGACAATCAGTCCATCGACCACCACAAACCTATCGATAGGCAAAGGCGTGTCAACCGGTACACTTTCCAGGGGCTGTATTGATCTTGAAAGCTTTCTAAAAGACACAGACTGTCTCTGGGAATGACGGTCGCAATCTTTGGCCTCCCGGTCGGCATCTAGCCCAACATTTTTCGCTTTTCTCTTTTTATGTTCTGTGGTTACAAAACTGCCCGCAAAAGGCATCATATACAGGGTGAAGAAAAATCCGCGCACTCGGACTTCGCAGCACGATTTCTCACGTACCACCAATACAAAAATGTCTCTCACAAAATTTCTCCCTGCGCATATTTCCGGAAGTAAATGGACATTAAATATTGGTTATCTGGCAACACTGTAATCATATTTACGGTAATTACTACTGTCAGCAGTTTGTGGTAGTGTTCAGTAGTTGGTGCAGTGGATAGCGTTTTGGGTTAGCACGCAGAAGGTCAAGGGTTCGAATCTGGACTGAGGCGAACTTTTTGCTAAATGTAGCCTTCGTGGTACGGCATCTGGTGTCTTAACCGTCAAACAGCGTTTAAATTGGGCCTCCCACAAAATATTTATAGTTACCTACTGTTGTTGTGGTCTTCAATCCAGAGACTGGTTTGATGGAGCTCTCCTTGCTGTTCTATCCTGTGCAAGCTTCTTCATCTCCCAGTACCTAATGCAACCTACATCCTTCTGAAGCTGCTTAGCGTATTCATCTTTTGGTCTCCCTCTACGATTTTTACCCTCCATGCTTCCCTCCAGTACTAATTTGGTGATCCCTTGATGTCTCAGAACGTTTCCTACAAACCGATCCCTGATTCTTGTCAAGTTATGCCACAAAATCCTCTTTTCCCTAATTCTATTCAGTACCTCCTCATTAGTTACGTGATCTACCCATCTAACCTTCAACATTATTCTGTAGCGCCACATTTCGAAAGCTTCTATTCTCTTCTTGCCTAAACTATGTATCGTCCATATTTCACTTCCATATATGGCTACACACCATACAATTACTTTCAGAAAAGACTTCCTTACACTTAAATCTATACTCGATGTTCACAAATTTCTTTTCGTCAGAAACGCTTCCCTTACCATAGCCAGTCTACTTTTTATATCCTGTCTACTCCGACCATCATCAGTTATTTTGCTCCCCAAACAACAAAACTCATTTACTACTTCAAGTGTCTCATTTCCTAATCTAATACCCTCAGCAACACCTGATTTAATTCTGCTCATTCCATTATCCTCGTTTTGCTTTTGTTGATGTTTATCTTATATCCTTTCAAGACACTGTCCATTCCGTTCTGCATCCCCTACAGGTTCTTTGCTATCTCTGTCAGAATTACAATTTCGTCTGCAAATCTCAGTTTTTATTTCTCCATGGATTTTAATTCCTTCTCCAAATTTTTCTTTTGTTTCCTTTAATGCTTGCTCAATATACTTACATAGTACGAATGCGGAAATGAGAGTACGATCGTTTTCATTGAAAGCTTAGAACGTCGTGAATGCAGATTGTTTCACGCCACAGCATCTACTGGATTCCAAATCTGTTTTCTGTGTATCCACCGCCTATGGTCCCATCGATTAGTACCAACTATTGTTCTTGCCACGTTCAGGTCCATTACATTTCGTTAAGTCAGTACGTCGCCAGTAGAGTTAGCAATGTGCCTTGCAAATAATTTCCAAACACCTACTGTGTAAATATCGGACACACGTTGCTTGAGGAACGGTGTATACTACAGTAATATATGTCATAATGAAAGTGGCAGATAGAAACAGATACACGTCGACCCAGTGTCGAGCCCTCGACTTCCGACATTCTAAACCAAAGTTCTATTCACTGCACCAGCTGCACGACGCTACTGCTACGTGCTGACAGAAGTAGTCACTGTACTTGAGACTACAGTGTTGCCAGATTTCTGATCTTTAACGTCCATTTACTGACGGAAAAATAAGTAGGATAAAATTTTGTGAGAAAAATATTTTTGGACTGCTAGTACGTGAGGAATCACGCTGCGAAGTGTGTGTGTGTGTGTGTGTGTGTGTGTGTGTGTGTGTGTGTTTTGTCTGCTTCCAATGAAGGCCTTTTTGGCCAAATGTTTACTTTTTGACAGTCTTTATGTTGTGCCTATATGTGACTCAGCATCTCCACTATATGGTGATTATCAATATATTCTTTTCATAATATTCTCATTATTCATCCTGGATTTTCTATTCTTATAGAGTCTACTATTATTTTGCACTAGCTCCTCATTAGTAGTGACTCTCTCTACCCTTTCTGAGCATTCAATGAATCTATCCACATTATCCCTAGGTGGAGAAATGATTTATGTTTTTGCCAATACCAATACAGTTTACATTCTAACTCTATTATCATAATTTCTAGTTTCATCTTTTGTCAAATGTGACAAAAATGAATCTCATTCCTAGAAAATTCTTTGATAGACTTGCGACTTGTACTGTATTGTTTATCACTCCAAAATTCCCTTAATACATTGCTTTGTATAGCATGAGACCAATATTCATGATAGTAGATTTAAACTCAGAGAGTGTTTGAAAATGTAGCATAATATCAGCTGACCAATGCAAAGCATCTCTTGTCATATGAGTTCTAGTAAAAGAAATTTCCTCATGCTCAGACCACCCTTTCAGCAACATACCTTAAAAATCATTCCAGAGGTTTATTGGTGAGATAGTTCATCTGGATCAAAACACAAAAATTTCTGACATCCAATAAAAGTGCGCGATTTTTTCTTCACCCTGTATAAGACATTTGCACTGGCCGGAGTATCATGACGTAAAGCTTTTGTCGGAAGTTTCTGCAAGAGATTGGAAGGGCCACATTTTTCCTACATTGGTGGGAGTACCATGGTGTCTGCTTAAGCTTTTCATTGGTGGAACAAAATTGTCACCTTCTGATTGGCAGTTTCTGCTTGAGATCCGAGAAACGCCTACAGAACTGACACACTCTGCACTTTAAACTTCAGGCTCTGATGTAGTTAGAGCGACTTCAGGTTCTGCTTGCGGAGAGAACACTTTGACCTACGTATTCGGAACAGCCGCTTCGCTTTTTACACTCTGTAGAGCCGCTTCGGGACAGTCGCAGGTCAGGACGCTCCAGGTGCGAGAGACTTTACTCAGCAGACTTCTGGACGACGCGGCGGCGGCACCACCCGCAGCCAGCACTTTCATTCTCCAACGATGGTGAGATTTATGGGCAGTACTTGCAGTGTAGGGCGCGATGAACTTAATAGTCCTCAATAATTTGGAGATTAGGTTCCTCCTGACCACTGGGGCTGGCACAGTAGCACAACAACTTCACTTACACTACCGGCCATTAAAATTGCTACACCACGAAGATGACGTGCTACAGACGCGAAATTTAACTGACAGGAAGAAGATGCTGTGATATGCAAATGATTAGCTTTTCAGAGCACTCACACAACGTTGGCGCCGGTGACGACACTTACAACGTGTTGACATGAGGAAAGTTTCCAACCGATTTCTCATACACACACAAATGCGTACCATCACGTTTCCGACTTTGATAAAGGTCGGATTGTAACCTATAGCCATTGCGGTTCATCGTATCCCGACATTCCTGCTCGCGTTGGTCGAGATCCAATGACTGTTAGCGGAATATGGAATCGATGGGTTCAGGAGGGTAATACGGAACGCGGTGCTGGATCCCAATGGCCTCGCATCACTAGCAGTCGAGATGACAGGCATCTTATCCGCATGGCTGTAATGGAACGTGAAGCCACGTCTCGATCCCTGAGTCAACAGATGGGGACGTTTGCAAGACAACAACCATCTCCACGAACACTTAGATGACGTTTGCAGCAGCATCGACTACCAGCTCGGAGACCATGGCTGCGGTTACCCTTGACGTTGCATCACAGTCAGGAGCGCCTGCGATGGTGTATTCAACGACGAACCTGGGTGCACGAATGGCAAAACGTCATTTTTTCGGATGAATCCAGGTTCTGTTTACAGAATCATGATGGTCGCATTTGTGTTTGGCGACATCGCGGTGAACACACATTGGAAGCGTGTATTCGTCATTGCCATACTGGCGTATCACACGTAATGGTATGGGGTGCCATTGGTTACAAGTCTCGGTCACCTCTCGTTCGCATTGACGGCACTTTGAACAGTGGACGTTACATTTCAGATGTGTTACGACCCGTGGCTCTACCCCTCATTCGATCCCTGCGAAACCCTACGTTTCAGCAGGATAATGAACGACCGCATGTGGCAGGTCCTGTACGGGCCTCTCTGTATACAGAAATATTCGACTGCTGATTTGTACAGCACATTCTTCAGTTGAAATCGTCTGGTCAATGGTGGCCGAGCAACAGGCTCGTCACAATACGCCAGTCACTACTCTTGATGAATTGTGGTATCGTGCTGAAGCTGCATGGGCAGCTGTACCTGTATACGCCATCCAAGCACTGTTTGACTCAATGCTCAGGCGTATCAAGGCCGTTATTACGGCCAGAGGTGGTTGTTCTGGGTACTGATTTCTCAGGATCGATGCACCCAAATTGCGTGAAAATGTAATCACATGTCAGTTCTAGTATAATATATTTGTCCAATGAATACCGTTTATCATCTGCATTTCTTCTTGATGTAGCGATTTTAATGGCCAGTAGTGTATATTCCAAACATGCAAGCAATCACTGTTGACGTGTCGTGGATTTGAGTGCGTTAAAATTTAATGAACTAGAGAGCTGAACTTAACATCAAGTGATTCCCATTCTGAACTTTGCCGGTCATTAGTCGCTTCAGTTTTATCATATTCTGTGTTTATTATTATTGTCGCTGCATCTGGATTAACTTCTACCGAATCACTTGGCAATATTTTCAACGCAATCAACTCGTGATAATAAACTTAGAAAATTAATCTATTGTTGAATTTCATTTAATACCTAGTCATCAGTGAGCATAATTAAAGATACATTTTTATTACCTCCCACTCACTGATCCATTCCTGAGGCGAAAATTTGCGTTTGTTATCTCCAGCTTTACTGTATGATTAAATGATGATGGCGTCCTCTTGGGTAAAATATTCCGGAGGTAAAATAGTCCCCCATTCGGATCTCCGGGCGGGGACTACTCAAGAGGACGTCGTTATCAGGAGAAAGAAAACTGGCATTCTACGGATCGGAGCGTGGAATGTCAGATCCCTTAATCGGGCAGGTAGGTTAGAAAATTTAAAAAGGGAAATGGATAGGTTAAAGTTAGATATAGTGCGAATTAGTGAAGTTCGGTGGCACGAGGAACAAGACTTTTGGTCAGGTGAATACAGAGTTATAAATACAAAATCAAATAGGGGTATGGCAGGAGTAGGTTTAATAATGAATAAAAAAATAGGAGTGCGGGTTAGCTACTACAAACAGCATAGTGAACGCATTATTGTGGCCAAGATAGACACAAAGCCCATGCCTACTACAGTAGTACAAGTTTATATGCCAACAAGCTCTGCAGATGATGAAGAAATAGATGAAATGTATGACGAGATAAAAGAAATTATTTAGGTAGTGAAGGGAGACGAAAATTAAATAGTCATGGGTGACTGGAATTCGTCAGTAGGAAAAGGGAGAGAAGGAAACATAGTAGGAGAATATGGATTGGAGGGAAGAAATGAAAGAGGAAGCCGCCTTGTAGAATTTTGCACAGAGCATGACTTAATCATAGCTAACACTTGGTTCAAGAATCATAAAAGAAGGTTGTATACCTGGAAGAATCCTGGAGATCCTAAAAGGTATCAGATAGATTATTTAATGGTAAGACAGAGATTTAGGAACCAGGTTTTAAATTGTAAGAAATTTCCAGGGGCAGATGTGGATTCTGACCACAATCTATTGGTTATGAACTGCAGATTGAAACTAAAGAAACTGCAAAAATGTGGGAATTTATGGAGTTGGGACCTGGATAAACTGAAAGAACTAGAGGTTGTAGAGAGTTTCAGGGAGAGCATAAGGGAACAATTGACAGGAATGGGGGAAAGAAATACAGTAGAAGAAGAATGGGTAGCTCTCAGGGATGAAGTAGTGAAGGCAGCAGACGATCAAGTAGGTAAAAAGACGAGGGCTAGTAGAAATCCTTGGGTAACAGAAGAAATATTGAATTTAATTGATGAAAGGAGAAAATATAAAAATGCAGTAAATGAAGCTAGCAAAAAGGAATACAAACGTCTCAAAAATGAGATCGACAGGAAGTGCAAAATGGCTAAACAGGGATGGCTAGAGGACAAATGTAAGGATGTAGAGGCTTGTCTCACTAGGGGTAAGATAGATACTGCCTACAGGAAAATTAAAGAGACCTTTGGAGAGAAGAGAACCACTTGTATGAATATCAAGAACTCAGATGGAAACCCAGTTCTAAGCAAAGAAGGGAAGGCAGAAAGGTGGAAGGAGTATATAGAGGGTTTATACAAGGGCGATGTGCTGGAGGACAATATTATGGAAATGGAAGAGGATGTAGATGAAGACGAAATGGGAGATAAGATACTGCATGAAGAGTTTGACAGAGCACTGAAAGACCTGAGTCGAAACAAGGCCCCGGGAGTAGACAACATTCCCTTAGAACTACTGACTGACTTGGGAGAGCCAGTCCTGACAAAACTCTACCATCTGGTGAGCAAGATGTATGAGACAGGCGAAATACCCTCAGACTTCAAGAAGAATATAATAATTCCAATCCCAAAGAAAGCAGGTGTTGACAGATATGAAAATTACCGAACTATCAGTTTAATAAGTCACAGCTGCAAAATACTAACGCGAATTCTTTACAGACGAATGGAAAAACTGGTAGAAGCGGACCTCGGGGAAGATCAGTTTGGATTCCGTAGAAATGTTGGAACACGTGAGGCAATACTAACCTTACGACTTATCTTAGAAGAAAGATTAAGAAAAGGCAAACCTACGTTTCTAGCATTTGTAGACTTAGAGAAAGCTTTTGACAATGTTAACTGGAATACTCTCTTTCAAATTCTGAAGGTGGCAGGGGTAAAATACAGGGAGCGAAAGGCTATTTACAATTTGTACAGAAACCAGATGGCAGTTATAAGAGTCGAGGGGCATGAAAGGGAAGCAGTGGTTGGGAAGGGAGTGAGACATGGTTGTAGCCTCTCCCCGATGTTATTCAATCTGTATATTGAGCAAGCAGTAAAGGAAACAATAGAAAAATTTGGAGTAGATATTAAAATTCATGGAGAAGAAGTAAAAACTTTGAGGGTCGCCGATGACATTGTAATTCTGTCAGAGACAGCAAAGGACTTGGAAGAGCAGTTGAACGGAATGGACAGTGTCTTGAAAGGAGTATATAAGATGAACATCAACAAAAGCAAAACGAGGATAATGGAATGTACTCAAATTAAATCGGGTGATGCTGAGGGAATTAGATTAGGAAATGAGACACTTAAAGTAGTAAAGGAGTTTTGCTATTTGGGGAGCAAAATAACTGATGATGGTCGAAGTAGAGAGGATATAAAATGTAGACTGGCAATGGCAAGGAAATCGTTTCTGAAGAAGAGAAATTTGTTAACGCCGAGTATAGATTTAAGTGTCAGGAAGTCGTTTCTGAACAATTTGTATGGAGTGTAGCCATGTATGGAAGTGAAACATGGACGATAACTAGTTTGGACAAGAAGAGAATAGAAGTTTTCGAAATGTGGTGCTACAGAAGAATGGTGAAGATTAGATGGGTAGATCACATAACTAATGAGGAGGTGTTAAATAGGATTGGGGAGAAGAGAAGTTTGTGGCACAACTTGACTAGAAGGAGGGATCGGTTCGTAGGACATGTTTTGAGGCATCAAGGGATCACAAATTTAGCATTGGAGGGCAGCGTGGAGGGTAAAAATCGTAGAGGGAGACCAAGAGATGAATACACTAAGCAGATTCAGAAGGATGTAGGTTGCAGTAGATACTGGGAGATGAAGAAGCTTACACAGGATAGAGTAGCATTGAGAGATGGATCAAACCAGTCTCAGGACTGAAGACCACAACAACAACATCTCCACTGAACACATTTTAATTAGCGTGTTCTAGATAAATAGCCAACTAACTCTCTTTTAATTACGAGGACGAATGAAGTTTCGCATAATAACAACTGAAGTTACTGGCTGCATGAAATGGAGAGATCCCCTAAGCTGAAGAATAAGTAAAATAGGTAGCAGATGCCAGTTCTTTGGTAGGGTACTGTGAAAATTCAGTCGGTTTATAAAGTAGAATGTTTATGGTTCAAATGGCTCTGAGCACTATGGGACTCAACTGCTGTGGTCATCAGTCCCCTAGAACTTAGAACTACTTAAACCTAACTAACCTAAGGACATCACACACATCCATGCCCGAGGCAGGATTCGAACCTGCGGCCGTAGCAGTCGCACGGTTCCGGACTGCGCGCCTAGAACCGCGAGACCACCGCGGCCGGCTAGAATGTTTATAAAACGAAATTTCCTGCCATATTAAAACTGTATGCAGGAACGAGACTCGAAGTCGGGACCTTTGCCTTTCGCGGGAAAGTGCTCTACTAGCATTTTTTATTTTTTTTAACAATTTTTTTATCTTTGTTTGGGTCGAACGCCCCATGAGGCTTGTTCAAATTTATGTTGTCCATTAACTGAGGTTTTTATTACAGAGGGAAGCTAACCCACTGAGCTACCGTGCCATCACAACTCACGACGCCGCGCCACAGGTTCAATTCTGCCAGCATCTCGCCTCCTATCTTCCAAAAATCTGTGGGGATGAGTCGTCAGTCGTGCTTGAGTAGCTCAGATGGTAGACCGCTTGCCCTCGAAAGGCAAAGGTTCCGATTTAGAATGTCGGTACGGCACACGTTTTTATCTGCCAGGAAGTCTCATGTCAGCGAACACTCCTCTGAAGAGTGAAAATTTAATTATGTTTACAAAACACTCGTACGTGTGAACCGGGAAATTGCTCAAATATATGGGACCCCAACTGGTCTCACAGGGGATATTGCCCGAATGCAAATAACGGGATTGTGACTGGTCACAGATTTGTTGACTGGCGAGACAACGTCAAGGAAATGCCAATAAACTTAAAGTGACAGACGCTTGACGATAGAGTCTAATGCATGATTTAATGAGAAGTACCCTCTGCCGTGAAGTTCACAGTGCTCTCCTGACCATGGGTGGATATGTAGATGTACATCTACGGAAACAGAGGGCCAACTAGTTGCAGTACCAACTTCTGGGTTGGGTCATAATGACACCATTCTTACCGAATACTCTCGTCATACAGAAAGATGCGTCAGGCAAAAAGAAAAGAAATTTGATCATATTTGTATCTTATACGGCTAAAATGAGTGTCCATTGCCACAGTAAACAAACGCCAAATTGTCGACAGTCATAAAATGCTACTTAGGGACCACTCTTAGCTTCTGGATTTTCGGTTTTCCCGTTCGTGACTTAGGGAGACATAATGGAATCCTCGAATACTAGTCCCGTAAAATATTTATGCGACAGCTGCGTTGCGTCGGCTCCCCTCTCCCGCCAGATTATTTGCTGAAGTAGAATTTCCTTGTCGACTGTGTAAGCCTTAATGGTTTCCGAGACGTGAAGGGAACACCGACGAGTGCTTGTGATGTTCTGCGCGATAACAGAGCTACGAATGGAATTGCTGGCAACGAAGCAACTTTATTCGGGGACGCATAACACAAAAAATGTCTGCTCTCACATATTTTTTATTCTCTTTATAAAAATGTTGAATAATTTCTGTGTTAGCATAACAGCTTACGGCTAGCTTATCACTCGCTTTCACTATGAAAATGTGTTGTCGAAATAAGATTCACTTCAGTTTTTGGTGTGCCCTCGCATTCACATTCGCCTACTACTGCACTCCGGCTTATATCAACATTTCGAGGGATTGCACCTGACATATTGTAAATCGCGTGGAAAGATGGCGATTTTCTCTTGGCGCAATTGACAGATGGCTCAGACCGGTTTCAATTCATTCCGATTTTGAAGGATCTGCTCGGCCCAGGCTAAACGTAATCGCGAATTCCCAATTCAATTTTCGTTGCTTACCGCAAATGTTTCGTGACTGATTGAATGAAAGCCTTTGATAGGCTGAACGCGCTTCATTTGTTTCTGTCACAGAAATTACATGCTACTGCGCGGCATTTGAATCGTTTATGAAATATTGAATAAAACAATCGAATTCCCCCGCTTTCATTTCTCCGGTGTCACGCCATCACAATACCGACGGTAGCTGCTGCGCCAGCGAGAAGCGAAACAACAAAAACACACCGGAAAAATGGCTAAAAATTGGACATTATACGTCCTTGACTCAAAAGCGAGGCAAGCAGTTGAGCGGTGTGAAAAGCACTCACGTACAAAAGGGGAAAGAATTTGGTTTTGAAAAACTGATCTCTGTCTTACTAGGTGCAGGGTAGTGTAAATAAAATCGTGACAACTACAAAAATAAATTATTTCACAGTTCTCCATTTCTTTAAGGAACGTATTTAAGGAACAAACAATGCATGCACAAATACGAGGCTTTAGTTATAGTAACAAGAGAGTGATGAATAGAAATGTCAAGAAATACGCTACTGGGCTGAAAATATAATATTTGATTATGCTTTAAAAAGCGTGATTTGTCACTGGAGACATGTTTTTCTGGTGGGGAGGGGTGGAGCAGTTATTGGCTTTCTGAGTGGCTTGATATGTTCCGCCACGATTTCCTCTCCTGTCTCGTTAACTTCATCTCCGAGTAGCACTTCTACCTATCATTACAAGAAGAATAACGTGTCTCTGATCCAATATCTAGAACGCATTCACCATTAATTTAATCTAATAAATGGCCACAGGTGTGACTACTGGCCCAGATTATCTTTGCATGGAAACTATTATAAGCAGATGAAAATACGATCGTCCGGCCGTCCTTGTGGGTACTTTGGTTATTCTGCCGAATGGCTCATCCTAACTACAACATATGAGATGTTAGTTCACTTTATTACATGAATGAATAAAAAGATTTACTTAACTTGAAACAATCTTATGCCGCAGCAGTACTTAATAATTTACAAACGTCATTGACTAATAAAATATTACTTGAAGCCCTAATTAACTCGCCGGCCGCGGTGGCCGAGCGGTTCTAGGCGCTGCAGTCCGGAACCGCGCGACTGCTACGGTCGCAGGTTCGACTCCTGCCTCGGCCATGGATGTGTGTGATGTCCTTAGGTTGGTTAAGTTTAAGTAGTTCTAAGTTCTAGGGGACTGATGACCTCAGATGTTAAGTCCCATAGTGCTCAGAGCCATTTGAACAATTTTTAAACCCTAACCAACAAACTGTTCTCTTGACGTAAAATGTTCAACGTTTACAAAAATACATGTTCATCTGATACTTAACTAGCACAGGTCCTACTGGATGGTGTTCACTGCTTCAACTGACGTCACGAAATGGGGAAGAGCGCTTTGACACTCGGCTCTATGTTCACCTTTGTGCGAGTGCGCTGCTGCGCATTGCAATGAGACATGGCTAATATCTGTGGCGTTGGTGTGCTTTGCCGAGTGTGGTGTGGCCCCGTGATCTTTGGACGACAGCGCAAAAATAAAGCAAGCTCAATACTCTTATTTATTTTAGGTTAAATGTGGACACTACCTAAACGACATTTTTCTTGAAATAGCATGATCTGGACCGGGATTCCGACTTTGGGCACTTGAGATTCACGGTCAGTACGCTATGGAGGTACTAATGCCTGACGTGGCTGGATATGTGTGTGCATTAGTATGCTGCTTATGGAATTCAGGGAGGCGTGTGTGGCCATACAGAACAGCCTGGCGAGCAAACGAAGAGCGCCGGTGTGCCAGTCAGCCTGGATCTGATTTTTAGGCAGTTTTCCAAATCCCAGTAGATGAATGCTGGGCTGGTTCACGTGTCCCACAACAGATCGACGCAGATCGACGAGATGCACAGCATTCCGTCTTGGGAAGTACGAGGGGGGGGGGGGGGAGGCGGCGGAGTACAGATAGTGACAGGAAGAACATTTAGGCTCCCTGTAGTATTAAAACTGACGAATCCATTAACAGGACGACCATATGAAGAAATGACAAAAGACGAGAAAAAAGGAGATGGAGCTACTAACATACTGAACTGTATCAGCATATATCAGCCCGTAAACGGATTGTTCTGGAACGGCCAGGGTCCAGGACTGATTACCAGGCTCGCAACTACATTGCCTGACAAAGAAGTGACGTACACTGAATGGGAAAGGGAATGAAACCTGACGGGTTCCGATGGTATACAATGATATTTCAGTAATACTACAAAACCGAGTGAAATTTACAAAGAACGCGACAATTCGAGGCCACTGGTCAGTACGACATTGTGTCCCCCCCACCCCCCTCCCTAGATGCACGAACCGACTAGGTTGGCAAGGACGTCATTATTCCATTGCATTCTCCCCTATGACAAGCTTACTGGTCCCTCATATACTGTATACTGGCACTGGGAAGTGGTTGACGTAAGAGATGGTGCCACAAATGTTATTTCCGAGACAGATCTCGTCACCTTGTTGGCCGTGAGAGTAAGTCAACATCACGCATACCGTTCATGGAGACACATCTCGTATGTGAACAAGCATTGTTCTGTTAAAAATTGCCACACGATACTGTCGCATGAGGCGTATCACGTGAAGACACAGAATGTCCGTGATATAGCGCTGTCCCGTCAGAATTCCCTCAATCGCTACAGGCCGTGACCTACAGACCCAATGGCTCCCCAGACCAGGACGTCATGAGTGTGCCTCTCCAAAACACTGGAAGTAAGGCACTTCTGCCAAGATTGTGTCCATACTCGCCAACAATGGTCACGTGGGTTAGTGTAGAACTCCTATTCAGCTCTGAACACATTGCGAATCCTTCATCACCAATCCAATCTTCACAGTCATGGCATTTCTCCACCCTCAGCCGTCGTTGCTAGCCTGCCTGCACGTGGTACCATAACTTACCAGTCCGGTTGCTGTTGTTCTCCAACCAACGGTGCGGGATGATACAGAATGTTGCAAGGTGTCCGTTACTTGTTTCTGGATGGCTGGTGCAGGTGTGAAGAGATTATAGTGTGCAGGATGCTCAATACGGTGATCCTCCATCAGTGGAGAGAATTTCACTCTTCAGCGGAGTGTGCGCCGATCTGGAACTGCTTGGCAGATTAAAACTGTTTTTCACTGTGGAAACACCCCTAGGCTGTGGCTAGGCCATGTCTCCGCGATATCCTTTCTTCCAGTAGCGTTAGTCCCACAAAACATGCAACAGAACTTCTCTGAAATTCATGAAACTGTAGAGAGCTAGGTACTGGGAGTGGTAACGCCCTAAGCATCAAGAAAATAATCTTTAAAAATATTTATTTAGCGCAGAGGCCAAACTGTAAATTACAATTTCCATAACAATACGTAGTATTTTAAAACAAACAAACCCTTTGAACTCTATACCAGTAAAAAATTACTTCATGTGTACTTACTGGATTTCACAATAGTTTTGGTTACTTAGAAATCGATATTACAAAGCACACAATGTGAATGCAATTGAATTATTAAAAATCTTTGAAAATACCAAAATATAAAAGGTGGCTTTCTACTTTCCTATACAGGCTTCAAAATAAGAAAGTAGGCATTAGAAAATCGTCAAGCATAAGTAATTATTCTCGAGAGTAACCAAGGACAAACGCAAAACAAATAAACCGACTGAAATACATGGATTAATCCACGCACGAGAGCCGACTGGATCCTGGCCCCTGCCCAGAACGGATGATCTACCGTATTCGGTAGAGATTCTAAAACTTACACATAGAAAATCAGTTATTCTTACATGGTACACTGAAGCATCAAAGAAATTGGTATAGGCATGCGTATTCAAATACAGACATATGTAAACTGGTAGAATATGGCGCTGCGGTCGGCTACGCCTATATAAGACAACCAGTGTCTAGCGCAGTTGTTAGAACGGTTGCTTCTGCTACAATGGCAACTTATCATGATTTAAGTGAGTTTAAACATCGTGTTATAGTCGGCGCACGAGCGATGGGACACAGCATCTCAGAGGTAGCGATGAAGTGGGGATTTTCCCGTACGACCGTTTCACGAGTGTACCATGAATACCATGAATCCGGCGAAACATCGAATCTCCCGACATCGCTGCCGCCGGAAAAAGGTCCTTCAAGAACGGGACCATCGACGACTGAAGAGAATCGTTCATCGTGACAGAAGCGCAACCCTTAAGCAAATTGCTGCAGATTGCAATGTTGGGCCACAAACGTCAGCGTGCGAATCATTCAACGAAAATCGTCGATATGGGCTTTCAGAGCCGACGCCCCACTCTTGTACCGTTGATAACTGCTTGACATAAAGCTTTACGCCTCGCCTGGGCTCGTCTACGCCGACATTGGACAGTTGATGATTGGAAACATGTTGCCTGGTCGGACGAATCTCGTTTCAGATTGTGTGGGTATGGAGACAACCTCATGAATCATGGACCTTGCGTGTCATCAGGGCACTGTTCAAGCAGGCGGAGGCTCTATAAAGGTGTTGCGGGTGTGCAATTGGTATGATTTGGGACCCTTGATAGTCTAGATACGACTCTGAGAGTTGACACGTACGTAAGAATCCTGTCTGACCACGTGCATCCATTCACGTCCATTGTGCATTGCGACGGACTTAGGAAATTCCAGCAGGTCAATGCGACTCCCACGCGTCCAGAACTGCTACTGACTGGCTCCAGGAACACTCTTCTGAGTTTAAACACTTCCGCTGGCCATCAAACCCCCCAGACACGATAATTATTGAGCGTATCTCAAATGCCTTGCAACGTGCTGTTCAGAAGAGATCTCCACCCCATTGTAGTCTTACGGATTTGCGGACAGCCCTGCAGGTTTCATGGCGTAAGTTTCCTCCAGAGCTCCTTCAGATATTAGTCGAGTCCATGCCACGTCGTGTTGCGACACTTCTGCGTGCTCACGGGAGCCCTACACGATTTTAGGCTGGTGTACCAGTTTCTTTGGCTCTTCTGTGTATATTAGCGGCAAAAACACGCCGGTTCCCATTCCTGACAGAGGAAACGAGGGCAGACAACTGAGCTCGGTTCATCAACAAGTACTTGCGGTTAACAGAGTTTCCATAAATAAATAAACTGCAATAGACACATTTGTCTCGTCTCCTTAACCGACAATGAAAACTATTAAAGACACTTTTAGCCGGAGAGAGCACACATTAGTAGTGCAGCTGAAGGAAAACCTTTTTTAGTTGAAAGTTATATGATAAAAAAATTTGAAGACACCTCACATTAGAAAATACACGCACCAGTAGTGTGGGTAAAAATCAAGGATATCAGTCAGCGTCAAAAATCGAAAGCTACCTGAGCCTAGAAAATATCCCCATCATTGCTGCAAATAAACAGTCTTTCCGAAACAGAATGAGGTAAAATGGAAGCTATTACAATCACCTATGCACAGGGGTTTTCGCGAACCTCATCGTGCACTTACCAGTGCACAAGAAATGTGCTCACCTTTACTCATGCGTCGAGACGAAGACAATTAAGAATGGTGTATGTAGCCTTGTGCACCAAGCAAGGCAGCAGGAAACAGGCCAAGTCGTACTATTGAGTATGTTCCGCTACTACACAAGCAGTGGTGACCCTCCAGAAGGCGTAGGTACGGTCGTCAGAGTAAATATCCGCCAACGTAATGTAGCGAGCGGATCTTCACGCCTAGCAAGATCAGTCCGGAATCCACAGTTACTCCTTCCCAGACAGTCGACACTCAGCAGACAGAACTCAAGCGTGAGCTGGAGCGCACTTAAAAATCGCACACGAAGTGCCACAAGACTGCCACCTGCCGAAACTCCAGAGAAGCCGTAGCTATGGAACGAAACTCAAAGACGTCCCGTAAGCAAAGGTATCGGTACCAGATTGTGCACGGCTCACCGACTCACTTTGTGAGGTACGAGATGTGCTGCTGGCGGAAAGTAAGCTACGAGGGCGTGCCGTGAGTCCTTCTTAGATAATTCAGTTGGTACAGCACTTTCACTCAAAAGGCAAAGGTCGCATGTTCGAGTCCCAAACCAGCACAAGGCTTCAATCAATCTGGAAGATTGAGATCAGTACACAATCCACTGCAGAGTGAAATTCGACACAGATCTCACTACATGAGAGGGTGCAGTCTGGTTCAGAGTTCAATCCAGGACACGGACGCAAAGTCTGATTATCAGGAACTCTGCACCAATAACCTCTCCTCCCCTCTCTAAGCATACACTGGTGATGAAAATCGCTATCACAACCGCGATTCGAACCAACTACCGACAAGTTGAGCACAATGCCGGCTGTTAGCGACCTCGATTACAAAAGTTATCAGCTGTTTTCAGCTTACGTAGCTACACGAAATAGAGCCTTTTGACTATAATGTGTTGTAAGTGTATATAATAATTTGGAAAATAATAACACTATCAGTTGAAAATTTGTTTTCCTGCAATATGACTGGTTTCTGTCTGAGCACCTCAACGACACTAGGCTCATAACTACCTGAAAATGTCTTATGTGGCTGAAACCGATCGTTTTCTTTGAGAATAAATGTGTAACGGGTGCATCTCTTTGTTTCCAAGTCATTGCAATTCTTGCAGATCCTGAATCATCACGTTCAACATGCTGGGCAGAAGATATACGTAATGTGGCTTGAACCTCAACTGTTTGCAATGGTCTCACTTCATGACATTACATATTGTTAATCTCATTCACGCTGATGCATACATTTCATTTCAGAGTGTTTAATTCATTTGGTACAGTGGCAGATATTCAACGGTATTGCAAAGGAGACTGGTTTCCAAAAACGAAGAAGAATCACGCTGCTAACGAAAACACAGAAACAAGTGTCTCAAGAATTTTTGAAACCATTATCGAATATACGTCACGTAAATACGCATGAACGTAAAATGCAAATGTAGTTGTTAGACACTATATCTTCTGGTTCTGATCAAGATATGTAATATCTGTGTGTAACCGTAACTCCATCTGTCCGTGAAAACCATGTAATTCCAGTAACTAATAACTTCATTATCAAAGAGAGATTTGAAAGTGCATGGATTTCTTCTGCCAATAATTCAGTTTCTACCATATATTTACATATGTAGCAACCTTATCTGTATCATTTTATATTATTTTTTAATAAACAAATGACAAAAAGACAAATGTGTGTGAAATCTTATGAGAGTTAACTGCTAAGGTCATCAGTCCCTAAGCTTACACACTACTTAACCTAAATTATCCTAAGGACAAACACACACACCCATGTCAGAGGGAGGACTCGAACCGCCGCCGGGACCAACCGTACAGTCCATGATTGCAGCGCCCAAGACCGCTCGGCTAATCCCGCGCGGCTTTTAAGAAACCGCTTTGTTTGTCCTGTAAAATTTAACAAAATGGTGTTGCAAGGTGTTCACAGCCTACCATCGATACATAACTCACATGCACGTAATTTAATAGATTGTACCTACTTAATATCAAGTAATCAAGTATCACCCCTCCCCCCATGATGGCGGAGAAGCGACGTGCATTTTACTCTACGGGACGCACGAGGCGTTGAGATGAGGAACCATCCTCACAGAGCTTAGTCCGCACTGGATCCCACCGTATATCGCCAGACGGTGTCAGGTGCGGCCATTGTGACTGAGGTCAGCAGATCTGGTGGACCACTTAAGCACTCAGCCCATTCCTCTCGACTGTCATCATGCAGGGACTTTGGAGTTTATATCCTTATGCTTTACTCATTTCAACATCAACAGTAATCAAGTATTCCCACTACACAAAACGCCAAGGGGAACTTCAGAATTAAATCTACATCTACATTTATACTCCGCAAGCCACCCAACGGTGTGTGGCGGAGAGCGCTTTACGTGCCACTGTCATTACCTCCCTTTCTTGTTCCAGTCGCGTATGGTTCGCGGGAAGAACGACTGCCGGAAAGCCTCCGTGCGCCCTCTAATCTCTCTAATTTTACATTCCTGATCTCCTCAGGAGGTATAAGTAGGGGGAAGCAATATATTCGATACCTCATCCATAAACGCACCCTCTCGAAACCTGGACAGCAAGCTACGCCGCGATGCAGAGCGCCTCTTTTGCAGTCTGCCACTTGAGTTTGCTAAACATCTCCGTAACGCTATCACGCTTACCACATAACCCTGTGACGAAACGCGCCGCTCTTCTTTCGTATACTGCTTGGAGATAAAAATTTTGCACACATCGCTGGCCGAATGTTTCTACTGAAATAAAAATCAATAAATCAGATCATGAACCTCCGAGTGTATAACAGCAGCACGAAAATGCATTTGCAATTTCAGTTTCTAGATGGTTCGTCATACCTTTGTATATCATGAATGGAAAGGACGTGTAACAATGGGCAGTAAACTATGTCCAGAGGATTTTTAATAAATTTTTATGTAGTGGATGAGGATCGCAAAGACTGTTCAAATATAAATTACAAACGATCAGTCTTCGAATCCAACCCTGTACAATGTCTTTTTTTAGTTAAGAGCTAAGCAAGCACAATTTACGGTGGCTATTTTGTACCTAGGCTGAAGATCAACAGTGGGAACAAAGGAACCTGTTTACCTCGCGCTGCCCACACTCCCCTCTTGTCCGCCACCCAACCTAACTACGTCACCGGACTCAGGCCACTTGAGCATGTTTGTGCCACATTACCGGTCGACAACAAGCTATTGAATGCCCCTGTCCTGCTTTGTGCAGCGCTACTACCACGTTCTGAGTAAAATTTGTGGAAAGGTATGGCGGAAAATTACATCAGCCACCGATGGCCTGTGAGCGTGGAGTGTCAATATTTGAGTGAAGACTACGTGTATGTGAAGTTGTCAGACGGGCGCACATTGCTTGCTGAAACCTACCAGTGAAGCAGTGATGCACAGTAAAGCTAATGTGATGTCACCTTCACTTAGTGTTTCAGTAGTGTTGCCAAGTATACAACCACGAGCAGTTAAAAAAATGTTCAAATGTGTGTGAAATCTTATGGGACTTAACTGCTAAGGTCATCAGTCCCTAAGCTTACACACTACTTAACCTAAATTATCCTAAGGACAAACACACACACCTATGCCCGAGGGAGGACTCGAACCTCCGCCGGGACTAGCCGCACCACGAGCAGTACATTAGCACAACAAGACCACAGCTACCTGGTGTAAATAACCATTAATTTTGTAGCAGATTCATTCACAGTCAAGCAGGGTTATACGACATGAGGAGATGACACGGATCCATTAGCCAACCGGCCGGGGTGGCCGAGCGGTTCTAGGCGCTGCAGTCTGGAATTGCGCGACCGCTATGGTCGCAGGTTCGGATCCTGCCTCGGGCATGGATGTGTGTGATGTCCTTAGGTTATTTAGGTTTAAGTAGTTCTAAGTTCTAGGGGACTGATGCTCGCTGAAGTTAAGTCCCGTAGTGCTCAGAGCCATTTGAACCATTTTGAACCATTAGCCACAGCTGCAGGTTGGAGTTCCTGATCCTGCTTCCTCCACTAAGCCTGTCCACTGAACTTGGCGCCACAGTGCAGTGGGTGTGGCACTTCACACCACTCCTGTCAGGTGGCAGCGAGTTGCACCCCAGGCGCAACAGGGTCAGTCATTCATAGAACCTCTGCAAGCTCTCCAGTATGTACCAGTGACCTCAGTGCTGTGTCTCACACAACAACCTGTCGGCCCGGTATTGAGTGCAGGAGTCAGCTAAGCAGGGCGCCAGCATGTGGATGGAAGCCAGCCACTGGCTGACCGGCTACCGGCTCACTCCCATGTTTCAGGGTACAGACGCAACTCCATCACGCCACAAAACGAATGCACATGGTGGCACAGAGCCAGTTGACATTTTTCAGCTAGTCACGTATAACATACCTAAGCAGGTATAAATAAGTAAAAGTATCGGTAAATATGACCAAGTATGCCATTTATTTAACACCAATTCAAAAATGGTTCAAATGGCTCTGAGCACTATGGGACTTAACTTCTGCGGTCATCAGTCCCCTAGAACTTAGAACTACTTAAACCTAACTAACCTAAGGACATCACACGCATCCATGCCCGAGGCAGGATTCGAACCTGCGACCGTCACGGTCGCGCTGTTCCAGACTGTAGCGCCTAGAACCGCTCGGCCACTTCGGCCGGCAACACCAATTACAAGGCAACTTTTTGAAAACTGCATCAGGCAGATGATCTACGTTAGCATCAATATAATGCTGCAAAGATTTTTTTGAAGTTGTCATACAGATGCTTCTGTATGTCCTCATTAATGACTGCAGCTTCGCCACTAATGCTTTTCTTGTGTTCTTGAATATTCATGACATTCCTCTGCAAAACACTGTCTTTCAGGAAAAGTATTGGAAAATGTCTACTACACTAAGCAGTTTCGACAATCTAGAGACAACAGTTCCAAACATTGCCTGAACTACAACCATACTGTTTAGTTCAGTGTGGGTTACTGCTCCATGCTGCTGCAATTATAGATCTTTAAGATTAATGCCAAGCTGTCTTAACTTTTGTCCAACGAAGCCATTCAGCTTAGTCACATAATGTTCTTAATCAACTGTCACTGTTCGTTCATTGTCATTTTCAAAGAAATTGTAACCTACTATGCGAAAAGTACCGACTCCACACGAAACCGTCACTTTAGGAGAGCACAATGGATGATCATGCTGTTCCTTAGGGTTCCCCAGTTTCACGTGTTCTCTTTGTTTACCGAGCCAAAAATGTCAAAATGTGCCGCGTCAGTCATTATAAAATTATTCAGAATGTCTGAGTTTCCACATAACAAACCACCTATGTTAGTGGAAGAAGCAAGTCATTCTTCCTTGTCTGATTAATTTCTTGCACAGTGAGCCGTGTCACGGCTCAGCTCATTTGATTTACCCGCGAGATTATTTCACTTGTTTTCGCCGCAGCGATAGGGGGCGTGGTCGATGAGCGCTGTGGGCGCTGGTGTGCGAAGCAACAGTTTTGGAGGACGGCTCGGTCGAGAGAAGGCGACAGGAGGGAAGCGGCGGGGAGTCAACTCGTGCCTGCCGATTAAGGACTGCGATGACTATGGCTGTTTGCGAGCATGTGGGGAAGACGGAATGCTCGCTTGCTTAGCGTGGTTCTCCATGACCAGCTGTTGTTTGTTGGGCCTAGCACTCGAGTGTAACAGGAAACTGCATTGGTGTGGTTCTCGTCACCTGGATAAGACCGAAATTTTCATATACTTTTACTATATTTCATGATCATTACTTTATTATGGGGTTGGCACTTGTAGCCAACATTTTGTGATTTGAAATACTTCAGAGAATATAATCATGCGCCAGGTGTCTACTGTGAATAATTCTTAATTTGTTTCATAGTGTATGGCACGGTATCCACTATCATCGATCATTTTATGAAAGTTCTGTCCAAATTATTATTACATTAGACTTTGTTAAAGTTGGTGCGTTTGAATTGCAAATTTTCTAATTCTACTAATATTGCTTGGGATAAACCCATCTATTTCTTGATATTGCCATATTTGTGTATAAGTTGTGTTTCTTCTCGAGACTGACTGAACTGATTGTGGAACACGTGGGGGGAGTATTTAAATGATAATTTGCTAGAAAAACAACAGTCGTGAAATTGAAATCTTGACAGTGTTTACTCATGTCACCATTCGTTAATGTTATTTCTGTCTTGTAGCTTATTTAACTGATGTAAAATAATTTAGAAATTTTGTGTATTTGTCGCGAAAGGCGAACTGATGTCACATGAAACTGACATTTGTGTAGGGTTCACGTAAGCTTAAGTGAAATCAGGAGGTAAAAAAAAATAATAATAATAATAATAAAAAAACTGATTATCATTGCCACATTTTTTTTTAGCAGGCAGTAGGGAATTTGTTGCACTCTTGCCAAATTGGATTTCTTTAAGGTTTGATTTACATGTAGTACAAATCACAAGTTCAATTTTTTTCTGGTGTAATTGTTAATATTTGTACATGTTGCGCTACTGTACGATACGATATAATATATCTTTTACTAAAAGTACCTTTATGCTATGTTTCAGAGCTGGGCTGCATGTTCTTCTAGAGAATGTTTAAAAAAAAATTTTTGCTAAAATTTCCTTTTAAACTGTTAATTGTATTAACTTGGATGTATAACCAATTATTGTTAAATAATAAAGTTGTGTCAACAAGACTTGGACCAAATAAATGTGCTTACACCTTCCCCATCTTGGCTCTGCTACCGCCTGTACATCACGCACGCGAGGTTGCTAGCGTGCCCAATGGCGAGGATCGCATTAGAAAGTTTTCCTCAACGTCTCCAGGTTTTTTTTTTTCGTGGAGCTCCATGCCTCACATCTAACGTGCTACCAGTTTCTCCACATTTCTTCACCCAAGCCGCTACGGTATTTCGAGGTGGTGCACAACCATGTCGACCAATACTAGGCAGTCCTCGATAGACATACTGCACATCCATGACATCATTTGTATCGTAATATCTGTGAACACGGGAAACACAATGTTGCACGATCCAACGCTCCGTTGTAACTAACGTACCGCGGCGGTGCACGGCATGAAACGGCGTCCCTCCCCCTCTACCACTCCCCCTCCCTCCAACCACGCCATGCTGTAGCCAGCAGCACACTGTCCACTTTTGAAACGTGTTAGTTGGTTCCGTATAAGGTGAGGCGTTATGACAGCCTCGTCTTCTTGGGTCTCATCAGCCTGCCAACCAATCTCAACTCTCGGTCACTCAGCATCCTGACAACGCAGCCACCCCACGCCAGCACAGGGTCAATTATGCACTGCTGAAAAATGCCCACAACCAGGAGATTCAGTGTGGTGCAAACGTGTGAAGCAAGCAGGAGTACATGCCACAGACAAACAATCGTGCTTCCTATAGCCAACTGGGCGAGTTTCAAAGGGTTCAATTTTTGCCTTCCGAGCAGCGCCAGTTGTACAACGATGCTGGTACCAGTGTTCACGTGAACTCTCGACACCCACAGACGAGGTCTCGACATCACTGCGGTACAGACGACCGCCAGGATCTTCGAATTGTAAGGGGAGCAGTGGTAGATCACGCAGCTACCGTAGCACAGATAAGAGGGCTTTTGAATCCAGACGATGCAACACGAACAATTGCAATCCGCTTATTAGCTGTGGGACTAGGGGCACGAGCACCTCTAAACCATACTCCACTCACGCCACAGCATCGACGTGCACGGATCGACTGGTGCTGTCAGAGATTACTTGGGTGATGGAATGGCGTGCCCTGGTCTTTAGCGATGAAAGCAGATTCCGCCTGCATGTAAGTGATGGTCGTCTGCGCCTACGATGTAGACTTGGTGAACGCTGTGTCATGGAGTGAATTCGTCCAGAACGCACTGGTCCCACCAACGCGCTTATGGTCTGGTATGTGATAAGCTGCTACTGTCGTTTATCTTTGGTGTTCCTGAAGGGAACGCTAACCAGAGCTCGGTTGGTGCAGAATATTCATAGACCTGTTCTTTTGCCGTTCTTCCAACAGGAAGGTGATGTATTTTTCCAACAGGATAATGCTCGCCCATACGCTGTCCGTGAAACTCAACGTGCTCTGAAGGACGTGCAGAAACTTACTTCGCCAGCACGATCTCCAGACTTGTCTACAAGCGAGCACATGTAGGATATGATGGAACGAGAAGTGATGTGTGTGACTCCTGAACCAATAACTGTCACGCAACTACGTGAACTTGTCTAGCAGTTGTGGCATAAACTATCCCAGGATAGTATCAGCCATCTGTACCTTCAACTGGATGGCAGAGTCAGCGCCTGCGATATCGCCCATGAAGGCTACACATGTACTAATATGATTGTTTCAGCATGGATCTGTAAATGTAACCATTTCATTCATTCCACATGCACTGTTACAACAATAAATCTTGAGTTAGCACTACACATGGAAGATTTTAAAATTTTAACGCGAAAAAGAGAAATCGTGCTTTATGAATACTGTTTTCTTATGTAAGGGAACAACGTCAGAAACTATAACGCATTAAATGTCGCTGGTCCTTGAAGTAACTCCTGTTGTCCGGTTTCATTCGGGGTAATTGCAAATGTGTCAACAGTCTTGTACACTGCCATTCTGCTCCTTCTTCTATACATTGTCCTCCTGTACGGCATGGCTGTGTGTATCGTGCGGCTGCCTCGAGTCGAATAAGCCTGCAGCTGCCTCAGTAGCGGATACTGCTATTGATAATATATCGCAAAAGGAATTGGTAGAACCCATACCAGCAACAACCAGACTTGCGATCGCTCTTTGCTTTTGTTTACTATGGTGCAAACAGGAGGTCGATATGTTTCTAAAGCGCATCTTTCTCATCGTAAATTATCTAGCTACTATAAGTTTTCCGTGATTTACTCGGTAAGGAATTCATTAATGTAGTTTAAAATAAAAATCGAAAGTTTATCCGATATTTTGTTGTACTTCACCACTACAGTGTGAAGACTACGAATTCCACAAACCCGGTACAGCTACGACCAGAGTTATAGGATGCAGAATGTAATGCATAAAAAGGCCGTATTAAAAACGGTAGCGGTCGAGTTGATGTTAATGGACATGTTAACACACGGTTTGAAGCTTGAAAAAAGTTTCAAAGTTTTAAGAAGCTACTGCAGAATGGAATTAGACGAATGTTTCATATGTTCTTCTGATACGATGGCAACTTTCTTTGTTCTACGTTCCATTGCTCTGGATGTCGACGCACATACTACACTTATAAAATACCAGGGTGTCCACTTGGACACTCCTGGAGATGACGAATAAATAGAGTTTGGTTGCACGTCAGTTTTCGAGTTGAGATGAAATAATATTGTTTCACTGCTGACATCACGTGACTATTCACTAAAGCGTCGTGGGCCGGGAAAAGAGTGAATAAGGCCTGAGGAAGAGCGGAGAAGTTTACAGAGAAGGTAACGCGGCTATAGCTCGATAACTGCCTGCAACAGCCATACTGCAGTGCTGTCGGACACCGCAGTCGCATTGCAGCTGTGTTGACGGGAACACGGTTGCGGCCATACACTGCCATAAATAAGGGCTCGTCTAAGGGCACCGTAAGATCAAACACAGTCCAGTCTCCGACTACTGTGAGTTGCCGCTGAAGCTTCTTTGAAGTCTCAAGAACGCAAATGGATGTCGAAACTTCAGTAGCATTTCATTGAGTTCACTTTCAGACGTCACACATTAATCGTGCTTTTTGGGTGTCCACGGCGTATTTATCAGGTAGTTTGCACATCGTATGATGCATGCAATCAAGTTTACAGCTCCCGTAACTTAATTCTCTCGGTTTACTTGGTGTGACAATTCTATCACAATTACCCATAGCTTATCTGCACTTAATTAGCTTAACTGCTCTTAATTCCGAAGTCCTCGCCGACCCAGCATTATGATAGTCTGCCTGTGTCACATACTGTACACGAAAGCATGATTCCTAAAATGGTCACTGCAGCTCAGAAATGGGATTTTTCTAGTCATTTCTTCAGTGGTGAGTGTTTTCGCCCGCCATGAGCAGGGTGTTGCTTGCTTCTCGTCGCGGAAGCCGTGTTATTTTTTACTTATTTACGAAGAATATTTTTATGGCAGATTTTATAGCAAGTGCACATTTTCTGAGTAATTTAGAGTTCGAGAAATCTATCACTGTGGAATAACATACCTATATTAATTTCAATACCATGTGGTTGACCGATCTGCACTACAGATCTTATTTAATCCGCGGTCGTTTCCGGTGCGGTTCTCCTCTTGATACCTGCAATGGTCGATCGCTGCAGCACGGGAAGCCAGGATCTGTTCACCTTGAGGCTTTCTTCTTTCGTGTTGAAGCTATTTTTGTGTTTCTCTATTTCTTCAACAAGAAAGAAGAAAGCCTCAAGGTAAACGGATCCTGGCTTCCCCTGCTGCACCGAACGACCGTTGCAGGTAGCAAGAGCAGAACCGCACCGGAAATGACAGCGAGAAGCCCTTGGACGTTGGAGCGCCAGGTACATATAGTCTGTGGCCGTGAACTTGGCTCCAGTCCACCACCAGCAGTAGAGGTTAAAGCTTTGTCAATGCCAGCCACTCGTGCTGGCAAATCGTCAGAAAAATCATCAGACGAACGTCGGCCGAAGACGAAGAACCCGAGGCAGAAGGCAACAGGCAGTTTGTCAACAATTACGATATCAGGCATTACGAACTGCCGTGGGACGAATGTAACTTTTGCAAAAGCTGCCTCTGTAGAGGAGGTCGATAGCACTACCTATGCAGTAACTACCGCCTCAGAGGCAGCTGGGGTGGAATGAAAGAATTAGTATATGGCCAGCGAGGGCAGGAGAGGTCGTGGTGTCAAGCTCCTGACAACCGCACTTGGTGTCAAAGTCCTGTATTAAATTCCGCACCTCTCACCAGAGTCTTTCCAGGTCTGAGAGCACGTGACACTGTACGTTTTGATCCCTCCAACAGATGAGAACGTTGCTAGGCGCCTCTGTTTTGTCAAGGTTAATGAAACAGGTGGATAGCCGTCAGACTTGAATAATAATTTAAAAATTACAATCCCAAACAAATAAGTGCTGAGAGGTGTAAATATTACCGAAAAGTCATGGTTGCAAAATATTAATACAAGTTGTTTGCAGTAGAACGGAATCCAGGTAGGAGACGACTTCGCGGAAGATCAGTTTGCATTCCGGAGAAATGTAGCAACACGCGAGGCAATACTGACCCTACTGTTTACCTTTGAAGGTACGTTAAGGAAAGCCACACCTACGTTTATAGCAATTGTAGACATAGAAAGCTTTCGAGATGGGTAATTCTCTATAAATTCTGAAGACAGCAGGGGTAAAATGATGGAGCGGAAGGCTATTTACAACTTGTACGGAAATCAGACAGCAGTTATAAGAGTCGAAGGGTACGAAAGGGAAGCAGTGGCTGGAAATAGATGAGCCAGGGTTGTAGCCTATCTCCGATGTTGTTCAGTGTGTATATTGGGTTATCCGGTGTGTATATTGAGCAATAAAGGATACAAAACAAAAAATCGAGCAGGAATTGAAGTTGGAGGAGAAGAAATATGAATTTTGTGGTTGGCCAATGACGCTGTAATTTTGTTAGCATAGGACTTGGAGGATCACTTGAACGGAATTGACAGTGTATTGAAATGACGTCATAAAATGAACATTAACACAAGCAAAACCAGGGTAATGGTGGGTATTCGAATTAAATCAGATTAGGAAAAGGGACAAGGTAGTAGATGAGTGTTTCTGCTTTGGCAGAAAAATAAATGATAATGGCCGAAGTGGAAACGATGTAAAATTTAGTCTGTCAATGGTAAGAAAAACATTTCTGAAAAAGGGACGTATGTTACCATCGAGTATATATGTCGTCTCTGGAGGTATTTGTATGGAGTGTAGGCACGTCGGAAAGTGAAACATTGACAGTAAAAAGTTTAGTCGAGAAGAGAATAGAAAGTTTTGAAATGTGGCGCTACAGAAGAATGCAGAAGATTAGATGAATAGATCGTGTAGCTAATGAGGAGGTACTTAATACAATGGGTGGGAAAAAGAAATTTGTGGCCCAACTTGGCTAAATGAAGGGGCAGGCTGGTATTACACAGTCTAAGAGATCAAGGGATCATCAATTTAGTACTGGAGGGAAGTGTGGGGGATAAAAATCGTAGTGAATGACCGAGAGATGAATACGGTAAGCAGACTCAGAAAGACGTAGCTAGCAGTAGCTGCTAGCAGATGAAGAGGCTTGCACAGGATGGAGCATGGTAAGCTGCATAAAACCAGTTTGACCACCAAAATAACATTATTTCGTGTTTCTGATATCAGTGCATAAATTACAAGAACTTGCATGATAGCACTTTTTATGGGTGCTTTTCAAATAAATTATGCCAAAACTGCAGAACATGGGTAATTCCGGGAATTTTGTCACAGTATGTAAACTTCATAGTCAACTGAAAGACCCTAATTCGGCTCGGTCGATATCGATAGAGCTCAGTACACTTCTTACCTTCTCTCACTGATGCCAGTTTTTACTATCTACGGTGAGGGTGCGAATTACTGAACATGAGCAAAGCGTTCAAAAATGGGTAGTTGCCAGCACTGCACGAGATGCTTTGCTCCTCGCTGCTACTCTTCCTTGCTTCTTACCTTCTCACTGCAATAACCTCTGTGGTGAGTTCAACATGAAATTTGCAGACACTATACCACTTATTATTTTATAAGCGAAAAATGTAAGCAGTTCTGAATACGACGTCACTTCGTAGAACTGTGTGCAAGATACGACGACAACACACTCGTCCCCAGAGCCTCCCTCTTCTCTCACAGGACGTGAAAGCGAACGTGGATGAGGAGGAGCTGGTGACGTCACAGCCAGCGTGGAATTCCACGATTCCCCCCACTACAGCACACCGCGGAGCGTGAAGTGAAGAATATATGTCATGTTAAATTTTTGTCTCGTGGAGAGGAACGTGGCCAGCGAGATGCGACATCGTTTTTACGTCACAAGCATAACTTTGGAACCGTCGTATTGTAGGGAATGAAAGTTAGAATCTGCTGGGTTTTCTTTATCGTAGAGTACGCGGTCTGGCCGTCCGCCTCGATAGCTGAGTGGTTACCGGCGGGTTACTCAGCGGGTTCGGTCAGAGAGCTGGTTGGCTTCTGTAATAAGAAAACTGAGTGGAAGGATCAACAAACGAACTTGAATGGATGTCATGTGACGTCCGAAACGACCAAAACATAACGATAAAAAAAAAGTGGTCAGCGCGACGGAATGCCGTGCAAAGGTGCCCAGGTTCGATTCCTGTCTGGGTCGGAAATTTTCTCCGCTCAGGGACTATTTTTTTTTTTTTGTCTTCATCATCATCATCTCATCCCACGGACTGGGGACAGGAAAGGCGTCCGGCCACCCTTTAAATTAACCGTGCCAAATCTGACCTCAACTTTGCCGACCCTGCTACATTGTGGAACAAAGGCACCAGGAAAAGAAGAAGACGAGGTATGAGTGTAAGCTGTTTCAAAGAGTTAGCTAGTTGAGGATCTCTCGAAAAGGAGTCGTCTTAGCCTGAATTTGTTATAATAAAACGAGAGGAAACTACACATCAGCAGTTAACATTTTTGTATTTGGTGCTTTCAGTGTTGTAACGTGTATACTATGAAAGTATACCGTTCCAACGCAACGGCATTATGATGATGTATCAAAAGCACGGCATTTTGGCACAACTTGTCATAGTTAAATATCAAATAATAACATTCGTAGATCCAATGTACTGACGCCCAGCCGCTGTGTTGAATACGTGGTGTAGTTAACTGCGTTATGAACTGAGAAGAGAATGGTAACAGGTCCCTTCTAATTTTATTTCACCTTTTGTTTTCTGAAATATCTTTGGTCTTCCTTACTAATGCAATAGAAATATCATCTACGATGGTCGATGTTGTTTATTATAGGTAGGCTACAACGGAGCTATTCCACTCACGGAGCTATTCCACTTGAAATAAGAAATCTTGGAACTGCGCTAGTTCCTCACTAAGTCAAGGCCGTTTCTCCTGCAGTGTAAGCAAGTATCTCTGTGTCGCCGCATGTGCTTCGAGTAAGGCTGTTTTCTGAAACTTCCTGGCAGATTAAAACTGTGTGCCGGGCCGAGACTCGAACTCAGGACAAATTGCCTTTCGCGGGCAAGTGCTCTACCAACTTCTTCAAGGCTGTTTTCTGTTACAGTACTGACAGGAGAGAAGAACAAATCTTAGAGGTACGTGGATTGTGATGGATTATTCGCTTAGTTAAAGAATACAACCTAGAATATTAAGGTGTACCATGCACAATAATGTGAAATATTATAAACTCTTTATGTTACGTGTATAAGGATACAGGTCATGCATTGTGTGTGACAAAAAACAATGCTGGGTTATTCCACAAAGGTATGATTTGACGCGTCCTTTGAAAGGTCTGCACATGGGGCTATATCGCCCTGAACACGTGGGGCTATTTTCGCTCGGTCAAATTGTTAGTTTAATCGCTGTTTAATTCGAAATTCTAGAAAACAGGTTTTCTTGGTTTCTTTCCAGATGGTCTGTACATACAAAAGGAAAAGTGCTTCATGGTCCGAGGAAGAAATGAAACAGGCAGTGACAAATGTTATAGCGGAGACGTAAGAGAGGAGCTGCTCTGTTGTTAAGAATTCTATATTCGAGACTTAAAGATCGGGTAACTATTACAGAACGTAATTCGGCAGTGGGAGAAAAGAAACCTCATAGCTGGTCAGCTGTATTCAGCCCAGAGCAGGAAGATGATTTAAATTCTAGGCTGACAGAGTTAGCTGAAAGGGTTTTTGGCTGCACTCCTTAACATTTTCGAATAGTGTCATTCACGTACGCAACGACAAATAGCATCAAGCATCCTGGGTCATGGAACACAAGACTGGAGGTAAAGACTGGTTTACTTGGTTTATGAAGAGGCATAGTGATTCATCACTCCGAAAACCACAAGGCTTGTGAACAGCTAGAGCAAAGGGGATGAACAAGCAGGCTGTGACTGCATTTTTAGGTGTGTATCGGAATATGTCTGTGCAGCCAGGGGCTTGAGGTAAGCCTCATCTCATCTTCAATGTTGACGAGACAGGTTTGTCTCTCAATAATCCACCTAAAATAGTGACAGCAAAATGTACCAGGGCAGTAATGAAGATCACAAATGTGGAGAGAGGGGAAAAGTCGCTATTATAGCTTGCTGCAGTGCTGTTGGGTGTTTTATTCCTCCTTTTGCTGTCTTCAAAGGCGTTATATTTAGAGAGCTGTACAGATATACCATACCAGTGGGTTCAGAACCCACCATGTCTGACTCTGGATATCTGAACGAAGATGTTTTTCTAAAGTGACTCGAACACTTTCAAAAACACCGCTCACCTGGAAAGTGTCTTCTGATTCTGGACGGTCATAGCTCTCATTGTTCTCTACGGTGTCTGAAGTGTTGTCGTCAGAATAACACAGAAATTTTTTATATGTGTCACGATTTCGAAAACAAAGTCTTTGTCCCTGACTTCGTTACCGTGTTTCATTTATGTCCTGTCGCGTGCTCTGGGCATGGATAAACGTTCTTTAAGTTCTTTCAAGTTCTTAATCCTATTTTTTCCGTGTTTTCATAGAACCACTGTAAATTGTGCCACTATATGAGTTCAATTAAATCCTCTGCTATGAACATGCCGATGAGGACGAAATTAACAAAAATTATTGGCATAAAAAGGTATTAGTGCAAATCTTTCAGGTATGCTGAACCGGATTATTCATTACATCCCAGTATATCTCACCTGTGGCAAGGACGTTCTTTTACTTAACTATGAAAGTCGAAAGTTAAAGTCACACAGACCGGAATTCTATTTCAGCGATTTTTGTGCGGAGGACGTGCGAAGAACAACATCACTTTTTCCTAAGCCAGTGCATTGGTGTACTACCTGTATCGTCAACACGGACTCCCATCTCGTCTGAGACGCTGTAATTGACGTTCCGATATCGTGTTTAGTGTTGATTTAACGTTGTAGTCCCATTAAAATCCGTAGGTCATTGTAAACATTTACGTTGCGAGCTCAAAGAAGGAATTCGTTTCCACAAGGCAGGTTTACCCTGTCTCCAAGAAAATAATGCTCAGTTTCACACCGGACGAGTACCATCAGCAAAGCATTCCGGCCTCACTTGGTGCCCGTTCTGAATGCAGCTTCTCTGAGTCCACAGAGGCTATAACCTAGCGGATATTGGAGAGTAAGGGGGGAGGGGGTATAAATTTCACCAAGTAAGTTCATAAGAACTCTCGAGCCTTTTCTTCCCTGTCTCAAGCCCACCGTTTCCTGTGTGACGTATCTACTCACTTGAGATGTCGTTCATTGAAGCCATGAGGGTTTTCGTCGCCTTTTCGATAGGGTTGCGGCGCTCTGGCGGTTCCCTTCAGCTTTTACTTTTGCCAAACTGCAGGCGAGCCACTTTCGGGCCGAGGCTCTAGCTATCTCGTCTTTGCTTGGTACTTCCCGGAATTCGTCGGTACAGCCAGACATTTTATTTAGCGTTGCTTCGCGGCATCTTGCAGTCGGCAAAACTTTTTCGGTTCAGCAGAATTGCCATGTCAACACTGTTCACGCTTCATTATTTGGTCATGGTACAAAGTAAGTTCGCAGGTCCAGTGGGTGATTGCATATAAAAGGCAGTCTTAGGACGTGCTGTCACAAGTCTTCAGAAATTAATGGGAACGACAAAAGAGAAGAATAAGTGTTCTTAATACCTATTAAGTAACATACAGGGGCATAATCCAACGAGTACCGCAAATTAGCTATGTAATGACATTACAACATAGTGAAAACGCAATTTTAAGATAACTGACAGTGAAAGCGCAAAACCAGATGAAATTCATTGTTGTGTACATCAAGAAGCACTTTGCAGACGTGGAATATCAGATGAAATTGATGGTACGA